>NC_081408.1:160123646-160808646 GCF_030272615.1 Cryptomeria japonica | reverse complement strand
ATGTATCCCACTAGGGGTGAACTCCGATATCATTTAGGTGTTATGTGGTGTTTATGATTCTTTTGCTTCCTTTTTATCTTAGCGGGTATGGATGACATTATGGTTATAATGTATAATGTGGATTAGATAATGTTGATCTTAAATGCATGTATGTAGGCATCTTATTAAATGCATTAATTGTGATCATGAAGGATGTAGTTTGGTCTAATGGAAAGTATTCATATTAAAGTATGTAAGGAAATTAGATGCATGTCATATGTTTTGAATGTAAGATTGGTTTAAATGTATGGTTAAATTGTAATGGATGAACTTAATCATGTTATCTATAATTTTAATTTACCAAACATATTTATCCTCATTTGAAGTATTATTAGGTCATTAAGTTAATCAATGTAATTGGATTTATTAGTATGAGTTGAGTTAAGTGTTGAATTAAGTAATTGCATTGGGAAACTCTTTAGGTGTTATTTAAGCCTTCCACTATGCTATATGAACTTATGATAACTCATTGTATAATTATGTTGTGTTTATTTTTTGTTTAAAAATATTTGCACTCTATTCTTGTGTTTTCGCTTTATCCCTTCGAGGTTTCCTGATGGGGCATTACAATAACTCTAAAAAAATTTAAAATAATATTCCAACATCTTCAAAAGTAAATTTTATCAATTAAATAGTAAAAGGATAAATTAACTTTTTTAAATTTATACATTTAAATTAAGTGACCATATAGAAAATTACAATGTAAAAAATAATACAACCAAAAAGTAATAATAAATAATAAAATAAAAATCTCTAAAGATTGAAAATAAGTTAAAAAAATTGAAAATAATTTCTAACATCTTTATAACTAAATTATATCAATTACATAATAAAAAACATAAATTAACTTTTCAAAATTCATACATTTAAGTTAAGTATTTATCTATTAAAAAATATAATAATAAAAATAATGCTACCAAAATATAATAATAAATAATCAAATAAAATAATGTGATATTTTCTGATATCTCTCTTGATATCCATGTTTCCTTTTATGCTAAAGCTTGTATATGCAATAATGTGATGTTACACATGTAAGTACAAGCTAATAAAGTGGCACTTGAAGTGGCCCACTTACAAGTGCTTCTGGAGCACTAGGGTAATGCCCCTTATACTATTTCTATGATTCTATTGGACCCTTCTTCCTTTAGTGACCATTCTTTGTCCTATCGCTGTTGGTGTGGTTGAAACTCTTCTACCAATGGCTCCCACACACATCTCTCTTAAGCTCCTCGCCACCACTCTATGTTACCCCTAAAGAATTTTTGGCATTAGTGTCAAAAAAGAATTTTCATGAAAGTTTGACCCTTGGCATAGTTATACATGAGATATATTATTAGTGACTAAGTCACTCGGTGATTAAAAAAAGGCAAAGGTTTTGAAGTCACTTTAAGTGACTAGAGAACATGACATCTTTTGGTCCCCACCAATAAGGTATTTATTGTAAGAAAAGTATTTTATATACTCCCACCAAAATACCTTGTTTTATGTGGTAGTTGGTTGAGGAACTCTTGAAAATCACTTCATTTTTTCTTTTGCATTTCATTTACACTTTGAGTTGTCATTGGTCTTCAAACCCTAGACCTAGGGCACAACATTTTTTTTAATTGTGAAAGCATTTCATTTATATAGTGGTCTTGAATAAGGTAATGTTGAGCCTAGATAAGGTGAAGTTGAGCTCGAACAAGGTGAAGTGAAACTAAAGACAAGACTGAGGTGGTTACTCGAAGTCAAGGACATCATAATCGAAAGAGGAGAAAATATTTTCAGGTGTATCGAATCCCTATCTTTCTAGTCTTGCTATCTTTCCACAATTTATTTTGTTTGTTAACTGTTGTTAAGAGTAGTATGTCTTTGTTTGTATAAACATTTCTATGTGTTTGATAGTCTATGGATTTGTTTTTGAAAGTTTAAGGGATTTGGTTTTGAAATTTTTAAGGGTTTCCAAAAGATTTTTAAAGGATGAAAAGGGTTGATGTATTCTTTCTCAGAACCCTAGTTAAGAGTCTATGAAATGCTTAGTTTCAATATTGTTTTCAATGTCTTCTTTGGGCATATTTGTCTTGTTTTTTTTATAACCCTAACCAAAGGTCTGCCATGACATACTCCACGGGGTTTTTTGTGTGATTAGTTTATCTACACGAGCAGTTATTATTTGTTGTTTTCATAGTAATCGAATTAATTTTTCAGATTTTGTAAAATATGTCAGTTATGTTTTGAATAACTGTAATATTTTCTTCAATCAAAAGAAAGATCATTTTTGATACTCTGGAGTCAAAAGCTAATTCTCATTATGTGAAATGAAGTTGAAAGAAGATATCCCTTGAGATTCTCTCTGTGATGTTTTGAAGGAACATAATACCAATGTTATATCATGATCAGATTGTAAAGAATTTGTGAGTAATGATATGTAAAATCTTCTACAATAAGATTCACTACAATATATTATGTTGTAATTTACATATGCACAATCCGATTGTATATGTGAGAATCTGAGCTCTCTATATGATAGAACTATGTATACTTTTCATACACATTAATGTATTACATGTGAATTGAAAGAACTATTGTTTGTAAGTCTCAATATTCTGAGACTAGAAAATGTAAAAGAAGTGAAATAGAGGGAAAACTTTGTATGTAATTTCAGTCAATTTTTTGAGAAACATTCAAAAACTAGTGAGGCATTTGAAAAAATCTATCAGTGAGATAGCATCGTCAGTGAGACACATGAAACATCCAGTGAGGCATTTGTAAAATTTTATTGATAAGCCAATGAGACATTTTTTTTGTGGTTTTATTCCTCAAGAGCGTTTCCACTCAGGACATACTCTTTGTCATTTTCTTTATGTGTGTTGTATTTATTTCTGCTATCAATTTTGAGTGCAATTTTTTGCTTCTAATAAGTCAATATTTAAAGAGTAGCTAAAACTGTTAAAATTGATCATAAGCACTGATTCAACCCCCCTCTTAGTGCTTATAGTACTCCAACAATTTATATCTAAGCCAAACCCTTGTTGTTTTGCATTTGTGCTAAGGGGTTTCCAGGAAGGAGTACTTCAATGGTGAATCAAGAAGGTTTATCCACTACTAGGGCACCTTTGTTTGATGGTACTAGCTATGTTTTTTAGAAATTTAGAATGCAAAAGTATATAACCTCTCTAGGTTATGAGGTTTGGGTTGTACTTAAAAATGCATATATCTCTTCTACTTCTCCCTCAACCCCTGATGAGAAAAAAACTCATGAATGTGATGCAAAGGCTTCAAATACCATTTGATGTGGTCTATCAAATGATGTTTTGGTCAAAATCATGAACTGCAAGAATGCAAAATCTAGTTGGGATAAACTCTCCAGCATATATGAGGGTGATGATAAAATTAAAGAGGCAAAACTTCAGGCCTATAAGGCTAGATTTGAAAGCCTTAAAATGACTGAAGAAGAGAAAATAGCTAATTTATTTCTTTGAATCTTAGAAGTTGTCAACTCAATTCAGGGTCTTGGTGAAACATTAGAAGAAAAGGTAGTTGTGAAAAAGGTATTGAGGTATTTGACACCTAAAAGTGATTCAAAAGTCTCCGCCTTAGAGGAAAGAGACTTGAATAAACTTACTATTGATGAGATGCATGGTATTTTAATTGCCTATGAAATGAGATTTTGTGAAGATGTTCCAACAAATAAAGAAACTGCTTTCAAATCTCAAAAGAGAGATAATGAATATGAGTTTGATAAACCTGATGATGAGGAGTCTATCTTTGTTAGGCGTATTAGAAGAGAATTAGGTAGATATAAAGGGAAATTCCCCTTTAAGTGCTTCAACTATGGCAAAATCGACCACTATGTTGCATAATGTCTACATAAAGAAGCTACAAGTGATGATGACGATGGCAGAATGCAAGGAAAGAAAAAACAAATTTAAAATAAAAGGAGAACATCCTTCAAAAAGAAGAAGAGATTTTATGCTGATATAATAAGTAGTTGTTCAAGTGAGTCTCTTGAAGGAGATGAAACTTTGTTGATGGCTATTATTAAAGCTCAAGAAGAGATCCTTTCAAAACATTCTAAATTAGAAATTGACCTTGAGAGAGAGCTGAAATGTACCCTCAAAGAAATTAAAAAACTTAGAAAAGAATTTGTACCTCTAAAGGATCAAAATCATATTGATACCAAACACATATCCGATCTTACTCTCTAGTTAGAAGAAAGGAAAAAGATTCTTGAAGTCACTCAAGAAAGATTGGTCAATAAAGAGAAAGAATGTCACTTCGTAGAAGAAAAGCTTATTGTTCTTCAAGGAAAACTTAAACTATATGAGAGTAGTGATAAATCATCTGCTCTGATGAGTAGTCCCAATTATTACAAGGGTAAAGGCATCCAAATGTTCATTGATGGTGAGTCCTCAAATCATGCTACTACTAGCAAGTCCACTGATAGAACAAGTAAGTTTTCTAGATCATTTTTATTTCTTTGGTTATTTTTTTAATTGCCAACAAATTCCTGAGTAATATCAAATGTTATCATTGCAAAAACCTAGGACACATAGTTGCTATCTGTAAATTTGATCAACATATCAAATCCAAGATGATTTGGAAACCTAAGAAAATGGTAGAAGCCTTAATTGTTCAAACTACCTTGCATTTTGTCAGAAAGAATCTTTGGGTTGTGGACAATGGCTGTTCACACCACATGAGAAGATATAAAAGTGAATTTTTTGACCTTGAAACCTACTCAGGAGGATTTGTTAGATTTGGAAATGATCATTGTATTCCCATTGTAGGAAAAGGTACTATTCTCCTATATAATGATACACTGGTGCATGATGTCGATTATCTAGAAGGTATGGCTAATAACCTACTCAGTGTGAGTCAAATTTGTGATAATGGCTTGGATGTTACCTTTAATATGCTTGGATGTGAAATAAAAAAATAAATCTAGAAAAACTGTTGCAGCATGGTTCATAACTAATGGAAAAGTTTATAAGCTCCATGAAAATTTCAGCAGTAAAGATCCTGGTGTATGTTTCATTAGTCAAGTTGATGAAGTCAAACTCTAGCATAGAAGGCTAGGACACATTAACTATAATCTGGTGAAAATCAACAAAAAAAATCAAAATGTCAGAAAGTTACCAATCCTTTCAAAAACATATAACGTTGTATGTAAAGAGTGCCAAGAAGGAAAGAAAACAAGAATTAGCCACAAACCTAATAAGTATTCATCTACCAAACCATTGCAATTAATGCACACTGAATTGTGTGGTCCTACAAGGACAAAATCCCTAAACAATGAGAAGTATTTAATGCTTTTCATTGATGAATACACAAGGATGAATTGGGTGACCTTTCTGAAACTAAAGCATAAGCTTTTAGTAGGTTTAAATTTTTTTAGGAAAATGGTAGAAAATGAATCTTATTTAACAATAAAATGCCTAAGATCTGACAAAGGGGGAGAATATACTTCACAAGAATTTATTGACTATTGTGAAGAAGATGGTATTGATTTAAGCAATATTCAACCTCAAGAACATAAAAACAAAATGGTGTTGCAGAATGAAAAAATAGAACAATAAAAGAAATGGCAAGAACAATGTTGCAAGATGCAAGTCTCTCAAATACCTACTAGAAAAAAGGAGTTCATACTTGTGTCTATATCTTAAATAGAGTTCAACTAAGAGTGAACAAAAAATACACTCCTTATGAACTTTGGTATGGAACGTCAGCTAATGTTGGTTATTTCAAAAAATTTGATAGTAAATACTACATTAAGAGAGACTACGATAGTATTAGCAGTTTTGAATCACATTGTGATGAGGCAATATTATTGGGATATTCCACTCATAGTAAAGCCTACAAATGCTATAAAAAAAAGATTTAAAAGAGTAATTGAAAGCTCTAATGTTAAAGTTGATGAGCTTTTCAACACTGATGAAAAGAAACTTGATGATAATATTACTGTTACAATACCAAAATATAAACAGAAAACTGAAAATAAAAAGCATCAAGTAAATTATGCTAGATCGGATGAGGAAAATGAACCAAATATGTCAAATAAACTTATGCAATCTACACCAATCAGATCCACAAAGTTACTGCAAAAGAATCATCCCCAAGAATAGATAATAGATGATACAACCACTAGAATTCTAACCAAAAGAAAATCTGCAAATTCTAATAATCAGGTTTATTTGTGTTTATAATCTCAGCTTGAGCCCAAAACCTATGCAAAAGACAATAAAGATATGTTTTGGATCAAATCTATGCATGAGGAACTTGATCAGATAGAAAAGAACAAGACTTTGGAGCTTGTTCCTAAGCCCTCAGGTAAAAATGTAATTGGAGCCAAGTGGGTTCTTATAAATAAACTAGATGATAAGGGAAATATTGTCAAAAATAAAGCTAGCCTTCTATTCAAAGGGTATTCCTAAATTGCAGGAATAGATTATGATGAAACTTTTGCACTAGTGGCACAACTTGAAGCCTTTAGAATTTTTTCTAGCTTTTTCTATGTATAAAAACTTTAAAGTTTTCTAGATGGATCTAAAAAATGCTTTTCTAAATGGTGACCTTACCTTAACAAAGAGGTTTACATGGAACAACCTGAATATTTTGTGTGTGCAGGCAAGGAATATCATGTGTTTAGACTAAGGAAAGCCTTGTATGGCTTTAAAAAGGCCCCAAGATCTTGGTATGCTAAGTTAGACAAGCATTTGCAAGAACAGGGTTTCATAAAAGATGTTGTAGACAACAACTTATACTTCAAAAAAAAAGGTGATAATTTGTTGTTGTCTATGTAGATGATATCCTATTTGGCAGTGCTAATATTGATTTTTTCTCAGAATTTCCAAAAATTATGAAATCTAAATTTGTAATGTCAATGTTAGGTGAAATTTCATTTTTTCTTGTCTTACAAGTTAGTCAATTAGAAAAAGGGATATTTATATCTCAATCTAAGTATGCCAAGGAAATACTAGAAAAAATTCAAATGATTGGGTGTAAACTTGTTGGTACACCTATGAAAATAAGTTGCAAACTTCAATAAAAAGTTGATTAGCTAGATGTGGATCACACAATGTACAAATCCATGAATGAAAGTCTATTATATTTGACCGCTACACGACCTAAAATTATGCACTCAATCTGTTTGGTTTCAAGATTTCAATCAACGCCTAAAACATCTCATTTCAATGTTGTAAAAAGAATTATGAAATACATTTTTGGTACACTTAATTTTGCCCTATGGTATCTAAGACACAATGACTTTACTTTGACTACATATATTGATGTAGATTGGGTAGGATACCTAGATTACAAGAAAAACACTCCAGGTGGTAGCTTTTTCTTGGGAGATAGACTGATGGCTTGGCACAATAAGAAACAAAATTTTGCATCCTTATCCACTGCTAAAGTAGAATATGTTGCAGCTACTACTTGTTGCATACAGGTGTTATGGATGCTTCAAACCTTGCAAGACATTAACATTGATGTTCCTAAACCAATACATATACTCTATGAAAACATGAGTGCTATTAATATCTCTAAGAACCATGTTCAACACTCCTAAACTAAGAACATTGATATCTATTATCATTTTCTTTATGAAAAGGCCTTGAAAAATGAAGTGGTGTTAGATTATATGTCTTCCAACAATCAAGTAGCTGATATCTTTACTAAGGCCTTACCAAGAGAAGTTTTTGAATATATGATGGATAAGCTTGGTATTTTCTCTCTCAACTCTATTTAGTAATTTACTCCCATACATGGAGAAAGGGGAAGCATTTTTTTCAAATCTTTTACCCTGATGGCATTTTGTGGCATTAATAGTGCTCTAAAGTAAATGTATGATGCATTCTTATATCATATCAGTATGCATCATGTGTTTTCCTTTATACCTTGATTGGTTTCATCTTATCTCCTTTTTCACTACTATCAAAAGAGGGAGATTTGGCAATTCTTAATGATTTTCAATGATTTTTGCTCACAGTTCAGTTTAGGTTTTAGTTCGGTTCAGATTTCTTGTTCAGATTTTAGTGATGCTTGTCAGTGATTGGTCAGTTTTTGTGCATGATTGGTTTAACAGTGAGTGACTGTTTTGGTCATATCATATAGTTAACTGTGTTGTTTATAGTATTTCATGGTTATATTACAATGCTATCTTGTGATGATATACATTTCTAATGACTGTTTTGGTCATATCTTACAGTTGAATGTGTTGTTGATAGTATTTCTTGGTTATATTATAGTACTATCTTGTGATGATATACATTTCTAATATCATTCTTGTGTCATGTCATCTGCTAGGAAAACATATGTATATTTCAGTGTTTCAGTGAATGTCTGATTTGTGTAGTGATATGGGAATTCACACAAGGATTGTGTATTTAGTTTCCGCAGTGACATTCAGGTATATTGTGATGATTTTGGTCAAAATTCTTAGATTTGACACCAGTGCCAAAGGGGGAGTTTGTTACCCCTAAGGTATTTTTGGCATTACTGTCAAAAAGGTATTTTCATGAAAGTTTGACCCTTGGCATAGTTATACACGAGATATATTATTAGTCATTAAGTCACTTGGTGATTAAAAAAAGGCAAAGGTTTTGAAGTCACTTTAAGTGACTAGGGAACATGAAATCTTTTGGTCCCCACCAACACGCTATTTGTTGTAAGAAAAGTATTTTATATATTCCCATCAAAATACCTTGTGTTATGTGGTAGTTGGTTAAGGAGCTCTCGAAAAACACTTCATTTTTTCTTTTGCATTTCATTTGCACTTTGATTTGTCGTTGGTCTTCAAACCCTAGAGCTAACATTTTTTTTTATTGTTAAAGCATTTCATTTTTACAAGTGGTCTTCAATAAGGTGATGTTGAGCCTAGATAAGATGAAGTTGAGCTCGAACAAGGTGAAGTGGAGATGAAGACAAGACTGAGGTGGTTACTAGAAGTCAAGGACAAGATAACCGAAAGAGAAGAAAATATTTTTAGGTGTATCAAATCCCTATCTTTTTGGTCTTGCTATCTTTGCACAATTTGTTTTGTTTGTTAACTGCTACTAAGAGTAGTATGTCTTTGTTTGCACAAATATTATTATGTTCTTGTGGATTTGTTTTGGAAAGTTCAAGGGAATTTATTTCAAAAATTTTAATGGTTTTAAAAAGATTTGTAAAGGAGAAAAGGGTTGATGTTCTAGCTGTCTTTTTTTGAAAAGTTTCATGTTGTTTAGCTTTTTTTTTTCAAATCTTGGTCAAAGTTATGGGTATTGATTATATGGTTGCAAATGTATTCTTTCTTGGAACCCTAGTCAAGGGTTTGTGAAATTCTTAGTTTCAATATTGTTTTCAATGTCTTCTTCGGGTATATTTTTCTTGTTTTTTTCTAAACCCTAACCAAGGGTCTTCCACGACATACTCCATGGGTTTTTTTATTATTATTTTATCTACATGAGCAGTTATGTAAACTATTATTTTTTTAGTGATCGAATTACTTTTTCAGATTTTGTAAAAGATGACAGTTATGTTTTGAATAACTATAATCTTTTCTTCGAATAAAAGAGAGATTATTTTTGATACTATGGAGATTTTCAAAAGCTAATGCTTATTATGCAAAATGTAGTTGAAAGAAGACATCCCTTGAGATTCCCTTTGTGATTTTTTGAAGGCTTATAATACCACTATTATATCATGATCAGATTGTAAAGATTTTGTGAGTAATGATATGTAAAAGCTTCTACAATAAGATTCACTAGAATATTATTTCTTGTACTTTACATATGCACAATCTGATTTTATATGTGAGCATCTGAGCTCTCTATATGAGAGAACTATGTATATTTTTTATACACATTAATGTATTACATGTGAATTGAAAGAACTATTGTTTCTAAGTCTCAATGTTATGAGACTAGAAAATGTAGAAGAATTGAAACAAAGGCAAAACTTTGCATGTAATTTAAGTCAATTTGTTGAGAAACATTGTTAAGCCAGTGAGACATTTGAAAAAGTCTATTGAAGTGAGATAGCATCGTTAGTGAGACACATAAAATAGCCAGTGAGGCATTTGTAAAAGTTTATTATTAAGCCAGTGAGGCATTTTTTGAGTGGTCTTATTCTCTAGGAGGGTTTCCACTCCATGGGGGCTTCATTGGCTAGGCAATATTATATCAAGTGCATTCATATTGGCAGGGTTTAATATCCAAAAAATGGGGGTGCAATATATTGCCTCTCGGTGAAAATAGGGGGGCTTTTAATTTCAGTTATGAAAAAATATAATAATTTGTGAAAATAGGGTGGCCTTTAATTCAGATTGTGTATTGGGAGAGGATGAAAAAAAGGATTTTAGGGCAATAGTTTATGAAAATAGGGGGATTCTTTAGTATGCCATGAACGCACATGCTATAAGTTAGGGTTACTAAGTGAAGCCCCTGTGTTCCACTTAGGACATAGTCTATGTCATTTTGTTTATGCTTTTTGTACTTAGTTTACTATCAATTCTGAGTGCACTTTACTACTTCTAATAAGTCAATCTATAAAGAGAAACTAAATTTCTTTGAAATTGATCATAGTCACTGATTCACCCCCTTTCTCAGTTCTTATAGTTCTCCAACACTCTAGTGGAGAGAGAGACATTTCGTACCATGCTCTACCTCTCTACCCCGAGTGGGCTCTACCTTCAAGTAGCCTATAGGTGGCAGTGCTTCTTTGGCTCCTGGTAGTTCTGGTTGGTCCAATTCCTGTAAACGGTTTCCCTGGTTTTCTCTCACAATTTCTTTGACAAGAGAAGATAAAGATGAGAAATATGAGGTTGTAGAGGATAGGTGGTCTCCTCGTGACCCCCCTGACCCCACTGATGTATGGGGTAGAAAAGATGATATGGATCCACCTCCTCCATCTGTTGCTACTCCTTTAGCTTCTTAGGATTTTTCTTGATGTTTCTAGATCTCTGGACTAGGACTACGTTTTTTGGCTATTTCTGAGTATGCTTGTGTGACTCTCGAGGAGTGACTTTTTCCTCCCACTTTTTTTTGGTGAATAGTGTAATCTTTTACTTATTTAATATATATGCTTATTCATCAAAAAATAGCTCTAATTAACTAAATATTAAGAGCATTGCAATGGCAAAATTATTACGATTTAAAAAATAATAGTAAATAATAACATAAATCATCTATAAACTGAAAATAATCCTAAAAAATCTAAATATAAATTCCAACATTTATACTACATCTATTTACTTTTATTTTAATAATTTTAACCATCATTTAAATAAATTATTTGTTTAATTAATTTAATCATTTAATATTTTTTTTTAATCATTTAATAGGTATACGTACTTTTCTCATCTCATTCAACACTCCATGTAAAAGAGTTCAAATATTTAAAAAAAAAATCATATGCATTTTACTTAAATATTTTGAAGCTGGGAAAAGTGACATTGTTAATAAGGATTATGATGATATGAACTAAAGTCCTTGAAGTGCTAGTTTTTTTAATAATCTCTACTTTAGTTTTTGTCATGCTCATTTATACAAAGAGTTGTGATAGGTAGGGGAAGAGCACCAATATATAACATAGTTCCAATAATTGTCACCTTATTGTCATGTTGATCCCCCAATAGCCGTCATAGTGAGGACACCATTAATAAATTTATTTTGTACCAATAGTCGATCATTTTACGTAATTTTTTGTTCATAATTGGCCCATTTTTGCACCACTATTGGAACATTTGTGCACCACTATTGGGACATTTGTTAACACGCGATAGTGATTTTGAGTTGAATTTTATTGGAACATCTTTAGTTAGGTATCAGGAGGAAATGTAGACTTTTTGACCTTTGTGTGCATAACTGATTCCACAATGTGAAGCCAGATCAATAGCTATAAGCAGTTAAGTCGCATACAAAGGCAACTCAAAAAAAAATCAAAATTTGATGTATCATTTAGGATCTGTGGGTGCGCCAAGTTAGCTATGATGACTACTAGTGCTCTTCCCCTATTAGATTATAAATTATCAAGTGAAAACCAACGTGAGATTTTGGACTTTATTTTCTCCATTGCCATGTGACTGTGTTGTTCACATATATTCACCATGCAAATGAACAAGTTGAATGACAACACGTCAGACATGAAATGACAAGCGGGAAGGATAGAAGCACTTAAAAGGAAATAATTATTATTTACTATCACTGCAGATTTTGGTTAATGGAAATAACTAATAATTTAATAGACACAAGAATCTGCATTATGGTACATTAATTGTGGAACTACTTTGAAGTAATAAATTAAATAAATTTAAAAAATAATGAATTTTACACCCACTATTTATGATATAGATCAATTAGGTGAAAGAAAAATGATATTTATAAAATTATGTAAAAATAGAAAATGAATATAAACATTAGAATTTTTATTTAAGTTTAAAAATTAGAGATAATAGATACATAAATATGTTGGTTTGATAGGAACTAATACTAATTTAACAATAAAATAAAAGAATATAATAATAATAATGATTTGGTATTAAGAAAACATAATAATAACATCATATTTTAATAATAATTTGGTTTCAATAATAATAATAATAATAATAATAATAAGAACAACAACTACTAGATATTCATAAAGATAAGAATGAATATAAAATAAATATTAATATAATATGAATGGAGAGAGGAGGAGTTGGTAGATTAAAACAATAGTATTTGATTTACAAAATATTAAAATATTTAATTAGTTAATTTATAGTCTGATTTTCATTTTATTTAATTAATGAGAAAATCTTGATTTAAATTTTAAATTAAAATATCTTAATTTATTTTATAGTTTATATGACCCCACAAACATTTCCTTCTGGAAAAAAATAATGTCTTGTCAGCGTTGTTTATGGCTGCATAGAGATCCATAGGAGAGACATCCATAACACGGAAGAGATTAAAGAATCAGCATATATGACCGTTAAAACCTAGGTTAGCTGGATGGAAAGCAACACGAATGCAAGCAATTGGACAACCATTTGTTTAAAACAGCCTTTCATTTTCATTCTGTAAAATAGGATCGTAGGTACTAGATTTAATAATTTTAAATAAATTTTTAGTAACAATTTTATAATTTTTTTGGGGGAATAATTTGTAGAAAGTTACTTTAAATTTGGGCTTGTGCTCCTCTCCACAGAAAACCATTTTTTTCATTGTTTGTGCTAAGTTAAAGTCACATGGGATCGATTTTTTTTTTCAGTTATTGTGGTTAGTTAGAGTCACATGGGATCGAGTTTGATTTATTAGGAATTGCTTTGTAAAATTTTGATGAATAATATTCATACCTAAATTAACGTGGTCTCATGATTTTTGGTAAGTCAATATCTAAATTAAAAAAAAGGAAAATGTTTCCATAAACAAAGAGAAGTTATGGATTGATTTTATAAAATATATTGATCATTATTAATTAAGGTTTTTAATATTTAAAATTTAAAGCTTTTATAATATCATTTAATATTAGAATAAAAAATATAACATTATTTTTAAAATAATAATACTATTTTTTATTCTATAGTTTATTAGTTTAGTTGAATGATTAATGATTTAATGTCTTTTTTAAAATCTATTGTAAATTCAACTTATTATTGTTTTGAAAGATCGTCATATAGGTTATAATTATAAAATTTTATAATAGTTGTAATTTTAGATCATAGCATTTATATATTTGAAATGAAATTGAAAACTATTATTCCTATTCTCATTATGAATACATACTATTTCTCTAAATTATAATCGAATAATTATGATCTCTCAATATATGTATGTATGTATGTATGTATGTATGTTCTGTGTGTATGCATACATACATATATAAAATATATAGAAATACATATATATAATATATAACAAATATTGATTTCATATTGTTATATACACACATTTGCACTAAAAAAAAATTTATAACCATAAAAAAAAGAGAAAAAATTAAATCCAATAATACTTTTTGTAATTAATATATTTAACTATTACTCTAACCACTTTATAAAATACTTATTAGTGGTTGCAATTTTAGAAGGTGCAAAGATGTGCCAGTAAAGAATTCAAGAGAATGTCATCATTATCTTCTACCTACATCTAAATGATAAGCACACCTAACTACATAAAAAGTATACTCCTTCAAATATAAAAAATGTAAAGCACTATTCAATTTCAATTTGTAACTAGATAAATTAAATAGTAAATCATTTTAACATATACAAATATTACTCAAACAGAAAACAAAAATAACACACAACTATAAAATATATAATTTTTCATTTATCATTTTAATCCATATTTGTTTATTAACATCGTACTTTTGACAACAAAACCCAAAAAGCCAATGATAAAATAGTTAGACCCTTCAATTTCAGCGCTTAAAAATTTAATGTCTGAGTCTAGAAAATGAAGTGACTTGTGTGACCAACTCGTATTTATCCATTAAATGACTTAGACTATGCAGTCATATAGACATTTTTTATTTATTAAATCAATTCAAAATAGAATTATTTTCATATAATGTGAACGAAGAGAGAAGAGGTAGGTAGATTAAAATAATGATATTAGATTTAAAAATTATTTTAATATTTAATCTTTTTTTTTCATTGGTTTTGGTTTACTAGCATATATACCTTAAATTTTAATTTAATCTATATTAAATACATTGAGATATATCTTTCTCAAGGCGCCTATTTGACTCTAGGGTGCAGTTTCATTAAAAATAGGTGCCTTGAGAACGATATCTCTCGATGTATTTTATATAGATTAAATTAAAATTTAAGGTATATAAGCTAGTGGCAATTGTGTGACGCAACATGGGAAACATAAGATAAATCAATATATAATTATATAGTATCTTTTTATTAAAATAAATTAAATTATAATATTATTAAATTATTACATAGATATATATGAAATTATATATATGTATTTAGACTATTTTATAATATATATGTGTTGCAAGATCAAAGCAAATACTAAAATCTAAGATTATTAAAGTTTATTTAATGATAATATAACAGTTTATTTAATCAGGAGTATTATGGCTATGGTTAGCGTTAGGGTTAAGGTTAATGTTATGGTCAGGGTTAAGGTAATGTAACATTAATAATTGAAACTAATATATTTGCTTATGAAATGAATTACGACTCTAGATTTGCAGAGAAATTGCAATTATACAAACATTATTTTGTTGTTTCGAGAAGATTTGGAAAGAAAACCTCTTATTGTTGTTATAATCTGCATCAGCTATCACTATTGAAGAGAAATGTCATGGTAATATTTGTTTGTTTTATAAGTGTTGAGCTCACTCTTCCCATTCTTGACTTCCATACGTTTTAAATTCTGCATAACATGCGATTAATGCCATGTGTCTATAACTGCCTTTTCCGTCCACCACTTTGAGTTTGTACCTATCGTTTGGCATTCTCCATTTAACATATGTAACTATTCGAAATATCAACCATTTATTTTTTCTTTCACAAATGTGCTGACATTGTATATAACACCTCTCAAAATTATATAGAACTCCAAGGTATCAAGACCTTCGCTAATGATCTCTTTGTTTCAGATTCGGGGCTTACTAGGGCAGGTTTGTCTAATGGCCCTTGGATTTTGAAGATTAATGGTTGTCTTGAAAGATGCAAAGAGCAACCGAAATTGGTAATTCTGCTTGAGATGATTGTTGAAGATGTTGAATATTTCTCAAAGCACTCGTTATACTACAAATTTTTGGGGATGAGGGTTTCTCTACAGTTTTTGGAGAATTGGGCTCAGAGGACTTGGGCAACGGAAGGGGAAATGGATGTTATATTTTTGGAAAACAATTACTTCATGGTAATCAACACTAGTGATCCTATCATGGGAGGTGATAAGGTTTTCTTCGAGTAGAATAAACCTAATGACTTCAAGAAGGATGTGGTAGTTTGGAACTACTATATTGAAGGCGGAGTGGAAAAATTCATGGAAAAAGTGTGTGGACATGACAAGCAACTTTCCATCCAATTTGCAATATCATGGAACAATCGCATAGTGGTCATTGTAGGGATTTCCTTTGAGGTCACTAAGGAAACTATTGCCAAGGTGATTGGACTATCTCTAGAAGGAAGAAGATGGAAGCAAGTGAGTCATATGGCTAAGAACAAAGGCCTTAACAAATTCTTCAAAGGGAAGGAGGCTCTAGTCAAATTTCAAGGCAGTTTTGTCAAAGGGGAGCTCAAATAGCCATGGGATATGGTATGTTTAATGTTCATGAAGTATTTCACTCTCGAAGATTGTCATTAATTTTTATATATTAATACCAGTTTCCCTTGTTAAATCACTTCAGAAATAATGATCTATCATGTTTTCTTTTCTATCTATCACATTCTATAAAAAATTCAATTAAAGAGGCCCTTTACCCAAAAAATGAGGACAAACCATCTATCCCCCTCCACCAAGGTTTGATTTATAGGCTCTACCACTACCAGTTGGATTTATATCCCCCCAGAAACATAATGCTTATTCAACCCACTTTGGATGGCTCTCATCCTTTGGTGGCATTTGCGAGCATAACGGCCCCTTCCAAATTTTTCCAACTCTCCACTAAAGCTTTTTCTTCCTCCCTGATCTCTCTTCCTCTATTACTATTACTGAGTTGAGGCCTCCCACCATCCCTTCACTCTCTATTGTGAAGGATAGGAAACCATCTTCCTCTAGGGGGAAGGGAAAATCTACTAGGAAACATAAAGATTAGCTGGTGAAAACTGAGGGTAGAAGAAGGTTTCATAGGCTTGCCTCCAAGGTTGTGGGTGAGAAGAAGGATGAGACCCAGAAAGCTGTTGAAATTGAGGAGGACTTTGAGGAGGGTGAGGGTGCCAATATTGCAAAGGAACCTATGGGAGATGAGCCCAACACCCAAAATTTGGATAGTGTCAACATGGAGGACCCCGATCCTACCCTGCGACCCGATGATTTGAACATAAGAAATGATAAGGCAACTAATAATTTGGATGATGGATCCTTAGAGAGCCCTATGAAAAATGTGGCTTTCATTATTTGGATGGCTTATGAGCTAGTCAGGGGGTCTAGAATGATGAAGAGGTTGTTGCAGAAGGCAAAGATAAGGAAAATAAAAGGAATGTGAATAAGAAGAATATGAAAAAAGCCAAGGGTCTCTCTCCCAAGGAGATGGAACATCAAGAAATGCTAAAGGAAAAAGATATGAATTCCATGGATCACCCTAGGGAGGAAGAGTTGAAGGTGCTCAATTGTGATGATCGTGAGCTAAGGAACTGACTCGATGTTTGGGGGTGAAGGAAAAAATTTGGAAGTTGGAACAAGAAATTAGAGAGATGAATAACAGGTTGGATACCAAGGACAAGAATCTTGTTAGTATCAACAAATTTTGCATTCATGTTATGCTTAACTCTGCACTGACTCTCTACCTCCTCCATGATAGAATTGTTGAAGATGATGCTGACAATCAGGCTGATCAAGAACTCTACAACTTCCTCTCTAAGGATACGGATAATATTATAGATATGACTAAGGTCCATAAATGGCCCCTTAGGTCTTAGTTTGTTGGTAGTTTTTGGGTTCTATTTGTTGGAGTCTTAGGGTATGCCATGTTGCTTATATTTCTGCTAAACTCTTGGTTCAAAATTTGTTTTTGATGTTTTGATGTTGTTTATGTGATGTTGATAGTCTTGAACTATGCTAAGGGCTAGCGCCCTAGTTAACGCCACTTTACTAATCAAAAACATTAATTGAAAGATAAATTCAATACTAATAAATATTTTTTTAATTATTGTTGGTGTAAATAATTATTCATCATGGATATTATTCCACTTTACATAAGTTAACTTAGGATAATGCATCTCATTATAGTTTGGATATGAGATACTTAGGGAAGTGTGCACATAGGGATATAGCTTGTAGGAGAAATTCCACCTTTTGTGGTCTTATTTTGCTGTTACACTCCACATTCCGTGGGACATTATATGGTTTCTCCTACCTAGCCCTAATTTTTCTTACCTACCCTTGTTTCTCATTGAGCCACATGTCATGATTGTGTGCTCGTACATCCATCTGGCCTTGCCTATATAAGTAGGCTCATATACATTGTATTGGTGAATCTAGTTGATCATTTTTTATATTGATGAGAATATAGTTTGTTCTTGTCATTATATTGTCTTTCTTTATGCTTTTAATTGTACCCTTGATCTTGGCAAAATATCACATGGTATCAGAGCCATTGGGGCTTCATTGATTGGTTTTAAGAGACATTTTTGGAAGGCTTCTATTTTTGGATCTGAGGTACTATGCATTTTGGAGGCATGGTAGAGCATTGTTTACCTCACCATTGCATCCGGGAGGCTATTTCTATAGAAATTGAGTATAAAATCGACCTATTTTAGCGAAATTCGAATGTTGGGTGTTGGAAATTTTTTTTACCCAATTCAGGCACTGCGGTACTAATTTTTTGTTTTTTTTTGGGGGTCCCTACCTTCTATTTAGTTAGCTTCTACCTAGTCCATAGTGCACAGTCAGCGCTTAGTTAGCATTTTTTGAAAAATTTTAGGCCTCTCTCCATTGAGCAGTTTAGATTGGGTCAACTTTGGAGGCTCATAACTTGCTCAATTTTGCTCCTTTTTGGGTACAAGATTTTTTAATTTGGGCTAATTTTTTGTGTTCTTCACAGTGGTGTGGTTATTTTCTGATTTTGGTGTATAGGTTTTTCAAATTTTTTGGATTCTCTTAGTTGTACCTATCCAATCCTAAATTTTTGCAACGTTAAAGGCTTCATTTGAGCTAATATGACCTCCTTTTGAGGTGTCTTTTTTTTTAAAGTGCATATTTTTTTGTCTAATTTCATAATCTATTATCAATTTTTAGATATTTTGAGTGGATATTTTACTTTTAGATATTGGTCATTTTTGGCCTATTTGGTACTTGTAATTTGCTTGGATCTTAGTTTAGATCTCTTGCATTATTAGTTTGAGTCTCCTTTGGCCTCATTGAGGCAGTTGTAAAGTTGAAATGATAAGTCCACTTTGTAATTTTTTTCTAGTGGTCCATTGTACACGCACTAAGTATAAAGTGTCAAATCATCAGTTTGGGGGGGGAGGGTTCTTTGATTGAGTGAATTTGGGGTGGTATCTTGTATGATTGTGTCTCTCTTTCCTTGTGCTCTTTCATTTTTGTTGCAATGAGTCCTCATAAATTTCCACCTTTAACTCCACATAATTATGCATCTTGGAAAATTAAAGAATGGAGTAAATTAATGGAAAAGGGACTTATGCATTACATAGATGGAACAATAGCAACACCACTTGATCATAGGGCTAATCCTAATTATCAGTTAGAATGGCTCACTAAGAATTGCATGGCTCTTGGAACTTTGCATAAATATGTATCAGATGACCTCATTTTTCACATTGAGAAGTGTTCTACAATCAAAGAGGCTTGGAAAATGTTTCAGAAATTGTATGGTCAAGTTGATGAAATCAGAGATTACAAGGTTGACAATGAGCTCACCAACTTGGATCCCAAGAGTTTAGATACAATCCAAGACTATGTCACCAAAGCAAATGAGCTAAGAGAAAAGCTTAAGGATTATGGAATTGAAAAAAAGGATGCTCAGTTGATATTCAACTTGTTAGACAAGCTTGCACCAGAATATGCAACATTTGTTTCAAGCTTCCAAACTCATCATTTGACAATAAGGAGTTCCTATAGTATGCCTTCATTTGATGCTTTCACAAAAATGTTGATATTGGAACAATCTAAGTTGTTGAACATGGAGCTTCTCAAGTCTTCAAAGTCTAAGGCTTTGGTGGCTAATCACAGAAGTCAAGGGAGTCAAGGAGAAGATTCCAAGAAGAAGAAGAAGTCATCTAAGTCAAAGCCACAACAGGAAAAAGGGAAATCATCCTCTCCATGACAAGGCAATTTTTCATCCTCTTCCAAGAAGGGGACTCCACCTAAGAAGGATAAACCAACTTGTGCTTACTGCAAGAAGTATGGTCATGATGAGCATCCATGCCATACCAAGCAAGTTGATGAGTTGACAAATCTTCTTAAGAGAAACAACATCAACTTGCCATTCACCTACATAAAGAACGATTCAACTCCTTCCTCTTCCCCTCAGTCTAAGGGAAAAGGGAAAGCATTTGTGGCTACTACAGGTTCTTCACAGTAGTGGATACTTGAGTCAAGTGCCTCTTATCACATCTGTTCTACAAATGAGAAGTTTTCTTCATTGGAGCCATCAAAGGTACCTCACATTTACATAGGTAATGATACACAAGTTGAGGTTGAAGGGAAAGGTTCAATTGACATGGATGATGGAACATTTGAGAATGTTCTTTATGTTCCTAGCTTGTCTACCAACCTTCTCTCTATCTACCAAATCACTCAGTATGGGAATGGGAAAAAGGTTGAGTTTACACCTGATTTAGTTGTGGTAAAAGAACTTGATAATGATGCCTTGGTAGCAGTGGGACAAGTCAATGACAACTCAAGGATATATTCATTCTCCCACTTTGTGCCGCATTCTCCTTCTAGGGCCTTACTCATTTAAATTTAGAAAGTAAGCTATGGCATGAGCGGTTTGGTCACCTCAACTACCACTATCTTCAGTAGCTACATCACTATGAGAGGGTATATGTTGAGAGTGTTCCATGGGCAAGCATCATGAGGAGAAGTTTGATAAGGGGAAAGATTGGAGAGCTTTGGAAGTTCTTCAACTTTCTCATAGTGATGTAGCAGGTCCATTTTAATCACCTTCATTTAGTAAGGCTTGCTATGTCCTCACCTTCATTGATGACTACTCCCGCTTCACTTGGGTCTACTTTCTTATTCATAAGAGTGAAGTATTTGATAGATTTGAAGACTTCAAGGCTCGTGTGGAGAAGCGATTCGGGAAAGTGGTCAAGATTCTTCACACAGATAATGGAAGGGAATATGTGAACAAAAGACCTAAGTATTTTTGTACATTTGAGGGGATTGATCTTCAAATCGGCAGGAAAAAAATCGACAGAATGGGCAATTATAGTTTAATTGTGTTTTATTATTTTTGACTTCTATGGTCCTAGGTTTGAGTCCCAATTGACCAAATGAGTTTTAGCTCAATACAAACCACATTCTTCCTTTAATGATCCAAAAACATTTATATCTTCTTACATTCAGTTTACTTTATGTTTTTATATAATAAGCCAAAAGGTGGAAATCAACCATCACACTTGTTAATAGTTATGTAATTATATTTTTGAACACCCTTAACAAAGGGTTTTGGATATTTTTTTAATTTTAAAGGCTTATCTCACCTTTTTCTCCTTTTAATCAAAGAATTACCTTCTCTTTCATCTACTCTATATTTTAATAATTTTTTTTCCTTGATAAAGGGTTGTGGCCATACAGATTTAATTAAATATCAAAAAAAGTTTACATATGGTTACAGAGAGGTTGAGCCATGCTCCAGGGCATTTACCAAAATTGCTTAACAGGTAAAATGATCAAAATGCCCACATTTGTCTTTTATCTGCAACTTCCCTAATGGGTGAATCCATAAGAGCAAGAGTCGATAAAGCAGGATGAAGGACTGGAGAAAGAAGTCTCAAAATGATAAGGGCAAAGAAAAATTCTCTTGGAGAGGTTTATTTATAGAAAAAAGTTCCAGATGAACCTCTATCTTGAAAATGTAGACCATAAATGCCTCATAATGGCGAAGTGAGCTATGTACCATGTCGTCCTTTTGACTAGTTGGAATGAGCAATACTTGAGTAAATTCCACACTTGCAAAAAGATTTTCTCTTGATCTTTAAGCAACCAAGTTGACAAACTTGCTGCCAAAGATATGCTTTGATTGACTACTCATCAATGCCTGGAGAGGGCTTACCAACCTGTGATCCAACTCCAACTCATATGGGTGACCTATCAAATGATATTGTTGACTGGGAGCACTCCTATACACCTCAATAGTCAAAGCTTTGGAAGGCCATCATTGTTGGGGCCTATTCTTCCAAATTCAATTCCATCCCCCAATCATTGATGGAACATTTGAGAATGTTCTTTATGTTCCTAACTTGTCTACCAACCTTCTCTCTATCTACCAAATCACTCAGTATGGGAATGGGAAAAAGGTTGAGTTTACACCTGATTCACTTGTGGTAAAAGAACTTGATAATGATTCCTTGGTAGCAGTGGGACAAGTCAATGACAACTCAAGGATTTATTCATTCTCCCACTTTGTGCCGCATTCTCCTTCTAGGGCCTTACTTACTCATTTAAATTTAGAAAGTAAGCTATGGCATGAGCGGTTTGGTCACCTCAACTACCACTATCTTCAGTAGCTCAACACTAAATACATGATCATAGGTCTACCTCAAACCAGTTTTTAAGAGGGTGTATGTTGAGAGTGTTGCATGGGCAAGCATCATGAGGAGAAGTTTGATAAGGGGAAAGATTGGAGAGCTTTGGAAGTTCTTCAACTTGTTCACAGTGATGTAGCAGGTCCATTTCCATCACCTTCATTTAGTAAAGCCCGCTATTTCCTCACCTTCATTGATGATTACTCTCGTTTCACTTGGGTCTACTTTCTTATTCATAAGAGTGAAGTATTTGACAGATTTCAAGACTTCAAGGCTTGTGTGGAGAAGCAATCTAGGAAAGTGGTCAAGATTCTTTGCATAGATAATGGAAGGGAATATGTGAATAAAATACCTGAGTATTAGTGTACATTTGAGGGGATTGATCTTCAACATTTTGTTGCATACAATCCACAACATAATGGAGTTGCAGAGCACAAGAATAGAACTCTCAAATAAATGGCTATCTATATGATACATGCACATTCTCCTTATCCCGCCTTTTGGGCAAAGGCTATTAGTTGTGCCACACACATCTAAAATCGAATTCCTCACAAATATTTGCAAGGTATTACTCCTTTTGAGGCTTGGGCAGGTAGGAAACTTATTGTGAGACATTTCAAAGTCTTTGGGTGTCTAGCATGGGCTCACATACCTCCACAGAAACGCAAGGCATTGGAACCTCAGAGTTGGCCTTGTATTTTTGTTGGATATCTTGAGGGTGTTAAGGCATATAGATTGATGGATCCTGAGACACGTGAGGTGTTTTTTGAGAGGAGTGTTAAACCTCTCCAAGCTTGGCCTCTCTACCTCCTCCACCTTCCTCCATTATGGATAGTGATGTCAATGATTCAGATGATGAGACTCCTTCAACCTCGGATTGCAGGCTTACACCTCTATAGGGTCCACTTGTAGTTGAGGAGTCTCATTCTCCACCTCCCTCTAGACCTCCTTGGGCTTGATAGACACTTGAGTCAGTGGGTTCTCTTGTTGAGGATCTTTCTAATACATGGAGGACTCGATCATAGCATCAGGATCTTCCACATGCATTCATTGCTATAGCTTTCGATCCACAGAAATTTTGGGAAGTATTACGGGTTCCTGAGTGGGAGCACACTATAGAGGAAGAGTATAGTTCCTTGATGAGGAATAAAACATGGGAGTTAGTCCCTCTCCCTAAGGGGAGAAATATGGTTCGATGTAAGTGGATCTATCGGACCAAGTTTGTCGCAGATGGTAGTTGGGATAAGTATAAGGCACGTTTTATTGTGAAAGGTTTCTCTCAGGTTCCAAGTGTTGACTATTATAAGACCTTTGTGCCTGTAGACAAGATGAACTCCATTTGCTTGACACTTGCTATTGCTACAGCTCATGGTTGGGTTGTACATCAGATGGATGTGAAGAGTGTTTTTCTTCATGGGGATCTTAATGAGGAGATTTATATGGAGCAGCCATAGGGTTTCATCTAGGATTCTTCCTTGGTTTGCAGACTAAGAAAATCTCTATATGGCCTGCTTTGGTTTGCAGACTAAGAAAATCTCTATATGGCCTTAAGCAGGCCCCCCATGGCTTGGTACGCCAAGATGGATTCATTTCCTCTCTTAGCAGGGTTCACTAGGCATCATTTTGCAATAGGATGACTCTCACTTGATACTTGTGCTTTATGTTGATGATTTGATCATTATAGGGAGCACTACATCCATCATTAGCAGGGTCAAATCTTCTTTGCATGAAAAATTTGCTATGACTGACTTAGGTCTTTTGCACTACTTTCTCGGGATAGAGATTTCATAGTCACCTTCGAGGTATACACTATCGCAGCCCAAGTATGCTCTTGATCTACATGCACACTTTCATATGGTTGATTGTAAGCCTGCACTGACTCCCTTTCTTTCAAGAGTCAAGCTTGAGGCTCAGTGCTCTTCTCCACTAGTTGATGCCACATTGTATCGTCATCTTGTGGGTAGTCTCATCTACTTGACTCACACATGCCCTGATATTTCATTTGTAGTTGGCATGGTTTCCAGCTTCATGTAGGAACCACATGAGCTTCATTCAAAATCTGCCAAATGCATCCTTCATTACATCTAGGGTACACATCATTATAGGATTCACTATGCAGCAGGCATAGGACTTCTCTTGGTTGGTTACACAGACTCAGATTGGGCTGGAGATCTTGATGATCGTAAGTCTACTTCAGGTTACAACTTTCACCTTCGTTCGGGCCCCATTTGTTGGTAGAGAAAGAAGTACAATGTTATTGCTCTCTCTTTGACTGAGGCTGAGTATCGAGAAGCTATTAACTCATTGACTGAGACCATTTGGCTTCAACAAATTCTCACAGTGTTTGCGTTTACCACTCCATGGTTGATAATTCTACATTGTGACAATCCAAGTGCTATTGCAATATTGAAGAACCCGGTTCAGCATCAGTGAACCAAACACATCGAGATTCATATGCACTACATCTGGGAGCTGATTCAGGAGTAGGTCATTGATTTGCAGTATTGTCCTACAGCACAACAGGTTGCAGACATATTCACCAAACCTTTCACCGAGAGTACGTTCTAGTAGTTGCGAGCTCTCTTGGGGGTGCGAGATGTCTCATTAGGGGGGGTCAACTGACTTCTCCTTTCTCTCTTATGGGGGGAATTTTTCCTCTTTGAGGTTTTGTCCTTCTTCTTTGAGAGTTCTTTTGTACACTCATCTCTCTTTTGGGTGGGGGGGGCGGGGGTTCCCACCAGGTTTTCTCCCTTTCTCCATTTTTGAGAGATTGCATTGCATAGTTTTGCATTCATTTGCATATTGTACATAGGTACCTATCATGGCCTAGTAGTCGAGACCCATCTTGCATTGTTGACTTGAGTCTTCATTCCCCTAAGTTGCACTTAAGGGGGGTGTTGGTGTAAATAATTATTCATCATGGATATTATTACACTTTACTTAACATAACTTAGGATAATGCATCTCATTGTAGTTTGGATATGAGAGACACTTAGGGAAGTGTGCACATAGGGATTTAGCTTTTAGGAAAAATTCCACCTTTTTTGGTCTCATCTTGCTATTACACTCCACATTCGATGGGTCCTCCACCTCTTGTGGAATATTATACAGTTTCTCCTACCTACCCCTACTTTTTCTTACCTACCCTTGTTTCTCATTGAGCCACATGTCATGATTGTGTGCTCGTACATCCATATGGCCTTGCCTATATAAGCAGACTCATATTCATTGTATTGGTGAATACAGTTGATCATTTTGTATATTGATGAGAATACAATTTGTTTTTGTCATTCTATTGTCTCTCTTTATTCTTTTCATTGTGCCCTTGATCTTGGCAAAATCTCACAATTATAAAATTGAATATAAATATAGAGTTAAACTCTTAAATAAATTAAATTTGAAAATTTAAAACTATAATTCAAAAAAAGATTAAAAATAAAGTAAAATATATTACATTAAAATTGATACAATTTACATTTTAAGTTTCACATTAAAAATAACAACTTAAATCATAGTAAAAAAATTCAAAATACAAACAAAACATATTAAAAAAGATTTTAAAAAATTAAATTTATTTATGTAATTTTTTTATTACCTTTGATATCATAAATAATATCAAATATAGGATATTGACTTTTCCTATATATAAACAAGAGACACATTGCGTCAAGTTCCTAGTACCAATATCTTAGTTAGTTAAGAGTAGGTAGAAAGATAAAGATAGAGATGAGAATTGATATATGGAGATAGGTAGACATAGATATATAGTGGTAGAGAGATGCAAAGATAATGATATATAGATAGGAGAAGTGACTAAAGAATAAATATCGAGGGATCGAGATAAAGTGATGAAGAGATTTAGATATAGAGGTTTAGAAAGACAGAGCAAGAGAGAGTGGTGGATTGATAGATGGAGGGAGTCATGTCTAGAGATAGTAGGGGAGAGAGGAAGATGGAGATAGAGAGAAAGAGGGAGTGAAATGGATAGATAGATATAGAGGGATAGATAAAGATAAGGATGGGGAGATATAGAGGAGGAGAGATAGATATGGAAATAGATATAAGCTATGAGATAAAGAGATCGATAGATC
The DNA here is from genome assembly GCF_030272615.1 of Cryptomeria japonica. Lineage (NCBI taxonomy): Eukaryota > Viridiplantae > Streptophyta > Pinopsida > Cupressales > Cupressaceae > Cryptomeria > Cryptomeria japonica. The sequence goes on along the minus strand of NC_081408.1, from coordinate 160,782,171 downwards.
AAGATATAGAAGATATAAGGGAGGAGAGGGAGAGGGAGAGATAGATTAATAGATAGAGAGGGAGTGATATACATTGCAAAGATATAGAGAGATATAGGAGGTGATGTATAAAGAGAGGGAGGAGTTGGAGAGATAGATAAAGATATAAAAAAGGATATACAAAGAAGTTTGTGAAAGATTGGAATTTAGCTAGTAAAAAAAGGGAATGGAAGTTAGAGGTAGAGGGGGCAAGAGTGAAAGATAAATGAGGTGATATTATACTAAGAAATACTTTAATCTAATATATTCAAACTATAATGATTTATAAAAAGAAAAAGTATTTAAGCAAGCATAATCTATTTAACTTAAATGATAATTTTTTTAAAAATCTATATTAAAGATATATTAAAATTTAACATAGAATAAGTTAAATAAAAAGTTAGAATATATCATAATCTAAATAAACATCACATATTAAATCTATTAAGTTAATTAATAACTAAATAAAAAAGTTAAAGTAATTTTTAAACTAATGAGAACTAAATTTTAAGAAGACATATACTTAAATAATGTAATTAATATATTACAAACAATATTAAGAGAGATATACACAATATTAAAAAATAAATTAATTTTCTTAGATGAAAATCACACTTTAAATAAAATATTAAAATAAAGATAAATTATATTAAAATTATTAGTTTAAAATAAAATAATATATTTTAAAAAACTAAATAAAATAATATATTTCAAAAAAGTAAATAAAATAAGAAATAAATTTGCAAATAACAACTGAATATGAAAATCATATTGTTTATTATGATTGATTATTCTATATTATTATAATACTTACTTAAATTTGTGAGGGTTAACTCAACAAAACAAATGTACTATTAAACTATTAACTAACTATAAATTAACACTTTGGATCATAAATCTAATACTTTATCATAAAACATGAAAAAAGGATGAACAATTTCTAATATCTGAAAAAATAAATCAAATAATATTACAATTATAAAATAAGATGTATATTTAAAAAATAAATCTAAAAAATAATTCCTTTAAAACTTTACAAATAACAAAAGAAAACAAAAAATTGAAAACTAAACTATATTAGTTACATAATGCAAAGGTAAATTAAATTTTCAAATTTCATACCTTTAAATTAAAGAAATTCACTAAAATAAGAGTCATTTAGAAATCACCTACTAATGGGCTTTTGAGGGCTAATCCTCTTAGGAAGGGAGGTAAAAGTCAGGAGTAGGTTCCGCCAGATAAGGGCTGGACCAAGTTCAACTTTTGACGAGGCTTTAAGGGGGAATTCCAAGATTTTTGAGGTAGGGGTCATAACCCGTGATGAGAATGGAAGTATTCTTGCTCTTGGAGCTAAGAGACTGGTGGATGGTATGAATAATGAAGCTGAGTGTCAAGTGGTAATTGAAGCCATTCTTTTGGCCAAGAAATTGGAGATGAAAAACTTCATCTTGAGGGGGACTCCCAGAGAGTGGTGAATGGTATTGCTAGGGGACGGATGGAGGCCTAACACCTGGATAAACTTATTAGAAGGATGAATAACCTTTTGAGTGGGTTGAGGATTTTAAGGTATCGCATGATCTCAGAGAAGAGAATGTTGAGGCTGATAAGCTTTTGAACGTTGGTGCAAATGGTTCTTTGGGTGACCATTTTAATTTATTTGAGGACCTAAGGGATGTGTGTCCCTTAGAGTTTAGTTGATGGTTCTTTGGTAGTGAAGGGAGAATCTGAGACATGGTGTTGTGTTTTGTGTGATTTGATATTTATGATGGAGGGGAAGGGATGAATCATGTGTTTCATGATTTTTGATCTGGTCGCATCTGGTAATGGCAGCGTAGGTGTGATGATGTCAGTGATTGGAGGTCTATCTAGTTTATGATGCTTGGTTTGAGGTGATGGGTGTGAAATTATTTCTTGCAGTGGCTTCAATTATTTTAGGGCCTCGTCTCTAGTTGTTTTTTCATTTCACAGAGGATGGTTTTGGCTTTCGCGAGAGCAGGGTATGGAGGCAAGTGTGGGGAAGGATGGAAACCAATTTCTCATTGTCTATAGAGGGCCAAATGCCTACATTCCATGGTTCAATTTCAAGCAATCGATTGTTTAACATTTTTAGGGTGGATAAGGATTTTTTTTGGAGGGCTCTGCGTCTAATGGTTGGGGAATAATTCCTGGATTTGGATTGTCATCCATGAACAAACCTAGATATCTCATCCTTGTTCATGGCACTGGCCCTAATGGTGGGAGGTTCAAAGGATGAGGTGTTGCAGGTGACATCCCTTTTGCTGAGACCTAAATGGTCTAGTGCTCTGGAGGAGGTGGTAGCGCATGCAGAGATTGGCAAGGGTCATGGCGGCATCTTGGTGAGGAAAGGGGAGCTGTGCAGCAGCTAGTGGTGTGGTTGGCTTCTCGTTCTGTGGATGTGTAGATGGAGGATGCAAGAAACGGGTGGAGGGATGTTGTGGAGTTTGTGTGGGATTGGCGGATCAAGCAAAATTGTGAGGCAAGCAAACCCCGATGAAGTTGTAGGCTCCATTGGATGAAGATGGGCGGTCGTTGGTGCGTCACCAAATCCTGTGGAAGAGTGCGAAGGTGGTGGAACGTAGTTTTCTCTGAGGTGGCAGGCCAGGAACCTCAATGGGTGGTGGGATGGAGATACCTGAGGCAAGTCCTAGTCAAGGCATCCCCAATTTCTCTAGGGAGGATGCCCTTGGTTGGTTCCGATAGGCTGCTCCCATGGGGTTTGTCAGGTTTTGGGTAGGGAGGATTGATTGCAAGGTTTGTGTATGGATTGGGAGACTTTGTAGGTGTGGTGTCAGTCTCGGGTTCTTTTAGTTTTGTAGGGGCGAGACCCCTTTTGTGTGGAATGTTGTTGAACAACTTTAAGCATGTATAATTTCCTTTTAAGCAATATAAATCTAACCTGGTTATCGTTAAAAAAAAAAAGAGTCATTTAGAAATTAATATATATAAAAAAAAAATTTCAACAAATAAAATTTCTAAAATTTTCAAAAAACTTAAAAAAATAATACAGCAAAATAATAATAATAAATAATCAAATAACATAAATATTTTTTTCTATAATTTGAGAATTACTCTAAATTTTTTTTAATAAAATTCCAATCTCTTCAAAACTAAATTTGATCAATTAAATAGTAAAAGGATAAATTAACTTTTTAAAATTTATACATTTAAATAACCGAACATATAGAAAATTACAATGTTAAAAATAATACAACCAAAAAGTAATAATAAATAATAAAATAAAAAGCTCTACATATTGAAAATAATTTTTAAAAATTGAAAATAAATTCTAACGTCTTTATAGCTGTATGGTGGAAAAGTGGGCGAATAAAACTTAATATATGAAAATTTAGTTAAATTACTAGTCCACACACACACACAGGACTTCTTGATGCAAGCTATGGAGTAACGTAGTGTTACTCAGCTTCCCAAGGAGGGTCCCATGGTTCTCTATCTCACAATGTCCCTCAAACCAATGTTTTTTCTCTCAGATCACTGAGCAAAATGGTTTAGGGATGGCAAATATGAGAATGAGAGATGCTTTTGATTGATTTTAGTATGAGATGTGTTGTAAGCTATGTATGATTCTAAAATGCAATAAACTAAATGATAAGATGACAAGATTAGTATGAATACTATCCTAGCATACTATATTTAGTCTATGATTGAACTAAAATGATAAAGAAAGTAATCTAAGCATGCATATTAGTCTAATTTATGATCTAAAGAGAGGCTAAATGATGAGCATATATGAAATGAGAAAGCTTGAAAGAATTTGAGCATAAGTGTAATGCTTCAAATTTGAAAGATGATTGTTAAAAATGGAGGAATGAGAGCTCTATTTATAGCACAAACAGGGCAATGGATGGTCAAGATTGAATGGTTTAATCAAGGGCCAAGTTTGAAAGTTTGGGGATCCATATGCACAATTGGCACCAATAAAATAGTGACAAGTGTCAATATAGGATTGGGTTGAGAGAAGAGGTTGGAGGCATTAAAGGCCTGAGAAGACCTCATGGTTATCTAAAGGCTAAGGGTCAAGTCTAAATTATGTTTACCCAATGGATTAAGATTTAATCCAAGAATAAACCTTTGTGCAAATGATTAAGAGATAACCATGGTCAAAGCATTAATGGCCTGATGAGACCTTTGGGTTGGGTAGAGGTTGAGTCAAAACAAATGTTTTAACCATGTGGGAGGGTTTGAATTAACCATTAATGGTTATTGGAGACTTTGGGGATTAAGTGGTTGAAGGTTGGAAGCCTTTAATGGTTTTCAAAGACTTTAAGGATTTTGGTGGTTGAAGGTTGAAAACCTTTAATGGTTATCAAAGACTTTGGGCCATTTGAGAAGTGACTTCCCTTTGCTTAGGGATGTGACAAAGTTTAGAGGAGGGTTAGGTTAATTAGAAGCGATTAGAAGATTCTAGAAGGGATTAGAAATGGGTTTGGGATTTTGCAAGTGGATGGGGGGAATAATAGGATTTAATTGAATTAAATGATTTTCATTCAATTTGGTTACAATTTGGAGGAATTAAATAAATTAGATTTATTCAATTTAGGATAACTATTTAATTAAATTTGAATTTAATTAAAAGTTGCTAGGGGGATTTAATTGAATAAAATGATTTATTCATTAAATGGTATAGTGAATTTTATTTAAATAAATTGAGTAATTTACTTAATAAAATAGAAGAATGTGGATAATTTAATTAAATTGGATTTAATTAAATAGAGAAATGAACATAAAATATTTATTTAGGAATATGGTCATTTTTATACGTCTAAAATAGCTAAATTATATCAATTACATAATAAAAAACATAAATTAACTTTTCGAAATTCATACATTTAAATTAAGTAAATCTATTAAAAAATATAATAAAAAAATAATGCTACCAAAATATAATAATAAATAATCAAATAAAATAATGTGATATTTTTGCATAGCTCTCTTGATATTCATTTTTATTTTTATGCTAAAGCTTGTATATGCAATAATGTGATGTTATAGATTCAAGTACATGCTAATAAAGTGGCACTTGAAGTGGCCCTCTTGCAAGTGCTTCTGGATCACTGGGGTAATGCCCCTTATACTATTGCTAGGATTCTGTCGGACCCTTCTTCCTTCAATGACCATTTTTTGGTCTGTGGTCATTGGTGTGGTTGCAACACTTCTACCGATGGCTCCTGCACACCTCGCTCTCAAGGTCCTTGCCACCACTCTGTGTTACCCCTAAAGTATTAATGGTATTAGTGTCAAAAAGGAATTTTCATGAAAGTTTTACCCTTGGCATAGTTATACATGAGATATATTATTAGTGACTAAGTCACTCGATGATTCAAAAAAGGCAAAGGTTTTGAAGTCACTTTAAGTGACTAGGAAAAATGACATCTTTTGGTCCCCACCAACAAGGTATTTATTGTAAGCACAGTATTTTATATATTCCCATCAAAATACCTTGTGTTATGTGGTGGTTGGTTGAGGAACTCTTGAAAAGCACTTGTTTTTTTCTTTGACATTTCATTTGCACTTTGAGTTGTCATTGTTCTCCAAACCCTAGAGCTAGGGCACGACATTTTTTTCGATTGTGAAAGCATTTCATTTATACAGTGGTCTTGAATAAGGTAATGTTGAGCCTAGATAAGGTGAAGTTGAGCTCGAACAAGGTGAAGTGAAGCTAAAGATGAGAATGAGGTGTTTACTAGAAGTCAAGGACAACATAACTGAAAGAGAAGAAAATATTTTTAGGTGTATCAAATCCCTATCTTTCTAGTCTTCCTATCTTTCCACAATTTATTTTGTTTGTTAATTGTTGTTAAGAGTAGTATGTCTTTGTTTGTATAAAGATTACTATGTTTTTGTGGATTTGTTTTGGAAAGTTCAAGGTAATTTTTTTTTATAATTTTAAGGGTTTCAAAAATATTTTTAAAGGACGAAAAAGGTTGATGTTCTAGTTGTCTTTTGTGAACACCTTCATGTTCTTTAGTTTTTTTAAAAAATAAAAAATCCCTAGTCAAAGTTACGGGTATGGATTATATCGTTGGGAATGTTTTCTTTCTCAGAACCCTAGTTAAGGGTCTATGAAATGCTTTGAGTTTCAATATTGGTTTCAATGTCTGCTTTGGGTATGTTTGTCTTGAATTTTTTAGAACCCTAACCAAGGGTCTACCACGACATACTCCAGGAGGTTTTTTTTGTGATAAGTTTATCTAGATGGAAAGCTATGCTCTGTTGTTTTTGTAGTGATCGAATTAATTTTTCAGATTTGGTAAAATATGATAGTTATGTTTTGAATAAGTGTAATATTTTCTTCAATCAAAAGAGAGCATTTTTTATACTATGGAGATATGCAAAAGTTAATTCTTATTAAGTGAAATTAAGTTGAAAGAAGACATCCCTTGAGATTCTCTTTGTCATTTTTTGAAGGCATATAATACCATTGTTATATCATGATCAGATTGTAAAGAATTTGTGAGTAATGATATATAAGAGCTTCTACAACAATATTCACTATAATATATTATGTTGTACTTTACATATGCACAATCCACTTGTGTATTTGAGCATTTGCACTCTTTATATGACAGAACTGTGTATATTTTTCATACATTTTAATGCTTTATATATGAATTGAAAGAACTATTGTTTCTAAGTCTCAATGTTGTGAGACTAGAAAATGTAAAAGAAGTGAAATGGAGGCAAAACTTTGTATGTTATTTTAGTATATTTGTTGAGAAACATTCATAAGCTAGTGAGATATTTGAAAAAGTCTATTGAAGTGAGATAGCATCGTCAGTGAGACACATGAAACAGCCAGTGAGGCATTTGTAAATTTTTATTGATAAGCCAATGAGGCATTTTTCGAGTGGTTTTATTCCTAAAGAGGGTTTCCACTCAGGACATACTCTTTGTCATTTTCTTTATGTGTGTTGTATTTATTTCTGCTATCAACTCTGAGTGCACTTTATTGCTTCTAATAAGTCAATATTTAAAGAGTGGCTTAAAATGTTGAAATTGATCATAATCACTGATTCACCCCCCCTCTCAGTGCCTATATTACTCCAACAATTGGTATCAGAGCCAAACCCTTGTTGTCTTGCATTGTGCTAAAGGGTTTCCATGTAGGAGTACTTCAATGGCGAATCAAGAAGGTTTGTCCACTACTAGGGCACCTTTGTTTGATGGTACGAGCTATGCTTTTTGGAAATTTAGAATGCAAAGGCATATAACCTCTCTAGGATATGAGGTTTGGGTTGCAATTAAAATTGCATATATCTCTTCTACTTCCCCCTCAACCCCTGATGAGAAAAAAACTTATGAATGTGATGCAAAGGCTTCAAATACCATTTGATGTGCTTTGTCAAATGATGTTTTGGTCAAAATCATGAATTGCAAGAATGCAAAATCCATTTGGGATAAACTCTCTAGCATATGTGAAGGTAATGATAAAGTTAAAGGCAAAACTTCAGACCTATAGGGCTAGACTTGAAAGCCTTAAAATGAATGAAGAAGATAAAATAGCTAATTTCTTTCTTAGAATCTTAGAAGTTGTTAGCTCAATTCGGGGTCTTGGTGAAACATTAGAAGAAAAGGTAGTTATGAAAAAGGTACAAAGGTCTTTGACACCTAAATATGATTCAAAAGTCTTTGCCTTAAAAGAAAGAGACTTGAATAAACTTACTATTGATGAGATTCATGGTATTTGAACTGCCTATGAAATGAGATTTTGTGAAGATGTTCCAATAAATAAAGAAACTTCTTTCAAAACTCAAAAGAGAGATAATGAATATGAGTTTGATAAACCTGATGATGAAGAGTCTACTTTGTTTGTCATCTTAGAAGAGAATCATGTAGATATACAGGGAAATTCCCCTTTAAGTGCTTCAACTATAGCAAAATCGACCACTATTTTGCACAATATCCAAACAAATAAGCTACAAGTGATGATGATGATGGTAGAAGGCAAGGGAAGAAAAAAAATAATTTAGAATAAAAGGAAAACATCCTTCAAAAAGAAGAAGAGCTTTTTTCTTGACATAATAGATAGTTTTTCAAGTGAGTCTCTTGAAGGAGATGAAACTTTGTTTATAGCTACTATTGAAGCTCAAGAAGAGATCATTTCAGAATATTTTGAATGAGAAATTGACCTTGAGGGAGAGCTTAAATGTGCTCTCAAAGAAATTAAAAAACTTAGAAAAGAATATGTATCTCTAAAGGATCACAATCAGAATGATACCAATCTCATATATGATCTTACTCTCTAGTTAGAAGAAAGTAAAAAGATTCTTGAAGTCACTCAAGGAAGACTGATCAATAAAGAGAAAGAATGTCACTTCGTAGAAGAAAAGCTTATTCTTCTTCAAGGACAACTTAAACTATATGAGAGAAGTGATAAATCATCTACTCTGATCAGTACTCCCAATGATTACAAGAGTAAAGGAATCCAAACATTCATTGATGGTGAGTCCTCAAATCATGCAACTACTAGCAAGTTCACTGATAGAACAAGTAAGTTTTCTAGATATCTCTTTCATTTCTTTGGTTATTTATTTAATTGCCAACAATTTTGGCAAAAATAAAATACATGCAGAGTTATGTCTATAAGAAAATATAGTTTTGTTAATGACAATTTATACAAATTCCTCAGTAATATCAGATGTTATCATTGTAAAAAACTAGGACACATAGCTACTATCTATAAATCAAATTCTATAAAACAATTCAGTAAATATGATCAACAAAGATCAAATCCAATTTGATTTGGAAACCTAAGAAAAAGGTAGAAGCCTTAATTGTTCAAACTACCTTGCATTCTGTCAAAAAGAATCTTTGGGTTGTGGACAGTGGCTGTTCACACCAAATGAGAAGATATAAAAGTGAATTTGCTGACCTTGAAACCTACTAAGGAGGATGTTTTAGATTTGGAAATGATCATTATATTCCCATTGTAGGGAAAGGTACTATTCTCCTAGATAATGATACACTAGTACATGATGTCTATTATGTAGAAGGTATGGCTCATAACCTACTTAGTGTGAGTCAAATATATGCTAATGGCTTTGATGTTACCTTTAATGTGCTTGGATGTGAAATAAAAAAGAAATCTAGAAAAACTGTAGCAATAGGGTGTTAGCTTTGTGTTGTCATTGATGTCAACTGGTATGAGAGATGTATGTGCAACACTATCAAGGAGGAAGCATAGGTTGAGATATCTTTGATATCACCTTGTGTTGCAGATCACCAAAAATGAAAGGATGTCAACTGGTAAGTAATTTTTTTGACTTAGGAAGTCACATCAACCAAGAAAGTGGATGTCAGCTTGCAAAGGTTATGACCAGAGTTCAAGGAGGATGAGCAAGGTGTTTAAGCTGGTGCTTATGATGAAGAGGCAGAATGTTATCAAAATCACATCAACACTGGAAGAGAAGAATGAACCGGTGTGCTGTGAGGTTGCAGAACACCAAGACTCTCACCGGATGAAGATGAAGTCATCATGGGAAGCAATGATTGTCAGTGAGTGTCCACACTAGATCACATGTGGCTATTTCAAGATATGTTGCACAAATAGGGAAGTAACATGAGCAGAAGACAAGGTGTTACTCCACCAAGTAAGTGGAGCTTATCTCCTATATGAATTGAGTGCATTATAGTTTGGTGAGATAAGAGTAAAGAGGTAAAGGCAAGTACTTGAAGGATACCACTACATCCATCGATGAATTGAGGGAATGCCTTAAGTGCATGAGATCAAGGTTATGCACTGAACCAACTGAGAAGGCATGCTGAAATGCTAATACAATAGAAGAGTGATGTGTTTGTCATTCAAACAAACTGGCTAAGCAGATACAGTCAGAGGAGAATGGCCTGACCAATGAAGGAGTCTAGTGAAGGTTGATGATGGGTGTCATCAAGAGTGGTAACTGATATGTAAGCCCAACGAGAATATAAGAAAAGTGCAGATGTAGATGACTCCCCACCTTGTGGAAATGAGCGTGCTCAAGAAAGACATGTCTAATGACCAGTCAAGGTGTTCCACCCATAGTTCAGTAGAATGCAGACATGATGAGGTTACCGGTACAGTGTGTGATACCGGCAGGAAAGAGGAACTAGTAGAGTGGCTACTCGGTGACCCTATATGGATCGAGAGGAAGTGACAAGCTGGTAGTTTGTTGATATGGATTCCACATGGAGTCAATGTGGTGATCCTGCATTTGGATAAAGATGGAATGTAGATCGATGGGGTAAATGTAGGGCTGGTCGACTTTAATGAAAGGTCCCATAAATCATGGGACATGTTGTAGAGCTATTGCAGGGGTTTGAGGCTCAAGGTCTGGAACACAACTATGAGCTAGCTAAGAGCAATTGAGAAGATCAAGGCTATGGAGGAAACAACATGACAAATCTTTTGTGTTTGACCAAGAGATCAACTATTACGGTGAAAAGAAAATCACCATAGATGAAAGGTGTGATCTAGGAGATGCATAAATGGTAGAGTTGTACAAATTGGTAGTCTAAAAGATCGGATCAGACAAGATCTGATAAGATCTAATTGGATTCGGCTTTCCTCAAGGGTGGTGAAGAAACCCTAACTACCTATAATTTGAATTGTCTTTTGGCAGGAAACTAGTATATAAATAAGTAGGGCAAAGACATTGTTGAGTGCTGCTGAATAGAAGATTATTGTGCTACTGTGAAGTGAGTTACTTCTGCAAGTGAAAGAAAATCAGCCAAGTGCTCAGAAAGTATCTGAGATAAGAGGGAGAGTGAAGAGAATAATGGGCAGTATCTTTACCAAGAGAGATAGAGGGAAGAGAGCTACAAAGAAGGCAGACAAAGTATCGGTAAAGTGTTATACTGGTGAAGTCTAGAAAGTAAGGAGGAGATCCAGCAAAGAAATAGAAGTGGAAGAGGTGTATCAGTAATATTTACTGATAGAGAAGCAATAGGTGAATAGCAGCAGGAGAAGTGAGTTAGTGTTGCAAAGAACCTGTATCTCACCAGCAGGGAATTTTCTATTGAGTTGTTACAAGATTCGCTTGTAACTAGATGACCACCTTTGTAATTGAAGTTTTTGTGATCATTGAGTTGTAGCTCGGTGCAAGGGTTGTAGCTCCTTTGGGTTGTAGCCCATAAACAAGTTAGGGGTTGGTTCTCCTTGGGTTGGTGCCCTAAATAAGGGGTTGTAGCTTCTTGGGTTGGTGCCCTAAATCAATGGTTGTAGCTCCCTAGTTTGGTTCCCTAAATATTGTAACAAAGGTTTGATTGTGAGGCTGGATTGAAGCAATAGTCTCCAGCAGCATTTCTCACCAAGTTTTTTCCCACCTTAGGTTTTCCTTGTACATCCCGATGTTATGTGAGGTTCCTTTGTGTGATTGCATTTGTGTTGGTCTCTCCACTAACTCGTAAGTCTATATTGAGTTAGATCTATTAACCGATATGCTCACATTGGATAATTAAAGGGAAAAAGATTGAGGACCATTGATCCACTCCCTCCCCCTCTCAGTGGTGTATTGTGTCTAACAATTGGTATCAAAGCATAGGTTCCTAGTTATAAGAGTGTTCTCCAACTTGGGTAGATTCTAGATTAAGGACACAATGGTTTGTTTAGTGTCAATATATGCTGCTGTATTTGATGGTTCAAACTTTTCTATTTGGAGTTGCTGAATGGAAGTTTTCCTATCCTCTTTAGGGTTTGATTTACTAATGTGAGTAGTTGATGGTCTCCCTAGAAAAGTCAATCTTCCTACCTAATTTGTAGAAGAAAGAAGAAACATGTGCAATGAAGAAGCCATGAAGGTAATATTGGGTGGGCTCACCAGTGATGTCTCTTCATAGGTGGATAGGTGTAAAAGAGAAAAGAGCTTATGGGAATGATTGAAGAAGCTCTATGGAAATGAACCCTCAACTATAGAACCAACATTTGAAGGAAATGTGAGAAAAACATCTCATATTAATCTAGATGATGAAGATAGATCTCCTGGCAGCTGCAATAGTGATGAAGATGGAACCCACTTCTTCATGTCTCAAGAATTTGAAGGAGAAAAGAACACATCTGAATGTGTGAGGACAATGGGTCCCCACTTGTAAGATGCAACTAGTAGCAATGAGGAAGGGGAAGAAGAGGTTGAAGCTGAAATTGATCTTGAAGAAGAGCTTGTAAATGCACTTGAAGAACTCAACAGAGTTAGAAAGGAATACAAGCTATTCAAGAATGTTACTATCGTAGAGAAGAATTGACTAACAAATGCCTCTCAGAGTTGACTTCTCATGCAAAGGACACCAAGAAATACCAGTGTGATGATCTAGCCTTTTAGCCAGAGATAAAAGACAAAAAACTTCAATGGCTGCTTGGAGAGATCAAAAGCTAGACCTTCCCAGTTAGATATGCTCCTCGAAAGAAGGTTGTCCTAACCACAAATATTCTGGACTTGCAGACAAGAGTGAAGATCAATGCTACAAAAAGGAAGAATCATGCATATCCCAAAGGTAAGGGGAAGATGGGAGAAGAAAACTTCACCAAAAGCCAGACGATGAGGAAGTAGCACAAGAGACCCTCCACAGGCAGAGGACAAAGAAATGCTACCACCCACAAGGGGAAGCAAGTGCGGGAGAAGAAGAAGAGATCAGATGAAAGAACTCCTCAGAATGGACAACCAAGGATCCATTCTCAAAAAGGAAAAGATGGGGATGCAAAACCGGCAAGATCTCCTCATGCATGGCAAAGTAAATTTGTAATTCATATGCCATCATTCACCAGTTATTGCTTTACATGTAATAATTATGGCCATAAGGTAGGGGAATGTAGAAAGAGATCTAGAAAGGATAATGTAGGATCTCATAGAAATCATACTTATGGGAAAAATGTATCCAAAAGTAGATACACGCATGTGCCTTCTCCGATTATGCAAAGATTGTTTTTCATAACCACAAAGGATTTGGCCATAGAGAGTTTGAATGCAGGAAATCAAATGGAGGTTAGTACAACAACTATGCTCTACAGAAAAGTGGATATAGAACGTTTGGAAGATAGAGACCCGCATGGAACCAAAGGAGAAATGTCTCTGCAAGAGTAAGAGGTCCACCAGTTTCGGTTGCCAGTCACAGCAACATGACCAGAAGGAGATGGTCAAACTGGTATGTCAAGAGATTCCCAAATCATGAAGTTGGGATGGATGTTGTGTGCTACTATAGCACTACTTATGCATGTGATGAGGAATTAGAAGATGGAAAGACCTATCTGCAGAAGAAGGAACGACTTGCTCCCAAGCTTGAAAATAAGAAGAAGAATAAGACCAAGAAGGTATGGAGGAAGAAGACCTTGGACTGGCACTGTGTACTCAATACATAGATGATATCTCCTAAGGCCTAAAGGAGATGCAGGACCTAAAGGGGAGTGGCACATTGAATTTATCATTCACCCCGTCAACAAAGATGACAACATGGAAGAACATGTTGTTGCCAATGTAAAAGAGAAACAAGAAAGTGATAAGTGTGTGTAGAAAACTACATTGACTACACACCTATAGATCAGTGTTGGAACACCACTGCATGTTATAAAGAGTGATGGTTAACAATTAATAGGTACTTGTAGGTTATGTACAACAATGAGGTTGGAAATCATTGCATTAGCCCCGGTAGCATGGAATGTAAAGTTATGTCTCAGGTGGTGTTGATGAAGACCTGAAAGACATGTGTTTGGCCCTATGGTTGATCATATAGGGTTGCATGTTTTTGTGCTAATTGGTTTGATTCTTGGCATAATGATAATATTGTATGGAATTGTGTAGTCCTAGGATCATGTCATAGGCTATGATGAAAAAATGAAGTTGATAGATCATCAGATGATCTCATGTTCACAACTAAACCGATACATGGAGGAGATTGGAGTCTCAGTATTGTACCTGACCAAAGATAAGAACCTAAGGTGTATGACTCAGGAGGAGTTCAAGTTCTCATGATGCAAAGATGGTGTGCTTGAACTTGCAAGGATACTGACTACCCAAACTACAAGAGATGAAAATTGTAGAGGTGTTGCAGGTTGACTGACAAGTGAGTAGGATTCAATGGCTCATTGACAATTGGTATCAGTCTTTCTACAAATTTAGTACTCTATCAAATAGTATTAGACTTGCATACTCAATTGGTGTCATTTGATGCTTAAGTTCCCCATCTCAAGTGTTGTGACTTGAGAAGATGTAACAAACAGTGACAATATAGCAAGTGGTATCAAAGGAAGTGTTGCATCCAATCAAAAAAAAGGAGGGAGAAATAATTCTCTCAGTAACTGGTAAATACAGGGAGAAATGATATCCTGACAGTGTCCTTTGTCATTGTTGTCAAAGGGGGAGAAGAATGATTATAGTATGCTGCATACTACATATGTGAGAACTCATTGGAGAGATAAGACTATGTAGTATGCCAGATACTATATTAGTTGACGTCAATGCCAAAGGGGGAGATTGTTGGCATTGTGTTGTCATTGATGTCAACCGGTATGAGAGATGTATGTACAACACTATCAAGGAGGAAGCATAGGTTGAGATATCTTTGATATCACCTTGTGTTGCAGATCACCAGTAAGGAAAGGATGTCAACTTGTAAGTGATGTTTTTGAGTTAGGAAGTTAGATCAACCAAGAAAGTGGATGTTAGACTGCAATGGTCATGACCAGAGTTCAAGGAGGATGAGCATGGTGTTTGAGTTGGTGCTTATGATGAAGAGGTAGAATGTTATCAGAATCACATCAACACTGGAAGAGAAGAATAAACTGGTGTGCTGTGAGGTTGTAGAACAACAAGAATCTCACCAGATGAAGATGCAATCATCATGAAGATGTAGTCATCATGAGAAGAAATGACTAAGAGTGATTGTGTCCACACCAGATCACATGGGCCTGTTTGAAGATATGATGCACAAAAAGGGAAGTAACATGAGCAGAAGACAAAGTGTTACTCCACCAAGTAAGTGGAGCTTATCTCCTATATGCATTGAGTTTATTAACATTGATGTTCCTAAAACAAGTGCATATACTCTATGATAACATGAGTGCTATCAATATCTCCAAGAACCCTGTTCAACACTCTTGAACTAAGCACATTGATATCAGTTATCATTTTCTTCGTGAAAAGGCCCTGAATAATGACGTGGTGTTAGATTATGTGTCTTCCAATAATCAAGTAACTGATATCTTTACAAAGACCTTACCAAAATAAGTTTTTTAATTTTTGAGGGACAAGATTGGTGTTTTCCCTCAAAGTTCTATTTAGTAATTTACTCCGATCCAGGGAGAAAGGGGAAGCATTTCTTTCACATCTTTTACCCCCATGGCATCTTGTGGAATTAATAGTAATCTAAAGTAAATGTACGATGCATTCTTATATCGTATATGTATGCATCATGTGTTTGCCTTCATACAATGATTAGTTTCATATTATCTCCTTTTTCACTACTATCAAAAGGGGGAGATTTGGCAATTCTCGGTGATTTTTAGTGATTTTTGCTCATAGTTCGGTTGAAGTTTCAGTTCGGTTCAAATTTCTTGTTCAAATTTTAGTGATGCTTATCAGCGATTGGATGGTTTTTGTGCATGATTGGTTTCATAGTGAGTGACTATGTTGTTTATAGTTTTTCATGGTTATATTATAGTGCTATCTTTTGATGATAGACATTTCTAATGATTGCTTTGGTCATATCTTGCAGTCGATTCTGTTGTTGATAGTATTTCATGGTTATATTATAGTGCTATCTTGTGATGATATACATTTCTAATATCATTCTTGTGTCATGCCATCTGCTAGGAAAATATATGTATGTTTCAGTGTTCTGGTGATTCTTTGATTTGTGCAGTGATATGGGAATTCACACTAGGATTATGTATTTATTTTAAGTAGTGACATTAAGGTATATTATGATGATTTTGGTCAAACTTATTAGATTTTACACCAATGCCAGAGGGGGAGTTTGTTACCCCTAAGGCATTTTTGGAATTACTGTCAACATTATATTTTCATGAAAGTTTGACCCTTGGCATAGTTATACGTGAGATATATTATTAGTCACTAGGTCACTTGGTGATTAAAAAAAGGCAAAGGTTTTGAAGTCACTTTAAGTGACTAGGGAACATGAAATCTTTTGGTCCCCACCAACAAGGTATTTGTTATAAGAAAAGTGTTTTATACATTCCCATCAAAATACCTTGTGTTATGTGGTAGTTGGTTGAGGAGCTCTCAAAAAGCACTTCAGTTTTTCTTTTTCATTTCATTTGCACTTTGAGTTGTCGTTGGTCTTCAAACCATAGAGCTAGGGCACAACATTTTTTTTAGTGTCAAACCATTTCATTTTTACAGTGTTCTTGAATAAGGTGATGTTGAGCCTAGATAAGGTGAAGTTGAGCTCAAACAAGGTGAAGTGGAGATGAAGATGAGACTGGGGTGGTTACTAGAATTCAAGGACATGATAACTGAAAGAGAAGAAAATATTTTTTAGGTGTATCAAATCCCTATCTTTCTAGTCTTGCTATCTTTCCACAATTTCTTTTGTTTGTTAATTGTTGTTAAGAGTAGCATGTCTTTGTTTGTACAAAGACTATTATGTGTTTGTGGATTTGTTTTGGAAAGTTAAAGGGATTTTATTTCAAAAATTTTAAGGGTTTCAAAAAGATTTTTATAGGTTGAAAAGGGTTGATGTTCTAGCTGTCTTTTTGTGAAAAGTTTCATGTTCTTTCTAGTTTTTTTTAAAAAAAAACCCTAGTCAAAGTTACGGGTATGGATTATATGGTTGCAAATGTATTCTTGCTCAGAACCCTAGTTAAGGGTCTATGAAATTCTTGGTTTCAATATTGTTTTTAGTGTGTTCTTCGGGTATGTTTGTCTTGAATTTTTCTAAACCCTAACAAAGGGTCTACCACAACATACTCCATGGGTTTTTTATAATTATTATTTTATCTACATGTGCAGTTATATGCTCTATTGTTTTTGCAGTGACCAAATTACTTTTTCAGATTTGGCAAAAGATGATAGTTATGTTTTGAATTACTGTAATCTTTTCTTCAAACAAAAGAGAGATCATTTTTTATACTATGAATATTTTTAGAGGCTAATGCTTATTATGTGAAATGCAGTTGAAAAAAGACATCCCTTGAGATTCTCTTTGTGATTTTTTGAAGGCTTATAATACCACTGTTATATCATGATCAGATTGTAAAGATTTTGTGAGTAATGATATGTAAAATCTTCTACAACAAGATTCACTATAATATATTTTGTTGTATATTACATATGCACAATCCGATTGTATATGTGAGCATCTAAGCTCTCTATATGATAGAACTGTGTATATTTTTTATACACATTAATGTATTACATGTGAATTGAAAGAACTATTGTTTCTACGTCTCAATGTTATGAGACTAGAAAATGTAGAAGAAGTGAAACAAAGGCAAAACTCTATATGTAATTTCAGTCAATTTGTTGAGAAACATTGTTAAGCCAATGAGGCATTCATAAGCTAGTGAGACATTTGAAATTTTTTATTGAAGTGAGATAGCATCATTAGTGAGACACATGAAATAGCGAGTGCGACATTTCTAAACATTGATTATTAAGCTAGTGAGGCATTTTTCTAGTGGTGTTATTCTCCAGGAAGGTTCCAATCCATGGGGGCTTCATTGGCTAGGCAATATTATATCAGGTGCATTCATATTGGGGGGTTTAATATCCCAAAAATGAGGGTGCTTTTAAATTTAGCTATAAAATAATACAATATTTGGTGAAAATAGGGTGGCTTTTAATTCAGAATGTGTATTGGGAGAGGGTGACAACAAAGGATTTTAGGGCAATGTTTTTTGAAAATAGGGGGATTCTTTAATATGCCATAAATGCACATGCTATAACCCAGGGTCACTGCATGAAGCCCCAATGTTCCACTCAGGACATAGTCGATGTCATTTTTCTTTATGTGTGTTGTACTTACTTTTACTATCAATTCTGAGTGCACTTTACTACTTCTAATAAGTCAATCATTAAAGAGTAGCTAATTTTTTTTGAAATTGATCATAAGCATTGATTCACCCCCCCTTCTCAGTTCTTATAGTACTCTAACACTCTAATGGAGAGAGAGAATTTTCATACCACGCTCTACCTCTCCACCCCAAGGGGGCTCTACCTTCAGGTGGTCTACAGGTGGTGGTGCTTCTTTGGCTCCTGGTATTTCTGGTTGGCTCAATTCTTCTAAAGGGTTTCCCTAGTTTTCTCTCACAATTTCTATGTCAAGAAAATATAAAGATGAGAAAGATGAGGTTACAGAGGATTGGTGGTCTCCTCATTACCCCCTCGACCCACTGATGTATGGGGTAAAAAAGATGATATGGATCCCGATGAATGCCTAAAAGGATATGCAAGGGACACACAAGTTCAAACGTTAGTGTTGTTAGTCACAATTAGAAACGAAAAACAAAATAACCTATGATCCTAAGAATGAATATCAAGAGAGATATAAAGCATACAAAAAGAAGCATACATAAATGAAAGAGGGAAAGAAGACCCCCAAAGAAGCTCCACAAAATTCCCATAGTTGCTCCTCCATTGTTCCTCTCCTCTCCAAGTTCAACATGAGTGTCGCTCTCAAGCTTTTTGCACTATGTATGGATGTTTTTTGAAGATTCAAGATTATGAAAAATGAAAGTAACTTATGCAAGTGTAAACAAGCTAAGTATGAGAAAGAACCCTAATTATCTATGTTAATTTTAAACAAAAATAACAAAGAAAATGTTCCTAAATGTTCTCTATAAGTTTGATGCACAAAGACTTGGATTCTTGAAAATGAGGAACGAGAGCTCTATTTATAGGGAAAATAGGGAAATGGATGGTTGAGATTGAGTAACCTCAACAAGGGTCAGGATTGATGGGTTTGTGATCCATTTGAGGGCTTTCAACCCAATCCCAGGATGACAAATGTCAACATGAGATGGCTTGAGAGGAGAGGGAAGAAGCATTAAATGCTTGAAATGACTTGAAGGTTACCTTAGGAGGTAAGGTTTAGCCTTGGGTTAATGAATAAAATCTTGTATTCAATGAATAATGCTTTTATCCAATGGATAATCTCTTGTGCAAGAGTTAGTGGGGATAACCATGGTTAAAGCATTGAATGTTTGAATAGAGACATGAGTTAAATGGGGGGTTGAGTCAGAGGTAAAGTTTATAACCATGTGGGTGAGTTGATTTTAACCAGTAATGGTTATGTAAGAGCCATAAATGGTTGTATAATAACGATTAATGGTTTGAAAGACTTTAGGGGTTAGCTTGTGGGAGAATAAAAGCCATTAAATGCTTTTGAAATACTTTGGAGGCTTTGAGAAGTGACTTCAAGTTGCTTAGGAATGTGACAATAACTAGGAGGGTGATTAGGCTAATTAGGAATGGTTTGGAAAAATCTAGGAGGGGTTTAGGAGGCAAGTGGGTTTGGTGGGTGAGAGAAAATAGGATTTTAATTAAAATAAAATTACTTTATTTCAACAAAATAGGTGAAACTTGCATTTGTAGGAGAATGAAAGTTGGGGAGGGGGGGGGGGGGTAGTTTAGGTATTTAAATAAATATTTATTTATTTATTTAAAGGAGGAAAGGGGTTAAATTAAATAAATGTGTTTTATTCATTTAATTGATTTGGGGATGTGGTTTAATGAATAATTTAAATAACTTGGATAATTTATTTAGTTAATAGAAGAACAGGTTGAGGATGAATTAATTAAATGTTGACTGATGGTTAAATAATCAAATTAATACTAAATATTCATTTAATTAAGTGGACAGATTTATGTGTCTACATTTGCCCCTCTTTGAGATGGTGAGGTTTATTGCATCGTTTCAAAGAAAAAAAGATAGGTGTGAAGAATATGCCCCATAAATGTTAATTTAGTGGGTGGAATGCCCCTCAAGAGATGGACCAATTTTTTTTTGAAAAATCGGGCAATCTCTCGAAAAAGAGAAAGAAATTAGGGGGAGATAGAATAGGAGAATTTATAAATAATGGTGAAAGAACGAGAGAAACCGAAGTTAATACAAAGAAATGGGAGGCATTGGAAGTTCACAAGGACCACAACAGTGAGTGGGGTGATTAGGGTTAGGGGTGTTGGGGTATATATGGAGGGGAAGGGAAAAAAACAACCTCATTTGCACCTATCTCCCTAGAAGTTTGGAGCTCTGATAGTGACATTTGGTGAAAGAGTGAGCAACAGTCATCATGGTCGTGCTGATAGAAAATCATTGATTTGAGCAGATCTGCCAATACCAGTGACCAGAGGACTACAGACCAGCGGTACGTAAATCTTAAATTTTTCTTTTTATGCATTTTTGTCATGTTTTTTCAAGCGTCAAAGTCCAAGTAAGAGAATAGTGCTCAAACTATGTTTTAGCACTTTTGTAGCCTAAAATAGCACTATTGTGCCGCAATGGTGCTATTGCATCATTATTTTAGTGTTGTTGTTGGTTTAGCGCTTTTGAATAAGAGTTGTAGCACTTTTGTAATGTTAGCATTGTTGTACACTTGTTGTGACACTTTTGCCATGAAATAGCACTATGGTATAGCTATTATAATGCTATTGTTGATCTAGTGCTTTGGTACATAAGTTGTAGCATTATTGTTAGTAGAATAGCGCTATTGTAATAAAATACCCTAGTGTTAGATAGAATAGTTCTTGATGCCTCTGTTGATTGATTGATTGGTTGTTTTGGTGAATTATAGCAGCCCCGTTGAGATTAGGTCATTACGATGAATGCTTGTTGTAGTCTAGGATTGCCATAATCGATTGCCTGTTGAGACCCGAAGATACTTGATTAAAAAGTATCTATTGATAGTTTAGGTTGAAACTTAAGAAAGTTTGTAGCAAAACAACCGATGTTTTTTGATGTGTGTAGGAGGATCTACCCATCTTATAGATGCGAGAGCAACATCCTACCACATGGCAACTATGAGAGCAGTTGACTAAGATGGAGATAGATTGTATCTGCACTATTGGTTTGTATGATATGATGTATCTTCCCATGATTCGGATGAATCGTGGACTCCTGATAGTGTTGGCCAAGCAATGGTAAAGCGAGACATGTTCTTTCCACTTGGCAATGGGAGAGATGATGGTGACCTAGGAGGATGTTTGGAGGATATTGCATATCCCGATTAGAGGGGAGTTGGTGACCTATGATCGGCCACTAGGGACGATAGTCATGCAGAGGATATTTGTCGATGATATTTACATTGAGAATGGCTCTGTGGTATGGGAGGATATAGCAACGTTGTATGAGCCCTTACCAATAGTACTATTAGTGATCGTCAGGGGTTTTCTTTGCCCCGATCAACATTCTCATGGACTAGCCGTTTCTTGGGGCCAAGTGATTGAGTAGATGATGACATAGGGGAACCGCTATGCATGGGGACCATGTATGCTAGCACACCCTTATAGGGATCTACATGAGGTAGTCTACCGAGAGACTAGATCACTAGGGGTAGGGATTAATTTGCTACATATTTGGGCTTGGGAGCACTTGCCAGTCACACGGCCAGTATGCTTGAGATTTAGGGTGATAGATCAGCCCTATGTGTGTATGTATGGAGGTATGATGAACCAACCCCATTTAGGGAAGCTAGAGTTTCGATGACGGGCATTAGATGACCTAGATACAGTTATATGGAGGTCGTATATCAATTGTGATCCCTGGGAGGATGATGGAGAGGTCCTATTGTATGTGTATGTGACATGGTTTTTGATTGGTTGCACATCCTACTATGTGGAGAGACATTTGCCAAGGAGAGTGATGAGACAGTTTTGACAGAGGCAGAGGTTGCCGAGGGGTTCAGGAGAGTATGCATGGGTAGTGCAGGAGTGATTTCAGTGGGGGTAAATGTTACCCTATGATCAGGCCCTCGCAAAGTTTTGGATATTACAGTCGAGACCATGGCAGATGAGGCCAAAGATTGTAGATATAGGGGTGACAGAGGAGCATACTCAGTATCGTGCTGCACATCCAATTCCATGGATTTCAGATCCTGCCAAGCTCATATCATTGTTTGAGGATGGCAAGAGATAAAGGAGGAGAGGAGGTCGGGGTGTAGGAGGAGGATATGTAGGTGGTAGAGGAGGAGATGGAGGTGGTGAAGGAGGTTTTGGTGGGGGAGGAGGAATTGGTGGAGCACAAGGAGGGGGAGGGGTTAGGGGAGGTGGATTTGGGGGTGGAGGTGGATTTGGAGGTGGAGGTGGTGGAGGAGGACGATTACAGAGAAGAGGTAGAGATGGAAAACCTTTACGACTATCACAGGGTCTGTTGATACAAGGAGCAATGAGAGGAGGGAGAGATGTTGGTGGGGGAGAGGATGGTAATGAGATAATGGGAGAGGGAGTTGTTGGTGATGGAGAGGATCCTATGGAGATGGGTGGGGGAATCATGGGTGGAGAGGGAGATTTGCGATATTTTTTTATTGTACAACTACAGACTCGACTGACAGGAGGTGGGGCATAGTTGGAGGATAGGGATGTAGAGATTGCAGCAAGGGATGTCCATCTTTTTGCATGGGAGGCAGAGTTGGGGGTAGTGGTGTGAAAGAGAGATGATCTGATGGATAGAGTGATGGAAGTATAGGATAGAGTTCATGTTTTTGAGAGAGCACAAGGAAAGGGTTTGACTGGAGAAGTGCTGAGGAAGATGTGGTGGGTAGGGGCAAATATTGACTATTGGTGGGGATTATATGAGCAAGTTGTGCCATCTAGTCAGTGAGTGATGGGTTACTCCCAGATGCAGCAAGCAATATCAGAGTGGTCTCAGAGGATGCAGAGCAATGGTGGTGTTATGGGGCCGTGGTGTTATGGGGCCTCCTCGACAAGATGGCGAGGGTGGTGGGGGAGCAGTATCTGGCCAGAGTGCTAATTTAGAGATTTTGGTACATTTTGGCTTTGTTATTAGACTGATACTTTGATGGCTCTTGGTAGCCGATATTTTTCAGACATCATTGTACTCTGATACATGTATTCTTGTTGATGCGATATCATTTTTTGTGGTGATGATATGATATGTATCCATGTGATGACATGTATGTTTTTATGCAGGATGATGATATGAGTTATGCTTGGATACATGCTACGAAGATGTTTTACTATATAGATATACATGTTGATGATATGACATCTATATGAATGCTATGTGTGTGCTAACATGTGTCTGCAGGTTACTAGATGAATGATGCTTTTGTACTGCTATGAATGTGATGCAATGATGAAGATTTTATGCTAAATGATGAGTTTAGATAATGAATAATGATAGTATGATAGATAATACTTGTTTATGTTGATGATATGATGAGATGATGATAAGAATTAATGATGCATTTTTTTAAGATGAATCTTAAATGAATGAATTTTTTTTTGAAGATGTTATGTATGCTTCTAGATGAATGCACTAAAATGGATGAAAAGTTGTTTATATAAATGTTATGTACGTTTCTAGATGAATGTACTTACATGAATGGTTTGAATGCACTTAAGGAATAAATACATTTTTATATGACGATAAATGTATGTACTAAACAACTAAATGATGGAATTTAAAAAAAAAAGAAACAAAATGAATCTAAATAAATTAACAGGATGTGAAATGCAACTAAATGACAATGAAATGAATGCAGCTAATGGATAATGAATAACTGTACCTTAATGCAAGTGAAGAAAATTCATCTTCATGAATCTAGATGAAACTTTTAAGTGATAATGAAATGAATGCATATTTAATGATTACAAGAATGCACTAAATGGATAGATGATTGTTCTTGATAACAGATAAACAAATGCACTTAAATGCAACTAAATGAGAATGTACTAAACAACCTAAATGATGATGAATGTTTTTTAATGATTAGATGAATGTAACTTACCGGTTTGAGATGAAACTAAAGGATATTAAATGCACCTTAATGCAAGTAAATAATAATGGATGAACTTGATGTATATAACTAATGTGAATTGATTAAAATGCAACTACATGGTGATAAATGTACCAACTGTGTTGAATGCCCTTATTTGATGAATAAACTAATCTACTTAAATACATATCTGAATACACTCTAATGAATAAGTGCACTTAAATGAATGAAATGAATGTATTTAATGTAACTAAATGAGAATGTCAATTCCTACATGATATATGAATGTCCAGTGGTGAGAGAATGCAGATTTGGAAATGGGTATGTGAGATGATGTATCAGAGAACTCCATCGTGATTGCACCCAGGTCAAATTTATATTAGGTGCTTTGTCATAGAAACCTGAATTACTTGCATGCAAACAATAGATATGAATAATGAATGAGCAAATGGATGGGTGATATGCAATGGAATGCAATATATACATATGAGATGAAATGATGATCCATGTGTTTATCCATAGTGCTTTATTTTCATCATCGAGCATGGTTGTATCGATCTTGGCCAAGGTAGAAGGAACCAAGTTTGAGCATCTCACCTATAAGTAAGCATTGCAAACAAGGAAAGTGACCCTCCATTCTGGTTCATATATAAATGGTTGAGGTATATGTTGTAGTCAGCAAGCCATAGTGATCCATGACTATATTTTTGCATAGAATCATGTAGCTTAGTGAACTTCCCATGTAGACACCATTAGTACATGCCCCAAAACTTCATTGGAACAATCTGCAAACATTAAACAAAGAAAAAGATATCAAGAGCCATCCCGACTACTCTAATCACTTGTGGATATCCGGGAGTAGCATAGGAACCTGATATAAATAAATAAATAACAAATGACCAAGTGCCTATCAGCCACACCGAATTTTCTTGTCAAAGAAAATGTTACCATGTTTTGTTTGTCAAGAAGGATGCATCCTTGTGAAGACGGTTGTGTGCAGGTGTTTTGATTGGTTGGTTGATTTGATAGGTGGTCATCATTTGAGTAGCTCAAAATGTTATGTTTTTTTCTCTTGTGATGTGTATGTACAAGGAATAATACACATTACAATGTTTTTGAGTGATTTTTGATGTTTTTGAATGTTGTGAATGTTTTTGGATTTTGTTTTTAGGACATTTTGCAAATGTTTTTGGGGTTTTGCTAAAATTTTATGAATGTTTTTGGTGTTATTTCAAGACATTGTTGAATGAATAACTCAATGAATCACAAGTAATAGAGAATCCACTCCCATCAATAGCTATTAGAATGTTATGCCCCCAGTAGGTGCTGGTGTGAAAGCATGACACGAGACACATGGAGGAATAATCCTGATTCCGGATCAACAACAAGCCATTGTATAAATGATGGGTGAATGGATGCAATGGATGTCATTACAACAAGTCTGAAAGACAATGGAGCCATAGCCTTTATGAGTGCCACCTGTTTGCCAGGTTTTCACCACCGTACTTACCTAAGGTGCCACTGGAGTGGTTTTCACCATTTGGATAAATGATTTTTTTTACTAATTTTTTTTTTTTAAAATTTTTTTGTATTTTGTTCAGGACTGTTTTCTAAATGTTTTTTGGTATTTTATGATATTGAAGGAGCCTTTTTCTCTACACAACTTATGTATGAATCCTTTTGCTATGCACAACTTATGTAAGAAGCCTTTTGAAATGCATGTTGTTGATCGGATCTGCTAGTGGTTCTCCTTCTGAGGTTGCTCACTGATATGCCCCAGACCCAAAGATGGCAGTGATGACATATGGACCCAGCCAATTGGATTCAAACTTTCCTTTATGTTATTTGTTCAGTTGATTGCAAGGATTCTCCCTGAAAAAGATCTCCTACTTCATATGTGTGAGGTTTGACATGATGATTGTAGCTTCTGCTCATGCACTGCTAATATGCTTTGAGGTGGTCGTTGGCAGCTTGTCGCCGTTCATCAAGTAGTTCCAAGTCCCAAAGATGTGAGACTCGGTATGCTTCATCATCTATCAAATTGTGCAAGGAAACTCATAGAGATGGTATTTCAACCTCAATAGGTAAGATGGCTTCTGCTCCATAAAATAATGAGTAGGGGGTTGCACCTATAGGGTTTCAAATGCTAGTTTGATATGTCCATAGTAATGGATTCAAACACATGTGCCAATCACGACCAACAACATTGACTATCTTCTTGAGGAACCTCAATATATTCTTGTTTGATGCTTTGGCCTGACCATTTCCTTGTGGGTAATATGGGGTGGAAAACTAGTGTTGGATATGAAATTTCTCATAGAGTTCGCGGACATCTTGATTTTTGAAAGGGAGCCTATTATCTATGATGATGGACATGGATACACCATACCGATAGATGATGCAATTGAGGATTAATGCGATGATCTTCTTGCCAGTGACTTGGGTAAGTGGAATGACTTCGATCCACTTTGCGAAGTATTCTATAGCGGTAATAATGAATTTATGATAGTTGGATGAAGATGGATGGATTTTACCTACAAGGTCAAGTCCCCATTGACAAAAAGGCCATGACGTAGTGATTTGTTGCAATTCTTGTGTTGGGATGTGCATAAGATCTCCATGAACTTGGCACTTCTTGCACTTTCTGACAAAATAGTAGAAGTCTTTTTCCATGGAAGCCTAATAGTATCATGTGTGCATGATTTTCTTTGCTAGTGAAGGACCACTTGAGTGAGCCCCACAAATTCCTTCATGTACCTCTTCCAAGGCTTTTATTGTCTCATCTTGTTCCAAACATCAAAGGAGAGTACCATCAAAACTTCGTTGGTATAGGGTTTTGGCAATGATGGTGTATCGAAAGGTTTGGCAGATGAAGGTTTTTCATTGGTTATTCAATTGGTTAGGAGGAAGTGTGTGATCACGTAGGTAGCTGAAGAACTCACTGTACAACGGGGAGTCAGAATTGGTAAGGTGGCATATCATCTCAGATTTAGGGATATCATAAGCAGGGATCCAAAGCTATTCTATGAAGAACTCATAGCGTATCAAATTCTATGGAGGATCTAGGAGAGATGCAATTGTAGCCATTGTGTCGACAACTCGATTTTGATCTCTTAGTACTTTCTCAAAGGTGATAGCTGTAACTGATTCTTTCAAACTATCAACCATTTATTTGTATGGCATAAGCTTATCATCCTTGGTTTGGTATTCATCTATGATTTATCGAATGACTATCTGAGAATCTCCATATACCTGTAGCTCTTTCAAATTTCATTATATGGCTAATCGGAGTCCTGTGATCAAGGTCTCATATTTTGCTATATTATTTATACACGGGAAAGTGAACCTATAGGACTTCAGGATGCTATCACCTTGAGGTGTGATAAATAGAATACCTACCACCGAGCCATGTCTAGTGTATAAGCCATCAAAATATAGCTTCCAGGGTTGTGTAGCGGTGATTATGAAGATTTCTTTATCTGGGAAGTTGGAAACAAGAGGATGGTTGCCTTTGAGTGGTGCATCAGCCAACTAATCTGCAATAACTTGGCCCTTAATAGCTTTATGATCCACACACTCAATGTAAAATTCACTCTGAATCATAACCTATTTGGCCAATCAACCTGTCAATGTTGCCTTGCTGCGTAGGTACTTTAGTGGATCTATCTTGGCAACGAGTTGTACCTCGTGCATTAACATGTAGTGCCTCAATTTGGTGGCTACCAAGATAATTGCTAGGAAACCTCGCTCAATAGGTGTGTAATTGAGTTCATAGCCTACTAGTGTACAAGAGATGTAGTAGACCACACACTCTTTTCCTTCTACATTATGTTGTACCAACAGTACTCCTAATGAGGTATTTGTAGCTGAAATATATAGCAATAGAGGTTTGCCTGGATCTGGTGGGATCAACAAGGGTGTATTCATTAGATAGTCTTTGAGAATTTGGAATGCTCGTTGGCATCTTGCATCCCATTGAAAGTGGATATTCTTATGTAGCATATGGGTGAAGGGATGACACTTATCAGCCAATTTTGCAATGAATCTCTGAATTGATAGTAGTCGCCCTTGTAATGTCCTTAACTGATTGATATTCTTTGGAGGTGGCATGTCCATGATTGCCTTGACTTTTGAAGAATCTACCTCAATTCCTTTACTTGAGACAATATATCCTAAGAGCTTCCCTGAAGTTACTCCAAAGACACATTTCTTTGGATTGAGATGGACATGATATTGTTCTAATCTATCAAAGATTTTATGGTTAATATTATTGCAATATGTAAAGAGATTTGCATTACCAAGGATTGTAATCTCTACCCCATTATGTGGAAACTTGATACATTAGTGATAGGTAGATGGGACTACTTGCATGGCATGTATCGAAGGTATCCCTAACAAGAGATTATATGGCAGAGGAAGGTCTAGAACCTAGAAAACTATATGCTTCAC
The DNA here is from genome assembly GCF_030272615.1 of Cryptomeria japonica. Classification (NCBI taxonomy): domain Eukaryota; kingdom Viridiplantae; phylum Streptophyta; class Pinopsida; order Cupressales; family Cupressaceae; genus Cryptomeria; species Cryptomeria japonica. Next base: position 160,753,787 of record NC_081408.1, on the reverse strand, counting down.
CACCAAACCCACCCTGATAGGTAATACAACAGCTCCTCTAGAAGAGAGTGTAGCATCATCATATGCCTTAATGGTTATCTTTTTTCTAGCATCCACTGATTCTACTACATAACCCAATGTTGTGACCAACTACAAGGTGCATGTATTTAAACTAGCTCCATTATCAATTAAGAATCGCTTGATCCTATGTTGGTTCACAAATCCTTCAATATGGAGGGAGGCATTATGGGGTTGTTGGAAGGATGCATTGTCACTTTCAGAAAAAGTGAGACATGGCGATGACTTCAGATCACCAACCATGTCTTGAAATTTATTTGTATTGAGGTTGGCAGGTACTAATGCTTCTTGGAGAACTTGGTCCAAGATTGTTTTATGTGATGGAGACAAGTGTAAGAGATCTAATATGGAGATGAGGGCAAGTGCTTCATATAACTACTCCACAATATTATACTGCTTGCGGAGGGGTGATGTTCCTTGTGGAGCTTCTTTAATGGTGATCTTGCTACGACACGTAACAATGTTGCATGTAGGATTTGGATTTTTGATGGTAAGGGTTGCAACTTTTTCATTTGCGTCATGCAGGTGATTCACAGTATAATTGTATGCAACTTGCATATAATTAGTTGTAGTATCTGTGTTTCACCCTGAAGTGGAAGGACCCCTTTGATCATGTGATGGGAGTGGTTTCTTGAACATTAAATGATCATCATTGGATGTTTTATGGTCATGTCCTTTGATTTCAATTTTGCCTCTATCAATAAGATCTTGAACAAGATCTTTCAGTCAATGGCAATTGCTTGTCTTATGGCCTCATCCCTGGTGAAATTCACAATGTTCATGGTCTCATCACCATGAAGGTTTAACTTGAGGCTCATAATTAGATGTCTTGGGTAAGGTCACAAGATTATAAGATATCAATTGATGCAAGATTATTTCAATGGGTTCCCCTGAGGGTGTATACGTATGTTTCAGTTTGTAATTTTGTTGATTTGCTTTTGATTCCTCTTGTTGTGTGATGCAACCTTGATTTTGTGGTTTATTGATGATGATGTTGTTAGGAGGGAGATTTTGTCCAGCAAATCTGACTATAGGTTGTGCAATTTTTACCATTTTTGCATCTATTATCCCATCGTTGACAACATTCTTGTTCTTGTTCCAAAATTTGGGTTTATCACTATTATAATGTGGTCGAGGACCATCTTTGGGTTCATTATAAATTTTGATGAGTCTCTTTTTGATAAGGGCTCTTTCACATTTCAATCCTTGAGTGATCATCTCTTCAAAGGATTATGTACCCTTCATGTCTAAATGAAATTCCATTTCATCATTTAAGTTTGAAATGAAAATTTCTACTAGTTCTTGCTCAGGTAGATGAAGAGAATGTCTGCTAGATAGTTGCCTCCACCATTGTAGGAAATTTGAGAAAAAATCCCCTGGTTTTTGTTTGGTGTTGCATGAATCTGCCATGGTGACATCATGCTTTAACAAGCTCTGTGAAATTCTCTCACATGATCTCTAGGATCTCCTTTGCCTCGATACTTCTCAAATTTTGGTGTTTTAAACCTTCGTGGAAAAGGTGGCATGAGAATGTTCCTATCGAAAGGATAGGGACAAATGTCATTGAGTGAAAACCGAGTAGTCTTGACACCACTGTTTAATTGTTGAGCAAGATTTTCTATTTGTTGTCTTAACATGTCTATTTCTAAAGGTGGAGGAGGAGGGGGATTCCCCTGATGATTAGGTTCATAGCAGAGGCACTCTCTACCTCTTCCACCATCATGATGAATATGTTTCTCAAATGCTTGTCATATCTGTGTTGTATCAAAGTTAGAGGGTAGTTTGGCACCCTCTTGAGCAAGTTTTAAGAAATGAGGATCTACATTGTTTTTGAGAATCTCATCAAAGAGCCTATTTAACTTGGGATTATGTTGTTCTCTTTCGATATCTTCTGGGGTTGGAGTGCTGGGATCTTTCTCAACTGTACCTCCTCCAAAGGCCTCATGAAAATCATTGAGGTTTTCTTCCTCCTCTTCAATTTCTGGTTGTCGGCTTCTCATTGATCTTGTGTGAGCCATGTTTTTAATGTTTGTGAAAATGATTTATGAGGTGGTGCTGAAATTTTTGATGGGAGACAAGTTTTGTGAAATATTTGTTGGATATTAAATCTCTAACACTGAAGGTTGGATTTCAACAAAGTTCTTTGTGAATTGCTCTTGTATTTTCAACAATTTTGATGTGATGAGGTATAGTAAGGTTTGAGATGTGTTACAAACCAAGCTATCTAGCAATGGGAGGATGGACTCATAAACTAGTTTTAACCTATGTAGAAATGCCTCTTAGGATGATTGATCCTAGATGTAGAGACACTCTAAAAGTGATTTGTTGTTTTGATTTAGTAATATCTATAAAAGAACTAAGGACAAGACCTTTTTGTGTTTCAGAGTTAAATGGATTGTGATTTTTGTGGAAGTGAAAGTGGGTAGGATGTATGTCTCAATATAAGTTTTCTGTTATAAAGGGGTTATCTACTTCTTCCTCTCTTTTAGGGGTTGGTGGTTCCCCTCAAGCTTCGTTGTATGCAATACAGATTTGAGGAAATAAAGCAGGGTTGGATTTTCCCCCTTTGTTCTTGTGATAATCAAAATCTCTATATTGCATAAAATCTTTATTTCTCAAAGGCTCTTTGTCAAATTCATTGGATTTGCCTTGAATATATAAGCGCATATGATGCAAAAAATATCATATGTGAGAGAAAGAGTTATCTATTGATATAGAAAAACTTCCTTCTTGTGATAAAAGTTTTTGAACCAAGTTGTCTCTTCTTTAATTGTGTCTTTTGATGAAGATTTCATTTTCTCAAGATGTGAATGATGGTCATACAAACTGATATTTTGTTTCACTTGTTGAGGTAGATTTGTTTGTCAATTTTGATGTATGTTTGTTGGATGAATACTTGATTTCAATTTCTTTGAATTTTTTTTGACAAGAAAAACATAGCAAGAACACAAGCACAATAACCTTGCCCTAATAAAGACACAGTAGGTGTGGGTCTAGATCAACCCAATCATGAAATTTGACCCTTTTTACAAAATGTATTTTAATGTTCCCAAAGCCTGAAGTCGGCTCAGATTTTCACTAGTTTGAAACATTATGAAGACAATTCAAGCACTTTTTATCCCTAAGTTTATTGGCCAGTTGCAATATTTTCAACCCACATCTTGATATTTATTCGACTTTGGTACTACATACCTTATGAATCCCATCTTGGTAGGTAAGAATGTTATATACTAAGTCTTGCACGAGCATAATAGATAGATGATCCCTATGATGGGGGAGTCACCATTTTTATCAAGCTACAAGTAGCCTTTCAAAAAACCATGTTTCTACTCAAGGAAATATGTATGGTGAGTATCTTGGGAGAAAAACCATCTATGCTCTTGCACTAAACTTTTCACAAATATCCTCAATCAATAGAATGGGTGGGCTTCTATAATAGGAGGTCTAGTAATGTTTGATGTCTTTGGATGTAAGTTCATTCTGCAGTGACTCACTTAAGAGCCTTGTAACTTGTGGTGGGGCCCATATGTCCTTTTGGTAAGTTAAACTGCAGGAACAACTACACCCAAGGCTACAACTTTCTCTCTCACCTGATTTCTTTAGCGGCTCAAATGATTTATGACGCAAGGTCATTCCCTAGAGTGATGCATCTCTTAGCAGGCCTCTCTTAAAAATAAAAATTTTTGAGCGTTACTAACACTTTTCTCTTGCATCTAGGACCACGAGAGCCAAGGGAGAGGATAGTGTGTGTTAGAAATGGGACCACTCTACAGATATTGCACAAGCATGCCAAACATGGAAAACACTTGTTCTTTTTAACTATTTATCGCAATGTGATCTATCTGCTATTTGGAGATGTTGCTCCAACAATCATGGTTTTCTTTTTAATCCTACAAAGTAATTTGTAGTCTAACTATGTGTTAGTGAACAGATTTGTCCTTTTTACAAATGATCAATCTTGAACTTTGTTGCCTTATTTTAAGAACAAGTGTTTCACTAAATAGTTGGGTAAATGTTGTTCGAATCACTTCCCTCTAAATTTTGCGTAGGTATAGCTCCCTATCTTAGTTTTTCAAAGAATGCTCTAAACTATTTATTTTTGAATAGTATCTTTTAACTCGAAAGCATGTAAGGCTGCCTACTTCATTCTTGGATGAGAGGCTGATATTTCACTCATGTTTCAAAAAGAAGAAAGCACTTTTTCCTATCTTTTCAATATATGAGATGACAGTAACTGAAACAAAGTTCAGTATACCATTTACACAGGTTTAATAAAGAATGAACAGATTTAAGAAACTAAATCTGTCTCCAAACATGAATCTTCTCTAGAAGTAAACAAACACTCAAAGGAAAGAACATCAGAAGAATAATAATTTTCTGTAATGGAAAGATCATTACTGTTATTTGATCAGATAAACATATGCAAAGATATGTATCAACACAGATTCAAAACACACAGATTTTCCCTCTCCCAAGAACAACATGATCAGTCTGTATATATATATTCTAATGCAACAAAGGCATGAAAATACATCTACAAATCTTCTTCCATTCCAGATTTAGCAGTCTGATTTTTCCTTCGACAAAATAGAAAATACACCAAAACGGAGCAAAAAACCAAAAAAAATGGTCACTAAATCTAACCCCTATACTATCTAATTTTCCTTAATTTATAGTTTTGAACAGGGGAGGTCTCCCTAAAAACTCGACCACCCCCATAAATAGTTATGAAACCAACAAGAAGTATTTTGGGACAGATGTCCTGAAGTCTTTGCATAACCATGAGAAATTACAAAGATAAAAGAAACTAGCCCTAAATTAATGCATTATGCCATATTTCCATCATCATCATCCTCTCCACTTTCACGGGAATTGTGGGTGGTTGTGAGTTCTTGAACAATGGATTGGCTTGGGACTTTCATCGCGTTGAGCTTTGCCTTCGCCACCTCTTTATTCCACCGGTGTTGCACCATCTTCTCAGAATGTTTCAGTAGTTGATCATTTCCAATGAAAGTCATAGACTCAATCCTTTCCACCCTGGTTATATCTTCAGGCATGAAGTTACCCTTGGCCCTGATCTTCTCCATGTTCATCGGGAAAGATTTGATTGCATCTTGTGTACTCAACCTGCAAATTCCCAACTGCCAATCGTGGTCAGGGTTAATCACTTTGTTATCATTTACTATGCTGCATTGGAGATCCTGGAGTTCGTAAATAGAGGTCTTTGCATCGGTGATCACAGACTTGAAGGTAAGCACTCACCACATTATGGTTCTCTTCAGCACAAAAAGCTGACATTCATCTGCCACCAGCTTGATTGAGTGTTTTGTCGAAAACCTGGTAACTCCATATTCTTCTAATTTTGCAAACAAAGGCAAGATATTCTGCCATTTGTGCTCCTCCTTTTCCCATGGCACAAGCTAATTTTGAACCTCGACAATAAGACCCTGTATTTCATCGCATAGTCTCCAGGAGTCGGTAATGTACTTCTCGCCATCCTTGATTATCCCCTAATCCATTTTTCCACATCTTTAGCAATACTCTTGGCCCGTTGAACTTGGTTCATTAGCTCTTTATTTTTCGGTGAAGTCAGGTCAAAGTTCTCTGTAGCATGAGATATTGGAAGTACCCCAAGGCAACCAATACTATCGATGAACTAGGCCAGAATGTTTATGTGTCGCTTAAGTTCTCTCTTTTCTCACCCATCCTTTTCCGACCTAGTGAGCATTTTATTTGCTGACACTTGGAAGAAGTGGTTGTCTGTGTCTCTCCTCATGTTCCCTAATTCCACCTTTGTGATCTTGAAATCATCAGGGCTAGCCTCTTTTTTTCATCCTTGGGTTTATATGAGGGGATTTCAGCAACCCATTTTCTAGTTTCCTCATCATTATCCAGGCGAGTGGTAGTCTTGAAACTCTTCGGCTCTGGATTCTTCTCTGTATTTAAGAACTATTTCCTGAATCAGAATAGTCATAGGAAGAAAACTCCTTTTCTTGTTCACCGAGGTGGTCAACCACTTAGGATTTGCACTAGAATGAGTAGTTCCATCGATCATCTTTGAAGGTGGCATCATAGCCATAGTCACCATATGAGAATCTTGGGTACTAGCAACTTCACCATCCAAGTCTTTAATTTCAAATATCTGGGCATCGAGCATAGTATCTTTCACCCCCATATCCTTTGCCTAATCCATCTTTCTTTGAGTGGCACTTCGCGATCGGGTATGCCGAGGAGCACAAAAATCCAAAGTTGAATTAGACCTGTGTCTAAGTTAAGGCAACTTGTTATCCTTACCTGCACGAATAGGCATAGAAGCATTGTTAGAAAGATGCTTTGGTGAAGGTAGAGGATCCTTATTACTTCTCGCAGAATGAGATTTAACGCCTGACTTCATTGCTTTCTTATTGGCCACCCATATCGCGGTCCTTTTTAGAACTCCTTTGGTCCTTAATTGTATATTATCATTCTCTTCCTCATCCCAGTTAATTGAGGCATTTTAGCTTCTGCACAGGCTAAGTACCCTGGTTCGAATTGTTCTAGATAATCCTCTTCGAGCCCCTTAGTATCCAACTTTATCTACAAAGAAACAACTTGTTCTAACACCAATCTCATGTTTCCCCTTTTGAATATTTCAAGTTCATCTGTACAATCTTCCTAGAAATCTTCTAATTGTGGCATGGGAAGATATGGCATTAGACCAAGACTTCGGGAAAATCCTTTGTTATCAAAACCTTTCCTTTCAGAATAAAGAGAAAAATTGAAATTCCTGAGGTCTGCTCCTATACTCAAAGCATCAGACATTGAACTACAGGACAACACACCTAATTGTATGGGAAAATGACCTTCCCATTTGTCCCTAGGCTGTGCCTTTTTTATTACAGAGGTTATTTGTCTGCATACTTCCGCTAGAACAAAGAAATCTGAATAGAAGTGAGGGAGCTTGAAGGGTTCCTCTTCAAAGCCGCCTACCCATAAGTAACAGAAGCATGGAAACTGGATATAAAAACTACTAAACCTCTTTATCAAAGTCTGTGCATCATCAGAGATTCTTTTAGCTTTCATATTCTTCAATTCATGACACAAATCACCCAGAAAAGTGTTGTGCACCCTTCTGAAATCCTATAAAGCTTTATCCTTTTGCAACATAGGATAGAACTCATATACGGGAACATCCTCCTCAGTGAGCTATTTTGGTATTCCAACCAACTCCTTAACACAAGCCAAACAATACAAGAGATATGAAGACATAAAGAAGTTCTGTTTGAACTGTTTAGCCAAACTCAATTGTTCTCTCATTGAATCAACGATTAATTCAACCTAATCCAAATACTGCTTTCCTTCTAAAACCAGCTGCGCATAACAATAAATCTAGTCATCGAAGCTATAAGCTTCAGCAGATCCTATGGCTCAGTGCAACAAAAGCATTACATCATGAATGTGCGGTAGCATGTGATTCTTATTAGGATTCTTGGGTAACCTGGAACCACCTCTTTAAGGAACCTTCAACCAGAATTTTGCTACATTGTTTCGATGTCCGACTCTGTCTGTGTTGAACTCAGTGATTGACTGAGCATGAGAAAAGTTGGAGAACTAATAATCAGGTATTTTGAAAATTGAGGAAATTACTTCATGATTTATGGCGAGAAGGGTTTCACCATTGTCTCTCCTAATGGTTTCAGACACTAGGTCATATCTAGCAATACATTCTCGAATCAACTCTGGGCAAGGAATGGTTGGGGGAAAAGCTACGGCTTCTACAAGACCACTACTCAAAATCTCCACACCAAAGGACTTGTCAATTCCCTTGAACACCCTTTCTTTCAACACCTCAAGGTTTTCTCCTTTTAGATCAGTATCGCTAACTATGGGTTCAGTGGATACCAGGCTAAATATGTTCCCGAACAAATGTAGTGTGGACTTCATAATTTTAAACAATAAGCCTAAACTGGTTACAGAAAAACTTTCTGTAAGAGAGAAAATGCAAGAAAAAACCACTGAAGAGAACAAGGAAAAGACTCACCTTCATAGTTGAACAACCAGACGACGGCTAGCAGCAAACAAGACTCCTATCCAGGAAAAACAAAGACACAGCAGTGAGGAACAAATGCAGAGTACTAACAATCCTTCATACCTTATTAGTGAAGGCAATGATATGAAAACATTGAATGCAATAATTCCAATTTTTAGTCTGAGTGTGTCGAGTTTGTGGATTAGACCTTGCACGCATGCATTGAATGCATGGCAGTGTTTTTGAAGTAACCGCCAATTCCCAAAATGATTACTTACTTCAAAAAACCAAAGAATGACGTCACTTAAGACATGGTTCTGCCTCTTCATATTTGGCAATGAATGCACTATTAAATCATTAAAACCTGTGGGGCCCACCAACATCGAACACATATGAACATCTGAACAGACTTCATGGGTGTTCAAGTAGTTCAAGATGTACGCCGCACTCAAGGAGAATTTTGCCGAAACAAATAATACCAAGCTGCTGACCGCTTGTGCTATATTGAACATGTTGGACATATTTGAACCTCTTGAACTTAGTTCAATGATTTCAACACCCGATGAACAATAAAGTGACATATCACTGAACAAGGAACTTTTTTTTAAGAGAGCTGTTGCAGGACACTTAGAGAAAACATTAGTGTGAAAAACCTCCCTGAACACCTTGGAACCTATGGAACCTAAATGAACCTGTTGAACCCGGTTCAAAATGGTTCAACGTGTTCACAGAGTTCAATGAATTATCTAAACTTGACCTTTATGATTGGAAAAAAGATTTACAGACATACTAAGGACTTGAACCGAGGCATCACTTGAAGGATTAGGACTTCCAACTGAAAATCTTAAAGGATGACTCACTCTTATCATGAGGAATAAAAGATGCAGTAACACTATGAAAATGAAAATCTTGGTCAACAAAATTGAAAGCACGTTTGCTCAAAGTAAAAGCATTTTCCTAAACAAGAATGGACAAGTTGTTTGTTCTTTTTAACTTGCAAATAAAAAAAGTTTGATTGTGAATTTTATCCTTGCAAGAAATGAAAGTTGTTTGTTTGTTTTAAGCCCAAAATGAAAAGTTTGTCCCTAACTCGCAAAAGAAAGCAAAGTTTGTTTGTTTAATTTGTGGTTCTTTTTAACTTTGTAAAATGAAGTTTTTTTTAAAGCCCAAATTGATTTTTTATTTTATTTTAGTCCAAAATGAAAGATGAAGTTTGTTTTAAACCAAAAGGCAAGTGAATTATTTTTAATCTTAACTTTAAAATAAAGCTAGAAAGAAAAAGAAATAAAAATCCTAACTTCTAACTCCTCGAATCTTGCAAACAAGAGGTTAGCAACTTGCACAAGAAAAGGAAAACAATTAGTGAAATCAAGGTTTTTGGTGGGCTTCTACAAGCCTAAGTTTTTTAAAAATTTAGTTACACAAATATTTTTTTCAACTCTCTGTTACAAAAGTGTTATTCTGTGTAAACACAGAAGCACCACTTTAAGACAAAAGCACTGAAATAATAACAGAGGTGCTAAAAGAACACCAAAAGTGCTACAAGATGGACAGATGCACTAATTTAAACTTTTAAACAAAATGAAAATGTTGTCAGACAGAGAGCGCAAAAGCGCTAAAAGTTTTACAATAGTGCTATTTAACCAATAGTAGTGCTATAACTACAACAACAGTGCTAAATCTCTGACAAAAGCACTAGAACTTGGACCAAAGCGCTAAATCTTCTGTTGTCAAAGGTGCTAAAACTTGTGTCAATAGTGCTAAAGTGCAACCTATGTGTGGAAGTTTTATGAAATTATAAAAAAAAGGTTAGTTTGAATTAGAAGGTTGTGTGTTCGATTTACGTCAAGTTTGTTGGTATTTTTGATGTTTATGTTGTGATTGTCATTGATGGACACACACTTGCATTGAGATCCTCTTTATATGTATGAGTTAAAACACAACCAGTATTTGTTCCAACCGGTATGTTGTATTATAGTCTTTAGACTATTGATGTTTTGCAGAATGTGTTTCTTGGTCTGAAGCAGCATGTTGACCTCAAGCGATAGGAGGGTTTAAAGAAGCATAATACATTTCTACCAGTCTTCATTTTTGTCGAACCGGCAACTGGCATTTTGTATGAACCGGTAATACTTTGTGATGAGTTACCACCCACCGATTCTTTGATGGTGTCGATACTGTAGCGATGCTTTTTGTGATGTATGACTTAGTATGTCCAGGTTCATTGAACCTAGGAAATTGTGATGTAATCCTATTGGACCGACATGAAATCAGTTTCCTTTATAAGGACATCATGTCTAGGGTTTTAGGTTGAAGTTGTTATTGTTGTTGCGATAGTTGATATTGTGGCTAGGGTTTAAGGTGTTTGAGGATTTGGAGAGATTATGAATGTGTAGAAGACTGAAGTAATGCAATAGTGCATTAATAACGAGCTATCAAGGATCTAACTAAGCAGTCAGTGCTATTAGCTAGATCAAACACTTGTTGATTACTCCCATCTTTGACAAGTCTGTAGCCCTTAACCAGGTAGGCCCAAAAGCCTCTTGTAAATCCTCTAACAAGGTGGTTCACACCTGTGGATCTAAAATCCTCTAGCAAGGTAGTCTTTAATAGGACTTGTCTCCTAACAGAGATTGAGATTCCTAACAGGATCTGTTCTGGTAAAGAACACTGTAAGACCTTCGTTGGTCTGGTTCCTATTCTGCAGATAGTGACTTGTGAGTTCCATCTCACCATGGTTTTTCCCATTTGGGTTTCCACATCAAAATATCTTGTGTTATGGTGTTTGTGCTTCTGTGGGTAAATGCATTATTAGCTATTTGGTTTGCATGTTTGTTAACTAGTTTGTCTATTAAACTGTTTTACCGGTTTACTGCTAGTCTTGCAAAGTGTTTAAGTGTGAAGGTTTTTGGCATACTAATTCACCCCCCCTCTTAGTATTCATCAATTGGTATCAGATCCTACCTTTCTATAAGTTTAACCACTTGGAAAGAGATATGGGGGAATACACATTGAGGGAACTTACCCACTGGCTCATTTAGTCTAAGTAATCCTACGATGATCTTATGGTCAAATACAAGGCATCTCAAGCAAAACAAAGAGAACATGTAGAAAAGCTGATGGAGCTATCTGAAAATAGTTCTTCAGATGAAGTAGACATGGAAGCCCTAATTGCTGAAGTAAATAAGTTGAATGAATCAAACTCCAACCTGAGAAAGGAGTTGGGAGGACTGACTATCTAGATGTGTCAAGAGCTTGAGAACCAGAGAAAAGATGAAGACCTAGTGAAAGAAAGCGATCATGAGATCTCCAAGCTGAAACAAGAGATGAGTGCCCTAAATGCTCAACTCCATGCAAGCAAGGTGGAAAAGGAAGACATGCAAGTAGAACTGAACACTACCATCTTTGAGAATGAAAACCTGTTGGAAACAAATGTCTCTATTTCCAAAGAACTCTCTGAGTCAAAGGAAATACTTGCTAAGTTCAACAAGAGTACTATCAAGCTAGAGCAAAAGCTTGAATCTGCCAAACCGGTCAAGAATACCAATGGACATGGTTATTCTGGTAATGAGGAAGGTGAAACTCTGGTACAAATGCTGGAACATCAAAGAAACAACTGACATGAAAGGATAAAGGTAAGCAAAAGTTTAAACCTGTTTGTTTCAACTATCTTAAAGAAGGACATACTGCAAATGTGTGTAGGAGTAAGGCTTACAACAATTTTCCTTATTTTCTAAATGATAAGCCTAGACCCTATAGATTTGATGGTAACTGTTATGCATGCAACAAGTATGGGAATAGAGCATCTGAATGCAAGTCTCTTATGAATAACACTGGAAGATATCCTTAGAGGACCCAAGGAGCTGGTCCTAAACCTTTTGTGAATCAGAATCACAACCAGTTTAATGTCTTCAATCATCAACCAAGAAGTGGTGGTTATCAAGCGACAACCAGATGGAGAGCAAATTGTATGATCTGTCATAGTCATGGTCACATTGCTGCAACATGCAGAAGGAAGAATGGAAACATGAACAATGGACCTTGGAGAGCACCTGGATTGGTTTGCTATCACTGCAATAAACCGAGTCACATTGCAAGATTCTATAGATCAAGAAAGGACATATTTGATGATATACCGGTCACTCCGAAAGAAGACATTGATGTTGAAACTGTTCAAGCGGATATGAACAAAACCTGGAAGAAGAAACCAGCGGTGTTACAAGAGGAACCAGTTTCTGCACCTAGTGTGGAAATCACGGAATCGACAAACTAAGCTTTAGAAAAGCTTAGGGGGAGCAAACGGAAAAATGTTTTGAACCCCCGATTTACACTGGTAAAAGACCTTAACCGGTATGTTATACTTGTCATTTGGCAGAAGACCAAAAATGGTAAAAAGGGCAAATTAGGGTTTATGCCCTAATGAAGGAGCATTAATGATAGTAGGTGAGGAATATGTTTAAAAGCATTTTACAAATCATTTCTCACTATTAGTTTTTGAGCGAAGAAAAGTTTTTCAAAGAGCAAAGCAACGAAAAGGCGATTTGAGTAGAGATTTTGAGAAATTGAGAAACTGCGAAGGAGATTCAAATTCAAACTGGAAACGGTCAAGTGGAGAACTCAAAGTGGTGATTCAGCAACCAATGGAGTGTGAAGTGAAGAAGAATCGACAAGCTATAATTTCACGTATTTCAAAAGGTATTTCTTGAGTTCTTAAGATTTCTATCATGGCTTCCGCATCACATACCAGTTATAGTGCATCTATCAAGTCTGCAAGTTTTATTCAATGGAAGTGCAAGTATAATGCCCTATCACAAGTTTCGGCTTGTGTGATAGTAGAAGAGGGAATTTCTGACTACATAGATTGAAAAATAGAAGACCTAGGTTCTCTAGCTATCCACACCCAGTTAGGTTTATTTTGCGGTAAAGATAAGAAGATCAAACTAGAGTTTAATATTTTGGAGAAGAAAACACTCCACAATGCTATCTACTTCCTAAAAGATTTCATAGAAGATCACGTAAGGATCATTCTAAGTAGAGTCCATGGTGATAAGATGTACCTAGATAGGACACATGACATCACGCCATAGGCAATTCATGCAGTCATCGAATTCTACAACACAGGGGAAGTGCCAACCCTAAGAGCAATAAGCAAAACTGAAATGGCCAAGCTCACCGGTTCAACGAGTGACTCACGAGGCATGACAATAAATCCTATCAAGGATGATCTAGTGAAGTATGCGTGTATGGTGATTAGATACCAGACATTCTCAGCCAGTAGGATTAACTTTGTATCTGCTGCAGCGGTAAATGCTTCTTATCGAATGATTAGTATGCAGAGACAACTCCTATTGAATCTAAAGGTGATCAAATAGGATAATGCCCTTAGGTTTAAGTTTGGACAACTACTGGTTGGGTTGTTCTTCTATTTCTAAGGCTACTTCCCAGGAGTAGGAGATGTTCAGTGGTCTGGTGACCAACTGGTAACCAAGCAAATCAAGGAAAGGATTGAAGCACTTGGAACTAGTTACCTTGATATTCTGAATAAGTATTTTGATGAGTTCAGAAGGAAGATGAGCCAAAGAGTGAGGATATCAGGTGATATCGTCAAGAAATATGAAGATGATATTTGCTTCATCATCCAAGTAGATAAATGCATAATGGAGGCTATTGAGCCTAGACAAGAAGAAGTGGAGCTAATGGGCTATGAGGTGATGTACGATATGCTGGAAGGGTATGCCTCTACCCTTATTGCCTCACCCCTTGACCCTAAGGTGAAGAGAACCGACACCTACCTAGAAAGGATAGCACCAGTTGAGGAACTACCAACAATGAAAGAGAAGGAACCGACAAAGAAGAAGGCAAAGGTAGTGCCTGCAGCATCCACACCAGTTACTACTGGAACTCCAAAAGTGACCAAGCAGTCACCAGCCAAAAAGAAATCGGAAGCTGCACCGACTAAAGTGTTCCAAAGAAAGAGGAAGACAAGGAACACCTCTCCAGACTCAGAAGAAACCTTGTTTGAGGAAAAGCCAAAGAAAACACGTCAAGCAAAGAGGAACACAAAGGATGAACCAATAGTGTCTGCACCGGTAAATATTGATATCTCCTCATATAAACCTTTGACACATTGTCAAAGAACAATAAAGAATATTAGGAGAAAATTATTACATGATTTAGTAGACTACTATGATAATTTTAGTGATGAGGAGAAAGAAGAAGTACTATAGGAGATTATTGTTTATTTGTGTACAAATGATCGGTCACCATCAGAGATTAAATCTCAGACACCGGATCCTTTGTATAAGGCATTAGATAATAAATGGCGCATTGCCATAGAAAAGGAAAAGGAAATTAAGGAGAAAGTTTTTGCTCAGTACTTTCCCAACCTATCAAATTCTAAATTATTTGATGTTATTGACCAGAATAAAGGGCTCTTCTTTACTAGAAGAAGAAGACTCTAGTTGTTAGAAGGAAGAGTTGATGATATCGAAAAGGACACTCATCAGTATATGATAACCATTGTCCAGACTCACAAAACATGTCTAGCCAACTGACAAGCTGAGAAAGAACTAGTTATATCCAAACCGGATGAAGCATTTGATGATGAAAGAAATCTGGTTGTTGAACCAATCAACACCATTGATGTCGATGCTTTGGATGCTGAGGATGTCACCCAGGAGATACCATCTGAGGCAACAAGATAGGAGCATCAGGCTGAACAGGAGAAGAAAGCCGAGGATAGACAGGAAGCGGTGAAGGAAGAGGTAGAGAAGTGGAAAAAGGAAGAAGAAGAGAAGCAAAGAAAGGAAGAAGAAGAGAAGCGGAAGAAGGAAGAGGCAGAGAAGTGGAAAAAAGAAGAAGAAGAGAAGTGGAAAAAGGAAGAAGAAGAGAAGTGCAAAAAGGATGAAGAGGACAAAAATAAAAAAGATGAAGAGGAGAAGAAGAAGAAGTTAGAAGAAGAAAAGAAGAAAAAGGATGAAGAGGAGAAAAATAAAAAAGGATGAAGAGGAGAAGAAGAAGAAGGAAGCAGAGAAGAAAAAGAAGTTAGAAGAAGATAAGGAACAAGAAAAAGGAAGCAGAAAAGAAAAAGGCTAAGGAAGTAGAAAAGAAAAAGGCTAAGGAAGACAAGGAAGCAGAGAAGAGGAGAGAAGCGGAGAAGAAGAAAGTGGAAGAGGACAAGGCAGAAGAAGTGGCGAAGAGTACCCAGATGGAGACTCCAAAGGTAACCAGGAGTCAAGCTAAACCAGTTGATCTCTCCAGTCCTATAGATCTCCAGTCTGCAAGTGAAATGGAGCTAATGCAGAGCATCAAGGTAGCTCAAGAGCACCTTGAAATCATTCGACAGAAGAAGGAGCAGGATGTAATCCAAGGAGCTATGGATACACTTACCAGTTTGATACTCAGTACAAATCTTCCAAACACTGATTCATCACTAGCTAGACTTAAGCTCCTATGCACAGTAGTAGATGATCAGGTGCAGAGCCTTGAAGAGGCAGCAGAGGCTAATGTCAAGAAGGAGCATCAAAAAGCTCTTAATATAGCTCTGGTCAAGAAGTTGAATGAGCTCTAGGTTGAACTAAAGAAAGGACAATAGGATATAAGGGATGCTCTAGATGAGGGGAATTTGCTACTGAGCAAAATCTGCCAACCCCATCTGTTTTATGATGATGTGCTTGCTCAGAAGCAAAAACTTGAAGAGGACTTACAATCCTGCTTGAGCACATTTAAGCCACCTTATGATTCCTTTACAACTTATGGGAAAACCATTCACTAGTTCACATCCAGTCAGCAAAAATGGAGCAAGAGATCAGCACTCGGTCTAGAGATTTGCAGGAGCTACAACTGGTTCTACTCCCACGATTGCAAATTCTTCAGAAATGCTATTTGAACCTGGATGCCTTAACAGTTACACAGGAGATGAGCACAATTGATGCCATGGAAGAACAGGTCTCCTAGATGCAAATAGAGCAAGAAGTAGCCACCTCCCTACTTGAGTCCTAGTCTTTGTCGATTAAACAATTCTTGCAGGACTTTAAATCTATTTTTGACAAGTATCATTCCTTGTTGTCATAAACTTTTATTATTTTTAATATCAAATGGAAACAGGGTTTTTCAGCTGTACTTTGTCATTGTTGGCAAAGGGGGAGAAGAATTCTATTTGGAGAAGTATCTGGTAATCAAATTTTGATTATATGCTTTGTAGATCTCAATGTTTATCCTCTTTATGCTCTTTATGCAAAATTGTTATACATTGTATTGTCAAAGGAATAGTATACATGCTTAGGGGGAGCAATTTTGCTAATGGCATGATTTTGTTGTAAAACACTTAGATGTCAAAATTTTATTTTCCTAAGTGTTGCCATCAATGCCAAAGGGGGAGATTGTTGGCTTTTTTGATGTTTACACTATGATTGTCATTGATGGACACACACTTGCATTGAGATCCTCTTTATATGTATGAGTTAAAACATAATCGGTATTTGTTCCAACTGGTATGTTGTATTATAGTCTTTAGACTATTGATGTTTTGCAGAATGTGTTTCCCAATCTTAAGTGGCATTTTGACCTCAAGTGGTACGAGGGTTTAAAGTGGCATAACACATTTCTACCAATCTTCATTTTTGTTGAACCAGCAACTGACACTTTGTATGAACTGGTAATACTTTGTGATGAGTTACCACCCACTGATTGTTTGACGGTGTTGATACTGTAGCGATGCTTTTTGTGATGTATTACCTAGTATGTCCAAGTTCATTGAACCTAGGAAATTGTGATGTAATTCTATTGGGCCGACATGAAATCAGTTTCCTTTATAAGGACATCATGTCTAGGGTTTTAGTTGAAGTTGTTATTGTTGTTGCGATAGTTGATATTACGGCTAGGATTTAAGGTGGTTGAGGAGTTGGAGAGATTATGAATGTGTAGAAGACTGAAGTAATGCAATAGTGCATTAATAACGAGCTATCAAGGATCTAACCGAGCACTTAGTGCTATTAGCTAGATCAAACACTTGTTGATTACTCACATCTTTGACAAGTCTATAGCCCTTAACCGGGTAGGCCCAAAATCCTCTTGTAAATCCTCTAACAAGGTGGTTCACACCTGTGGATCTAAAATCCTCTAGCAAGGTAGTGTTTAATAAGACTTGTCTCCTAACAAAGATTGAGATTCCTAACAGGATCTGTTCTAGTAAAGAATACTGTAAGACCTTAACCAATCTGGTTCCTATTCTATAGATAGTGACTTGTGAGTTCCATCTCACCATGGTTTTTCCCATTTGGGTTTCCACCTCAAAATATCTTGTGTTATGGTGTTTGTGCTTCTGTGGGTAAATGCATTATTAGCTATTTGGTTTGCATGTTTGTTAATTAGTTTGTCTGTTAAACTGTTTTATCAATTTACTGCTAGTCTTGCAAAGTGTTTAAGTGTGAAGGTTTTTGGCATACTAATTCACCCCCCCCCTCTTAGTATTCATCAAAGTTCACCAAATGATTCATGCCTAAAAGGATGCACAAGGGACACACAGGTTCAAACGTTAGTGTTGTTAGTCACAATCAAAAATGAAAGACAAAAGAACCTATGATCCTAAGCATGCATATCAAGAGAGATATAAAGCATACAAAAATGAAAGAGGGAAAGAAGACACCCAAAGAAGCTCCTCAAAATGCCCATAGTTGCTCCTCTCTTGTTCCTCTCCTCTCCAAATTTCACATGAGTGTAGCTCTCAAGCTTTTTGCACTATGTATGGATGTCTTATGAAGATTCAAGATTATGAAAAATGAAAGTAACTTATGGAAGTGTAAACAAGTTAAATATGAGAAAGCACCCTAATTATCTATGTTAATTTCAACAAAAATAACAAAGAAAATGTTCCTAAATGTTCTCTCAAAATGACTATAAGTTTGATGCACAAAGACTTAAATTCTTGAAAATGAGGAATGAGAGCTTTATTTATAGGTAAAATAGGGAAATCGATGGTTGAGATTGAGTAACCTCAACAAGGGCCAGGATTGATAGGTTTGTGATCGATATGAGGGCTTTCAACCCTATCCCAGGATGACAAATGTCAACATGAGATGGCTTGAGAGGAGAGGGAAGAAGCATTAAATGCTAGAGATGACTTAAAGGTTACCTTAGGTGATAAGGTTTAGGGTTGGGTTAATGAATACAAGCTTTTATTCAATGAATAATGCCTTTATCCAATGGATAAACTATTGCACAAGAGTTAGGGGAGATAACCATGGTCAAAGCAATGAATGCTTGAAGAGACACATGAGTTAAATGGGGGGTTGAGTTTGAGGTAAAGTCTCTAACCATGTGGGTGAGCTGATTTTAACCATTAATGGTTATGTAAGATCCATAAATGGTTGTTTAAGAACCATTAACAGTTTAAAAGACTTTAGGGGTTAGCATTTGGGAGAATAAAAGCCATTAAATTCTTTTCAAAAACTTTGGAGGTTTTGAGAAGTGACTTCAAGTTGCTTAGTAATGTGACAATAATTAGGGAGGGTGATTAGGCTAATTAGGAATGGTTTAGAAGAATCTAAAAGGGGTTTAGGAAGCAAGTGGGTTTGGTGGGTGAGAGAAAATAGGATTTTAATTAAAATAAAATTACTTTATTTCAACAAAATAGGTGCAACTTGCATTTGTAGGAGAATGCAAGTGGGGGGGTACTTTAGGGATTTAAATAAATATTTAATTATTTATTTAAAGGAGGAAAGGGGTTAAATTAAATAAATATGTTTTATTCATTTAATTGATTTGGGGATGTGGTTTAAAGAATAAATTTAAATAAATTGGATAATTTATTTAGTTAATAGAAGAAGAGGTTGAGGATGAATTAATTAAATGTTAATTTAATTAACTGTTTACTGATGGTTAAATAATCAAATAAATACTAAATATTCATTTAATTAAGTGGACAAATTTACGTGTCTACAGATCCACCTCCTCCATCTGTTGCTACTCCTTTAGCTTCTTATGATTTTTCTTGATGTTTCTAGATCTCTATGCTAGGCCTATGTTTTTTGGCTATTTTTGAGTATACTTGTGTGACTCTTGGGGAGTAACTTTTTCCTCCAACTTTTTTTTTGTGAATAGTGTAATCTTTTACTTATTTAATGGATATGCTTATTCATAAAAAAAATGACTCTAAATTATCTGCAATGACAAAAATATTACAATTTAAAAATAACAGCAAATAATAAAATAAATCATCTATAAAATGAAAATAACCCTCAAAAATCTAAATCTAAATTCCAACTTTTATACTACATCTATTTACTTTTATTTAAATAATTTCAACCATCATTTAAATAAATTGTTTGTTTAATTAATTTAATCATTTAATATGTTTTTTTAATCATTTAATAGGTATACATACTCTATCCTCTTATTCAACACTCCATGTAAAAGAGTTCAAATATTAAAAAAAAAAATTCATATGCATTTTACTTAAGTATATTGAAGTTGGGAAAAGTGACGTTGTTAATTTGGATTAGGATGATATGAACTAAAGTCCTTGAAGTGCTAATTTTTAATAAGGATTAGGATGATGCTAACGAAATATAAGTGAATAAAAAAATTAAAAGAAAAAAATTATAAGTTAATAATTTTTTTATTTTTTTTTTTTGACATAATTTTGAAAGCAAATTAATTGAGTGAGATGAAACATTAGTTTTTCTTATAAAGAGGTAGGTGGGGCTCACAATTTCTCACCTACTGACTCATGGTTACATTAAATTAAAAAAAGATTTCAAATATAGATTCTATCAATAACTTGTATAAAAATAAATGAAAACAAAAATTATAAATTAAGAATATCCACTATCTAAAAGGAAAAAAATGGAATATATTGTGTACTCATCATTCACATTATCTAGCCATCAAATTAGGAGTTAAAAGAATATTCATTTGCATGGCGATTTTTTTGATTTTGTCATTATCGTACCAGACAGCACTCTAATGTATAAAAATATATATGGAAGTATTGTCCTCTAGCTAGACCCGTCAATTTCAATGCTAAAATAGTCTAACTTTCAAGTCACATATAATTATTAAAAATTAGAATATAATTATTTAATATTTATAATAAAAAATTAGTTCAAAATAAAATTATTTTAACATAATATGAATGGAGAGAGGAGGAGTTGGTAGATTGAAACTATGGTATTAGATTTAAAAAATATTAGCTGAATCAGCATATATGACCGTTCAAACATACGTTAGCTGGATGGAAAGCAACACGAATGCAAGCAATTGGACAACCATTTTTTTTCATTGTTTGTGGTAAGTTAAAGCCAATTGGATCTTCTTCTTTTTTTTCAATACCTAAGATGATTTTTGGTAAGTCAATATCTAAATTAAAAAAAGGAAAATGTTTCCATAAACAAAGAGAAGTTATGGATTGATTTTATAAAATATATTGATCATCACCTAATAACAGTTAATATTAATTAAGGTTTTTAATATTTTAAATTTAAAACTTCCATAATATCATTTAATATTAGAATAAAAAATATAACATTATTTTAAAATAAAAATATGATTTCTTATTTTATAGTTTATTAGTTTAAGTTGAATGATTATTAATTTAATGTCTTTTTTAAAATCTATTTTAAATTTAACTTATTATTGTTTTGAAAGATCATCATATAGGTTATAGTTGTAAAATTAATAAGAGTTGTAATTTTGGATCATAGCATTTATATATTTGAAATGAAATTGAAAACTATTATTCCTATTCTCATAATGAACACATACTATTTCTCTAAAAAAATAATCTAATAATTATGATCTCTCAATGTATGAATGTATCTATGTATGTATGTATCTATCTATCTATGTATGTATTTATTTATTTTTTAATAAGTAAATAGCTGCAAAGGGGCAACACCCTTGTATTTAACAAAAAGGAGAATACAAGGCCTGATTGAATAAGAGCGGCAGAGGGAAAGAATCATGAAGAAAACCCCCTACCTTAGCTCTAGTCCTTAGAAAAGAAAAATCAACACTGAGGCTGGGTGAGTACAACTGTATACCGACCTCTTAAGAATGCAGAGGTTATAAGACCAAAAAAAGACAATCTAAAAAAGCAGATAGACCAGAGGGCCGAGAGACAACCGGAGTCAAAGAGAGTCTTCAGAAGCATCATCCACAAGTGCATTAGCTGCATCTAGGACAATGGGACATTTAGTGCCACAATTCAAATGAGCTGTCGATTCTCCCTTCTCCTTAGGGAGCAGATAGTCGTTTGGAAACCACTTTTCACCCAACCCAAAACCCCAGTCATTTCCATCCACCAAATCACCATTCTCCAAGATCCCAAGGTCATCAGTCTCCACTAGATCTTCATCATAGAGAAATTTTTCCCTCCATTCTGATGTGAAATCGCTTTGTATACCAGCCGCTTTTAGAAGGAAATCAATATTCCTGGAGATGACAGGCTAGGTTGCTTGGAGGGATTTGAAATCTAGGGAATTAACAATCACAAGCACTTTCACCTTTGCTCCGTTGCTAAGTGATATTTAATAATTTTTGGGAAGCAAAATTCTAAGATTTGCATCAATATTGTCCAAAACAACATCTATTTCCCCCAATAGGCAATGCTTCAACATCATCTAAGTTAGTAGTTTTGCTTTCTGCTTACTAGTCCCCATATAGATTATCATTACAAGAAAAAAGGCTGAAATATCGACATTGGCTTTGTACCTGTGGTAAGCCATAAGAAATTCCTTCCCCAGAATCCTCTTTAGGCTGTGGAGAATAAGAGGATGTCGAGAGAATATGACCTCTTGCAGTTGTTTGTCTGTGATTTTGCCTAAGAAAGCCATCTGGTGAGAAGTAGCTTCAAGGAGGATTGGGCTCTCCATACCGAGATGCCAAGAAAGGAAAGAAAATTATGGTGGAAAGAAAGGGTATTCCATTGTTAAATAGCAAGGCTTCAATCCAGAGAATACGACACCCTGGAAACACTGCAAATCCATTAAAAACCCTCACACATGAGCTGCCCATATCCAGCTAACCATCTGCTCCAAAGCTCCTCAACTTGGTGTCGACTTACTTTAAGCATCACGTGATCATAAGAAAATATTGAAAGGATCCATTCGTAACTAGATAATCATAAATTACATTTGTATTTAATAGGCCATGAGTAAAAAACTGGCACTAATCAATGGTGCCGACAATGTGTCACATCACGTTGATATGAAGAGAACTTAATAGGTTAACAGGGCAGACAGTTGATCATTCCATCAGAAACCAAGACCAAAAAGTGGAGAGGGGGAACCACTGCTACCAGGGAGTAGAGCACCAGTTTGCTTCACAACCAGAAGAGGCAGTAAGAATCGGAGAGCGCACAACTATCAATAGACCCAACCGGAGCGCACCAAAATTCAAAGGACCCAGCTGAAGAGTGATGAGAGCATGTCAGTCGACCCAATAAAAAATCATCATTGGTGGATATTCAGGAGGGGTCACAAACAACTAAAGCCAATTTCGAAAGTCTAGCGGCTTCACCATTACGTTCTCTATAGATATGGCTAGTCCGAAATTCATCAAAAGTAGCTAGCAGTGCCAGGATCAGTTGAAGCCACTGGTTAAGGTGCCAACTAGGGGATGCTATTGCAACAGATCACATTAATGACATTTAATGAATTACCCTCCAAATGAATTTTTTGCACCCCTAATTCTTTCCCTAGCTAAAGACCTCTTAATGCCGCTCTAAATTCCACTTAATTATTAGTAGCCACTCCAATCTTTTCAGAGATTCTTTTATACAAAGACCATCTTGTTGGCATTATAACAGACAATAAGAGATTGTTGGAATTTCAATTAGGATATTGAGAAGGTTGTTGATAATTATGGATATAACTGATTAAGGGTGTTTACTATCTTCACAATAATATTTTGTCATTGATGTCAAGAAATTGATTTTCTTATTTAGTATGATGTTGCCATATCTTAAGAAGTATGTTTTGAAGAGAATTAAGATGTTGGTAAAAGACATAGAAAGAATGTGATGAATAAGGGGAGGAATAAGTTATTCATTGGGCAACTATTACCGAGTTAGACAATGATGAGATCATGTTGTTTATATTGTTTTGATATCCTACATATGCTATTGTTTGTAAGGTTAATACTATACTATGTTACCAAGCAAGGAAACTAGTCGATAAACCCTAAGGTTATCACTGTCGGTTAATGAAGGCGAAATGTCTACTGAGTTAAGTTTAGTATTTACCAAGTTGCAACTGAGTAATAACAGAATGCATTGGATGAATACATGTGATATTTAATGATGGAAGCTGATGAGTTGGTTATGATTAAATGATTGATACAACATGTACGAAGTTTGTTAAGGATCTATGCCAATGGAAGATCGGCAGGAAGATCTACATCTCAGATTGAACAACAATACCCTAGCACAAGTTCCAAGAAATGTATGCAAGTTCCAAGGCGAAGTACAACATTTTCAGATCTAAGGATACATTGAACCTGGTCAAGATTGAAGATCTGATGGTTATGATTGATCATGGGAAATGTGATCAAAGTGATTACATGGTTAGAAAATTGTTTATAAATAAGGAACTGTTGATAAACAATGTATGCGGGCAAATGTAAGCACAAGGATGCTGCATAGTGATTACCGAGCACAGAAGCTTGAATATCTATTTGAATAACAAAGTAAAAATCCTAGTAGAGGGACAAGATAAGTCCTATGACTAGATTGTATTGAGCAACTAAGAATCTGCTTTAGCATTTTAGATGCAAAGTTGCACACATACTCATTACTGTTATTTATTTGTAAGTGACAGAAAATCTCTTAACCGAGTGGACTTAACAGTCTTATTTGTAAATCCTCTAGCAAGGTGACATTCTGATTGAGTGTTTGAAATCCTTTGACAAGGTCACTTCTAACAAAGTGAAGATCCTAGCAGATCTGAGGGAAATCCCTTAACTGGGTCACATCTAGCAATGTGTTTGTAATCTTTAACAGGATTTGCTTTTAACCGAGCATACTCTAGAAGAGTATATTTCTTAGTGGGTCCAAAATCCCACAATGGTTTTTCCCTATTTGGGTTTCCATGTTAAATCTGGTGTTATGAGTGTTGTTATGATTATGTGTTCTTAAGTTTGCATGTTGTACAGTTTTGTTTACATATATCTGTTAAAGCTACCCAGGTTGAATCTGTTGAATATATTGAAGATTAAGTTTGTATGATTCGCCCCCCCTCTCATCTTATTAACAATTGGAATCAGAGCTAATAATTGGTATCAGATCTTGGAGTCCGGAAGAGAAGTTTAAAGGTACTTGAGGAAAAGATCTGAAGATGTATAAGAGGGATGCACCGAAGCTTAACAAGTCAAGTTTCTCTACATGGCATAAAAGGATGAAGTTGCACCGATCAGGAATTGGAGAATATGTTGTATATTATTTGGAGAATGATTTCATTACACCTAGCACCTATCCATTGACAATGGAAGAGATAAAGGCAAAGCAAGAACATATTCAAGCAATGATAGAAATAACATCTGCATTGATTGACTTAGAGTTTAATGATCTAGAAGGTTGCAATGATGCCAAGGCAATGTGGGACAAGCTCATATCTATGTATGGTGGTGATGAACATCTTCAAAGAGATAAAATGGATAGTCTAAGAGGATAAATTGAATCTATGAGAATGAATGAAGGTGAGAACATAACCCAGTATAGTACAAGGTTAAAGGAGATTGTCAATCAAATCAAAGGAGTAGGAGGAACCATTGAAGAGAAGGATGTCAGAAGTTATTAAGAACCCTTCTACTTGCTTATGCAATCCGAGTCTCTGCAATCAATGAATTGAGCTCTGTACCCAACATGCCAATTTCTTTGGATGCTACTATTGGTAAGTTACATGCTTTTGAGTTAAGCAACTTTGATAACAGTGGGTCTTTGGTAAATAAAGTTGAGTCTGCATTTAGTTCTTTTCATCTTGATGAATCTGATGATTACAATGATAGAAAGTATAAGTACTCTGAAGGGAATCACAGTGGAGAAAGTGAGAGATTTTGCAAAAACATGGAGGAGGTACACAAACTTTATGAAGAAATCAGAAAGCAAGAAGAGTTTGAAGCACTATTAGCCAGAAGGCTACCAAGAGGAAAAGGTAAGTACAAAGGAAAGTTGCCTTTGAAATGTTTTAACTATGATAGAATAGGACATATGGCTTCTAACTGTCCTGACAAAGAATCCAGTGAAAAGAGAGATTACCGAGATGACAGACAAAAAGATAATCATTATAGAGGACACTGAGACTTCAGAAGAAGTGATAAAAAGACATGTCTAATAGCGGATGAGGAATCTAATGATGATAAATCAAATAAAATTGATATAGAGGAAGTTGTTTATGTGGCTATCAAAGATGGATCAGATGAAGAAAGGTACGAAGAAAAAGCTTTAATATCTCACATAAATACTAATGATTCTTGGATCATAGATAGTGGATGCTCACATCACATGACAAGTGATAAACACAAGTTTGTTATATTAGAAGATTATGATGGAGGTTATGTAAGATTTGGTAATGATGCACCATGTCCAGTGAGAGGTAAAGGATCTATAACACTTCTTGACAATGCTAAATGTAATGATGTTTATTGGATTGAAGGTTTGAAATACAATTTGTTGAGTGTAGCACAACTAAACAATATAGGATACCGAATAGAGTTTCAAAAAGGAATTGTCAAAGTTCATGACAAGCATGGAATGTTAGTAGCTACTGGGACACAAACAAAAGGTAACACATTTCACCTTGACTCAACTCGGAATAAGTGTCTATATGCAAAGATAGATGATACCTGGTTATGGCATAAAAGGTTTTGTCATGTAAATTTTGATAATCTAATCAAAATAAGCAAGAAGCACCATGTAAGAGGTCTACCGAGTCTTGAGAAACCTGAGAATGCTATGTGCCGAGGATGCCAGATGGGTAAGATGACAAGATCAAGCTTTACAAGTAAGTCCTACACTTCTAACAGAATTTTAGATCTTGTGCATATTGATCTTTGTGGTCCTATGAAAGTTCAAAGTTATTATGGTGATAAGTATTTCATATTATTTGTGGATGATTACTCAAGGATGATGTCAGTAATGTTTTTAAAAGAAAAATCGCAAGCTTTTCAAATGTTTAAATGGTACAAGACAAGAGTTAAAAATGAAATAGGAAGACAATTGAAATGTCTTACATCCGATAGAGGAGGAGAGTTCACTTCTAATGAATTTAACTTATACTGTAATGATCATGGTATAAAGAGGTAAGTATCTGCACTGAGAACTCCATAACAAAATTGAATTGCTGAGAGAAGAAACAGATCTATTGTGGATTGTGCAAGAACCTTGATGATAGAAAAGAAGGAACCTCAAACATTTTGGAGAGAAGCAATCAGCACTGTAGTTTACACCCTGAACCGAGTACAACTAAAGAAAGGAACTTTGAAGACACCATATGAAATCTGGTATGACAAGAAACCTAATGTAAGTTATTTTAAAATCTTTGGAAGTAGATGCTATGTTCACAAAGACGACAAAAATGGTAAGTTTGATCAGAAAAGTGAAGAAGGAACATTTCTTGGTTATTCTTCCAGAAGCAAAGAATTTAAATGTCTGATCAAATCATCTAACAAAATAGTAGAAAGTGCAAATGTGAAAATTGATGAATTTGTAGAAAGAAATGATGAAGGAAGCTCCAAAGAACTAGAAGATTATGAAGGATTTGTATTTGTTCAACCGAGAAGTCCTACCGAGAAAACTGCTAAAGGAAATGAAGAGAATATCCAGTTACCGAGTGATGAAGAAGATCATACAAAATCTACCAAGCCAATATTTAGCCAAGTATGTTAGAAGGAATCATGCATTAAGTCAGATTATAGGAGATAAGAATGATCCAGTGATGACAAGGAATAAACTGAGACAGAACACATGTTTGATATTTGAATTTGAACCAAGGATAGTAAAAGAGGCATTTAACAGTGAAGATTGGATAAATGCTATGATAGAAGAAATTGATCAAATCAAGAATAATGACACATGGACACTGGTCCCAAGACCGAAGGACAAAAATGTAATCTGTACAAAGTGGATTTTCAGAAACAAGCTGAATGAAAAAGGTGAGGTCATTCGAAATAAAGCAAGACTAGTTTGTAAAGGTTATGCTCAAGAAGAAGGAATTGATTATGGTGAGACTTTTGCACCTGTGGCAAGACTTGAAGGAGTAAGAACATTGTTGGCATATGTTGCTTACAATAATTTCAAAGTATATCAAATGGATGTCAAGTCTACTTTTCTGAATGGTATATTAGAAGAAGAAGTTTTTATTGAACAACCTGAAGGATTTGTTGAAGGAGAGAATAAAGATCAGGTATGTAAATTGAACAAAGCTTTATATGGTCTAAAGCAAGCACCTAGAGAATGGTATGAGATATTGCATTCTTATTTAATCAAGATTGGTTTTATAAGAACTAGTGAAAACAATAATATGTACATGAAGAATGATGAAGACAAAGGTGTTGGTGTAAATAATTATTCATCATGGATATTATTACACCTTACTTAGGTTTACTTAGGAAATGCATTTCATAGTAGTTTGGGTATGAGACACTTGGGTGTTTGTGCCACATTGGGATAGTGTGTGTAGGAGAATTTCCACCTTTTATGGTGTGATCTTGTTGTTACACTCCACATTCAGTGGGTGATCCACCTCATGTGGAATATTATATTATTTGTCCTACCTACCCACACCTATTTCCTACCTACCCTTGTTTCTTATTGAGCCACATGTCATATTTGTCTACTCACATATCCATATAGCCTTGCCTATATAAGAAGGCTCATATTCATTGTATGTATCGCTTAATGATCCAGTTGATCAGTATTTTCATCTTGATAGGATACAATTTATTTCTATCATCTATTTTGTTCTCTCTTATTTGTGCTTTACATTGCCTCTTGATTTTGGCAAAAGCTCACATGGTATCAGAGCTGGTCCATGTCTCACATGGTATCAGAGCCATTAGAGTGTCATTGTTTTGCTAATTGAGAGAAATTTGATGCTATTTGGGGTTGTGTATTTTGGAATTTTCTATTGCAGGTTATTATTGAAGCTTGATGGTTCAAATCTGAGGTTACCATTGGATTGAGGAGGTCCAAGAAAGTTAGTTTTCCCTTTTGTTTCATCCAAATTGGACTTCGGAGGCCAAATCTAGAGGCATTTGAAGTTTGACGCTGTGGCGGAAATTTTCCTAAAATTATAATTTTGTAGACATTTTTCAAATAGCGATATCTCACTCATCCGGACTCATTTTTTTGAGCAATTTTTTTTTGTTTTGGGGTAGAATTTCATGATCTGTACAGTGGTACAAGATTTTTCTTATTTTCAGATACAGGTTTTTTGGAAATCACGAAATCCCAATTTTTACAACTTTGGAGGCTTCGTTTGGGCTCATATGGACTCCTTTTCAGGTGCCATTTTTTTTGAAAGTGCATATTTTTTCATCTACTTTCATAATCTACCATCTGTTTGCAGTGATTTTAAGTAGAAATTTTACTTTCATTATTTGGCCATTTTTGGCATATTTGGTACTTGCGTTTTGCTTGGATCTTAGTTTAGATCACTAGCAGTATTTGTTGAAGTCTCTTAGATCTCATTTTGAGAAGTTGTAAATTGAAATAAGAAGTCCACTTTGCCTTTTTTTGCAAGTGGCCCATTGTATACACACTAAGTATAAAGTGCCAAAATCACTATTTTGGGGGGATTTCTTGATTGAGTATTTTGGGGGGGTGTCTTGTGTGATTGTGCCTCTCTCTATCTTGTGTTTTTCCATTTTGGTGGTATGGGTTCTCTTAAATTTCCACTTTTAACTCCTCATAATTATGCATCATGGAAAATTAAGGCATGGAGTAAACTAATGGGAAAAGGACTCATTCATTATGTAAATGAAACTATAACAGCACCACCTGATCCTGAGGCTGATCCTAATGCTCAAATTGAATGGCTTACTAAGAATGCTATAGCACTTGGAACACTTAGAAAGTATGTATCAGATGGCCTCATTTTTCACATTGATAGGTGTACTACAATTAAAGAGACTTGGGATATTTATAAGAAATTGTATGGTCAAGTTGATGAGATTAATGGCTACAAGCTTGATAGTGAACTCACAACTTTGGATCCCAAGGATTTTGATACAATCCAAGATTATGTCACAAAAGCAACTGAGTTAAGAGCAAAGCTAAAGGATTGTGGAATTCACAAAAAGGATGCTCAATTGGTTTACAACTTGTTGGATAAGATTCCTTCAGAGTATGTAGCCTTTGTCACACCCATAGGTTAGCTCAAGGTTCCTCATACACTTCTCCCTCATTTGATTCATTCACAGAGATTTTGATACTTGAGAAATCTAAGTTGACCATGATGGGGATTCTCAAATCTTCAAAGTCACAAGCTTTGGTGGCTAGCAAAGGGAATCAAAGTAATCAAAGAAAAGGAAAGAATCAAAAGCAGCCTAAGTCTAAACCACAACAAGATGGAGCACAATCTTCCTCTCCACAACAAGGTAATTCACCATTCTCACCTAAGAGGAAATCATATAAGGACAATCTTTTTTGTGGATATTGCAAGAAGTTAGGACATGATGAACATCATTTTTATAAGAAGGATATTGATGAGTTGAAGAATCTTCTTGAGAAGAATAGAATCAACCTACCTTCTAGAATGTCTACATCAGCTTCTTCTTCTAAGGATAAAGGAAAGGATCACTCTTTTGGGAAAAATAAAGGAAAGGGACAAGCTCTTTGTGCTACTACAAGTCATGATTCAGGGAGATGGCTTCTAGATTCAGGGGCTTCTCATCATATGGCATCTTCATAGTCTATGTTTTCTACATTTGAGCCTTGCCACATGCTGGAAATTTTGATGGGCAATCATACATACATGGATGTGATTGGGAAATGATCTATTGCCATTGGGGATAACTCCTTCAATGATGTGTTGTGTGTACCCCACTTGACAAATAATCTTCTTTCCATCTATCAAATCACACATGGGGCAACTAGGAAAACTATGGAGTTTACACCTGATTCAATTATCATTAGAGACTTGGAGAGTGGAGCTATCATTGCGATTGGGATGGTTGATCATGCATCTCGGTTGTACTCTTTTTCAGATTTTGGTCCTATTGATGAGGATGATTCTTCCTATGTTGATGATTTTGATTTTGAGGAGAACTTTGGGCATTTGAACTTGGGGATTCTCACATGTGACCCTGTTCTTGAGCCTTGCATTTCATCTCCTTCTATTGATATCACACCACCTATTGCACCTGATTATGCAACTAGTGTGATAGTTTTGCCTTCTTATGATTCAGTGCAGCAGGATATTTCATGTCTTCCAGCTTCAGTTGATTGGGATGCCTACTTGACAGACATTGCAGGTTTGTTTGTGGAGTCCTACATTGCAGATTTGGGAGACATCATTGATGACATTCATCTTCTCTTTGATGAAGATGATCCTTCTTTGATTGTTGTGAGGGATCATTCTGACCCTCTTTTGCATTCTCTACATGATCAATCTTTAGAGGTTGACATGATTATGGATACTTTTGTACAACACTTGGAGGAGGTCTCTTTATCTTTTGAGGAGACATATGAGTCTTTGGATATTATTCTACATTCATCTCCACTAGATCTTAGAGTGCCTTTTTCAGTAGTTTGGCATAGTTTACCACCTTTGGAGGGGGTACCTTTCAGCATCAACATGGGGACACTTGAGTAGTTTTTAGAGATTCCTTTCATCATGAGTATTTTTGCTTCATATTCCCTTCATGGTTGGGGAGACTTCATGGATACACCTTTGGTTTTGTTTCTTCCTAAGGGAAGGAATGTTGTTCGACGTTCATGGAGCAATTTCTTCATTAATCTTCAAGCTTCTATCATTGGTGCAGATTCCAGATTTAGGGGGGGCTTCCTAGTCTCTCTTCTTCTTCTCTCATATGGGGGGGTACTTTTTCCTCACATGGGGTTTTTTCCTTGACATAATTCTATGAGAGTTCTTTGTATCTAGTTTTTATCTCTCTTTTGGGGGAGGGTTTTTTCCCATTGGGTTTTTCTCTCTTTCCCCATTTTGTGAGAGATTTCATTGCATTGGTTTGCATGCATTTGTACATGGGTACCTAACATGGCCTCGTAGACAAGACCCATTTTGCATTTCTTAGTTGCATTGTAAACTTTAGTGCATTCCCCTAAGTTGCATTTAAGGGGGGGTGTTGGTGTAAATAATTATTCATCATGGATATTATTACACCTTACTTAAGTTTACTTAGGAAATGCATTTCATAGTAGATTGGGTATGAGACACTTGGGTGTTTGTGCCACATTGGGATAGTGTTTGTAGGAGAATTTCCACCTTTTATGGTGTGATCTTGTTGTTACACTCCACATTCAGTGGGTGATCCACCTCATGTGGAATATTATATTATTTGTCCTACCTACCCACACCTATTTCCTATCTACCCTTTTTTCTTATTGAGCCACATGTCATATTTGTCTGCTCACATATCCATATAGCCTTGCCCATATAAGTAGGCTCATATTCATTGTATGTATTGCTTAATGATCCAGTTGATCAGTATTTTCATCTTGATAGAATACAGTTTATTTCTATCATATATTTTGTTCTCTCTTATTTGTGCTTTCCATTGGCTCTTGATCTTGGCAAAATCTCACATGGTATGAGAGCTGGTCCATGTCTCACAAAAGGAATACTAATCTCAACCATATTTGTTGATGATATTATCTTTTATGGTAATGACTCCTTATGCAAGAACTTTGGAAATGAAATGAGCAAAGAATTTGAGATGTCATTAATTGGTGAGATAAAGTATTTTATAGGTCTATAGATATTGCAAATGAAAGATGAGATTTTCATTACTCAATCCAAGTACATAAAGGAAATCTTGAAGAAATTTGGAATGGAGGATTCAAAACCAGTAAGTACTCCTATGACTACCAATTGTAAACTATCAAAGAATGACGAATTTGCATCTGTTGATGAGACACTTTATCGATCTATGATTGGAGAGTTGCAATATGTTGTTCATAGCAGGCCAGATATAGCACATGTAGTAGGTATAGTTGCAAGATTTTTTATAGATCCCAAGGAAACACATATGACAGCAATCAAGATAATTTTTCGATAATTGAAAGGCACTGAGGATTATGGATTAGTATATCAGAAAGGAAATGATTTTGATTTAAAATTTTATACTGATGCTTATTGGGCAGGAAACATAGATGACAGGAAAAACACAAGTGGTGGAGCTTTCTTTTTAGGAGAAAGACTAGTAAGTTGGCTTAGCAAGAAATAAGGATGTGTTTCACAGTCAACAACAAAAGCTAAATATGTTGCTGCAGCATTGAATTGTACCAATATAGAATGGATCAAAAAAATGTTGGAAGGCATAAATGATAAATTTACCGAGCCAGTAACTATATTCTATGATAATACTAGTGCCATTAACATTTCAAAGAATCCTGTAATGCACTCTAAGACAAAGCACATCTCTATCAAATATCATTATCTTAGAGAAGAAGTTCAAGAGAAGAAAGTGGTGTTGGAGTATGTTAGCACAAAGG
Organism: Cryptomeria japonica; assembly: GCF_030272615.1. Lineage (NCBI taxonomy): Eukaryota > Viridiplantae > Streptophyta > Pinopsida > Cupressales > Cupressaceae > Cryptomeria > Cryptomeria japonica. Next base: position 160,721,055 of record NC_081408.1, on the reverse strand, counting down.
AAAAAATAGCAGATATCTTCACCAAGCCACTACCAAGGGACACTTTTGAGTATCTCAGAAGTAAGTTAGGGGTCCTACCCCTATCTTCTAGTCACTGACCAAGTTCGGTGAAAGCATCAATTTGATAACTCTAAAGAATACCTTTTAGGAGTTGATGCTGATTTACACACTTTAGGATGTTTTCTAAAGGTGTGCAAGAAACAAAAACAAGAAACAAGAATTGAAGACAAAATGCTCTAACCAAGACTGAGTTGCTACCGAATACCAAAGGAATTACTTCACACAGGAAGAAATCATGTATTAGTTTTCTTTTGGCATTGTTGTCAAAGGGGGAGAAGAGTAATGTATGGGGGAGAAGACTAATGATAGGGGGAGAAAATTTTAGAATCTCACAGCAATCCAAATCCGAATAAATTAGCTCAAATCAATTGGTTTTGCCATCAATGCCAAAGGGGAAGATTGTTGGCATTATAACAGACAATAACAGATTGTTGGCATTTCAATTAGGATATTGAGAAGGTTGTTGATAATTATGGATATAACTGATTAAGGATGTTTACTGTCTTCACAATAATATTTTGTCATTGATGTCAAGAAATTGATTTTATGATTTAGTATGATGTTGCCATATCTTAAGAAGTATGTTTTGAAGAGAATAAAGATGTCGGTAAAAGACATAGAAATAATGTGATGAATAAGGGGAGGAATAAGTTATTCATTGGGAAACTATTAATGAGTTAAACAATGATGAGATCATGTTGTTTAGATTGTTTTGATATCCTACATATGCTATTGTTTGTAAGGTTAATACTATACTATTTTACCGAGCAAGGAACCTAGTCGGTAAACCGTAAGGTTATCACTATCAGTTAATGAAGGTGGAATGTCTACCAAGTTAAGTTTAGTATTTACCGAGTTGTAACCGAGTAATAACAAAATGCATTGAATGGATACATGCAATATTTAATGATGGAAGCTGATGAGCTGGTTATGATTAAATGATTGATACACCATGTATGAAGTTTGTTAAGGATCTATGGCAATGGAAGATCGGCAGGAAGATCTACAACTTAGATTGAACTGCAATACCCTAGCACAAGTTCCAAGAAATGTATGCAAGTTCCAAGGTAAGGTAAAACATTTTCAGATTGAAGGATACATTGAACCTGGTCAAGATTGAAGATTTGATGGCTATGATTGATAATGGGAAATGTGATCAAAGAGATTAAGCAGTTAGAAAAATTGTTTTTAAATTAGGAACTGTTGATAAACAATGTATGCGGGCAAATGTAAGCATAGGTATGCTGCATGGTGATTACCCAGCATAGAAGCTTGAAGACCTATTTGAATAACAGAGTAAGAAGCCTAACAGAGGGACAAGATAAGTCCTATGACTAGATTGTATTGAGAAAATAAGAATATGCTTTAGCATTTTAGATGCAAAGTTGTAGACATACTCATTACTGTTATTTATTTGTAAGTGACAGAAAATCTCTTAACCGAGTGGACTTAACAGTCTTATTTGTAAATCCTCTAGCAAGGTGACATTTTGATTGAGTGTTTGAAATCCTTTGACAAGGTCACTTCTAACAAAGTGAAGATCCTAATAGATCTGAGGGAAATCCCTTAACCGGGTCACATCGAGCAATGTGTTTGTAATCTTTCACAGGATTTGCTTTTAACTGAGCATACTCTAGAAGAGTATATTTCTTAATGGGTTCGAAATCCCACAGTGGTTTTTCCCTATTTGGGTTTCCATGTTAAATCTGGTGTTATGAGTGTTATTATGATTATGTGTTCTTAAGTTTGCATGTTTTACAATTTTGTTTACATATATCTGTTAAAGCTACCGAGGTTGAATTTGTTGAATATATTGAAGATTAAGTTTGTATGATTCACCCCCCCCCCTCTCATCTTATTAACAATTGGCATCAGAGCTAATACATCTGAGTCCCTCAGAATGCAACCAATACCACTTTGGCCTGGGTTTCCTACAGAAGCACCATCAAAGTTTACCTTGCTCCACCCAACCTTTGGCGCATCCCAAATCACCCCCACCCTTGGATTGGTCTAATCCACCAGAGTGCCCAGTCCAAAAATCAGAGGGATGAGTATGTTTGGAAGAACCTGCTTAATCTTACCATCCCAGTCCAGGAACAAATTTTTCTTCAGTGTTTTCAATTGGGCTGCTACATTCAGGAGCTCAGTTAAGTGGATTTCAATTTTCCCACAAAGAGACAGAAGGCTTATTTCTTTACCCTGGAAGATTATGCGTTTCCTTTCTTTCCAAATTTCCCAAATCAGAAGTGAGGGGAGGATGAGGAGCAAATCTGAAAAAAAACTATCTTTCTTACCAGTTTAGGCCATTGCAGAAATCACTAATCCAGCCCTGCTAGGAAGGGGCCGAAGATTCTCAGTTTTCCCATGAAATGCCACTAACAGTGGCTGGAGAATTTGCAATGGAGAAGAAAATGATATGCAGTCTCTTCCTGATCTAGACATAAAGGACATTTGTTGGGACCATTGATACCCATTGAATGGAGCCTTTCTTGAGGTAAGATTTTTCTTTGGCAAGCCAACTAGACAAAGGAACCTGCTTTGGGAAGAAGGTGTTGGTGCCAAAAGAGATTAACAGGCTAGTATTTTTTGTCTATAGCTACTTCTTTTATTTTGTAGCCAAAGCATACCTTGTATTTTCCATCGAAGGAGCCACACCATCTAATAATATCCTTATTAGGGGAAGGCAAAATAATCCTTTTGTTGAGAATGTCAGTAAATAAGTCCTTTTGAAGCTGCTTCAAGTGCAGTTGATCCAAGATGTTCCATTTCCATATAGCAATACCACTTTCTTGGATCAGATAACCATAATCAGAGATATTGTACCCCCAGAGGTGACAAGTTTCTTCCATAACTGATTGTAGGGAGGGGTTGTGACATAGGGTAGCTTCACTAGACCAAGAATCAAACCAAAAGGAGGCATCCCTGCCATTCCTAACATCCCAGGTAACTTGAGCGCTTATGATTTCCCTGCTATCCACAATAAAATTCCAGATAGCCGAACCCTTGGGAGGGTTGTTGATAGTTAGAATCCTTTTGGGTTCTAGGGAGTCTAGATATTTATGTTTCAGGAGCCTTGCCCATTTTTGCTTCCCACTGCTACAAATTTCCCAAACCAATTTAGTACCTATTGCTAAATTCATAATTGAGATTTGGTGAATACCAACACCACCTGCCTTTTTTGGTTGGCAGATCTTTTTCCGAGCTATTAGGGGAAATTTAACTCTATCATCCAAACCATTCCAAAGGAAATTTCTCATTAGAGAAATTAATTCATCTTCAATTGCCACCGGTAGTCACAGGTAAGCCATGGAAAAAACTGGTGGCACTAAAAGGAATAACTTTATCATAGTGAGTTTCCCCTCAGTAGATAGCCACTTGCCTTTCAGAGATGCAAGCTTAGATTTGTACTTATCAATGAGGTGCTTCAAATAGTGAGATCTATTACTACCAATGAAGAGAGGGGTTCCAAGAAACTTCCCTGGGAAATTAGTGACTCTGAGATTGAGAATCCTTGATAATACCGCTTGCAAGTTGAGTGGCGTGTTGACAAAAAACACTTCAAATTCATGCTAGTTGATTTTCTGACCTGAAGCCAAACAGTAATCGTCAAGGAAATTTTTGCTTGTTCTAGCTTCCCTTCTACAAGCCGAACCAAATAGAATGGTATCATCAACAAACTAAAGATGAGTCATTTTTTTGATCCATGTTGCCACATTAACTCCAACCTAATGACCATCTTTCTGGAGAGCTCTTATGGATCGACCTAAAGCTTCAACCATTATGATAAACAAAAAAGGTGATAGTGGATCACCTTGTCTGATACCTCTTGTCCAAGAGAAGAAACCGTGGAATGAGCCATTAACTAGATTAGAGAATTTGGGGGTAGAGAGATAGCTTGTGACCCAAGTGAGCCATTCCTTACAGAAGCCCAATTTATTGAGAACATCAAATAAGAAACCCCTATCCACCATATCATAAGCTTTTAGAATGTCCATTTTTAAAACCATATATGATTCCTTGGTCTTCATGGCTGTGTGAAGTGTTTCATGAGCAATGATGATCCCTTCCACAATGGATCTTCCATGGGCAAACTTACTTTGTTCATTTGATATGATGTGTTTAAGGAGGGGCTTTAATTTGTTAGCTATAATCTTTGTTACAATCTTATATACAATATTGCATAAAGCGATAGGCCTAAAGTCACTCATCTATTATGGATTTTGCTTCTTCGGAATTAGATTCAAAAAGGTGTGATTGATGGCCCCTAACATAGTCATCTTCTTTCTTTATTCTTCTACTACAAAGTGTAAATCTCGAGCAATGATATCCTAGAAATGATGGAAGAAAGCAGCAGGGAAGCCATCTGGGCTAGGAGTCTTATCTGGTTTCAATTGGAGGGTGATATTCCTTACTTCATCAATTGAAATAGGAGTATAGAGAGCTATGTTTTGACTAGCAGAAATGACAAATGGGATAGAGTTCACAATTATGGCTCTTACTTTCTGGTCAACCTGATGGTCACCATTTAGCAAAGAGTCAGAGAATCTTACAGCTTCCTGTGCAATATCCTCATAATTCCTTATAGTGACTCCATCCGGGCTCATAATCTTTGATATTTTGTTTCTATTTTGATTGGAAATGGCCGATTGGTGGAAGAACCTGGTGTTTTTGTCACCTTCCTTTAACCATAACTCTCTTGATTTTTGACACTAGTGGATTTCCCCACATCGAAGGATTTCATTTAGATCAGATTTGAGTGAATTTTCTTTGATAAATAGCTCCTGAGTCATTCCTGAAGATATAAGAAAGTTGGTTAAGTCTGCCAATTCAACCTTAATTCTTAATTTCTCCATATGAATATTCTTGAAATGGTTCTTATTCCATTCTTTGATCTTGACCTTGATATACTTGAATTTTTTATTGAGAATGAGAAGTCTCGAATGATTCCCCAAAACTAGTTCATTCCACCAAGCCGCTATAAGATCATATAGTTTAGGTACTCTGAGCCACATTTTCTCAAACTAGAATGGGGTGCCTCTCTTCACTTGATCAAAGGTGACCTCCAGATAAATTGGCTAGTGATCTGATCTGGTGAGCGATAGAATCGATGATTCTAAGGCTAGATTTTGACCTAACCACTCACCAGAAACAAAGAACCGGTCCTGTTGTTCAACAATGTTAGTAAAGCCCATTCTCTGGTTTGTCCATGTGAAAATTCCATTTTTTAGAACAATGTCTAAGAGGTGATTCTTCACAACAAATTCCAAAAAGTCCTTTAGGGATGTACTAGTCCTCCGAATACCCCCAATTTTCTTAGTGCTAAAAAGGATCGCATTGAAATCCCCGGCTACCACACAACTACCATCGGTGATACTGTTAAGCTTAATGGATAGGAGGTCCCAGAGAGCCCGTTTATCACCAGTAGAAGATGGTCCGTACACATTGAAGAGATTGAAGTTCTCATTTCATCCAAGAATAGTGCCCGAGCAATGTTGCCAATACTTATCTTCCCCCATAAGAGAGATCTTAACATTCATGGGGTTCCAAATGATTCCCAAGCCACCAGAGGCTCCATCCAATTGCCTCAAAATATGATTCCACTGTTTACAAACTCTCATTTTGGCATCAATCTCAGCCTTACTTCATTTAGTTTCCTGTAGTAGCCAAATGTCTCCTTTGGTGTCATCAATTTGGCACTTAATCAAGCGCCATTTTTTAGGGGAATTTATGCCCCTGACGTTCCAAGATAGGAGTCTCATAGCTCTTGGGGAAGGGCATTTCCCTTCCATAAATTAAGTTTGGTTTGACCACTAGCAGCACCAGCTATTGCTAGCATGACTTTTTTGGACTTACGCCCCCACACACCTTTTGGCTTAAAATTTGGTTTGTCAATAGTTGAATCTGATTTTCCAAAACCTTTTGGAGTACAATCTAATATAAACTCTGAGTCAGGTTCAAAGTCCTCCTCCCCCTCCGAGGAGGTGGTTTCAATTTCATCATCTTCTAGTTCAATGCCTATCGAGGAGCAGAGCTGCCCTCCCATCTCCCCTATAGTGTCATTCTCCATACCCTGGGGGTACAGATTGCCATCTTCAATTTCCAGTTGATTCCTAGGCACAAAAGGGGAGGGTGGAAGTGAGTTTTCTATCTTGGATTCAATGTCTTCCTATAGGGATTTGGTCTTCTCCAGAAGTGTGAAAGATCTTGTTGGCTCTCGCATTGAACAAAGGAGGGGGGAACTATGATCAAAGGGGTTGCCTCTGTTAGTGTAACATTCTCCTTATCCAGAGTATCATTGCAAAAGGAATCCCCAATGTCAATGGCAGTGGGAGGTTCTGGTTGTAGTTTTACCTTAATAAGAGATTGCATATAGGAAAAATTTCGTTGTATCATAGTTGAGACATCACAAATAATACAGGTATGATCCAAGTAGAAGCATTTAGGGAAAATATGCAACTGATCTTCCCTATCAATCTTTTGAATCCAGATCTTCCCTGCCCTGATAATTCTAACTTTGTCTAGATCTTGTTGATTTGATTTGTGCTAATACAGATTCTGAGAAAGCTTCCCCATAGTTTATCTTCCAAGATGTCATCTGCTGATACAAAGGTACCAAGGTTTCTGCATATATCCTTAATGGCATCGATGTTCCAATAATTCCAAGGGACAATTATACAGTCTTATCCATACCTTGTCATCTGGCAAGACATATGTCTAGGGATTGAAATTGGGCTTCCAATCAATGATGTGAACTTCAATGCCATCTAACATGTATGGACCTTTATTTATGGCTTGCCATTTCTCCTCATTGCTCATAAATTCAATCATATAAAAATCATTCGGGAGAATATTAATGTTAATATCTGTTCCCCACTGTGCTCTACACCAAGATTCAAAGTTGTCCTTAACCTGCTTTCCACCACCCCACTTGATAAAAAGACAAGACTCAAGCAAATTTGACCTAGCCCAATTAATTTTATTCTCATCCAGAAAGTCAGGGCGTCTTTCAAGATTCGGTCGAGGGTTCCAATTTTTCGGATGGAAGTTGGATCTCCAAAACCTAGCTTGGTCCGCCCTTGAGTTATCTTTCCTGAAGTGCCCATTCCACTTTTGTAAATTACTATGATTAGTCAGGGGAACCAAAAAAGAGTCGGTATGAGGAGTGCCTCTCTTGACTGGTGCATCAGAAGTGTTAGGTTCAAGTGGTGGATACTAGTTTCGAGGGCCCTCGGATGCGGGATGCTTAACCTTGCGGAACCTGCCTTTGTTATCCCAAATAAAAGCATTTTCCTTCCACTTGTGTTGGTCAATAGGGCAGTGGTTACCACTTGAATAGGGATTTCCATAGTTTAACCGCGAACTAGAATATTTGGAGCCCTGGAACCTATCTATTTTCCCTCCATTAACCGGTTGATAGACAACATGCAATCTACCTATCTCAATGGGAAAGGCAATGTCTGCTTCATCACTCAAGGATCCAACCTTCGTAGACTGGGCACCAGAATACCGCACATTGGTAACCCTGCTCTTATCACTAGCGCTGCTCCTGATACCCTCGAGTGTTGCCATTTCACTCATTTCACTTCTATACTATTTATTTGAAATCCATCTATCTATGTATTTATTATATACACACATTTGTACTAAAAAAATTTATATCCCATCCAAAAAGGGGAAAAAATTAAATCTAATAATACTTTTTGTAATTAATATATTTAATGATTACTCTAACCATTTTATAAAATACTTATTAGTGGTTGAATTTCAAAAGGTGCAAAGATGTGCCAATAAGGAATTCAACAGAATGCCATCATTATCTTCTACCTACATCTAAAAGATAAGCACACCTAACTACATAATATGTATACTCTTTCAAATATAAAAAATGTTAAACATTATACAATTTCAATTTGTAACCAAATAAATGAAATATTAAGTCATTTTAACATATACAAATATTACTCAAACATAAAACAAAAACTATAAAATATAGGGGAAGAGCACCACTAGTTGAGCACCCTAACTTTGTGCTTCTCAAAATCCTACGTGGAAATTTCAAATCACTCACAATTTTTTATAGTAGCTTACTTGGAAAGTCCCTTTCTTATAACTAAGCTTTCAACACCACATCATCAAGTATGGTGCCACATTAGCTAGCTTTTTGCCAAGGTGTCCAAAACAGGCCAAAAAGAAGTTAGATCAATAGGTGTGCAACAGAGGCCCCAATAGTTGTGTAACTCATATGGCATCACCTGATTGGTTACTTTTTACAATATTAGTACATTTCCTAACAACTATTGGTACATTTCCTAACAAAAATTGATATTTTATATTTTAAACAATAGATTTTATTTGTTCAATTTTTGGAACAAATGCTATCAACAACCCTCACAACAATTGGTACATGCTCAACTACTGATGTTGTTCCCCTATAGTTTTTCATTTATCATTTTAATCCATATTTTTTTATTAACATCATACTTTTGACAACTACCAAGAGAGAACAAAACCAATAAAGCTAATGATAAAATAGTTAGACCCGTCAATTTCAGTGCTTAAATCTTTTAACCTTGACATCACACATCCACTTGTATCTTCGTATACCCATGTCAATGTCTGAGTTTGCAAAATGAAGTGACTTGTGTGACCAACTCTTATTCATCTATTAAATGACGTAGTCTAGGGAGTCATATAGACATTTATTTATTTATTAAATCAATTCAAAATAGAATTATTTTAATATAATTTGAACGGAGAGAGAAGAGGTAGGTAGATTAAAATAATGATATTAGATGTAAAAATTATTTAAATATTTAATATTTCTTTGTTTTTCATTTTATTTAATTAATAAAAAATAGCTTGATTCTAATCTTCAATTTTTTTAATAAATGAATTTTTTTCTTATTCTATTTAATAAATGAAAAAATAGACAATTCCCTCTCGAAACATATATGTCTGTTAGCGTTGTTTATGCCTGCATAGATGTTCAAATGACTGAAGCTATTCTGGCTCCAAAACAAACCTTTTTTATAGCATGATAGCGATGTGTTAGTCAGTCACAGTCATTTATTGCAAAATTGACGGTGTGAAACGCGCGACTAACACCCGTGTTAGTCAATCCATATTGTCGTTTTGGAGCTAGAATAGATGCATCCCAAACGACTGAAGCTATACGAATGAAAGCAATTGAACAACTAGTTTTTTAAAAGAGTCTTTCACTTTCATACGAAAAAATATAGGATTTTAAGTACTAAATTTAATAATTTTAAAGAATTATTTAAGCAAAACCTATACTTAGTTGGAAAGCAATACGAATGCAAGCAATTGGACAGCCGGTTTTTTAAAAGTCTTTCACTTTCATACGAAAAAATATAGGATTTTAGGTACTAAATTTAATAATTTTAAAGAATTGTTTAGGAAAACTTTTATAATATTTTTGGAATAATTTGTAGAAAATTAAGTAAAATAGATTTAAATTTGGGCTTACGCCCCTCCCCATGGATTTTTTTTTTCATTGGTTCTAGTTTATTAAAGTCACATGGGATCGAGTTTAAATTATTAGAAATTTAAATGTATAATTTTGTAAATGTAGATTTGAGTAAATAATTTTGGTTTTTTTCTTTCTTAATAATTAAAATATTTATTTTTATTTTTTTTCAATAAAAGTGGACAAGTCACTTAAGTTTTTAATTATATTTAATAATTTTTACAATGGGTTCAAAAGGCATACCGGCAGGAAAGAACCCACAAGAAAACCTCTGATTATTGCCTTAAATATAAACCAAACTATACTACCCTTACAAAATAGTTGTTGCATATCCAATTGATCATTAAACCCTCCCAAACCCATTCAATTGAAATATACAATGAGGTCCCATAGGACATTTCTAGATACAAAGTTCATCATTTGGTTATATCCACCAAAATATATGCTCAACTGGTTACAAAATGAAGAGATGGATATCAACAAATATCTCCTCGAGAAAACCATGCAAAGACACCAAGAAGCTCATATGCTTTTACCAAATGGGGAGCAAAAATTCTTCAACCCAACTTGTCAAAACTGAATTATACCAAAATTGTCCATATCAAAATATATTTTAAAATATATAATTAAAATATAATTATATATTAAAATATATTTTATTAATTATTTCAAATAAATCTGAATGATTGTTTCAGTTTATTTTAGTATTGCATGTTTCACATGAATAAAAAAAATATTAAATATTTTGATTAATAAAATTCACATTTGAAGTCAAAGTTAACACATATTTAAAATCATATATGTGGTAAATTGAAAAATCAGAATTAAGACATTTTTTCAAAGGTTTTTTTAACTGCTGAATAGGGGTCACTTTGGACCTCGTTGATGTATGGGGCCAACCGCATAACTGTGACCTTCCTCCGCCACCGTTTATAATTTTTTGGGGGAATAATTAGTTAGAGTAATCTTTTATTAGCTAATAATTATTTATTTAATTATTAGTCTATTATCCTGTATGTTTAAGCTAAACTTAGGAATCTTATAATTCTTTAGGGTTTTCTCCTTTAGGGTTTTGAGTATCCTCTTATAAGGATTCTCTCTTTATATTTTCATAACAACTGTAACTATTGAATTGCATTCTTGTTGCACAATCAATATGACTCTTTTTTTCTAGATCTCTGAATTCTGGTCTCCATAGATTTTTTGCTTCTCTCTTTCAGTGACAGGTTTACATGCAGGTGATCTTTTGGAGTTGTAGAGTTGAATTTTCCTCAAGTACAATATGGTATAAGATCTCCAGATTTGCATGCCCTTGTTCTCTTCATGAGAGATTTTGGGCATTGTTCTTCATATCTATGTATTTGGGGGTTTGTGCAGTTATTTTTTCCATTTTGGGGGGTAGCTGATTTTTTTGTACATTTTTTTTGTACCAAAAGGACCTCATAGTTGGATTCAGAAGGCTGATTCCATGAATTTTGATATATAATTTGTCTATTTTCGATGACAAGGGCATCTGGGACATGACTTTTTATTGGCACGTTTTTAGAGGCACGAAAATACGTATGAATTTACCTAGAAGTGCATCAAAAAAATTTTGTCAAGGAATTTTTTTTTTTTTTTGCCCTTTTTATGCCCTAAAAGAGGTTTTTTTCTTTTGGCTGTAACTTGGTCATACGGAGGTGCTTTTTCAAAAACCTTATATCGTCGGAAAACTCTTTCCAAGGTCTATCTAGATTTGGAGGTTTGAAATTTTGATTTTTCTTTTTTGATAACTTTTTTCTGTCAAAGCTAGAGGTTCCTTTTTGCACTCTGGGAGACATCACTTGAGCATCCGAACTACATTTTTGAAAACTTTATATTGTTGGAAATATTGTTCTATGTACTTTCCATTCATTTGAGTGTTCTTTCTAGATTTTTCTCTAGGTCTATTTTCTTCATTTCTTTTGTTTTTAGCATTCTGGTGAATATCTTGGATGTTTCAAGTCCTAGGATCTCTTTCTTTGAGTAGAATGTCTCATCTTTGGCTTTCTATTTTCAGACTTATGTCTCTTCCTATAATTGTAGTATTTTATTTATGCAAACACATTGAGATAAAGTGCCACCATGCATTGTATACTTGGGATTTTGCACATCTTGTGCCTTATTGTACACACACTACTTATAAAGTGCCATGGGGTTGTTGATGTTTGCCTTTTGTTTTCCATCTACCTTTGTCAAGTGAGTGTTCCTTCCATGACATTAGCCTCATGATGTATGTCAAGTGAGTGTTCCTTCCATGATACTATGTACTTTCTCTGCACTTTCGATGTTCTTGGTTCTTCGTCATGCAGTTCTTATTGGTCGTTCTTTTTAGTGTACTTGTCCCTCTACCTTTTTAGCATTATGGGGAGGTTTGTCCTATTGTTCTAATGCTTCCTTAGTTCAATTGATCAACTCTTCAGGCTATGGTGTTTCAAGCCATCTGTATCTTCGAGTTTAGTTGTTTGCCTTTGTTTGTCATCTGATTCGAGTAGTGTCATTTGAAGACACTCATGCAGATTACAGTCTTCTCTAATTGGTCATGTTCTATTTCAGTGGAGGTTCTTCAGATCAGTAGTTACTCTTCGACAGTGTTTGCATCTATTTCATGCTTCAGTGGTGTTCTTCAATCTCATTTTTTTTGTTCCTATCTTCTCGAACACTGTTGGTTGGAGACTTCTTAGTCCTTCACTTGAGCTTTCATCTCTACTTGGAGAGGAGTATTGTTCCCATAGGTTTTTCTCTTTTTTCTTCACTTTACAAATATTTTATTGTACCTTGGGTACCTTATCAGGGCTAGTTGTCGGGACCCATTATTGCTTTCATGCATTTTTTACATGTTTTTTTAGTCCTTAGTTGTTTTTTAGCTACTCCCTAAGTTCATCTTAGTGGGGGGGTGTTAGAGTAATCTTTTATTAGCTAATATTTATTTATTTAATTATTAGTCTATTATACTCTATGCTTAAGCTAAACTATAATTATTGAATTGCATTCTTGTTGCACAATCTATATGACTCCTCTTTTCTGGATCCCTGAATTCTGGCCTCCATAGCTTTTTTGCTTCTCTCTTTCTATGACAGGTTTTCATGTTGGTGATCTTTGGGAGCTATAGAGTTGATTTTTCCTCAACTCCAACATAATCTATAGAAAATTAAGTAAAACAACTTTAAATCTGGGCTTGTGCTCCTCTCAATGGAAAATCATTTTTTTATTCGTTATGGTAAATTAAAGTCACATGGGATCGATTTTAATTAATTAGTAATTTCTATGTATAATTATTTTTCAATGATTGCAAATTAAAGTCATGTGGGATTGAGTTTAATCTATTAGGAATTTCTATGTATAATTTTTGTAGTTAATGTTTTTTTTTAATAAAGGGGTAAAAACTTTATTAATAATCAGAAACAAACAATACATTAGAAAACCATAGCCTCAAAGCTCTAGAAGAGAACAACAAACCCAACCAGTTATCATCCAATTTTGTAACTATCAATATCCTTAGCAAAGATCTTATGCAAGTCCTGATAGTAATCAGGGGAAAGATGCTCCCAACCCTCAACTTTCCAATCATCACCATGTGCTGAAGCCCACTTAGGCAAACAATCAACTACTCTATTCCATTCATGAGCAATGTGGGTGAAAGACACCTTCTCCATCATAGCACTAATTTGGAAAATCTGGTGCACAATCCTTGCCAGCTACCAATTAATCCCACTCACCTTCTTCTCAATCAACAGATTAACAATAATCTGCTTTACACCACCCCAACTCATATGCATGCTCCAGGGCATAGAAAATTGTTAATCCCTCCATAAACTTATTAGGCTACTGCCATTTATGCACTAAAAAGAAGAAAACCACATCCCCCATTAGATCCCCACCAAAACCCCCAATCCTAGCAAGACCCAGATTACCCTAAGAAGAGACATCGGTGTTAATATTAATGGATTCATCCTGAGGGGGAAACCATCTTCCCACCCTTTGAACCTTCTTCTTAGAACGTCTACCTCTCCTGACACAAGATGAGACATGAGATCTCCTACAAACCTAACCTACTCATAACATCAACCTCTCCTCTATCCAAAAGAAAAATTACCTCACATTTATCTTCCATCGTCTCCTAGATCATTCCAATGATTCTATTCCACACTTGCTGAACTAACAGTCTGACTTCCCTAAAGATCCTCCTATATATCTCTAGCCAGATCTGCCAAAGTATGAAAATAGGCCCTATGTTCCAGATAGTCTGGAGAAAAGAGGACAAAATAGGAGGCCTTCCCAAACTCCAAAGAATCCATGTGAACACAAGGGTGCTTCCTTACCTCCCACCACTAATTCCAGAGTAGAAATGAGATAGAGAATCTGAAGAACAGGTGTGAAGAATCCTCCTCTCCATTACCACACAAAATATAGATGGAAGGCCTATAGAACCCACTCTTGCAAATATTGTCCCAGGTTAGACATCTATTCAAAGCCAAAGTCCGAGAAAAATAGTTAAACTTCAGCCAAGAGAAATTATTTAAAACATATTTCTACTAGTGCACCTCCCTCCCATCCAATCTACAAGACAACAACTCCTACTACCCACTGGCAATAGTAAAAACACTCTTAGGATTTAGGGATCAAGCAAGTCTATCCCTATCCTTAAGGGAACTATAGTGTCTACTAGCAAAAATGCCATGAATCTCTGCATAGTCTTCCTCCATACTAGTAACAGACCATTCATTAGGAACCCTCAACCGCACCATCTCTAATTGCATACACCTATAAACAGACTTAAAGTTGCTTAGTCTAGACCACCTTGCCTCCAGGAACCTCTAACAAAGATTCACTAAATTAGAAAATTGATCAATAATGGTGGGTAGCCATCCCAAGAATCAAACCTAAAAACCACCTCTTCCCCCCTCTTACAGATCCAAAAAATTCCTTCTTTTATCAGTGCAACCCCTTTCTTGAGAGTACTCCAAATCGTAAAGCCTTTTCCTGCAAGAAGATATCTTGGGATTTCCTACTTTAGGATCCTCTGTATATACTTGTAAGACAAAATCCTAGCCCAATCTCAATCATGTTCAGCTCATCACCTCCAATACAATTTTTCCACCAGAGCCTCCCTAAATAAAGTAGAGTTCCTTAAACCAAGCCCACCCAACTGTTTCGGGCTGCACACCAAGTCCCATTTGACAAGACTCCATTTATGGGAGGACAAGTTGCCTACCCATAAGAATTACCTTTCCAATGAATCCAATTCCTGCACAAACCCCTTTGGGGCCACTTCGAGTATAAACCTATAAATCAGGAGAGCATGAACCACCGACTAGATTAGTTGAACCCATCTAGCAAAGGATAACCATCTTTGTGTCCACTGTTCAACCTACTTGTGAAATTTGTCCAGAATACCATGCCAAGAGTCCCTAGGAGGATTACTAGCAAAGATAAGAATACCTAGATAAGTCAAGGGAAGAGAACTGACCTAGAATCTCAAGATATGAGTAATCCTCAATTGAATAGTTCTAGGTGTGTTGAAGAAGAGAATGAAAGATTTATCCTCATTGATCAATTGGCTATAAGCAGCAAGATAGACATCCAAGACTTTACGCAGATTTATAGCTTCTTTGATCCTAGCTAGTCCCATTAGGGCCATATCATCCACAAACTGCAAATGGGACTGAGGAGGTATGTCATTACCCCAACTACAACCATGAATAATACCTTGTCCTACACTATACTTAATCAATCTCCCTAGACCCTCAGCTAGAAGAATGAATAAGTACAGGGAAAGAGGGTCCCTCTGACGAAGACCCCTGGACGCACCAAACAAATCACTATGATCTCTATTATTTAGCACACAGAATGAGGTAGACTAAACACAACTCATAACCCATTAGATCCTTCAATCAGCAAAACCAAAGGCCCTAAGAATCTTCGGGAGAAAGGACCAACAGACTCTATCATAAGCCTTTGTCAGGTCCAACTTGATAAACATAGGTTTTTCCTTGGAAGTTTCCATAGAATGAATGGTCTCAATAGAAATGAACACTCCATCCAAGATTCTATGACCCTCCACAAACCCACTCTGCTCTTCAGAAATGACACCCCAAGCCAATTCTTCATCTTTTCTGCTATCAGCTTAGAAATAATCTTATAAATCATATTACAGAGAGAAATAGGGCGAAACTAGCCTAACCCGTTAGCCCCATCACACTTGGGGATGAGCGCAATGAAAGTAGCATTCAAAGCCTAAAGCATCTACTTATTCCTCTAGGATTCTTGGACCACCTCCAATAAATCCAATTTGATAATGTAGACACATAAATTTGTCCACTTAATTCAATGAATATTTACTGTTTATTTGATTATTTAACCATCAATAATCAATTAATATTTAATTAATTTCATCCTCAACCTCTTCTCCTATTAAATAAATAAATTATTTAATTTATTTAAATTAATTCATTAAACCACACTCTAACAATCAATTAAATGAATAAAACACATTTATTTAATTTAACCTCCTTTCCTTACTTAAATAAATAATAAAATGTTTATTTAAATCCCTAAACTACCCCCCCACTTGCATTCTCCTACAAATGCAAATTGCACCAATTTGGTTGAAATAAAGTAATTTTATTTTAATTAAAATCCTATTTTCTCTCATCCACCAAACCCACTAGACTCTCTCTAAATCATTCTAGACTCTTCTAATCCATTCTAGATTCTTCTAAACCATTCTAAATTGGCCTAATCCCATCCCCTATTATCACATTCCTACGCAACTTGAAGTCACTTCTCAAAGCTTCAAAGTCTTTGAAAAGAATTAAAAGCTTTATGTCTTCAACAAGTTAACCCCCAAAGTCTTCCAAACCATTAATGGCTCTTACATAACCATTAATGGTTAAAATCAACTCACCCACATGGTTAGAGACTTTCCCTCTAACTCAACTCCCAATTAACTCATTTGTCTCTTCAAAAGTTCATTTCTTTTACCATGGTTATCCCCACTAACTCTTGCACCAGAGTTTGTCCATTGGATAAAGGTATTATTCATTGGATAAAGGCTTTATTCATTCAACACAACACTAACCTTACCTCCTAAGGTAACCTTCAAGTCATCTCAAGCATCTAATACTTCTTCCCTCTCCTCTCAATCCATCTCATGTTGACATTTGTCATCTTGGGATTGAGTTGAAAGCCCTCACATGGATCACAAACCCATCAATTGTGACCCTTGTTGAGATTGCTCAATCTCAACCATCAATTTCTCTATTTTTCCTATAAATAGAGCCCATTCCTTCATATCCATAATCCAAAAATCTTGTATGCATCAAACTTATAGTAAATTTGAGAGAGCATTTAGAAGCACTTTTCTTTTTTATTTTGGATAAAATTAACATAGATTAATTAGGTATTTTCTCATATTTAGCTTGTTTGCATTTGCATAATCTTTTATCTTCATTTTCATAATCTTGAATCTCCATAAGACATACATAGTAGTGCAAAAAGCTGAGGGCTACACTCATGTGGAACTTGGAGAGGAGAGGAACAAGGGAGGAGCAACTATGAGCATTTTGGAGGGCATCTTGGAGGGTTTTGTTTGTTTCCTTTGTTTTTGTGTGCTTTCCATAATCTATTTTATATCTCTCTTGATATGCATGTTTAGGATTGTAGTTTCATTGATATTTCATTTTTGATTGCCACTAACAACACTAATGTTTGAATCTTGTGTTTCTTGAGTCCTTTTTGCAGTGCATCAGTTAATATCCCAAAATATTTGATAGAACTCAATCGGAAACCAATGCAGTCCAGGAGCCTTCCCCTTCTTCATGTGGAAAACAATCCTCTCAAGTTCGTCCAACAAAAAAGGTCCCATATGCTGCTCATTCATCTCCTTAGTAACTAGAGAAGGAATACAAGAAAGAACCTGATTTTCTTGTTCCGATTCACCCTAAGAATCCTCACCAAAAAGGCATTGGAAATACTGCATAGAGTCCCTAGAAATCTCCTACAAGGATAAATACTACTCACCTCTATCATTAACTAGAAAAGGGATGGAATTTCCATGTCTTCTTTCTTTCACTAAATTGAAAAAGAACGTAGTATTCTTATCCCCCACTTGAAGCCAATCAATACAAGCTCTCTATTTCTTGTAGATTTCCTCCCTAAGCTCCCACTCCTCTAAATCCTTGACTGCCCTACGTTCCTCCCTAAGCAAGGCTTCTGAAAATACATTCTCTCTTATCTCTCTAGTAATGCCATTCAACTCTAATTGAGCAGCTGTCTTAGAATGAAAAATATTACCAAAACACTGACGATTCCACCATTTAAGCCAAAACTTAACAAATTGTAGCTGCTTGGCAAAAGTGTACATAACAGTGCCAAAGGCTAGCTTCACTTTCTTCCACCACTCTACAACATGATCCTACAAAGAAGATTATCGCAACCATAGAAGATTGAATTTAAATGAAGGAATGCGAGTGACCCGAGCATAAGAAGACACCAATTTGATCAGCCAGTGGTCCGAACCTCTCCAATCTAAAATCTCAGAGCATGTGGACCATCCCCCATCAACCCAAAAACTAGAAACAAAGAAGCAATCCAGCCCCTTCGCAATCCAATACTCCCCTATCCTCCTGTTGTTTCAAGTGAATAGACCATTACCAGGCTTGATGTCAACAAGATTCAAGGTTGATATACTATCCCAAAGAAGGAAGGAAGAAGGCTCCAACCACATAACACCACCCTTCTTCTCACTCAACTCTAAGATGGCATTGAAATCACCCACCATAATCAATGAATGAAAAGGAAAAAATCCATGCATAAAAGTAATATGAGACCACAACCTTTGCTTACCTTGAAGATCAGTGGGGTCATAAATGTTAGTAAGAAAGATATATTCCTCAAACTCAAGTCTGGAGGAAACCCCAGATAAATTTGATCTGGAAGAAACCCACCATATAGGATGAATCCTCAAGGGGTTCCAAAGACAAGTTACACATCTAGAGGAGCCAAATGCCCCAAACACTAACATTTGCCTCTCCCAAATAGCTTTGGCACCAAACCCAACATACTTTCCATAGATAATTTAGTTTCCAGCAAGAAAAGGACATTAAGAGAATGACTCGTTATCAATTCCCAAACAACTTTTTGTCGAGGGCCACTGTTCAATCCCCTCACATTCCATGATAGCACAATCATTTTGGGGGATTAGAAAAATGAGAATCTGGAGTCTTTACTGACCCTAACTCAACCGAATTCTCCCCCATCAATTTGATCTTTTCTAAGTCCTTCTTTTTGCCAATCTTCGAAATCTTCTCTGTTGCTCCTTTTTTAATATCTTTCTGAAGAAGACCCAGATGTGAAGAGATCTTATTACTTTTAACCCCAATAGAGTCTAATTTCTATGTTTAATAAGAAACATCCCCACCAGCCATCTTCACTTCAACACTAGAGATGGGTCCCATCTAAGCCACTACCCATTGATCCATCTCCATCTGATGACTCCCAACCTCCTGCAAACCCTAGGTAGCATCCAAGTTCACACTATCAGGCATCAACCCTTTTGCACTATGATCCAAAGGAATCATCCCTGGATTCACCTCCTATTGGCTAAGTTCATCCAAGGCTTTAAATCTTTTAAAGGTATCCTCCTCCTTACTCCCCTACAATGAACTCTTTTAACCTTAGTTCCTATTCTTTGTCGTAACTGGGACAAAACCATCAGCACCCATAGCCACACCTGACATGGAAGATTTTCCTTTATCAGCCACATCAAGGTTACAAGATGATTGTTGTGGCTGATGCTCAGCCGATTTATACCTAGGGCACTTGCACTGCAAATGGCCATACTCATGACATAGAAGACACCAGGAAGGTAAAGTCTCATAATCAAGCTATTGGATCCAAGAGTAGGAGCCTACACACAGATCTATAACATCTAGCAAAGGCTTACTAAGATTAATTTCAACACAAATACAAGAAAAAATCATTACCTTTCTCCCCAAGGTTTGCGTTGAAGATCCAATAGGCTTCCAAAGCAATGTAGCTACCATTCGCAACACATCCTCCAGACAACATTCCGCTGGAAAATGAGGTAATTGAACTCACATTGGGACCTGATTTGGGAGCTCCTCCGAAGGGTTAAATCTTGCATGCCAAGGTTTTATGAACAACCCCACCTGGTTATAAAAATATGGGCCTCCCTCAAAGACCCAATTGTGATCATCCATGCAATGAAAAGTGACCATGAAGTAATTGTTTGCCAAAAACATAATATCCATTAACCCTTTTGACGCCCAAGTCCTCTAAGCCCAATTCTCCAAAAACTATAGAGAAACCCTCATCCCCAAAAAATTGCAGTGTAACGAGTGCTTTGAGAAATACAACATCTTCAGCAATCATCTCAGGCAGAAATACCAATTCAGCTGCTCTTTACATCTCTAAAGGACACCATTAATCTTCATAATCCAAGAGCCATTGGACAAACCTGCCCTATTAAACCCCGAATCCAAAACAAAGAGATCATTAACAAAGGGCTTGATACCTTGGGATGGGGATTTCATGCCCAACACACCTCAAAAATTCATATCGGGTGAATCCCCCGAGGCCTCTCCCCCAATAGTGGACATTACTAAGGAGAAGGGTTAGACACAAATAAAATAAAAACCCACATCCCAAAACCTACCTACTGAACTGTCCTTCCAAACCACACACTCCTCCCCAACTCTAATACGAGGAGAGAATGACCACAACCCTCCACACCCAATGAGCTCCTCCTATCATTGCCACCGAACTCCCGACTCCCTACACACCTCGCTCCAGTTCTCAACCCAATGCCACAGCACAGTCCTCTCTACCACCAGCCACAAATCTCCTCTGCAAAAGCCATCACACCCCATGAAAGAAGAAAACACACACCCACCCCTCTTCACAAAGCCCAACATAGACCCCCCACGGGCTAGGGCTTGGATGCCCTAGCTCGGACCTGCACTCGCGTATGCTCCATTTTCATCCTTTAATTTCAGTGTATTGGCCAAATTTTCAGATTTAGTTCCTTTAAGTCTATTTAATTATGTTGGTTAATTTTAATGAATTATTATTATTATTATTACTGTGAATTTTTTTTTATAGATAATGGGCCATAGCCTATAATATATTTTATTAATTTAATAAAATTTTACATTTACATGTTCGGTTAATAGTGGGCACCAGTAGGAAATAACCAAACTAAGAAAACCTTCGGTCTTGCCCAAGGATACTATCTTTGAAAATACTACCTATGGCTAGTTATAGAAGGAAATTACATCTAAACATTACAAGCGATCCACCCATATTGTGGATTAAGCAAGTAATAAAACAAAACAATATAATTCTTAAATATTCTTGCTATCTCTTGTCTTTATGTGAGTGGGAGTTTGCAGAAGTAATGAAAGATCTCTGAGTAAAACCAGGTTCTATTACATCCAAAGTGAACCCAACAATCCTGCAAAACCATAATAACAAAACAAACCTTTCTCCTGCAAACTGTTAGTCTTTCATCAATAGTGAATATCGGAAATTCATTACCAGAAATAATTGTCCACAAACTAGAATTACAAGACAATTTCTATGCAAAATTAACACTATCCATGAGTATATATGTAAACAAGAAAAGCGATGATTAATGACAAATCAGTCCGCAATAAAATTTGCAATCATATATAGAGCCAACCTAACTGTTCCTAAGCAACAGAGAACATAATAGAATGGTTGTAGTAGGAAAAGAAGATCTAAGTTAAACTCACCCCCTAACTTAGAATTACACATAGATTTTCGAATAACTATCATAAAGGTAATCAAATAATGCTAATTCCAGACTAGGGCCATGATAGTCAAAGACCAAGAAATATAACTCATAGGGACAAATCAAAGCACACAACAGAGGATGACTATCTCATAGAGCAAAAATGAATAAATGAAAGCTAAATCTATATATGAATATGAAAGTATATGAATTTTAATGAATTATTATTGTTTAAAGTATATTTGATCAACTATTTCACATGAATAAAATAAATATTGATTATTTTGATGAATAATATTCATACCTTAACTAACTTGGTCTCATGATTTTTGTAAGTCAATATCTAAATAAATAAAAAAAGGAAAATATTTCCATAAACAAAGAGAAGCTATGGATTGATTTTATAAAATATATTTATCGTTACCTAATAATAGTTAATATTAATTAAGGTCTTTAATATTTTAAATTAAAGCTTTCATAACATCATTTAATATTAGAATAAATTTTTTAACATTATTTTAAAAATAATAATATAATTTTTTTATTTCATAGTTTATTAGTTTAGGTTGAATGAGTAATAATTAAACGTCTTTTTTAAAATCTATTTTAAAGTTAACTTATTATTGATTTCAAAGATAATCATAAAGGTTATAGTTATAAAATTTATAGTAGTTGTAATTTTGGATCATAGCATCAATATATTTGAAATGAAATTGAAAACTATTATTCCTATTCTCATTATGAATATATACTATTTCTCTATAAAATAATCTAACAATTATGGTTTCTCAATCAAAATGTATATGTATGTATATACACACACACGTGCATACACATGTTGGCATTTGCATGAAGATTGCATTAATGATATGATATGTTGTCATTGATGTCAATTGAACCGGTAATGGTATTTATGATATTGATAATGTTGTTGTTATTATTGATATTGTCTTGTAATCGGTATGTAAGTTTGTAAGGTGAACCGGTGTATAAGGTTAAACCCTTTCTATGCTAGTTAACTGGTAAACCCTATAAGTTGTTTTTGATAAACCCTAACCAATCAAGATTTGTTGAAATGAGATATAATGTTAAGCGGTGAAGATGAAGACACGTGTGATCATTGTATGAGGATAAGTTCATATTGTTTTGGCGCATTTGTTTGATTGTTTGATTGTCTAGGGAATGCCCAAAGTGGATTGCATCTAATGCATAGCACATGATGAGTCACAAGTCCGATGAAGCGGTGATCATGGAGCGGTTCAAATTTTATTGAAGAATGTGTATGGATTTCTATGTAAATCCAACGGTCACATTTGAGCCAATTTGTTTATAATCTCTATGAGAGAATTAGGTTTTTATTGTGTTACCGACCTATTTGATTTGTATTTAAGGTCGATGAAGTTGTTGTGTTATTGTGTTGGCAAAATTGGCAGAAATTAGTTGAGTGTGTGGTTGCCTAACCGGTGAATGGATGTGCAATTTGTGTAAAGGTAGATTGAATCTTAAAAGGATTTGATCAAGCAAATGTAGTGCTATTTAGATAGATCAAGAAAACATGTTGTTTTCTAATAATTATAGCAGAATTGAAAACCCCTAACCAGGTAAGCTCTAACAAGCTTGGTTACTTCTTAAATCCTCTAGCAAGGTGGTCCATTAGCTTGAATTTTCAAATCCTCTACCGAGGTTACTCCTAATAGGGTATTTTTCTTTTCATCAAGGCATTTTTGTCAATCCCTTAACTAGGTGATTCCTAATAGGATCAGTTCTTAACAGGACTTATTGTAAAAGCTTTAATAGGCTTGGCTCCTAACAAGGCAAACTTCAGAAGAGTTCATGATAGCTATCTTGTGAGTCTCATCTCACTGTGATTTTTACCTATTTGAGTTTTCTACGTATAAATATTTGTGTCATATGGTGAATGTTTTTGTGGTTATGATCTTATGTGTTGATTCAATTAACTACTTAACTATTCTGATAAGGCATGATAATTGGAAGCATTGAGAGAGTGAATGTGTTGATATATGGTTAAGCATTTTGATGGTTACAAGGTTTGAAGCTGTATACTGTTAAGTTGGTATAACAGTTAACCGACTATTGTTGAGTATTCTTATGAGTATTGATCTTGTCAAGTGAAAGTTTACTATGTGAGTTTAAGTTTGAGTTTGGGAAGTTTGTATCAGTTTTTCAGATTATTGATTCACCCCCCCTCTCTTAGTTATCTACCGTATACTTATTCTTTCATCATACCATCAACACATACACATACATATATATAAATATGTATATATATGTATGTATATGTATTTATATGTATGTATATACATACATACATACATACATACATACATACATCCATACATATATTATAATTATATATACATACATATATCTATATATATATTATGTATGTATGTAGCTATCTATCTATCTATCTATCTATGTGTATGTGTATGTGTATATATACACATATACATATACATACATATACACATACAAATATATATACATACACACACACACACACACACACATACACATACACATACATATATAGAAATCAGATACACACATATATAGAGAGGGTGTATAATATGTACACACATGTATAGTATATAACAAATATTAAGTTCATGTTATGATATACATTGTACTTAATTAAAAGAAAAAAATTATATGTAATAATAATTTTTGTAATTAATATATTTAGCTATTGCTCTAACCACTTTATAAAATACAAATTAGTGGTTGCAATTTTAGAAGGTGCAAAGGATGTTCCAATAAGGAATTCAAAAGAATGCCATCATTATTTTCTACCTACATCTAAAAGATAAGCACACCTAACTACATAATAAGTATACTCCTTCAAATATAAAAAATGTTAAACATTATTCAATTTCAATTTAACTAAATAAATGAGATATTAAATCATTTTAACATATACAAATATTTAATCCATATTTGTTTATTAACATCATACTTTTGACAACAAAACCCAAAAAGCCAATGATAAAATAGTTAGACCTGTCAATTTCAGCACTTAAAAATTCTAAACTTCTCGTCACATATCCACCACTTCCTTGTATCTTCGTATTCCCACGTCAATGTCTGAGTTTGGAAAATGAAGTGACCTGTGTGACCAACTCATATTTATCCATTAAATGGCGTAGTCTATGCAGTCAAATAGATATTTTTTATTTATTACATCAATTCAAAATAGAATTATTTTCATATAATGTGAACAGAGAGAGAAGGGGTAGGTAGATTAAAATAATGATATTAGATTTAAAAATTATTTTAATATTTAATATTCTTTATCTTTCATTTTTTTTAATTAATAAAAAATATCTTGATTCTCATCTTCAATTTGTTTAAAAAATGAGATTTTTTCTTATTTTATTTAATAAATGAAAAAATAGACAATTCCCTATGTGAAATAAAATGTCTGTGTCAGCGGTGTTTATGGCTTCACTGATGTTCAAGCCTATAGGGGAAAGGACTCAGTAGTTGAGCTTGTACCAATTGTTGTGAGGGTTGTTTATACCTTTTGTTCCAAAAATTGAACAAATAAAACCTATTGTTTGAAACAAAAAATATCAATTTTTTTTAGGAAATGTACCAGCAGTTGTTAGGAAATGTACCAATAGTTGTTAAGAAATGTACTAATATTATAAAAAGTAACGAATTAGGTGATGCCATATCAGCTGCACAACTATTGGGGTCTCTTTTGCATGCCTATTGGTCTCACTTTTTCTGGGGGCAGTTTTGGACACCTTGGCAAAAAGCATGCTAATGTGGCATCATATTTGATGATGTGGCCCTGAAACCTTAGTTATAAGCAAGGGACTTGCCAAGTAAGCTACTATAAAAAATCAGAGTGATTTGAAATTTCCAAGTAGGATTTTGAGAAGCACGAAGTTAGGGTGCACAACTACTGGGTCCTTTCCCCTAGTTAGCTAGAAAGCAATACGAATGCAAGCAATTGGACAACCGGTTTTTTAAAAGAGTCTTTCACTTTCATACGAAAAAATATAGAATTTTAGGTACTAAATTTAGTAATTTTAAAGAATTGTTTAGGAATAATTTTATAATTTTTTGGGGAATAATTTGTAGAAAATTAAGTAAAATAGATTTAAATTTGGGCTTATTCCCCACAGAAAAACATTTTTTTTTCATTGGTTCTGGTTTATTAAAGTCACATGGGATCGAGTTTAAATTATTAGAAATTTAAATGTTTAATTTTGTAAGCATTGACTCGAGTAAATTATTTTGGTATTTTTTCTTTCTTAATAATTAAAATATATTTTATTAATTATTTCAAATAAATTTGAATGGTTATTTCAGTTTATTTTAGTATTGCAAGTTTCACATGAATAAAAAAATATTAAATATTTTGATTAATAAAATTCATATTTGAAGTCAAATGTAACACATATTTAAAATCATATATGTGGTAAATCAAAAAATCAGAATTAAGATATTTTTTCAAGGGTTTTTTACTACTAATGAGGGGTGGTCACTTCCTAACATCACTCTAGACCTTGTTGAGGTATGGGGCTAACCGTGTGACTGTGACCTTCCTCTGCCACCATCTAGGATTGCTCTTGTTGCTTAAGTCACTTCCTTACATGACTCTGAACCTCACTAATGTATGGGTCTAGTCAGATGACTATGACCTTCCTCTACCACTGCTTAGGATTGGTCTTGTTTCTTAAGCCACTAATTTTATATGCTTTGTTGTTATTTGTTTATTTGTTTACTAGACTGTGTACATAGACTTCTGATTTAGCTTTTTGAGTCACTTCCTGGTATCACTCTGAACCTCACTGATGTATGGAGCTAACTAAATGACTATGACCTTCCTCCGCCACCATTTAGGATTGGTCTTGTTGCTTAAGCCTCTAATTTTTTATGCTTTGTTGTTATTTGTTTATTTGTTTACTGGACTATGCACATAGACTTCTAATTTAGCTTTCTAAGCACTATGTGTTTAAACTCTAAAGGGTGACCTTGTGTCCCTCTACCTTTTTCTTGTGGATAAATGAACTATAATTTTTAATCAATAAAGACAAATACATATATTCATAAAAAAATATCCATATAAATCTAATTCTATAATTTTTTAATCTAATACTATTATGTTAATCTACCTATCCTTTCTCCCTCTATTCACATTATATTAAAACAACTCTACTTTGACTTGTTTTTTCTATTGTAACTATCGAATAATTGATTTGATTTATTTTTCTATTTTTTCGTAAGTGCAAAAAATTCAAATAAATTTATTTCCATAATTTTTAGTATTTTTGAAATCTTCAAACAACTATATACCCATTAAATTGTAATTTGACTTAATTATAATTATACTCAGATCATTTAGCATCTAAATTAAAATGTTGTATTTCTTAAATAGGTGGATGGTAGCCAAAATGAAAAGTTGCATTGTTCTTTATTTTCTTGTATAACTAATTTAGTATACTCTTAATGTTTTTGATTAAGGAAAAACAAATTAAGGGACCCGAAACCCACATAGATATCATAAAGGAAAGAAATAGTATACTCTTAGTGTTGTTATTAACTATGATATATATTATATTCATTATCTTAAAAGTGAGGGAAAAACCAAGATGTGGTATTATAAAATTTAGATCATATATTTTAATAAAAAAAATTCATTTAGCCATAAAATTAATGCAATTGTCAATGGGTATTTGATCTTTTTGTGAATTTGAATGGTTCTAAATGAATCTTCTAAGATTGTGCCTCAAATAACTATGCTTGAGTGAATATCCCTTAGTCCTTGATTCTTAACCAAAGAGGTTGCATTAAAGAATTCATGCTCCTACATTAGATTCTATTAAAAAATTTAATGCAATTTCTTGTCAAAACAAAGCAAGTAATTTTTTTTCAAATTGATTGAATAAACTATTTTTTAATATAAATAAGAGAAAATATATTAGATAGGAATAAGATAGGATAGCATTATATAATGGAAAGTCCTATAGATGATGAAATTTGAATTAGCCATTTGAACATTGCGAATTTATATTTATTATATTAAATATATATATTTAAAAAATTATAAAATTTAGAATGCCATATACTTACTAAAGCATATTATACGTCCACATGCAATTTTTTGGGAGAAACTTAAATGTTATCCCTTCCGAAATTTCCCCTTCATTGAACTATTTCTTAGGTGTACACTGTAAGTAATGGTGACCCCATATAATCTATATCATACTCATCAAATACTTTTCTATAATTCATCACTTTTCTACATAAGTCATATATCATATCATCTTTGGGTAAATTCTCTATTCCTCATATAATTTAGTCTTTATATGAAAAGATAAACAAAATGATAGAAGAAAGGATGTTGAATTGTAATATGATAACTTGAAAATATAAAAAATCTATCAATGGCTCTCAAGGTTTTAAGATTACTACCAACTTTATAAACATAAGTGGGAAGATTTATAAAATAATTTCAATTTTACCAACAAAATTATTACATTTATATTATTATTTTTTCTTTATTTTCTAGGTTTTTGATAAAGATAAATGAGTTTTACAAAATCCAGCCATCAGCCAAAAGGACAGGAACTAATAGCAAAATAGGGGACCACCCCAGAATAGACCCGAAAATAAAATGACACAGACAGACAAGAGGAAACAAAAGAAAAACACTCAATGAAGAGAGTGCACAAGATCCTTGTTCTTTTGGATGGAAATCCTATTGATTTCCTCCAGCTCCTCCATAATGAATCTAGAGGTACCCTTGTTGCTGCTCCTACTTTTGGTTCTGGAACTAGGGCCAGTGGTATTGTTGTCACTAGCAGCCATATCTTCACCTCCAAGGTCTTTCACCGGATCACTCATAACTCCGCCATGTCAGCCTAGGGAATCATAAGCTCTTTTCTATTGTAGCCTCCATCTGCCATCTTGGTAACTCTTGAGTGCTCCTTGTGCTTGTCAAAGAAACTCGTCAATTCATCTTCCCCAATTTTCCTATCTCTATAAAATCTTCTACCATTCATTGCCAGACCAATGACCATCACCACCAGGTATTCATCAATCTGATATTCAGCTCCATAAGTTCTCAGGATCCCTTTCTTCCATCCATTGACAATGGACTCTGTGAGTTGAGGGGAAGGGCCATGAAGACGATCCATGAAGGGGACAATTCCCCCATCAACAACTTCCTACCACACATCCTTGTTTTTCTTCCATTTCTCACAAGTAGACAGTTGTTACCTGTTCTTGTCCCCACCCATTATGCTCCTAGTCAACGGATAGTTGGATATGGGCCACACCAGAGTAGTCTCGAAATAGTCACAGAAAATGGGCCACACTAGAAAAGTATCCAAATAGTAGCAAAAGGAGGCCCACTCAATAAGACAAAAAATCCAGAAACCAAGGAAGTTTCTAGATCTTCGGTTAGGGAAAACAAAAAAGAGTCATTTCCCTATCAACTCCATCCAATCATGATTAAATATCATTCATTAACGAAAGTGGGCATAATCATAATGGGCCAGATCACACATATTTTTGGGGAATGAATCCCTGCTCGTCCACCATTTAGTCTCCACATATCCAACCACCAGATTGGCTAGTAGATCCACTGCTTTATTGCCTTCTTGGTATACGTGCAAAATTTTGAAATCAGCCAGCTCATTTATAACATACCGACAATCCTTGATTAGATTAGCTATCATCCAGCTAGGATCCATGAGTCCATTCAGACAATTGACAATGTTTAGTGAGTAAGACTCCAACCAGAATTTTCTAAAGCACTCTCTTTTTGCTATGTGTAACCCAATGTGGGTAGCGTTGGCCTCTGCATAGTGGTTAGAGTGGGTGCCCAGAGGGAGCACCACCACAGAAACCAACAGACCCAAGTGATTCCTAGCTGCCCCATCCACATTGATTTTGGTCCAACCTAAAGGGGGAGGATGCCAAAGAACATTTTTTCTGCATTGCTTGCATTTGTGCACTGAAATGGAAATATTCTAGTCAATTTGCCACCGATTGATGATATCCCATTCCTCCTCAATAGTAGGGAGGGCGTGGTCATTCTTTTTGTTGGGGCAGTAGTATGAAACATTCTCCTTGGTAGCAATGTGAATTTTAGAAGCAACAACAAAAGAAGGAGCTTCCAAGTTTCTAAAAACTCTATTGTTTCTTTCTTTCCAAATACCCTAGGCAATGTGTAGAAGAGATAAATTCTAGAGGACTCCCAAAGCTTGATTCTCAAAGGAGCACTTCCATTCAAACCACAATCTTTGGACAGTTTTAGGGAAGACCTAATAAGTGTTCTAGATGTTGAGAAAGTGATTCTAGATATCCTTGGCATAAGTGCAATGAAGCATCAGAAGACCAATATTTTCCTCTGCCTCTTTACAAAGAAAGAATCTATTGGTAAGAGGAATACCTCTTCTAGAGAGACTGTCAATGGTAGAGATCTTACACTACATAAACAACTAGAAAAAAATGTTAATATTCAAAATTAAGAGTTTGTTCCAGATACCAGCCCAAAAAGGGGGGGGGCAGAGAAGCTTCTGGAGATGAACTTATAAGCATCAGCAACCTTGAACTTTCCAGAAGAGGAGAAATTCTAGAACATTTCATCCTCCACATGAGAACAGGGGATGTGTATGCAATTCAACCAAGGTTGCATAGGTAACAAAGCATTATCCATAGAATTGAGGTCTAACTAGGCTCCATCTCTAATATAATCAGCCACCCAGATGCCAATTTTTCTGAGACATAATTATTTGAAGGGAGGAGCCTAAATAGAGTCTGATAGTGGGCCCTCCCTAGTCCACCAATCATCCCAAAACTTGATTTTAGTACCATTTCTCATCACCCATCTACCACCATGCAAGATAAATTTGATGGACCTAAAGAAGTTGCTCCATAAATCAGAAATAGCGTTGGGAAGATCATAAGTTTCTAGAGTGTTTTGGATATCTTGAATGTGGTATTTTTGCTTGAAAATGTCAGTCCATTCATTACTCTCTTTAAGACATCTCCATAGCTGCTTAGCCATTAGGGCTTTATTGAATTCTCTTAGATTTCAGATGTCTAGGCCCTCCATGGATTTGGGAAGGAAGACTTGATTCCAAGCCACAAGATGTAATCTATTCTTGGATTCGGTCCCAGTCCACAATAATTTTTTTTAATTCTTTCTAGGTTTATCAGCAATTTTGGTAGGAAGTTTGAATAAACTCATAGCATAAACTGGAAGGCTCTAAAGCAAGGCTTTGAGTAGCTGGAGTTTACCAGCGTGACTTAGCAAAGCACCTAGAGCTGGTCCATGGCAGAGAGGAAGACCAAGATAGGAGTCAGGCAAATTACCAATTTTGCAGCCAATAATCGAGGCAATCTTCAATTTCCTATGTTTAGGGGTATTAAAGAAGAAAATAGAACTCTTAGCCAGGCTAATTTTTTTCCCAGAACCTTGTTCATAGATATTTAGAGTCATTTTTAAGTTCTTAGATTCTTTAACTAAGCCTTCCCCATCAAAAGAGTGTCATCAAAAAATTGTTGGTGAGAGCATGTGGAGGTTTGGCAAGAGGGTCGTAGGCCCATAATATTGCCATTTCTGACTTCCCTCTAAATAATTTTACTTAGAGCTTCACTCGTTAGAATGAAAAGGAAAGGAGATAGAGGGTCCCCTTGTCTTATGCCCCTTGATGTAGTGAAGAAACTAGAGGCAAAACTATTAATCAACATAACAAATTTGGGGGTGGAAACACATTGTTCAATGATCCGGATGAAGTTATCTCCAAATCCAAAAAATCTGACTCTATCAAAAGCTTTCAGCAGGTCTAATTTCAGAAAAAAGCCAAAAATTTTATTGATAGAGAGGGAGTGGATATTCTCATGAACCACAATAATAGAATTGAGGATCTTCCTCCTAGGAACAAACACATTTTGATATTTTGAAATTAAGGAGGGGATGAAAGCCTTAAGTTAGATCACTAGAATTTTGGTAAAGATTTTATATAGAGAGTTGCAAAGGCTAATAGGTCAAAAATCCTGAAAAGAGCAAGCATCAGGTTTCTTAGGGATAAGAACAAGGAAGGTGGCATTCAGCTCCTTCAAGAGAGAGTGGGATCTAAAAAATTCTTAAGCCACAGCAACAACATCAAAGCAAATAATCTACCAAAAATTCTAGAAGAAAACAGGGGGAAACCATTAGGGCTCGGGACTTACTTGATGGCAGCATTTTGTAGCTACTTTTTCTTCTTTATCATTCTTTTATTCATCAAACTTATATGCATTTATATTTAATGAATATAAGAGATGATATAATGACTAATCCTTTTTCTATATTTATCTATATTGATGGTAGCATTTTGTAGCTACTTTTTCTTCTTTATCATTCTTTTCTTCATCAAACTTCTATGCATTTATATTTAATGAGTATAAGAGATGATATAATGACTAATCCTTTTTCTATGTTTATCTATGTTGATGGTAGCATTTTGTAGCTACTTTTTCTTCTTTATCATTCTTTTCTTCATCAAACTTATATACATTTATATTTAATGAATATAAGAGATGACATAATGACTAATCCTTTTTTAAATATTTTAATTCTATGGTGTTATCATTATAGTAATTGAACTACTCAAATTCAATCATATTTGTTTCTCATATTTATTTTTTATAATTTTTCTTGTCTTATTTCACTTCATCATAATTTATTAACTAAGCATCATATATTTCTTGGAATCCAAGAACCCTAAGAGGGGGGCTGAATCAGTGTTCTACTAGAATATAAGATTTTAGCCTTATCAAAGCATTCACTAATCAACTAGTAAACATAAATATATATAATTGAAACAAATAATGTAATCACATAAATGAACACCATAACAAAGAGAATTTTTATGTGGAAAACCTAAATGAGGAAAAACCACGATGGGATTTGTGACCCACAATATCAATTCACTAGCCATGTGAAGAGATATTACGTATAATAGGGGCTTGCACATGCAGGAAGGCACACTGCCTAGAGCACACTACTCATCACCAAGAGTCTCACTTACTACAATCACTTTCTGATACAACACTGCAAAATTTAACTCTTATAATTTATCTGCTATGCTTGATTGAGTTCCAGTTAAGGCTCTGATTGTTGTGGTTCTTAAACCCTAAACCCTTACCGAAATAACATACACCTTATGATTACCTTAGAAATGATCTACAAATCATTACAAAATACTACTTTCACATACAAATGATATCGCATACATAAATTTCACATTTAAGATCTTATCACGAATGTTATATATGAAAATGGCCTAATAGACTGACTTATATACCCTTATAAATATTTATGCCATATGTTGGATTACATACAAAATGATAATACATGTTGGCTCATTGCAAATACATATGAATTATAAAATGATTTACCGAATACTACCCTTTGATGGATCTCCAAGTGATGTCGGCTTCTCATGTCGGTACCTAGTTTGTTGGTTACCTTTGAAATCCTTGATGCTGGTGAAGTATCTACCGAATATCAATGAAACAAAATATATTGCAATTTTTCAATCAATGACAACATACAAAACCGAATGAGTGTCGATTGCCAACAATCTCCCCCTTTGGCATTGATGGCAACACTCATGTGAATAATGTTTTCAATCTTCCCTATTGATCCTGGAATGTGATTTTTTTCCCACTGAGCTATATATATACCATCTAAAATCTGATCCATACATATTTATCCTTTCTATTTTTCACATACATCACTCCCCCTTTGGCATCAATGCCAAAAACCATTACAAAGAATGAATAAATCAATGATATTCTCTATAGGGGAATGACTCTCAAAATAATTACTAGAGTTGAATGAGCTTGAAAATTTCTAGGTAAGCAATCTTCACAAACTCCAAGTATGTGTCCCAAGTAGATTTGAGTGTCCATGGAATTGACACAAGTCCATTTAGGACATATGCATGAGATTCTTGCTCCTTGAGTTCTGTCAGTGTGGGATTTCCCATCATATCTATACACTCCTTCTTATGTACATACAATATGTCCAACCACGGACTCACTAACCCTCTGAGCTCTTTATCTCTTCGTATTATTTTATCCCTATCTCTTTCAAGAGCTGAAATTTGGACTTCAAACAACAAAATTTGACCATCTACAAATGTGGTTAAATAATTTACTCCATCAAAGTTATTTACAATGCCTACAATTGTATTTTGAATATCTTTAATTGTTTTGTCTATACCTGTTGTAAGTAAACTTGAATTGCACTGATCAAAAGTGGCATTTTTGGCCTGATAAAACCGGTCCAGAGCATGCCAGTTATAGATCTACTACAGTGATTGAAATTCCTTTGAAATATGCTCTGTTAGCATTTTCAACTTGACAGATGGACTTACTCCCTTATCAATTTGGCATTCTGGGACTAACTAGTGCAAAATTGGAATGGAATGATCAATTGTTTTCTTTTCCTCGGTCCCTTGATCATTTTCTAAGCT
The DNA here is from genome assembly GCF_030272615.1 of Cryptomeria japonica. Classification (NCBI taxonomy): domain Eukaryota; kingdom Viridiplantae; phylum Streptophyta; class Pinopsida; order Cupressales; family Cupressaceae; genus Cryptomeria; species Cryptomeria japonica. The sequence goes on along the minus strand of NC_081408.1, from coordinate 160,687,205 downwards.
GCAATCATCATGAGTTCAGTTGAACTCATCTCTATTATGCTCCTCTTCTCAACATTTGCAGTGGTAATTCCTGACAATGAAGTTTTGGTTGTTAGTTCTCTATTAGATTCCTCTCCCTTTTTCTTTAATGATTGTGTAGAAATACTTATCTCAGTTTGAACTTCCTTTTCCTTCTCTCCTTCTTGATTTTTCTCTTTATCTTTCTCCTCTAGTTTATTTACCCCAATATCATCTTCTTTTGCACCAGTGGATTTTCCACTTGGTACAACATTTTTTACTGTCGACTCCACATTCATTCTATCCACAGCCTGTTCATTTTGATCTAGCGGAATATTATCCTAAACATCTATAACCTATTGATTATGTACACTAGCTTTTTGTGCCTGTATCTCCTCTTTATCCTATACATTTTCTTCTGCCAAAGATTCTGCATTTAATTTCTTGACATCTTTCAAAATTTTGAATGGGCTATCCACTACATCTTTGCCTTTGCCATCAACCATGATTTCTGTAATGTCTGACTTAGGATTAGCTTCTAGTGATGTAAATAAATCAGGGTGGTCAATAAAGAATTGAACCCATGCCTCATTGGTTTCACTAATTATTTTTTTAAGTCTACCTGCCATAAGGCTAACTGTCCTTGCCTGCTTTGGAAAATTGTTCTATTAGTAGTTTCAAAACACCTATCCATCTCCTATGAGGTAATTGAACCACAATTAGTTAATAATCCTTGAATCTTTATGTGTCGGTCTTCCTCTATAGCAGATAGTCTTCTAGCATTTATATTCTTATATATTTGTGCCAGTATTTGCTTTGTAATCTCTAATAAAGCCTTCTTATATATGTTTAAGTGTAACAAAACTGCTTCCTCAATTTGTTTTTTCTCATCATCATCCTAATGTTCATAATAATGTTGAATCTTCTTTAACATACCATCCTTTGTTATCTCATCTATTAACTCAACACAAGACATGGGTGGAATAATAGTTACATTACCAGTTTCAATAGCTTCATCTATGTCTTCCTTCTTCTTCTTCTTGCCAGATGATGCAAGAGTTTCTTTTACTGGCCTTTTCTTCTGAGTAGGATTCCTTTCAGCTGGCTTAATTGCCAGTATTGTAAAGGTTACCTTCCTTGCCGACTACTTCCTTGTCTTCTCAGCTTGCTCCTTTGGGTCTTCTACCATCTTTCTCTGCAACCTCTTGAAAGATAAAGGAATTTCATCCTCAGTCTCAGCATCTGAATTAATTAGTGCAATGAGAGCTTCAAATTGTTTCCTCTTCTTGACTTCTTTGGCTGATGAGGCTTCAATTATAGTCTTAATATATTTTGAGACTTTTTCAACAAATTGACTTACTTTTCTTTGTTGCCTTTCTCTCTTCTTCTGATTAAATTCTGTTTTAACTTCAAGATCTTTTTGCTTGGTAGTTCCAAATGATTTTTTAGATTCATCTATCGGTGCATCTATAAGAATCTTAGCATATGCATCCAAAATGCTTGCATCTACCCCATAACCCATTTAGTCAATCCATATCTTCTAGGGTATCACAACTTCCATAAGAGTTTCATTCTTTTTCACCATGAAATAGATTTCAATTGAGTATTTCTTAAATATGTGCTTTGGAATTACTTCCCTTGACTTCATGGCTTTCTGAAGTAAGTTGAAGTATCCTAAAACTTTGTCATCTCTTTGGTTTCCCAAACCGGTGATAACACCCTTAATCTACCTGACTACCGGTATATCAAAGGCCCACTGCCTTTTTCCCAAACCTGGTATCTCATTAAAAAAGAAAAGCATTAGGCACACTATCAGATTTCGATACCGGAAAACTCCTTTCTTTTCTCCCTTGATCTCGCTTAACTTCATAATCGACTCCTCTTTTATCCATTCACATAGATCATACTTTTAATCCTTCTTCAACATTTGATAAGCAACAAAAATGTAGAACCTAGAAACTGAGTTAGGTCGATTAGATTGGGTTACCTTATAACCCATAATCATGTTGATGAATTTGACATCCTTGTCAGTAATGGTACTTACTCTCATTGACTAACTATCAGAGGTTGCAACTGTGATCTTGTTGATTTGATCATTTGATATCTTCTTCTCTAGTTTTTGACCTATCTGAGGTAAGTTGGTGATAGCCTTGATTTATTCCTTGGTGATCTTGTGGGGTCTATCCAGCCAAATAAATTCACCATGAACTCTGCTCAGCACATACCAGATTATTTTGTCCTCAAACTCAAAAGTATCCAAGATTTCGGTTAACCCTAGGTCTACAATATATTTGAATTTCAGCTTGATGATTTAAGAGTCCTTCAATAGTTCAGATATGTACATTGATTTGACTTTAGTTGTTCCCAAGTTCTCTGGATTGTTCTGGATGTAAGCTCTGACACCCTCAACATAAACAATGCCTTCTAGAACCCTCAAAAAAGCGCTAACTGAATCATCTAGAGTTGCAATATGAGGGCATCTTTTTAATATTGGTCTTGGACAATCCTTAACCTCTACTATAGTGGGATTTGCAATGAAAGTGGGGATAAAAGAAGATCCAGCCTCCATTCTGAATGATTGAATTGTGAAAAATACCTAGAAATAGTTGTTGGTGACAAAACCTAGATATCTCTTTTGAATGCAATTGAAATAGTCGATGGTTGCTTCTAATCACTTTGAATCACCTTTGACTCGCTCTGTATCACTCTGAATGCAAGGTGAACATATTGAAGTGAATTCTTCCTTTTATTCTTTGAAAAACCCTAATTTGCCATCGACATAAATGCCTTCCAGTGAGACATATAGCATCTCGATTCAACATGTATATGTCAAATAAAATTTCTTAGATGTCTAAAAATTCCTTTCAGATCTATTTCATGGGGAATATGCTAGATTTTCATGAAATTTTCCTACCCCTAAGGTATCTGCCTCAATTGTCAGGCGAGCTTCCTACCGGTGCAAGAACATTCTACTCTACCGGTTGAGTAACTAGAGTAGTTTCATCTCCCAATTGATCATATGACTTCTTGACCCATCTCTTGGTATGATTATGTTGGATTTCATTGTTCTTTTTCTTTCCTTTATCATTTGATCAATTATTGCTAACCAGTGGATTTTTTATTGTACAAAACATGGCTATGTGTCCAATCTTGTTGCATTAATAGCATGTAACATTATTCATTTGAATTTCTTTTCTATATCTGGGATAATTGCTTGACCTGTACTGATTAGCCATATGTCCAAACTTTCCACATGCATGACATTTTACATTCATTCTGCAATCTTCTATCTTATGACCATACTTATTGCATTGGGAACATTGATCGGGGATAGAGTTATAATTTTGATTTGCTCTATTTCTAAATTCTCTAGCCATATGACTAAATTTATTACAAACAAAGAATCTACCATTGAATTTGTGAGCATTGAGCTACCTTACTAGTGTCCTCTTGTTCTGGTTGTTCTGATCATTCTGTATATCAGATGTCTACTCTTCATTTGTAGTACTGAAGCTCTGACCTTGTTCAAATCAAAGTCCTCTGGAGTCCTTATTCTTCCTTTGGCTCTCCAATAATTCTTTAAGTTGTGCTAAACTAGCCTTGAATTTGTCCTTATACTCATTCGCAATCGTCATATCATCTCTTAGGATTGTGATCTGTCTTTCAAGTTCTTGTTCATTGTTTTGGAATTGCACTAATTTTGTTTTGAACACATTATTTTAATGAGCCAACCTGATGCATTCTTCGGATCTTTCCTTCAATGATCTAGCAAGGTCTTCCTCCTTTTTATTTCAGTCTTCAATTTCTTTTTCCAACGTCATAGTTAGGGCTTGCATTTTATTCTTCATAGCTTCATTTTCTTGACTCATCTTCTGAAATAGGTTCTTTAGAGTATCCTTTTCTTCATCATTCTGATCTTGGAATTGTTCCCATAGTTCCTTCCTTTCGGCTTGAGCATTAGATAGATTTTCTTGTAGAGTGAAAATGAATTCTTTTGTAGATCTCAATTCATCTTCCAGCTTTATGTTCTTAAATATTTTAGCTTCAAAATCTTCAAGAGAAACTTCAAGTTGCTTCCTCAAATACATCTCCATGGATTCTAGATTCAAGATCTCCCTCAAGTTGTTAGGCTTCCTTTGAGGCACAATGCTCTGAAACCAATTGTTGGAATCCAAGAACACGAAGAGGGAGAGGGGGGTGAATCAATGTTCTACCAAAATATTAGATTTTATCCTTATCAAAGCATTCATTCATCAACCGGTAAACATAAATACATATAATTGAAACAAATAATGCAATCACATAAATGAACACCATAACATAGAGAATTTGTAAGTGGAAAACTTCAATGAGGAAAAACCACGGTGGGATTTGTGACCCACAATATCAATTCACTAGCCATTTGAAGAGATATTACATATAATAGGGGCATGCACATGCAGGAAGGCACACTTCCTAGACCACACTGCTCATCAGCAAGACTCTCACTAACTACAATCACTTTTTGATACAAAACTACAAAACTGAACTCATATAATGCATCTGTTATGCCTGATTGAGTTCTGGTTAAGGCTCTGACTATTTTAGTTCTTAAACCCTAAACCCTTGCTGGAATAACTTACACCTTATGAGTACCTTAGAAATCATCTACAGATCATTACAAAATATTTCTTTCACATACAAATGATCTTGCATACATAAACTTCACATTTTAGATCTTATCACAAATGTTATATATGAAAATGACCTAATAGATTGACTTATATATCCTTACAAACATTTATACCATATGTCAGCTTACATACAAAATGATAATACATGTTGACTCATTACAAATATATATGAATTATAAAATGATTTATCGGATGCTACCCTTTGCCGGATCTCCAAGAGATGTCGACTTCCCATGCCGACTTACATACAAAATGATAATACATGTCAGATCATTACAAATATATATAAATTATAAAATTATTTGCTGGATATTACCCTTTTCCAGATCTCCAAGTGATGTTGGCTTCCCATGTCGATACCTAGTTTACCAATTACCTTTGAAATCCTTGATGTCGGTGAAGTGTCTGCTGGATGTCAATGAACCAAAATATGTTGCCAATGTTGCCATCAATGACAACATAAGAAACTGAATGAGTGTCAATTGCCAACAATATTATCTCTCACACAATTTCTTTTAACTAATATTTTAGCATTGTAAAATCAATACAAGAATTGATAATAGCTTTCTAACATCATTTAAGAACAACAATTAAGTCCATTATCCCTCAAAAAAAGGTTTCATGTAAAGAAGGTATGTCAAATAGTACATTCTCTAACTTATTAGAGGACTCATTTTCTTTGTTATGACTTTGTAATATAGAGAAAAAAGATTTATATTATACTAGTAATATTTTACTATGATAATGCAATTATAGAAAACATGAGTTAGTTGTCTTAACACAAGAGTTCTCAATGTTGAATTTTATAACACAAGTATCTATTGCATAAAATAACATATAAAACACCTTCCACAAATAAGAGAAACAAGTGCCTCATAGTGGCAGGTACTTTCCTTTATAGTATTGTAATTAAAATATTTGTTGTAATTCTTAATTATTATAATTTTAAAGTATATTTTTATAACATTAACTATAACTCTCACTTGAATAAAATAACATTAATAAGTATAATATAATATAAACATTGGCCTATCAATGGACCTCTCGATGTTGATCTAGATGTTAGGCCAAATATGGAAAGCTAATGTACTTAGAGGGGAGGGGTGAATCAGTACCTCAAATCTTTTCTTTAACAATATCTTTACTGTTATGCATAAATTGAATATTGTTGTAACATAATATAATGCTAAAATAAATAAATAACAATCATACATGATTCACTCCATAGCACATATATTTTGGTTATGCAGAAACTCTTGGTTAGTGAGAAAAACTGCAATGGGGATGGCACCCACAACTTCACTACTGCAATAATAAAGGTTGCTCAGTTAGAGCTACATGTTTAGCTATTTCTGATAGCTTACCCTGTTAGGAGTATCAAGATCTGTTAGATCTACCTTGCTAAAGGATTTTACAACACTTATTCTAAATGTTGTACCTGGTTAGAGACTTTACAATTTATAGACTTAGTTAGAGTCTTTTACCTTGTTAGAGGTTTCTCTTAGAACTTAAAATATTACAATCAAAATCTTTACAAAATATCTGCAACTTTACATCTAGAATGTTAGAGCAGATTCTATATGCTCAAAATGAGATTACCTTGCTTATAGCATACCTCGATAATCCATAGATTAACTCGGTAAACCCTTATGTTTACTCTGTTCCTTGACTATTCTCTAAAATCTCTCTCGGTGACCTCTGTGTTTCTCTATCAACTGTAACAGTCATAACACTCTTTGATTTCTCATGATTTTCCTTTTTCATACAAGCCTTGCTTCATACACACATGCACATATATATCTTTAATCCTTAACTCATGCTGTATAAATAGATCGCTTATGTCGGTGATCGGGTTCATGCTTCGATCTTACAAACATGATTTCTCAAATAAATAACCATACAAAAATATTTCATTGGTTAGATGACCTCAAAATCATACACAATCTTTAAGTACAATTTCCAATGTGATAACGGTTACTTGTTCCTCAATCTTTGTAACATGTTTCCCATATATGTCCAGGTTCAATGAATCTGGTAACACATTTCACTCGGTCTGTGTTCACTTGGTATATCATTCTTGCTTCTCGGTAGACAGCTCGATGTATACTAGGCTCTGAGACTAGTTTCATCTATAATTGACTGCACTATGCTTACCGACTAAATGATTCAGTAGTAGTAACTGACTAGAAGAACTTTGAACATAAGACTAATGGCAACTTACTAAGTAGTAACAATCTCCCCTTTTGACATTAGTTGAGATGTTTGACAAAACTGCTTTCAAAGTTATACCTCAAAAATCTATATACTTGCAAAATTGACTAAACTGACAGTATATACATTTGTCAATGAAATAGTGTATTTAGATATACTCCCCTTATCAATATACTGTACATAACTTTGATTTTTGCATGCTCGGTGATTAATGTTCTGTGATAATTGCTCAGTTCTCTGTTCCCTGGCAAAATTGATTCTGCATTTGAATACTTTGTTTCTGCTCAGTATGTGCTCCCTCTGTATACTACATTCCCCTGTATACTTTGATATGATATATCACTCCCCCTTTTTGACAAACATCAAAATTTAGTTACCATTTGGTGGTGGCAACTGGTCAAAAATGGATTTATACTTTGTCTATGCATCAGTGAGAGCGACAAAGAGGGCATCCTTGACACTGTCCATTAAAGAATTCTACGCTTGAATGTCAGCTAATAATGAAATTAAACCATCTAATGTGCTTCCCTTTTGTGTACTAGATAAATATGTGGCTCAGTTGATCTATTCTTGGACAGAAGACAAGTGTGGAATGAATAAGGTTTGCAGAGTCATAATGTCCATCCTTATTTTGTATTCTTCATTCTTGAGTTCAAATTGTTGAGCCATGAGCTTTTGTAACTTTGTATAAAAATTCTAAATAGAATTGGGCTCTGTGGTCAACTTATTTGAGAGATTGGTGATCTCTTTCTCAATTGCTTCTGATGCCCTCCTAAATGGCACAAGGTTAGTTTAAGATCAAACAACACAAAACACACAAAGCATTAGCGTTAGTCAATCTAAAACTAAAACATATGAAGGCATTCCAAAAGAGACACTAAAAAACATGCTAATGAGTCTAACTAAAGAAGTAAAGACAATGAGACATCTCCAACTATCTCTTAGCATGATATTAGCTCTTTCTCCCTTGTTCCTCTCCTCTCCAAGTTCAAAAATAGTGTAGCTTTCAGCAGCTTTTTGCACTATGGATGCTTATGGAGGATTGAGATTGTAGTATAGCTCTAAATGTGAAATAAAAAGCTAATACTAATGCTAAAATGATGTATTTTATCCAAAAAGACAAGATTTAGTTATGCTATGTTAAATGCTCTCTAAAATGTCTATAGCTTAGATGCATACAAGTTTTCAGGATCTGGATTATGAAAGAATGAGCTCTATTTATAGGAAAAATGGAGCAATGGATGGCCAGGATTGAAGGGTTTAATCAAGGGTCAAGCTTGAAAGTTGGGAATCCATGTGCACAATTGGTACCAATGAAATGGTGACAAATGTCAACATAGGGTTGGGTTGAAAGAAGAGGTTGGAGGCATTAAAGGCCTGAGAAGACCTCATGGTTATCTAAAAGCTAAGGGTCAAGCCTAAATTAGGATTACCCACTGAATTAGGAATTAATCCAAGGATAAACCTTTGTGCAAATAATTAAGAGATAATCATGGTCAAAGCATTGAAGGCTTGATGAGACCCTTGGGTTGGGTAGAGGTTGAGTCAAAACAAATGTTTTAACCATGTGGGAGGGTTGAATTAACCATTAATGGTTATTGGAGACTTTTGGGGATTAAGTGGTTGAAAGTTGGAAGCCTTCAATGGTTATCAAAGACTTTGAGGAATTAAGTGGTTGAAGGTTGAAAGCCTTTAATGGTTATCAAAGACTTTTAGACTTTGAGAAGTGACTCCATTTTGCTTAGGAATGTGACAATATTTAGGAGATGGATTAGGCTAATTAGGAAGAGGTTAGAAGAATCTAGAAGGGGATTAGATTTTTGCAAGTGGATTTGGTGGGTGAGGGAAAATAGGATTTTATTTAAAATAAAAATTCATTTATTTCAATAAATGTGTGCAAGTTGCATTTGTAGGAAAATGCAAGTGGGGTGGGGATAATGATTTAAATAAATGTTTTATTTAATTTATTTAAAAGAGGAAAAGGGGATTTTAATAAATAAATAGATTTTATTTATTTAATTGAATGGAATTTGATTTAATGAATGAATTAAAATAAATTGAATAATTTATTTAATTAATAGAAGAATGTTTGGGGATGAATTAATTAAATATTAATTTAATTAACTGATGGCTAGTGGATTTTTAATCAAATAAATATGAAATATTCATTTAATTAAAATGGACAGATTTATGTGACTACATTTGCCCCTCTTTGAGACGGTGCAGTTTATCGCATCGTTTCAAAGAAAGAAAAACTAGTGTGAAGAAATGCCCCATAAAATGTAAATTTAATGGGTGGTATGCCCCCTCAAGAGATGGGCCGAAAAATTTTGAAAAATCGGGCGATCTCTCGAAAAAGAATAAAAATTGGCAGGGCGGTAGAAGAGAAGAAGTTAGGTATACTGGGGAAAAATAGAAGAAAATAGGGGAAACATGGAAAAATGGGGGGCTCGGGAAGTTCACGGGGACCACGGCGATGAGCGGGGCGAAGTTACGATGACGGCGGGGGGTATAAATGGGGTGAAAGGGGTGAAAATAGGATCATTTGTGACCGCGACCAGTTAAAAAAGAGAGCTCTGACAGTGACATTTGGAGGAGCAAGGAGGAGCGAAGATGCCGATTCCGATCACCGACTATAGATTTGAGCGAGTCCGCCAGTTCTAGCGCCCAGCCGACTACGGACCAGCGGTACGCAAATTCGAAAACTCATTTTTCAGGCATTTTTAATATGTTTTTAGCTGAGTCAAAGTCAAGTCGGAGCAAGAGCGCTGGAACTATGGTTTTAGCGCTTTTGCTCCATGAATTAGCGCTATTGTGCCGCAATAGCGCTATTGTAGTCTGGTTTGAGCGCTGTTGTATGCATTAGCGCTAATGTAGGCAAGGTTTAGCACTCTTGACCAATTAGCGCTATGGTAGGGTTGATTGAGCGCTATTGACGCATAATAGCGCTATTGCATAGCGGGTTTAGCACTTTTGGTTTTGTAGCGCTATTGTATAGCTTTTTGAGCACTATTAATGTTGTTGTAGCGCTATTGTGTATAACTAGCGCTATTGTAGATAAAATAGCGCTTTTGCCTTAGGATAACGAGATGCCCCAGTTTCAAACAAAATAAATCTCCTGATGCCTAACGATTGATGGATGGTGAGGTGAAGTGGGAGTTGTTTTGAACCATAGCAGCCCGATGAGACTCAGGTCATTTGTTAGGATAAATGTCTGTTGAAGTCTAGGCAGCCATGATTGCTTACCTGTTGAGACCCAAAGATACTTGATCAAAGTATCTGATGATAGTCTAGGTTTAAACTTAAGAAAGTTTGATAACAAAACAACTGATGGGGGTTGGATGAATGTCTATGTGCAGGAGGATCTGCGTGTGTTGCAGTTACGCGAGCGCCACCCCGCGACACAGGGATTGCGAGATCGGTTGACACAGATAGAGATAGACTGTATTGCAGCGACTGGCCTGTACGAGGTGATGCACATGCCTGTGATTCGGATGAATCACAGCCTGATCACAGCATTGGCAGAGCGATGGCACAATGAGACGTGCACGTTCCATCTAGCTCGGGGGGAGATGACGGTGACTTTAGAGGACGTGTGGCATATCCTCCGGATTCCGATTCGGGGGGAGCTGGTGACATATGATAGATCTTGGGGGACAGTGTCTTGTCAGAAGTTTTTTGAGGAGGACGTATACATTGATGATGGCTCGATCACATGGGAGGATATAGTGGCACTATATGAGCCCCTTCCAGTAGTTTTGTCAGGGATCGTGGGAGGACTTCTGTGTCCAGACAAGCAGTCACATGGATTGGCGGTGGGATGGGGACAGGTGATAGAGATGATGGTGACTGAGGGGACCCGATTTGCCTGGGGGTCGTGCATGTTAGCGTACATGTATCAGGAGTTACACGAGGTAGTGTACCGGGGGAGAGGTTCTCTTGCAGTTGGGATGATGCTACTACATGTGTGGGCATGGGAGCACCTACCAGTGACTCGACCAGTGAGTCTCAGATTCTGAGCCATGGACCAGCCATACATGTTTATGTACAGTGGCATGATGAGTCAGCCCCACTTGGGGAAGTTAGAGTGGTGGCGGCGAGCATTGGATGACCTGGATGCAGTGATCTGGCGGCCATACTTGGAGTGTGAGCCATGGGAGGATGATTCAGAGGCACTACCTTATTGCTTCATGACCCGATTCCCCATTGGGAGGACCTCTTATCATGTGGAGAGATAGGTGCCGGGACGGGTGATGAGGCAGTTTGGATGGCAGCAGGGACTGCCTAGCAGATCAGGGGAGTATGCCCGAGTGATCCGAGAGCGATATGCATGGGGTCCAGTGCTACCATATGATCAGACACTGGTAGAGTTTCGGACACTGTAGACGAGGCCATGGGACTTATGACTGAGGGTCGTAGATGTAGGGGTTACAGCAGAGTATACACAGTATCAGGCGGCTCACCCGATCCTACGGATATCAGACCCAGCTGAGCTGATCCCATCTTTTGAGGATGAGAGGGGACGAGGACGGAGAGAAAGAGGCCGAGGAGGAGGAGGAGGAGGAGATGGAGGAGGAGGTGGAGGTGGAGGAGGACGAGGAGGAGGAGGTGGTGGAGGAGGAGGTGGAGGTGGAGGTTTGGGGATGCCGAGGCAGCGGAGAGGGAGAGGTGGATTACCTCTTCAGATATCACAGGGTCCTTTGATGCAGGGAGGAATGCAGCTGAGTGGGGGGGGATGGAGAGAGAGATCCTGATGGATACAGGTGCAGGAGAGGGTGGTGCAGGGGAGGGACCTAGTGGAGGGGGTGATACAGGTGCAGCAGCCATGGACATGGGGGAGGGAGCTACTGGGGATCTGCGGGATCATATGATAGGTTATTTGCAGACCCGGGTGGAGAGATTAGAGGTGGAGGTAGCAGCTAGGGATGTGCAGCTATTTGCATGTGAGTCAGAGCTGACAGTGGTGCTGCGGGAGAGAGATACGATGGTGGAGAGATTGGTGGAGCTGCAAGAGAGAGTGCGGACTGGTGCACAGGGGCCTTTAGGGGAGATTATGAGGGAGATGCAGCAAGCTCAGGCGGAGATAGAGTACTGGCGGGGGTTATATGAGCAAATGGTACCGATTAGCCAGCGAGATCTCAGCTACTCACAGATGCGGTAGGCCAGATCCAAGCGATCGCAAAGGATGCAGAGCAGTGGGGGTGTGATGGGTCCTCTTCGATAGGAGAGATCAGGGGATGCAGGAGGGAGTGGGGGTTCGATGAGGCCTCCACAGAGAGATGGATCAGGTGGGGCAGGTACCAGTGGTGGAGTAGGTAGGGGTGGTGCAGGTATAGCATCTGGCCAGAGCGGCATTTGAGAGAGAGAATCTTTGCATCTATGTATTGTATCTTTGTCTATTCATGGACTGTATCTTGGATGGCTCTTGACAGTCGATTTTGTAGACTTCATTGTACTCTGATAGATGAGTTGATATATATGAGGGGATCCCATATTGTGATGATATGAATGTGATTATGTATGGTCATTTATGCATGATGATGATTTATTGCTTAGATGTATATGTGTACATGTATGCATTTGATGAGATGTTTCTTTTATGCATGTTTGTATGATGATTTATGATGTCGTATACTGACATATGAATGCAGGTTTATGATGTATTTGATTTGTGATGTAATGCTTTATGTATGGAATGCCATGATGATATATGCGTAGGATTTATGGTATTTCCTATTGTGATGCAATGATGAGATAATGTTAATGCAATGGTTTGAATGAATGATGTGTATGTATAAATATGCATCTAGATGTGTTTTAGATGAATGTAATATGGATAAACAAAATGTTAAGTGCAAATGTTTATATGATAAACAAAATGTTAAATGAATGCATATGGATAAACAAAATGTAAAGTACAAATATTTATATGATGATGTGTTTAAATGAATGCATACGGATAAACAAATGTAAAGTACAAATGTTTATATGATGATATGTTTAAATGAATGCATATGGATAAACAAATGTAAAGTACAAATGTTTATATGATGATATGTTTAAATGAATGCATATGGATAAACAAATGTAAAGTACAAATGTTTATATGATGATATGTTTAAATGAATGCATATGGATAAACAAATGTAAAGTACAAATGTTTATATGATGATATGTTTAAATGAATGCATATGGATAAACAAATGTAAAGTACAAATGTTTATATGATGATATGTTTAAATGAATGCATACGTAAAAATGAATATATTAGATGGTATGAACCAATGTTGTGTAAACAAATTTGTGTTTATGATTCTAAATGCGTTTTAAATATGTTTGTAAGTACAAATGATAATGGGATGATACGATAACTAATGGGTATAATAACTGCACCTTAATGTAATGATAATGAATGCAATGTGAATGAATCTTATAATGAGCATAATAAGATACTTAGTAATGAATGAATGCATCTTTTAACTATAAAGAAATGAATGCAAATGATGAATGATGAAAAGATAAGAAAATGATAATGGATAATTGACACTATATGAATGCTCAGTAAAGGACTAAATATAATCAAAGACCATTTTAATCCTATGAATAAAGCAACCTATTTATGATGATGCAAAATGATTAATGAAAACTTTAATGTCCAGAATGAACGATAGTTTAAAAATGTCATGAATGTTTAATGTAAGATGCAACTTAAATGTTTACTGCAAGATGCAACTAAATGTTTTATGCAAAATGTAACTAAAAATTTAATGCAAGACGCAACTAAAAATTTAATGCAAGACGCAACTAAATGTGAGGATGATATGATCATGAGGAATGCAAGGTTTGTAAGACTTTGTGTGATGCATTGATGATGTATCAGAGTACTCGATCATGATTATATCCAAGACCAGCTTTAGTAGTCATTTTTGCATGTAAAAGTCTACATATGAATGAATGAATGGATGGGTGATATGCAACGGAATGCAAGATATATAAATAGATGAGGTGAAATGATGATCCATAGTGCTCTATTTTCATCATTGAGCTTTAAAATGTTGGAAGAGAATACAAGCATCTTGACACAATGATTCAAGATGACCTGGGTATTTCTTTCATGGATTTTAATATAGCAAGTGAATACAAACGACTTGATATAAGGGTCAAGTCAACCAGAGTATTGCTTGCGGAATAGACAAGGATTATCTCCTTTCATGCATGACTTGGATCGTCCTCCTTGATCTTAGGCTTGATCAGATCCTGAGACATGTACATACCGTACTAAGAAAATAAAACCTTTATCCAATTTGGAGGAAGAGGAATCAAAGGATGAGCATTGTACCTGCAATCAAACAGTATATATACATAAAGAATAAAGAATAAGGATCCTTGGTAATGGTTCATGTCCATATGGTCGAGGTATACGCTGTAGTCAGCAAGTCGTAGTGATCTATGACTGCATTTTGCATAAGATCACATAGCTTAGTGAACTTCCCATGTAGACACCATTAGTACATGCCCCAGAACTTCATCGGAAATAATGCGCAAACGATACAAAACAATGCTAAAAGACCCTGATACAGATAAAAAAATGATTGTACTCACAAATCAACCAAGTATTTGATAGCCTAAAAGAATTTTCTTGTCAAAGAAAATGTCATCTTGTCTTTGTTTTGATAAGGAAGGATGCATCCTTGTTGAAGACAGTTTTGAATGTTGAGGTTGATTGTGTTGGTTGATTGATAAGTGGTCATTTTGTGAGTATTGTGTCAATGTTTGTTTTGTATCGGATCGAATGAATATGTACAAAGTGTTGGTGTTTTTGTGGGATTTTTGATAGTTTTTCGATGTTTTTGGATTTTGTGGAATGATTTTTGAATGTTTGTGGTATTTTGAGAGTCATTTTTGAATGTTTTTGGTATTTTGAGAGTCATTTTTGAATGTTTTTGGTATTTTCTGATAATTGCCTGAATGAAGAGTGTAATGACACATAAGACAATGTAGAATCCACTTCCATCAATAGGTTAAGGGTATTGCCCCCAGTTTGTAGACCTAACTATTAAAAGGTGGGATGCTAGACGCCTGGAGTACTTTCTTAATTGCAGGTCAAATAACAAGCCATGATTTTGGATGGATGGATGCGTGTGTGCATGAATGTGATCGCAACGAGCTTGAAAGATACTGGAGCCATTGCCTTTACGAGTGGCACCTGTTTGCCAGGTTTTCATCATCGCACTTACCCAAGGTGCCACCGGAGTGGTTGTTCACCATTTGGATGCATGATTTTTCTTTACTTTTTTGAATGTTTTTGTATTTTCTTCAGGACATTTTTCTGGATGTTTTTGGTATTTTCTGATATGCAGGGGAGCCTGATGCTTTGTACACCTTAGGTATAAAACCTTTTGAGGTGCATGCTATTGATTGGATCTGCAAGCGGTTCTCCTTCTGAAGTAGCCAACTGATATGCCCCGGACCCGAATACAGCAGTGACAACATATGGGCCCAACCAGTTTGATTCAAACTTGCCTTGATGTTCTCGGTTTGGTTGGTTGCGAGGATTTTCTCGAAGGACAAAATCACCTACCTCAAATGTACGAGATCTAACTCGGTGATTGTAGCTTCTACTCATGCGCTGCTGATAGGCTTTGAGATGATTGTATGCAGCTTGTCGCTTCTCATCTAGTAACTCTAAGTCCTGAAGGCGTGATACTCTGTATGCTTCATCATCGATGAGATTGTGCAATGAAACCCATAGTGATGGTATCTCGACCTCAATAGGTAAGATAGCTTCTACACCATAGACCAATGAATAAGGAGTTGCACCTGTAGGGGTTCGAATGCTAGTTCGATATGCCCATAGCGCTAGATTTAGCTGAACATGCCAATCACGACTGGCATCATTGACTGTCTTCTTTAGGATTCTCAATATGTTTTTATTGGATGCTTCGGCCTGACCATTGCCTTGTGGGTAATAAGGAGTGGAAAAGTGATGTTGGATATGAAATTTCTCACAAAGTTCATGGACATCCTGATTTTTGAAAGGAAGACCGTTATCTGTGATGATAGACATGGGTACACCATACCAGTAGATGATGTAATTGAGGATGAATGAGGCGATCTGCTTGCCAGTGACTTGGGTAAGTGGAACAGCCTCGATCCACTTTGTGAAATATTCGGTGGCGGTAATAATGAATTTATGGCCATTTGATGAAGATGGATGAATCTTACCCACAAGGTCAAGGCCCCATTGACAAAAAGGCCATGGTGTTGTAATTGGTTGTAGTTCCTGGGTTGGTGCATGTATCAGGTCACCATGAACTTGACATTTCTTGCATTTCCTAACAAAGTAGTAGGAATCCTTTTCCATAGATGGCCAATAGTATCTAGCTCGCATGAGTTTCTTGGCTAGTGATTGACCACTTGAGTGAGTCCCACAAATTCCTTCATGTACCGCTTCCAAAGCCTTTGTTATCTCATCTTGTTCCAGACATCGAAGGAGAGTACCATCAAGACTACGTCGGTATAGGGTTTCGGCAATAATGGTATATCGAGCAGTTTGGCGAATGAAGGTTTTACGTTGGTTATTTGATTGGTTAGGAGGAAGGGTGTGATCACGGAGATAGGTGTAGAATTCACCATACCATGGGGATTCAGAACCGACAAGGCGACATATCATTTCGGATTCAAGGATGTCATAAGCGGGAATCCAAAGCTGTTCTACCAAGAACTCGTAGCATGTTGAATTTTGTGGAAGATCTAGGAGAGATGCGATGGTAGCCATAGCGTCAGCAACTTGATTCTGATCTCTTGGTATCTGCTCAAAGGTGATAGTAATAAATGATGTCTTTAGAGTGTCCACCATTTGCTTGTATGGCATGAGTTTATCATCCTTGGTTTGATACTCATCTGTTGCTTGTCGAATAACCAGTTGTGAGTCGCCATATACTTGTAGTTCTTTTAATTTCCATTGTATGGCTAATCTGAGTCCTGTGATCAAAGCCTCATATTCTGCTATGTTGTATGTGCATGGAAATGTGAGTCTGTAAGACTTCAGGATGCTATCACCTTGAGGTGTGATAAACAGAATGCCTGCCCCCGAGCCATGCCTAGTGTATGAACCATCAAAATATAGTTTCCATGGCTGTGCTTCTGTGATCATGAATATCTCTTCATCTGGAAAATTGGACATGAGAGGATGATCGCCTATGAGTGGTGCATCGGCCAGCTGATCTGCAATAACTTGCCCTTTGATAGCTTTACGGTCTACATACTCAATGTCAAATTCACTTAGAATCATCACCCATTTGGCCAAGCGGCCTGTCAATGCTACTTTGCTGAGTAAGTATTTGAGTGGATCAATCTTTGCGATGAGTTGTACCTTGTGTGTCAACAGATAGTGCCGCAATTTAGTGGCTGCTAAGATCACTGCTAGGCAAGCTCGCTCAATAGGTGTGTAATTGAGTTCATAGCCAACCAGTGTGCGAGAGATGTAGTATACAGCACACTCTTTACCTTCTACATTATGTTGTGCCAGTAGTACACCCAATGCTGTACTTGTTGCTGAGATATAAAGTAACAACAGTGTACTTGGATCTGGTGGCATCAGCAATGGTGGATTCATGAGATAGTCTTTGAGTGCCTGAAATGCTTGTTGGCATTTGTCATCCCACTGAAAACGAATGTTCTTGTGTAGCAGGTATGTGAATGGGTGACACTTATCAGCCAATTGTGCAATGAATCTGCGAATGGATTGAAGCCGTCCTTGTAATGTCCTTAGCTAACTGATATTCCTCGGTGGTGGCATGTCCATGATTGCTTTAACCTTTGCTGGATCGACCTCAATGCCTTTGTTTGAGACAATGTATCCTAGAAGCTTCCCGGAGGTCACTCCAAAGACACATTTCTTTGGGTTGAGTCGAACATGGTATTGTTCCAGTCTATCAAAGATTTTATCTAAGATGTGAAGATGTCCTTCTCTAGTGAGTGATTTTGCTAGTAAGTCATCCACATAATCTTCCATCATAGTATGCATCATGTCATGGAAGATGGTGGTCATTGCTCTTTGATAGGTTGCTCCTGCATTCTTTAGACCGAAAGGCATTACATTCCAGTAGTATGTGCCCCATGGACATGTGAAGGCTGTCTTATGTTGGTCCTCTAGTGCGATCTTTATTTGATTGTAGCCAAAAAAGCCATCCATGAGTGAAAGCATCGCATGTCCTGCTGTTAGATCCACTATGATGTCGATATTTGGTAGGGGGAAATCATCCTTAGGACATGCCTTATTCAGATCTCTGAAGTCAGTACAAATGCGGATGCCCCCTTTTGGTTTGCCAACTAGCACAATATTGGAGATCCATTCTGCATAATCAATTGGTCTAATGAAACCAACATCTAGGAGTTTCTTGAGTTCTGTTTTGACTAGCACGGCAATCTGAGGATGCATCTTACGAAGCTTCTGCTTGATAGGTTTGGCTCCTTCTGCTACTGTGAGATGATGCATAACTAAATCAGGATCAAGCCCAGGCATGTCTACATATGACCATGCAAAGTTGATTTGACACTGCTGGAAGAACTCTATAAATTTAGGCTGCTCCTTTGGAGTGAGAAGAGATGCCAGATGTATGATATGAGGATTTTCAGGAGTCCCCACATTGTATTCATTGGTTTCCTCGATAAGAATCGTTGATCGTTCCTATTGTGTACTAGCAGGGAGAATGTCAAACCCTTCATCCTCAGGCGCCTCAGAGAGGTTTTCACCGTTGGATACGCTCTTTCTTTTTACTTTTGTCAGATCAAACAACACCACAGTGTGGTTTTCACTGGAAGATCCATGTTTTATTGTTATGTTTTTGCAGCTGAAGGGTTTGGCATCCACCTCGAAGTATGCTGCGCTATTAAGTTCAATGGCAAATCTAGCTTTGTGATCCTCGCTTGGTAGATTATCCCCAAATTCCAAAAAGTCAATGATAGCCTCATCGTTTTGGAAGAGGTCAAGACATGGAGGATTTGATTGGTTCCATTCGATGAGTTCAGGGTGGATAATGGGCATTACTTCATCGATTAGGTTAAGTGCGGGAGATGTATCAGTGAGGGTTAAGACAGTGTGGTGAAGGTCATTGATGGTACTCTCCCTGTCAGAATCAGGCATAGGATGAGACATAGGGTCTATGGAAGATGTTTCCAGCTCAGGTACCCAAGTGGTCTTTATCTGTGCTTCTCCATAAATAGGGATGTCTTTGCATGGCGGAGGTGGTGATGCGTCTTCCTCATCTGAAGTGTTAAGCTGTACAGAATCAAATTCCCACTCATGTGAGTCGGTCTCTGAATCACTCTCCAGCATCCGATTGCTATACCTTACTGGGATGTCTTTGGAGTTAAACATGACTGGTGTGATTGGTTTATGTATCTTTTTAGTGATCGGTGTTGCAGGAAGTGTGATGGGGATCAAGGAATCTGATACGAGAAGTATCAGTAAGATTGACTCAGTGGCTTTTGCTGAAACTACTGGTGCCATAGATGTTGCTGCGGGTTCTGATACAATTGTTGCTGCTAATGGTATTATTGATGTGATGGCTGGTTTGTTTGATGGAATGAATGACATTGGTGATGGTTGTGGTGGGGTTGTGAGCCTCGATGGGGCAATGGGGATAGTGCTTGATGGTGCTTTGATTATGAAAGGTGTCCTCTTTGTAGTAGGTGGGCAAAATGGTTTGCTGGGTTTTCCTTTGAATCTAAGTTTAGGAAGGATCTCTTTTTCAAAGCCTAGGCCTATATTACCTTTGGGCTTTAATTCTGGTAGCAGAGGTTCATGTCGTCCTTGTTTGCAGGATCCTAAAGCACTCTGACCATCATACCCCATTCTTTGCATAATGAGGAGGCCTTTACCATACTGTTCCGTAGGAAGTGTAACTTGCGTTTTGTCAGTGGTGATGGGATCCTTATCGATCCAGTCCGCTAGGTCCTCATCTTGTGTTTCTTCCTCTTGACTCTTTCCAAGGACGAAAGGTGTCAAAGCACATGCAGGCGTGACTATGGGTTGCTGGAGTAACTGTTGTGGTTTACCATGCGTTCTAGGAGAAAGGGGCATTTGTCCCACACAAAAGAGCTGACTCAAGTTATATTCCCCGGGACCTTCCTCTACGACTTTCATTTTAAGCTTTTCTTGCTTGGGTATAGGGGTGTTTGAACTGGCAAGAGAGGCGGGATTTACATATGATGTGGAAGAAATAGCTTCCCTATTATTAGGAACAGTAATCTCTGGTTGATGGCTGATATTATGGCAAAATGCAAAGGGATTTGCATCGCCCAGGATTGTGATCTCTGTGCCGTTATGAGGGAACTTGATACATTGATGGTAGGTAGATGGAACAGCTTGCATGGCATGTATCCAAGGTCTCCCTAATAATAGATTATATGGCAGAGGAAGGTCCAGAACCTGACAAATGATATGCTTTACCACAGGGCCCACTCGGATTGGTAGTACCACAGCTCCTTTGGATGAACGCTCTGCATCATCATAGGCCTTGATGGTGATCTTCTTGCGAGGATCCACTGATTCTATTGCATATCCCAATGATGTGACCAATTGTAGTGTACAAATGTTTAGGCCTGCTCCATTATCTATCAAGACTCGCTTGATCCTGTGTTGGTTGATAAAGCCTTCAATGTGGAGTGAAGCGTTATGCGGTTGCTGGAAGGAGGAGTTGTCACTTTTGAAAAAAGTGAGACAAGGTGATGACTTTAGATTTCCAACCATGGCTTGAAATTGGTCCGTATTAAGGTTTGCAGGGACTGACGCCTCTTGGAGTGCTTGATCCAAGATTGTTTTATGAGATGGTGATAGGCGCAATAGTTCTAAAATGGATATGAGCGCAGGCGTTTTATCTAATTGTTCCACAAGGTTATATTGCTTTGGGACAGAGGTGGTGCCCTATGGAGCTGCCTTGATGGTGACTTTGCCATGATGCGTAACAACATTGCAATTTGAGGTGGGATTTTTGAAGGTTATAGTTGCAATTTGTTCACTGGCATGATATAGATGATTTACAGTGTAGTTATACGCAGCCTACGTATAATCGGTGGTATCAGTGCCTCATCGAGAAGTGGAAGGACCCCTTTGATCTTATGATGGAAGTGGATTCTTGAACATCAGATGATCATTATTGGTCATTTTTGGGTCATGTCCTTCAATCTCAATTTCTCCTCGATCAATAAGATCTTGAATGAGATCTTTCAATCGGTGACAATTACTTGTCTTGTGTCCTCTTCCTTGATGGAACTCACAGTGTTCAGTATCTCTCCACCATGCTGGTTTGACCTGAGGCTCATAATTCGATAACTTAGGTAGAGTGATCAAATTCTGAGAAAGAAGTTGTCGCATCACTGTTTCAATGGGTTCCCCTAAGGGAGTGTATGTGCGTTTTTATTTTTGTGGACAAGGTCTTGGTTCATCATGAGATGTGATGTGACCTTGATTGGAAGGAACATTTGTGTTATTTTGTGGTGGAGGATTTTGTCCTGCAAATCGAACCACAGGTTGTGCATTTTGGATAGTTCAAGCATCCACAACCCCATCGTTGAGGACCATCTTTGGGTTCATTAAAGATTTTGATGAGTCCTTTTTTGATGAGTGCCCTTTCACATTTTATACCCTTGGTGATCATATCGTTAAAGGAGTCTGTGTCTTTGACATCCAGGTGAAATTCCATTTCTTCGTTTAAGTTGGAAATGAAAATTTCCACTAGTTCTCGTTCAGGTAACTGAAGAGAACGTCTACTAGACATTTGGTGCCATTGTTGCAGGAATACTGAGAATAATTCACCTGGTTTTTGTTTGGTATTGCATAGATCAGCCATGGTGATGTCGCATTCAATGTTATAAGAGTAATGAGATAGGAACTTCTGGATGAGTTCCTCAAATGTTCGAATGCCACCTGGAAGTTAGGAAAACCATGATGTGGTTGTTCCTCCCAAGCTTTGGGGAAAGAGGCGCATTAGGTATGTGTCCTCATAAGCCACTTCAAGACAGGCGGAATGAAATTCTCGGACATGATCATGGGGATCCCCCTTTCCTCTATATTTTTCAATTTGGGTGTTTTGAATCCTCATGGAAAGGGTGGCATATAAAGATTCCTATCAAACGGATAGGGACAAATGTCGTTAAGTGAGAATTGATTGGTCATGACACCACTATGAAGTTGTTGGGTGAGATTCTCGACTTGTTGCCGCAACATCTCCATTTCATTTGGAGGAGGAGGGGGTGGGTTACCTCGAGGAATGTTATATCTGATGTGATTTCTACCTCTTTCCTTCTCATGGTGACTTTGTCTTTCTGATGCTTGTCTTAATTGGGCAAGATCAAAGTCAGAGGGGAGTTTGGCTCCTTCTTGATCGAGTTTTAAGAAGTGAGCATCCACATTGCTCCTGAGTATTTCATCAAACAATCTGTTAAAGTGAGGGTTATGCTGAACCCTTTCGATTGTTGAAGGAGTGGGAGTACTTGGGTTTTCGTCATTTATATTTCCTCCCAGTGCTTCTTGAAATTCATTGAGATTTTCGTCTTCTTCTTCCTCAATTTCTATTTCTCATTGCCTTGATCGTGATCGGGTTTGAGCCATTTTTGCTTGCAAGTTTTTGTTGAAGTTGATTGAAGATGATGATGAGTTATTTGATGAAATGAAAGATTGATGATTGGTGATTTATGTTGTATGTGGATCTCTAGCACTTTAAGGTAGATGTAACCGAAATTCCTTTTTTGAATTGCTTGTTTGTTTGAGGAGTTTGGATGTGATAAGGTGTAGAGAAATCTGAGATGTGTTACAGATTTTGACTACCTAGCTATGAGAGGATTCACTCATGAACTAGTTTTAACCTGTGTAGATGTGTCTCTTAGGATGAGCTTATCCTAGATGTAGAAACAATCTAAAAAGTGATGTGATGTGTTTGATTCAAGCAATATCTAAGAAGGAATCTTGGGACAAGAACCTCTTAATGTTTTGAGAGTTTTGGGATGGATTGATGATGGAATAATGATGTATGAATGAGATGATAGATGTTTTGTTTTCAACTTCAATAAAAACTTTGTGTTACAAATGGAAGAAACTCTACTTCTTCCCTTTCAGGCATTGGTGGCACTTCTCGAGCTGTGTTGTAGGTGATACAGATGTTTGGGAAGAAGTTGGGATTAATCTTTACTCCTTGATTTTTGTGATAACTCAGAGCTCTATATTGCATAAAAGCTCTGTGGTTCAATGATTCTGAATCAAACTCATTTGTTTTACCTTGAAGGTATAGACGCATGCGATGTAGAAAGACTCTATGTGAGACAAAAATTTGTCTATTGAGATAGAAGAATTTCCTCCTTTTGATCAAAGCCTTTGAGCTTAATGGTCTCCTTTTCAAGTTGATATTCTGATGACACTTCTTCTTTCGCAAGATGTGAAGAATGGTCATAAAATTTGTCTCTTTGTTGTTTGCACTTTGTTTTTGGTATTTTTGTTTGTTTTTGAGAAATGTTGGATGAATACTGTGTTTTTGGGATTGATTTTCTGATTTTTCTTTGACAAGAAAACAAAGCAAGCACACAAACACAAGAATGTTGCCTCAAAGGCACAAATGAGTATGGGTCTAGATCAACCCAATTCTTGGACTTGTTTTTGACCCTTCCTTTAGATTTATTTTAAGGTGTAGTTTCCAAAGCCTGAAGTCGGCTCAATTTGCACTAGGTCTGTAAAACGAACACACTTCAAACACTTTTTATCCCTAAGGTCAAATGGCCAGTTGTGATAAATTTAGCCCACATCTTGATATTTCTTTGACTTTGGTACTACATACCTTATGAATCCTACCGTGGCAGGTAAGGATGTGATATACTAAGTCTTGCACGAGCATAACAAATAGATGATCCCTATGATGGGGGAGTCACCACTTTTATTAAGCCACAAGTGACTTTTCAAAAAGCTATGTTTCTACTCAAGGAAATATGTATGGTGAGTATCTTGGGAGCAAAACCTTCTATGCTCTTGCACTAAATTATACCTCAAATATCCTCAATCAATAGAACAGATGGGTTACTACTTAAAGGTGTTTAGTCATGTTCGATGGCTTTGGACATAAGTTCATTCTGCAGTGACTCACTTAAGAGCCTTGTAACTGGTGGTGGGGCCCATTTGTCCTTTCGGCCAGTTACACTGTAGGAACAGCTATACCCAAGGCTACAGCTTTCGCTCTCACCTGATTTCTATAGCGGCTCGAAGGATTTACCGCTCGAGGTTGTTCCCAAGAGTATCGATCCCTTGGCAAGCCTCTCTTAAAAAGATAAAAATGTGAATGTTACTAACACTTTTCTCTTGTACCTAGGACCACGAGAGCCAAGGGAGAGGATAGTGTGTGTTAGAAGTAGGTCCACTCGACTGACTTTTTGCACAAGTGTGCCAAGCACGAAAGACACTTGTTCTTTTTAATCCATCATTGCAATGTGATCTAACTATTTGGAGATGTTGCTCCAACAGTCATGGTGTTCTTTTTAACTTCAAAAACAATGTGTTTTTGTAATCTAGAATTTGGAAATCCTGGTCAACTTAATGAAAAACACGTTTGCATGAAGAAAAAATCGCTTTGCAAAATTTTTTGAAACAAGTTGATTGTTCTTTTTACTTGCCCAAAAATTGAAGTGTGGCTTGTAAATTTTAGGTCCCAATTGATGCAAATGAAATCAAAGTTGTGTTGTTAATTTTTAAGCACCAAAAAGGAAAATGAGGCCTAACTAGAAAAAAAAAATAAAAAAAAATTTGTGTTTTTAAATTCTTTTTAAGTACTAAATGAAAATTTTTGTGACTTTTATAGTGAGTTGTTTAACCTGCATGAACAAAAACAAGTTAGTAAAAATTGGTGTTCACGGAGGGGCTTCCACAAGCCTAAAATGTTCAATTTTTCAGTTACAAGTCAATTTAGACGACACTCTGTCGCAATAGCGCTAGTCTGTGTTTTTACAGAAGCGCTAATTTACATAATAGCGCTAGTCTACGTCGAGCAGAAGCACTAATTTAAACGGTAGCGCTGAAAGAGTAGAAATGACAGAAAGACAGAAGCGCTATACTTTTCCCAATAGCGCTAGAAGAATCCCAGAAGCGCTAAAACAATTTCAATAGCGCCGAAACTTTTACAATAGCGCTATTTTAACAACAATAGCACTAAAATAAAAATTGTCGATAGCGCTAGAACATGTTCAATAGCGCCGAAGCGCGACCTGTGTGGTAGTTTCAACAAGAAAAAATGTTAATTTTCAAAAACATAATCAGAAGGTTGCGTGTTCGATTCACGTCGGGTTCACCAAATGATGCCCTCCTAAATGGCACAACGTTAGTTTAAGATCAAACAACACAAAACACACAAAACATTAGTGTTAGTCAATCTAAAACTAAAACATATGAAGGCATTCCAAAAGAGACACTAAAAAAACATGCTAATGAGTCTAACTAAAGAAGTAAAGACAATGAGACATCTCCAACTATCTCTTAGCATGACATTAGCTCCTTCTCCCTTGTTCCTCTCCTCTCCAAGTTCCAAAATAGTGTAGCTCTCAACAGCTTTTTGCACTATGGATGCTTATGGAGGATTGAGATTGTAGTATAGCTCTAAATGTGAAATAAAAAGCTAATACTAATGCTAAAATGATGTATTTTAACCAAAAAGACAAGATTTAGTTATGCTATGTTAAATGCTCTCTAAAATGTCTATAGCTTAGATGCATACAAGTTTTCAGGATCTGGATTATGAAGGAATGAGCTCTATTTATAGGAAAAATGGAGCAATGGATGGCCAGGATTGAAGGGTTTAATCAAGGATCAAGCTTGAAAGTTGGGAATCCATGTGCACAATTGGTACCAATGAAATGGTGACAAATGTCAACATAGGGTTGGGTTGAAAGAAGAGGTTGGAGGCATTAAAGGCCTGAGAAGATCTCATGGTTATCTAAAGGCTAAGGGTCAAGCCTAAATTAGGATTACCCACTGAATTAGGAATTAATCCAAGGATAAACCTTTGTGCAAATGATTAAGAGATAATCATGGTCAAAGCATTGAAGGCTTGATGAGACCCTTGGGTTGGGTAGAGGTTGAGTCAAAACAAATGTTTTAACCATGTGGGAGGGTTGAACTAACCATTAATGGTTATTGGAGACTTTTGGGGATTAAGTGGTTGAAAGTTGGAAGCCTTCAATGGTTATCAAAGACTTTGAGGAATTAAGTGGTTGAAGGTTGAAAGCCTTTAATGGTTATCAAAGACTTTTAGACTTTGAGAAGTGACTCCATTTTGCTTAGGAATGTGACAATATTTAGGAGATGGATTAGGCTAATTAGGAAGAGGTTAGAAGAATCTAGAAGGGGATTAGATTTTTGCAAGTGGATCTGGTGGGTGAGGGAAAATAGGATTTTATTTAAAATAAAAATTCATTTATTTCAATAAATGTGTGCAAGTTGCATTTGTAGGAAAATGCAAGTGGGGTGGGGATAATGATTTAAATAAATGTTTTATTTAATTTATTTAAAAGAGGAAAAAGGGATTTTAATAAATAAATAGATTTTATTTATTTAATTGAATGGAATTTGATTTAATGAATGAATTAAAATAAATTGAATAATTTATTTAATTAATAGAAGAATGTTTGGGGATGAATTAATTAAATATTAATTTAATTAACTGATGGCTAGTGGATTTTTAATCAAATAAATACGAAATATTCATTTAATTAAAATGGACAGATTTATGTGACTATAGCTTCTATTTTATTTTTAATGTCCTTAATGAATAAAGAAAATGTACAGAGTTTCTGAAATAAATAAAGAATGTGCTTGAGTTGAGGGGAAAACTCAGCAATAAATTTGACAAGTTTTACTTTGCCAATAGAAATAGCTTTCTGTACCTCTTCAATCATTTTAGCAGTGAGCTCTTTGTCCTTTAACTTGTTCAAATATTCAGATGCATCTACACCAGATGTCTCTATCTGATTGAGGAGTTCATCCAGTTGAATATGGATGGTGGCATCTTTTGACACTGTAGCTGCAGGTAGCATATCTGTTAATAATGTCTTCACCTTCTGAAGTACTTTATTTTTCTTTTGAATAGCCATTTGTTTTTCTTGTTTGACTTTGGCTTTGCATAGTTCACTAAATTCAATGATTGCTTGCCCTTTTAATTTAGATATGTCTACATTTGGCAACACTATTGGTTTGAATAAATATACCTTGAAATCGTGCTTTTTCATTTTCTTTTCTTTACCTTTCATCAGTTGAACTAAAACAATGGCTTGTGAGGCTTGTGCATTCTCAGTAGGTTTCTCGGTAGAGGCAACACTTTTGTCGATTTCTTTAGCCTCTGCTGAGTCCTTTGGTGGTTCATTGCTCGGGGTCTTAGTTGTAACATTGTCAGTGCTAGTTGGAGCTTGAGAGGTCTATTCTTGAGAAGTAGCTTCTCCAGCTGTTGACTTGTGACCGTTTTTGCCTTGCTCCGTATCCTGAGGGGCCTCAG
This sequence comes from Cryptomeria japonica, assembly GCF_030272615.1. Lineage (NCBI taxonomy): Eukaryota > Viridiplantae > Streptophyta > Pinopsida > Cupressales > Cupressaceae > Cryptomeria > Cryptomeria japonica. Next base: position 160,659,799 of record NC_081408.1, on the reverse strand, counting down.
TTGAAGTAGGATGATTGACCGGAGGATAGGGCCGAACTTGCTCCAAAACTGACTCACTAGATACAAGTTGGGCATAAGCATTCCCTTCTATCATTTCCTATTTAGGTGTCGCGGTATCCATGATATCTTCATCAACTTGTATAGTGTCAGCAGGATCTTGCTCGATGACATCAACTACTTCAACTTAAGCTTGTTCACCAGCATTCTTGACTCGAAATACTTCTTGCCACTTTTCCTGGGTTTCATTTTCTACATCCAAGTAATGTCCATTCATTAATTTTAAAGCTCTTTGCTTGACCAGAAAGTTTTTGTGGTAGTTTTTTAGATGTTCATTTATTTCAACTACCAACATGTCTGGAAAGAGATGTACCAGACTTCTTTCTCTAATCTATTTTTCCGAGTCCATGGAATATTTCCACCTGTTATCAATATGCGAATATAATTCTTTTGGAAGAGAGTTAGATACTTCCAATGGGACCAATCAGAATTTTAGAAGTGTGTAGATAACAGCTTCTTGAATTTGTCTCTTTTCATCATCAGATCTAGATTCATACTTGACAAATCTGAATGATCCAAATCCACCATATTGCTTTAGATTTGCACAAAAATTTTCAACACTATGTACATTGTCCTTTGTACTCTTAACAATCTAAAATTTGTTAGCATCTTCAAATTCTGTGTCACTGGACTCTTTAGTCAAAATGAGTCTCCAAGTAGATCTCTTATAAGTTTTTGTTACCATTGGAATAGTAACATTCTTTGGTTTCTTACTTGGTGACACTGTAGATGATCTTGTGTTTGGGCGCTTCACTGAGGGAGTCGGTGATGCCTCTGATGTGTCATATTTCTTTCTTTTCAAAACTTTCCCTTTAGGCAATTTGGTGCTCAATGTTATAGCTGCCTCTTACACTTCTGATTCCTCCTTGGTGATTACTATAGTGCCCTTGACAGGTGTGGAGGAAGAACCTTCTCCAAATTTCTCTGTTAATGTCTTAATCATCTTTGTTGCCTTTCTTGTAGCTTTTGGTACTACAATGCTCATCTTTACTTTCTCTTTCACTTCTTCATATGTTGCATACCTCAGCTCAATAGCATGCCTTGGTAAAGTGAGAAAAGCATCTATTTGTTGTTGTGTGATGTCAAAATCAATCTCATAACCCATAGGTAGAAAAGATTGAGTTCTTGGTTCCACAGCATTCACATAATAGTAGTCGGTGTCCACTTCAAAACATATCTCACCCTTGTATTTCTCCACTAGCTTGGGTGGAATTCTATACCTATTATGCATCCTTTCCTAACATTTGATAAAGTCATTGATTTGATGGGTGATTGATCGGTGTAGCTCCCAAACTACTTTACCGACTAATGGAAAGAAGTTTTCAAAGTAGAAAAACATGCATACTAATAGTGATCCAAACTTCAGTGTATTGGTCGAGTTGTTCTTCTTCGGCTTCCTTATGGTGTTCAGATTCTCAAACAGGTTTTTCAACAATACTTCAGAAAGATCAGTTTTCATTCCCTTTTTCACAATTTTGTATGCTAAGTTGACTACTGCATAGGATACACTGTTTTCCCTTGCTGATTGGAAGAAACAATAACCTATTACTCTAATAGCAAATTTTAGCTCTACATATGTCACATTGTTCAATTTCAATCCTCTGCAATCGGATTCCACTGCGGTTAAGGTGATCAATTCCTTTTGTGATATCATTTTCTAAGCTCGGGCATGATCAAAAATAGGGTAACTGGTGATCAGATAAATGATTTCCTTGGTGATTTTGAATGGTTGCTCCTCTAACCACATGAAATCATTGTGAAATCTACTCAGAGAAAACTTGACCCACTCGGGTTTGAAGAAATGGGGATAGGTTAGGGCTTCAGTCAATCCCTTGATCTTAATGTGCTCATACTTGCTATCCAATTTTCCATTAGTACATAGTTCATCATATGTGTCTTTGATTTCAACATGACCTAGTTCTTCAACTCAACATTTGGTGAAGAATCTCACATCCTCAACTAGTAAAACTCTATCCGGGATGAGTGAGAATGTAGTTTTATCATCCGGTTCTAATGCTACTTTGGGAGTTAAAGAGTATTTTAGTGAGGGCTTTTCAACATTCTTAACAACAATGGGCTCTTGGATCTTAGGTGCCATTACAGATTTTAGATAAGAATTAACAAAATATCCTTAGGGTTTGAAGATTTTCAAACAGTAGACACTTCACACTTAGCAAATGTAAAATAGATAATCACACCTGATATGATCGGTAAACCAACGTAACAATGCATTGAGATTGATGTAAATACCTTAAATTTTGCTTCGGAGGAGGTTTGATCGCCTTAGAATTGCTTTGCTTTGTTCTCTTGAAAACCTGGTAAGTGTAAAATGACCACGTAAATGCTTTAAGTACATAATATACCTTATCGAGCTCCGTGCAAGTTAGGTCAAAAACATTAAATGCACTTGGTTCCACTAAACCTTCTTTCCTTTTTGTGCTTTAACTGAGTAGCTACACTTCCTTCATTTACCGACTTGACAGGCTCCTGTATTCACCGACTTGATAGGCTTCCTATATAGTACTCCAAAAGACTTTGATAGAATTTCAAACTTACTAATACATCTTATTTATGTAGATTTTGAATTAAGTACATAATAAAATAGGAACTGTTAAGATTGAACCTTGAGAGAATGCAGTCCCTTCATACCTTTACTGATTAATTTGGAATAGGTGCACCTAACTCAGTAGGTAAGGTGCTTTCTTCATTTGACACAATTTCCTTCTTTTTCCAAATCATCTGTAATTTGTCTTTTATTTCTTCAGTGTCTCCTCTAGGTTGATCTCTGCAATCTCCAGCCATGTGTCCAACTTTGTGACAATGAAAACAAGCCATACCAGGATTTTTCCATGATCTTCAGTTGTTCATTCCAAATCTTATAAAATAGTTGGCACTTATGTGTCCATATCTTCCACAACATTTACACCATATCATTGTATTGTAATCCCATGGTACTGCAACATATTGTCGGTTAAGATCTCTATGAGTTCGGTAGCTTCCATTATTTGCTCGGTGTGCAGACCACATATAGTTCTTTTGCTTAAACCAACACTTCTCGGTACTATGTCCATATCTATTACAATTTTTACAAAACCCTTTGAATTTTTCCTTCTTACAATTGCTAGCAAACTTTGTCCTACATTGGTTAAATGTGTGACCATATTTATTGCAATTGTAACAATAACCATTAGACTTAGTGACATTCAGTTGCTTACCTTTTCTGATTTGGGACCTTGATTTCCACAGTAGCTGCAAATGGGCTTCTTTCTTTTGATGTGCTTCTTGTTTCCATCTTGATTTGATGATTCTCCTCTCTCGGTAGTGTGGATTCCCTTCTCAGTAGACTCTTTTCCTTTGTAACCGAGTCCTGCATCTTTGTTGGGCCTTCTTGTATTCAGTTGCTCATCCAACATCTTTGATGCTTCATAGCTCTTCTTCAGTGTTTCCTTGGATTTATTCTCTATCTCAAGTTCATTGGTCAACCTTGATACTTCAAGTTTCAATGCTTGATTCTCATCATGTTTCAAATTTGCTTCATGATGTGCATAACCTAGTTGATCTGACAGATTTTGTTGAATCTCAGTCAACCTTATGTTTTCATCATTATTTTCAAATATCGATGCTTCAAGTTGTTTTTTCTCTCTTTCTAGATCTCTTACTTTATCCTCGGTTGTCCTCAATGCATCAAGATTTTTAGTCATTTTGGTGCTGAAATGTTCATCTTCTCTTTTCATTGCTTTTAGTTGATCAGCCAGTGCTTTGTTCTTTTCTTTCAATACTCCAATCATTTCTTCAGTCTCTTTAGATATACTATTCTCAGATGATGTCTCAATTTTTTCCATCAACTCTTGAGAGTCCTGCAAATCATCAAACAATCTTCTTCAAACTTTTAGAGATTTTTGCATTTGTCTTTGTATGTCTGCAATCACTTGATTAGCATGATCCAACTCTTCTTGTAGATACACAATCTTTCTCATTAGGCAGATAAACCCTTTTCTAAGATTCAAGCTCTGATACCAATTGTTAGGCCCAATATGGAAAGCTAATGTACTAAGAGGGGAGGGGTGAATCAGTACCTCAAATCTTTTCTTTAACAATATCTTAACTCTTATGCATAAACTGAATATTGCTGTAACATAATATAATGCTAAAACAAATAAATAACAATCATACATGATTCACTCCATAACACATATATTTTGGTTACGCAGAAACTCTTGGTTAGAGAGAAAAACTGCAGTGCAGATGAGACCCACAACTTCACTACTGCAATAATAAGGGTTGCTCGGTTAGAGCTACATGTTTAGCTATTTCTGATAGCTTACCCTATTAGGAGTATCAAGATCTGTTAGATCTACCTTGCTAAAGGATTTTACAACACTTATTCTAAATGTTGCACCTAGCTAGAGGCTTTACAATTTATAGACTTAGTTAGAGTCTTTTACCCTGTTAGAGGTTTCTCTTACAACTTAAAATATTACAATCAAAATCTTTACAAAATATCTATAACTTTACATCTGGAATGTTATAGCAGATTCTATGTGCTCAAAATGAGATTGCCTTTCTTATAGCATACCTCAGTAATCCATAGATTAACTCGGTAAACCCTTCTATTTACTTTGTTCCTTGACTATTCTCTAAAATCTCTCTCGGTGACCTCTGTATTTCTCTGTCAACTGTAATAGTCATAACACTCTGTGATTTCTCATGATTTTCCCTTTTCGTACAAGCCTTGCTTCATACACACATGCACATATATATCTTTAATCCTTAACTCATGCTGTATAAATAGATCTCTTATGTCGGTGATCTGGTTCATGCTTCGATCTTACAAACATGATTTCTCGAATGAATAACCATACAAAAATATTTCATTGGTTAGATGACCTCAAAATCATACACAATCTTTAAGTGCAATTTCCAATGTGATAACGGTTACTTGTTCCTCGATCTTTGTAACATGTTTCCCATATATGTCTAGGTTTAATGAATCTAGTAACACGTTTCACTCGGTGTGTGTTCACTCGGTATATCATTCTTGTTGCTCGGTAGACATATAGTGTTACTCAGTAGACAATTCGATGTATACTAGGCTCTGAGACTAGTTTCATCTATAACTGACTGCACTGTGCTTACTGATTGAATGATTCGGTAGTAGTAACCGACTAGAATAAGTTTGAACATAAGACTAATGGAAACTTAGTAAGTAGTAACACTAGATTCCAAAGGGAAGGAAGAATGAGAATGAGTAACAGGTATTATATACATCATTTAATGAATATGTTTGCATGCCATAAGTATTAGACTATTATTACTATTGTTTGCTTTGTTAAGTTTTTAGACTCTTTATCTCTTCGTACTACTAGCTATATGTTAGGTAGATGGTGATTAGTTTAGAATAGTATGTTTTTCACACAAACATGATGAATTTTGACTATTTTTTAGAGAGGTTGGATGTTGTTCTTGTTCTAGTTGTGTGATGCCAGATTCTATGATTTTTCCCTCTAATTTTTCTATTCTCTAGGATTCAGGGTCTTCTCCTTGCTAACTTAATAAAAAAAATTGGGAAACATTCATTTTTTCCAAGTCTCTTAAAATCCTTACTACAAACATATTGTGCACTATGTACTTTTTAATAATGTAGCATTGGTTTCTTCTAGTCCAATTATCGATAGCAACTATACAATTCCATATGATTTGGCCCATGCATACTATAACTTTCTTTGTATGTCTAATGTACATTCCCTTCCTACCCAAAGAGTAGATCAAATAAGAAGTCATATAGAATCTTCTAATTTCCTTTATTGTTGTTAATTTGTCATGTAAATTTTCAATTTTACTTTGGGACTAGTGAACCATATCTTGATTTTACAACATAGTATGAATGAAATAAAATATTCTAAAAAAATGTTTACATTCTAGTTTTAGTAGTGTAGGCCATCTTTAATTTTCATCAATACTAATTGACGAAGTAGGACATGAAATTTCTCTATAATAGGATTTGTGTGAGGTCTTCTAAAAGTTTACCTTCAGGAGTAGAAAATCTTTGTTGTTTTGCACTTTTTTTTTATAAATAATATTACCTTGGAGGTTCAATATTTGTGTGGAATCCTCTTACTTCTAGTATCCCATCATTAACCATTCTCTTTGTCTTGTTAGTAGTTGTGATTCCATGCACCTTGATCTAGAAGTATTCTAATCCTAAAAGTCCTAGGTTGCTATCAAAGATGGAGTCACATGTTGAATAGTTATTAATTATAATAGATTAATTCCTTTGAACACATATCCCATTTATCTAGCTAATTATAGACATGAAATCATGTAAGGAAACCAACAACATCCATTAAATTCAAATTTGTAACTACTGTATTTCTTTGCAAAAAAAATTACTTATTCTAACCTTTTGGAAAGAATTAGTGGATATCTAGAATATTAATGTTTACTTTTGAACTCCTTGCACAAAAAAACTTAAAATGTGTTTAGAGTTTCCTTTTGCATAAATTTGATTAGATTTTACATTTGAAAGTCTAGTTATGAAAAACATCTGCAAAAATATTATTACATTAGAATTTTAGGTGATCATGCACCTATAAATTGAAAATTTTTATAATGTTGGTGATGTTGTTATATGGAGCCTAATCAAACTCAGAGGTTAAATTTTCCCTAATTCTATCGGCGCAGTTTCCCCTTATATTTTTTGATGGGGAGTTGAAGGAAGTGTCCCCAAGTTGGGGTCAAGGGGCATCACATTTTGTAACCCTAATTTTGTAACCAACATATGTCGTGAAAAAAGAGCTAAGGGTTAGGGTTTTCAATAGAGAATTTGTAGCATTTTGCAGTAGTATTGAGCTACAAGGGGATTGCTAGTTGTAATAGGTTTTGATTTACTATATAATAAGATTGGACTCTCTATTTGGTGGATGTAGCCCGAGATTGGGTGAACCACATTAAATATTGTCTCTTTGTTGTGATTATTTTTGTGTTTTTTACATTCTTATGTTTTATAATTATTTGCATATAATTGATACTTTCTGCATGTAATTCCTATTAAGTGGCATTAGAGCAACTTGTGTTCAATTATCGTCTGTAGGAAGATCTCACGGCTGAGTGTGAGTCTCATGGTTAAGTGGGAGCAATGGCAGACAAGGGTAAATTGAAGGTAGATAAATTCAATGGGTAGAACTATCAATTATGGAAGATAAAGATGGAGGATTATCTTTATCAAAAGGATTTATGGAGGCCATTGGAAGGAATAGCCAATAAAGTGGCAACAATAAGTGACAAGGATTGGAAATTACTAGACAAAAAGGCAATGGGAACCATTCGGTTGTGCCTGGCACCATCCATGGCATTCAATATAATAGAAGCGAAGACAACAGTTGACTTGATGAAATCTTTGGAAAAATTGTATGAACAACCCTCAGCCTTAAATAAGGTATTTCTCATGAAGTGTTTTTTTAATCTAAAAATTAATGAAGGTGGATATATGATAGATCATGTAAATGATTTTAATACGATTACCAGTTAATTGACTTCTGTAAAGGTAAGTTTTGATGAAGAAGTTAGGGCTCTCTTGTTATTATGCTCTTTTCTTGAAAGCTAGAATAGTTTGGTAATGGTGATTAGTAACTCTATTTCTGGTTCAAATACTATGAAATTTGATGATGTTGTTGGTGTTATTCTGAGTGACAAACTATGCATGAAAAGCTTAGGTAGATCCACATCAAGTAGTGTTTTGAATGAAAAAAGTAGGGGCAGATCAAAGGAGAGAAGAAATAGTTATGGAGGTCATGGGAAGTCACTAGGAAAATCAAATTATAAGAGGTCCCAATCTAGAGGACCGAAAGATTTCTGGTATTGTGGGAAGCCGGGTCATCTAAAGAAAGATTGTTGGTCTCGGAAGAATAAAGAAGGAGACAAACAAGAGGGTAATAAGGAGGCGAATGTGGTAAGTAATAAATCTGAAGAAGATTCTTTGATTCTTTCCCTAGATAATGTTCATGATTCATGGGTTTTAGATTCAGGAGCTTCATTTCATGCTACTCCCCATAGAAGTTATTTTCTTGATTATGTCCAAGGGGATTTTAGGCTAGTTTATTTAGGAGATAATGAACCCTGTAAGATTATTGTAAAGGGAAGAATTAAGATTAAGTTATAGAATGGGAATCATTGGCTACTACAAGAGGTAAGGCATGTTCTAAGGCTGAGTAGGAATTTAATTTCAGCGGGGCAGCTAGGTGATGAAGGTTGCACAGTTACTTTTAATGATAAAAACTAGAAAGTTTCAATGGGTGCCTTGATAGTAGAAAAAGGTGTGAAAGTAGGAACCTTATATCTTTGTATAGGTCATATTGTTCCTTCTGCTTTAGTTGTTGTTAGCTCTCGAAGATAATTGAGAGTGGGGGTGAATCAATTGTCAGTTAATTTCAAACCCAAAACTAACTTAACCAAACTTAATGCATAATAGCGGTAAACCAAACTTTATGTCGGTAAACAGTTTTAACAGTTAATTGTAGTACCAGTAAATTTTAATGCATGAAACAAAAAGACAAATAACATCAACAACACAACACAAATATTTGTATGTGGAAACCCTATAAGGGGAAAAACCATAGCAGCAAACCTTACCCACAATCAGATGATACTACTGTAGATAGTATGTGTGTACAATATGGAGTCTTCACATGCAGAAAGGCCAACTGCCTAGAGCTCACTACTCAATCATAAAATGGGAGTCACACTGACTATAATTGAATGGTTAAATCCAATGATAATGTACTGCTCAAAATAGCATCTTCATATGTTGGATTCAATACTAGTTAAGCCCTAATTTTCCTTCTTCAAAAGCCTCCTTGAATCTTGAATGATGTATACGTGTATAGCTATGCTTATAGCCACATATACCTTATTATATTCCTTTTCCTCACCTATATTGATCTCACAAATGAGATTTTACATATATACCAGAACCTAAGACCAAATGAGTAAGTCAGCTCACTAAAGATATTAAAATAATAATCAGTTACAAATGAATCAATATGCGATGCATCATGTTGGCCCAATGCATTTACAATAATAACAAATCATCTTCATAATATGTCGTGCTGATCTGGAATGAATAATGCTTGTTGGTGCATAACCTAGACCTATTTGCTAGTAACACCAAATATGCAAACCCGATTAGATCAATGACCAAATCACCAAAATAAAGTGTCCAAACAATGTCTTCAACATAACCAAGTAATCTCCAAGTCATCCCAAGTTCCAGTGAACAATATAACCTATCGGTGAACCAGATACCGGTGACTGTGCATAAGTCACTGAACATGTCGGTGAACATAACAAAGAATCTCCAAGTGTTGTTAAGTTTGACAAGTGTTGACATCAATGAAAAAAGCAGTACAACATATCCAAAATACCAAAAATTTCCCCCTTTGGCATTGATGGCAACACAAGATGGAAAAACCATCTAAGTGCCAAAGCAGAAATGCCAAAAACCAAAAACCAACAATCTCCAAAAGAGATCATTAACCAGAAATCAAAATACAGATACAGTGAGTAACAATCTCTCCTAATGAATAATGTCTCACAAAAAAGATAATGTGTTTTTCCATAGATATCTCTCCCCCTTTGACATCAAATGCCAAAGCAATACAAAACTAGATTGAAACAGTTCATTACAAAATACCAATTTATCAATTTATCCAACTACTCCCCCTGAGAAGTATCTCTCCTCATCAAAGCCGGAAAAAGATTTCTTTGTTAATTCTGTCTATTGATGATAAACATCAACTATCTGAGTCTCTACCAGTGGGGGTATAACCCCAAGCTTCTCTCTAAGATATTCAAAAGTTTCCTTAGGCAAAGTTTTAGTAAAAATATCTGCAATATGCTCTTTAGTATTCACATAAACCAATTTCACTCCTTTTGCTTCAACATTCTCTTTTAAAATATTGAATTTGATAGAGACATGTTTAGTTTTTGAGTGAAATACTAGATTCTTAGATATATCAATTGCTACCATATTATCACAGTAAATTGTTATAGTCTCTTCGCATTTTACCTTTATGTCCTTCAACGTTTGCTTGATCCATAATACCTAGGTACAATTAGTTGTTGTTGCAACATATTCTGATTCTGACGTTGATAAAGATGTGCAAGTTTGTTTCTTGCTCAACCAAGAAATTAATCTACTACCAATAAAGAATGCTCCACCGGTGGTTCTCTTTCTGTCGTCTACATCTCCTACCCAATTTGATATGTAAATGCACATAAATCAAAATTTTCATCTTTAGGATACCATAAACCAATATTTGTAGTGCCTTGTAGATACCGAAAAATCCTTTTCACTACCGATTCATGATTTTCTTTAGGATTACTCTGAAATCTTGAAACAATACATGCTGCATTCATAATATCAGGTCTTGTTTGTGTCAAATACAGTAAACCTCCTATCATAGATTTGTATCTTGTGGGATTAATAGGTGTTGATTCATCCTTCAATGATAGTTTATCAGTTGTAGTCATAGGTGTACTTACCAGTTTAGAGTTTTCCATGCCAAATTTCTTTAATAATTCCTTCAAGTACTTTGATTGACTTATGAATATACCTTTATAGTCTATGAAATCTATAATCCTAAAAAGAATTTTATCTCCCCAATCATAGACATTTCAAATTCTTCCTGCATCTTGTTAGAAAAGTCTTTACATATTCCATCTTCTCCTCCAAAAATTATATGATCAACAAAAAATTCGATAACCAAGATGTCATCATTAGTCACTTTGAAATATAGATTGATGTCAGCATTACCTTTAGTGTAACCAATATTCAAAAGATATTTGTCCAATCTAGCATCCCAAGCTCTAGGAGCTTGTTTTAATCCATATAAAGCTTTCCTTAACCTGCAAACCATATCTTTGTCATTTGTTAATGAAAATCCATCAAGTTGTTCAATGTAAACTTCCTCTTCAAGATCACCATTCAGAAATGCACATTTAACATCCATTTGATATAATTTATAGTTTTTGTGTACTACAAAAGCTAAGAATAATCTGACTACCTCAATTCTAGCTACCGGTCCAAAGGTTTCATTATAATCAACTCCTTCTTTTTGTGAATATCCCTTACACACTAATCTTTCTTTGTTTCTGATTACCTTACCATCTTCATTAAATTTTTTCTGAATACCCATTTAGTTCCAATTACATTTTTGTGTTTAGGTTGAGGAACCAATGTCCATGTGTTATTCTTTTCAATTTGTTCCAATTCATCTTCCATAGCTTTAATCCAATGTTTATCTTCACATGCCTCATTAACTAATGCTGGTTCAATTTGAGAAATAAGACATACCTCTTCATTTTCCAGTCTTCCTCTAGTCATAACACCTTGATACTTATTCCCAATTATCTGATTTTCAGAGTGATTCAATCTTACATGCTGGGGTGTTTTCACTTGTTGTTGTTCTTCAGTCACTGTGGAATTTTTAAATGATTTTGGTCTGACTGGATCAACATTTTGTACCAGTGTACTTATTGTATGTTCATTTGATATTATTTCTATGGCTGGTTTAGAGTCCATGTACCTTGAATTACCTCTAAATTGTTCATCAATCTTCACATTTGCACTCTCAACAATTTTCTGCAATCTCTTGTTAAAACATCTCTATGCCTTGCTCTTAGACGAATAACCAAGAAATATTCCTTCATCACTTTAAGGATCAAATTTGCCAATATACTCATATCTTTGAATATAAAATTTACTTCCAAATATTATGAAATATTTAAGAGTAGGAGTATTACCAAACCATAGTTCATGAGGGGTCTTACCAGTTTCACCTTTGATGTGAACTTTGTTGAATGTCTAAACTATTGTAATCACTACTTCTCTCCAATATATATTAGGTAGATTTGCTTCGGATAACTTACTTCTAGCTGCATCCAAAATAGTTTTGTTCTTCCTTTCCACAACTCCATTTTGCTGGGATGTTTGAGGTGCTGATAGTTGTCTTCTGATTCCATTCATTTCACAGAATGTATTAAATTCCTTAGATGTGAATTCACCTCCTTGATTTGATCTCAAGCATTTAATTTTCTTACCGGTTTCATTTTCTACCATCACCTTGAGTAGTTTGAATTTCCCAAGGGCTTCTGATTTCTCTATGAAAAAAGTAACCCAACACATTCTAGAATAGTCATCAATGATTAGCATAAAATATCAATCTCCTTGTAAACTTCTAGTTCTTGCTGGAGGGTGGTTGCAAGAAGTTGAGTCCCACTTTTGGGCAAAATGTGGAAGTGTTTTCTCTATTTTTCAAATTTTATGTCGATTGATGTCAAAATTTGATGCACTTAGAGATTGAATCTCAAAAAAATTTAGTAATAGAAAATGTAGTGCTCAAAGTCTACTTTTCAAATATGTAACTTATTTTAATACCCACATTCTAGAAATCTCTTTTTAGTAGGCATGTTTAAAAATGAGTTTTTCAAAATGCCTGTTTTAGGACCATACCACACGTGTACGACCACCCTTTTTTGATGCAAATAAATGAATTTTTGCAAATCCTTCTGGGAAATGATACCTAAGACACCAAATATTGATGAGAATATTTTTGCTTATTTTTTTATTGAATATTTTTTTTTATTAATTTTTAACTGATAATAAAGTATATTTTCAAAACATTGGGTGTACGACCACCATAATTTGATGAAAATTTCATATTTTTTAATTTTTTTTTTAATATTCAAAATAATTGTATGTAGATTGATGTCATATAATTTATTTTTCTAAAATCCTAAAAAATAAAAAAGTTATTAAAGTTTTAGTGAACCTTGGTATTTTAGGTTTAGGTTCCACTTTTGATTAATAAATAATACAAAAATAGTAAAAGTAATCTTATCACTATGAAATTTACATTTCTGAAATTGGGACACTGAAAAATCTAATGGGTTTTCATTTCGTCAAAAAATTCAATCAGAAAGACCCTCAAAAAATTAGGCCAAGGTAGAAATCTAATGTCGTTTTACCTTAGTCATTTTTTTGGAGGTCCAAGCATAGGCTTGGTCCCACCAAGCCTATCCCGAAGCAAAAAACAAAGTTAAGGGTTGTTTCCTGCCCCTAATTTTAACAAACGGGCACCTGTTTTTTAAATTCAAAAAATGGGCTCCCGTTTTGCTTTGTACCATTGAAAGCGAAACGGTCGCCTGTTTCATTCAATAATGGGCACCCATTTCTGAAAAGATCCATTGGGCTAGAATCTGGCCACAAGCACAAATCCCAATGATTGAATGATTTTTCAATCATTGCCTGACAGGTACAATCTGCAAAGAGAATGTTTTGATTAATCATTCTCTTTGTTTGTCTTATTGTCGATTTGGTAAGGAAATCAATTCAAACTCAAATTTTGGTGTAGCCATGGGATCAAATCAATGTAGGAAGAGGCAAAGGAAGGTTTTGACAACTGAGGAGATTACAACAAATAGGGAGAAGGAGGCAATGCATCAATGAGAGAGAAGATCAAGAATGAGAGAAGGAGCTTTAAGTTCCACAATCATTTTAGAAGAGGAGAACATCAATGAGACCATAAATGCTGATGAAGGAAACACAATAGAACCATTTAATTCAGGTGCATCTTCTAATCCATTATTGGATACATGTATGTCTTCACAGCCCTATATTTTTTCTCATGAAGAAATTGGTGATTCAGTAGAAGTGGGTTACTTATTAAATGAAATTCTAATTGAAAATCAAACCCTAAATGAAATTAGAACTCAAGTTGAAACTAAAATTAAAATCCAAATTGAAACCCCAAATGAAACTAGATCTCAACTTGAAACTGAAATTGAAAATCCACCTACAACTAAAACCAATAATGTGTATGTGGACATGGAAACGCCAATTGAAAATGAAACATGTTTGAATGATAATCAAATGAATTAAAATTTTGAAATTAAAAGTGATGTACTAGACAACCTTCATGGCTTGGTTTCATGGAAATAGATTAGGACACATGCAAATAGATTGTTTAGACTTTTTTTTATAATAAGAAATTTGGGTTTCAATGTCAATTAATGGTACAACTAATTAAAATGCGAAAAGTGATGAAGAAGTTAGGCTTTTATGTCAAACCCAAGAAGAAGGGCGAGTCTTTAAAACAAGTTGTATCGACTATTGCTAGTACCTTTGATACAATTGGAAAGAAAATTCGTTCTAAAGATAAAAATGCGACACAATAGGCAATAACAACTTTAGTAAGCCAAACAACTTCTAATAAAAGAATGATGAGTAACATAAGTGGATATCTTAATATTCATCGTAAAACTTTGTCAAGAGCTATAAAAACAAGAGTTAATTTTGAAAGTGATCCGGCAAACAAATTGTGGACTTTTAGTGGTAGACTACCAAGGTCTGATATGAAACTTACTGGTGGAGTCAAAAATTTAACTGAAAAATTCTGGCATGATAATACGAGAGAATCACCTAATGTTAGAGATGTTCTTAAATTAAGAGTTGGGTCAAACGTTCGTGATCCACATCCAAAACACCTATTGGACATGACTCAAACTAAATTGTATGATTTTTTTCTGGATGATAAGGTGTTGACTATTAGCATTTGTCAAAGGTCTTTTGAAAAGTGTAAACCTTGGTATGCTCAAATTAACAAGGAAAGAGTCACATGTTGTTGCAAAACTCATGTTCAATTTCGCTACCATTATTCAATGTATTTCGATGTATACGTGTTACCATGCATAGTAATGGAATGTTCCAAGAATGTGGTATAAATATACCACTTGAAACTATAAAGGAGTTTATTTCAAGTTTGTTTTGCAACCCACTAAATGAACAAAATTTTCTTTTCAATGCATGTGTTTCTGGTGTATGTGATATATGTGGCCATCTTGCATTGTTGGATGAATGTTTGCATAAAAATATTTCAAATGATTTTGGACAACAATTAGTTGATGTTAAAAGATTTAAAAGTGTTGAGTATCCACTAAAGGATGGAAAGGTTGGAAAATGATGCGATCTAATCACTGAAAAAGTTAGTGTTCATGCATTTATGAATGAATTCAAGATTAACATCATGCCTAAATATGTTAAACACACTCAAAATGCTAGATGGCTCAATGGTCAATTTCGAATATGTAAGGATACATTTCCTTTTGGTAGTATACTTTCGGTTGTTGACTTTGCAGAGAACTACATGCTTGCACCACAAGATGAGGTCCAATCACAATACTACAATTCAGTGCAAGTATCTATTTTTGTCCATATTATCTATAGGCATGCACCAGATAGTATAGAAGAGGACCGCAAAATTTTGAGAGAGTACCATTTCTATATGAGTGATAATAAATTACACTCATCTGAGTTTGTCCAGTTTTGCTTCAAGACCTTTTTTGAGAATTTGAGGGAGAGAGAAATTCAAATGACACAACATCTAATATGGTCTGATAATTGCACAGGGCAATTCGAGAATGCTAGAATGCTTTATTGGTTGAGTAGGATTCATAAGAAAACTAATATCGAACACATGTGGAATTTTTTTTAGGCTGGACATGGGAAAGGAGAACATGATGGTGCTGGTGCATGTGTTAAGAAAGCCCTTTGCAGAGAGCAACTCAAATTCGAGGAAAAGGCTAAATTTAAAAATGCAAGTGCAATTGTGGATTGGTGTAGTGCAAATTTATCCACAGGATCAAGTCAGAACTCTACAATTAGACATTTCTTCTCGCTAGTTAAAGAGGAGAATATCCTTCCAAGATATGATTGTGATACAATCAATGGGTCAGCTAGATGGCATTAATTTAAGAGTTCTAATTCTAACACTTGGACTATATGGACGAGAGAGCTTGCATGTTTTTGTCAATTTTGTGTTGCAGGTGAATGGGAAGAATGCAAGAATATGGAATGGGTCGAAGAATGGCAACACAAATCCTTAACACCTACTGAGACACAATATGAAGATGTTAGAAGAAATGAAGACCCCGATCATGCATTTGCATCAGAAGATTATGATCGTGTTTCAGACCTCATACAACCTGGTAATTTAATTCAATTTATTATTTATAACTTTAAATTATATATTTTTATGTATTGTCATATAATTTATGATTTCATATTTGAATTATAAATTCTAACAAGTTTTATTTCTACATGTACTTAGATTTGTTTTCTAGGACATGTGTATGTTGTTGTTGCACCTGAGGATAATGATGAGCATGTTGAGTATTGGCTAGCTAGATGTGTAGAACCTAAGAAAAAGTTGATATGTGATCAAGTAGATGATGATGGTTTTCAGTATCCAGTTGGGTTTGTTGTGGTAGTTGGTACATGGATATGCAAATACTTAACAAGAAGGAATGGCTTACCAGCGTATGAAGACTACCAATCAGAAAAGAAGATTATACACTATTCTCATTTGGTGGTGGCAACAAACATCAAATTAGAAAGATACAAAGGTAGATTTACTAATAAGGTATTGTGGACACTTTCAGTAGAAGAGAATGAGCCAATCATAGATGCATTGCAGAAGAGAGAGGATGTAGATGGTACATTAGGTTGAATCAAATTTATATGCATGTAAGTTTGTGTTACTTGTGTGTACTCTTTTATATTTAATCATGATAATTGTTTTTCTTTGTCCCTTTAACATTGTATTTGTCTACATTTGATACAATTTTGGTTTGATAAACGACATTGTATTAGTTATCTTCTTCTTAATGTTATTTTGTGCACATTGTAATTGTGTTATGTAATTGAATTCTAATTTTTTATGGTATATTTATTTTATCGTAATCTCTTCATAGATTAATTGTAAGTTCAAAGATAGAATTATGTCTTAAATATGACAACTCTATATTTATCATTGTATGACAAATCTATATTTATCATTGTATGACAAATCTATATTTATAGAGTGCTTTTTCATTTTAGTACCATGGAATCCATGCTTTTCATACCACTACTATCCACACTAATAAACCATCAATACACTAGTAAAGTAGTGTGGTCAACTTAAAAGGAAAGTCGATACTATGTTTGTAGCTTCCTTTACTTATTTCAATGTAATTATTCCATATAGCAAGGCTTCCTTTACTTATTTCAAATCATTGAATAATGTTCTTGAAACCTTCCTAATAATTTGGTTAGCCTTAGTTCCATCAATCTATTGGATTCCTCTATGAGATTCATTTATAATTAATAATCCTTTTATAATTTTCATATTAAATTTATATGCATGTAAGTTTGTGTTACTTGTGTGAACTCTTTTAAGTATTTAATCATGATAATTGTTTTTCTTTGTCCCTTCAACATTGTATTTGTCTACATTTGATACAATTTTGGTTTCATAAACAACATTGTATTAGTTATCTTATTCTTAATGTTATTTTGTGCACATTGAATTATAAACTGTTGCACTATAAGATGATCAATCACAATGTTAAAATATAAAGTCATAAATAGATCACATAACAAGTCATAAATAAAAAGTCCTATATACAATCACATAACAATTCCTGATGACATAATAGCAAGTCTTGAAAAAAGAATAATAAGGAAATGACATTAAAACAAGTCAAAATAACATAATAACAAAACAATGTATCACATATATAATCACTACAGTGCGCCAAATCACATAACACAACCTGATATCATAATAGCAAGGAAATGACATAATAAAAAGTCCTATATATAATCACATAACAACAATTCCTATATATAATCACATAATAACAAGTCCTAGGATAACATAACAAGTGTCATCATAAAAAGTCCACAATACAATAACATGACATGATCTAAAATATACAATCTAAAAACTCGCATGCATCTCATCTAGAGTCCTCTTCACTCCACGTGAAGGTGGCTAAGATGAATCATCCTACTGCATGTGGTCCTGAGATGCACCATCTTGTGTCTGTGCAGTATCAGTGTTTCCACCCTCCTATGTAGTATCAGTGACTCCACCCTCCTATGCAATATCAATGTCTGCACCCTCCTGTATATTATTAAAATATTTTACATGAGAAGAATATTTAACATGAGAAGAAGTTACTTGCATAATTCACTTATAAAGTAATTAAATACTTAAAAAATTAAAATAAATTACCATAGGACCGTGTTCTACAATGCCCTCACTAGTACGTGGAGGCCCACTATCATGAACAAGAAAAGTGGTCGTAGTCAAGTCCTGCAAAAAAATTATTGTACATCAATTTTGATAATCCCTATAAAAGCCAGGTACATAGTATAAACAAATTAGAAATTATTTTTCTAATCATCACCTCAAATGATAATGTCGATGGTTGCATCTGGCTCAATCCCATAGCCATAGCAATACTAGTAGTGGTATCGACCTGAACAACATATATAAAGCGTGAATCAAACTTGTATATATACATAAATTATAAAGTATATATATAGACTACAAGATTATCACAGAAAAGCATACATGTGATGTAGGCAAAGTAACTAATGGTCGAAGGTGTACATGTGGTGTGCCATCAAACAATCTAGAAGCCTACAATTGCAAAAAATAACGAACATGAATCAAAGTTGTACATAAATTAGTAAGCATGTAAACACTTCAAATTAATGGATGAAAAACATACTAGTGTATATGCGGCTAAGCCTCAATGGTCCATGGGTAACGTGAAGAACTACCCACCTTAGTGCTACACGAAGCACCCTACAAAATTGAAAAAACATATCATATACATCATTACATAAAAAATTATTGTTTATTTTAAATGTACATATCAATACAATGTATCTAGATGAAAGTGCATACCGTATATGGGGCACCAACATCTCTAGGTATTGAGGTAACATGTTGTCGGTTCCTCAATGATTTGGTATGATCCATCCTCTGTTCAGAAAAAATTGACTCATGTTATGATTCATATGTGTATATAAAAAGGAATTTATTATCGCACTATAAATTGTATACACCTAAAAATTGTCTGAAGATAATTAATTAAATAAGCAATTATTTATTAATCCACATTCCCTAATTTAATTGAATTCAATAGCAATTTGATTAAATTCACTCATTCCTCTACTTATTAATAAATCTAAGGATTTATTAAATAGGTTCATTTAATATCCCCCTTTGATTAATTAATTCCAAATTAATTAATTCTCTCCATCAAAATCATTCTTCCAATCCTCTAATTAATTAAAACAGTTCAAATCAATGAGTTGTTGAAATTAATTAGCCATTTTCGTATTAAATGAATTTCTAAATTCAATTCTCCTAACTTTAACCACCCAACCTAACCATTCCTAAACTTAACCCATTCTACCTACCTCCTTGTCCCCTTTCATCTAACATCTTCTAAGAACCTTTGTGGCTCTTGTCACTAAGTGTTCCCTTTAAACCAACCCCCTTTGCCAACTTCCTCCAATTTAACCATTGATATCTTCAAATCAATCTTGATAGTTTATTCCTGCCACCTCACCCCAAGCCTTGGAAATCCTATAAAAAAACCCCCTTTTGGAGAAATAATGATCCGATCTCATATCAATTTAGGCATTGTTACTATAGGCAATTAGTCTTTCAATCATATAGTAATTAGCTTTTGGATTGATCATAGCATTTTCATCTAGTTTCTTAAATCATGCATTTCATATCATCTTCATAATCCATCATGATCAAGTAGCTATTCAACTCTTGAGTTGTCACTTTGGAGGTCATTGCTCCACTGAGAGCTCATCAATCCAACACTTTCAAGGTCCTCAAGAATAGAGGAAAATGGGACATTTAGAGGAAGGGTTATGGTTTTCATTTTTTATTTAGTTTGAAATTAAGCTTTTCAATTACGTTTTTATTGTCTCATTATATGTGTATGCCTCTTATATCACACATTTTTAGCATCACATTAATTGGCACCCACCGTGGGGCCCAACCCCTTTGATCTTTAACAAGTTTGCTTGCAGGAATCTTCATTGACAGGTTTATTAGCTCTTTTGTAGTGCAAATTAGCTCTTTTGGAGTGTAGATTAGCTCTCCTGGAGTACAAATTACCTCTTCCAGAGTGCAGATTAGTGCTATTCGACTGCTGAATCACATTCTTGGTTCCTGTTATGGCGTTCCAACACCTCATATGATTTTTTTAGGAGATTCATTAATTTTGTCCTTATGTTTTTCTGTACTTTAGCACTTTTAGACTATACTTTAGCAGTTTTGGTATATATTGTAGCATTTTTGGCACATTTGTCAACGTTTTCAGTCTGTTTGACAGCATTTTTGGTGTGTAGAACAATGTTTCTGGTGTGCAGAGTAGCGTTTCTGGTGTGTAGGGCAGCGTTCTTAGCATACTTGATGGCATTTTTGATCAATTTGATGGCGTTTTTAGTTTTTTATTGATTTCATAAATATTGTATGTTGCATTCTTCATTTCTTCTTCTGGACTGTCACTTTCCCGAACCTAATTTGTAGATTGTTGGTTTTGTAGGTACTTATTTTGCTATGAAAGATTGGAGTCATACACTATTTCACCGTCAAATAATGCAACATAAACTACTAACTTTGTTTGCAGCCACGAGATATTGCACTTATATTTGTTAAATTAGGCACATAGACTAACTACAATGGAAATGAACAAACATGTCTTATGTGTTTTTGATGATAGGCGAGTATGCTGTCACCTTTCTTAGGTGATCAGAAAGCTAGACTCGTCCTTTACTTTCAATGGTGCATTTCTTTAGTAGGCCTGCTCTCCCGAGGAGTTAATAACTCTTAGCCATTAAGGTCGGTGAGAGGGGAACGACCTAAGTGGGAACGGCTAATGCCAAGTACTCCAACCCACTATAAAATAAACATGATTTGATGAAAATCAAGTCAAAGGCAATGATCAGGAATAGCTCTCCTCCATACCTTTGGGTATATCAAACCTTGGTTTTCAAGGCTGGGAGACCTCTTAATTGATTTTATACCCCAACGCGTCGTACGGATCCCTTACTAGTTCCAAGTAAATTAGAAGCTACCCGGTTTACCTCCAAACATTATTAAATTCTTAGTGCATGGAGGGCAAAGAATCTCTCCTTAAGATACTCACCATATGTCCCTCTTGAGCATATGTGCGAACTCCCCTTTTGAGACCTTATTGCTAGGCTCATAACGGGACTCCACTAGCTCTCGCAAAGGCAAAAACACGAGCGCCCTTTAGGGGGTGACAAGGCTGTGTGAGTTGACAGGGTACCAAGTGTGGGATAAGAACTAATAAGGAATCCAATATCCTTAGGATAGATTGATTGATGTGTTTTCAATTATTCCAAACCCGTGAAAACTTGGGCTTTCTTTAAAGCTTCTTAAACATACACTTTATGTGTCCTTTGGGACAAAATTATAATCTAATTTTTGTGTTTATAAGTCAAGTCAAGATCTCATCCATTGAAATACAACAAACATTGAAAACTCAAACTTCAAACTGTCAAAGTCACCAATTTCATAGCAGATTAGCTCTTTCAGTCCAAACAGTCGCACCTTCAGTCCAAACAGTCGCATCTACAGTTCAAACTGTCGCACCTACAGTCCAAACAGTCGCATTTATAGTCTAAACATTAACACTTTTGGTCTAAACATTAGCACTTTCAGTCCAAACAGTTGCATCGATAGTCCAAACAGTTGCATTTCCAGTCCAAGCATCAACTCTCTCGGTGTTAATATACATTTTCTCATATTTCAACATTGAGCACATTAGAGTTTATGGTCTAAGCATTAGAGTTCTTGGTGTAAACATCAGAGTTTCTGGTATAAATTGCAGAATTCTGGGTCTAAATAGTGGCACTCTTGGCCTAAAGGTTAGCTCCCTTGGTCTAATCAACAACTCTTATGAGTTACATACCAAATTGCTCATGTTGCAACATCAAATCTCCTTTTTGTACTTGCTAGGTCTACATATCCGTTTCGTGAGTTTGAAAATCACAAAGTAGAGTCAAAATTGAAATCTCCTAAGTCCAAACACTTAATTTTCTAAGTCTACACACCATTATTTGAACTTTAGAGTCACTATATTGTAGAGCAACGTTTCTGGTCTATATGTTAGCGTTCCTAGTCTGTTCAGCAGTGTTTTTGGTCTATTTGTTAGTGTTTCTAGTCAATTTGTTAGTGTTCCTAGTCTGTTTCCTAGTGTTTTTGGTTAGTTTATCAGCGTTCCAGTTTTGTCTGTCAGTGTTTTTCGTCAGTATATTAGAGTTCTTAGTCATTTTGTCAGCGTTTCTAGTAAAATAAATCAAAATCATAAAACAAAAGTAACCCATTTCTCAAACAGCCAAACATAGTGATTAGGTCATTTAATCAGGTTATCTTTTGTAAAAACCAAATTCAAGAGCTAGACATGCTAAAGGTCTCAAGTATTCACCTCAAACAAGTTTCAAGATCTAACAGCTTAAAGTGTAACATCACATTCTCTTTGATAAATTGATCATTCAAACATAGTTTCTCATCAGGATCTATCATCCTTTATCACGAAACTACAACGCTTGATCAAAATAACCTCGTTCTCTATCATAGGATATATCATTCCTATTGGACTTGGTTCTTATCAAATCATCACCATTGCACTCCAAAACCGAAGATCGAAAAACTTGCAAACCTTTAAACACTCGAATCCTCTTTTCGTGTCATATCGTGCTATCACATTTACCTTGATAGTTGATCCCTTATCAAAACAACTTTTTTGACAATAAAATCCTAGCATAATATCAAACACATGTGTGTGCTCATTATAACTAAAGATCAGAGAGAGAAGAGTGTAGAAATGGAAACAAAAACTATTGAAATAGCTGAAAATCATAGCAACATGGCATACCAAACAAAATCCAAGAAGAAAACATAACAAGTTAGCATACCAAAGCAATCAAACAAGTCCAAAATCAGTCTCCAACTATGTCAAAACCTAACAAAGATTCAAATACATATCCAAAGAAAGGTGGCTCTTTTATGCAACTCTTAAAGAGATCTCTAAAGGATTTGGCTAAGAAAGATCAAAATCATGCACCCATGTCTAGCAATGGCTCATCCCCCCATAAACAAATTGATTCTCCAAAGGCATCTATTCCTACACCTCTTGAAAGCTTGCAAGAACCTTCCATAGCATCATCACCAAAGAATACACCCAAAGATGAAATTCCCTAAGGGATATCCATAATTGTCATTAAACCTATTTCAGAGGATCCTATTCAAAGCTTATCTCCTTCATATCCAAGCATTAATTCATTACAGCATCCCCATAATTCTCTCTTGCAAATTGAATTCCTCATTCATATAATGCTTGTTAAACGTGTCCTAATAGATGGGGGAGCTAGCTTGAACATTTGCTCTTTGAGTCTTGTCCCTGCTCTAGGATATTCAGAAAATGCAGTTGATCCCTGTCAAAAGATCACTTTCAAAGCAGATAATGAGGAAAAACATTCTTCTAAAGGAGTGGTGATATTACCCATCAGAGTGGGACCTTTGCAGAAGAACACGGCATGCCAAGTCCTAGACTTGGATTTACCTTACAATATACTCTTGGGAAAACCCTGGATACAGGACATACAGGCTATCCTATCAATAGATCATTAGTGCATAAACTTTCCATATAATGGTGAGGAAATCATGATCAAATCAGAATCAAATCCATTGTGGTATTCTACTAATCTAAAATTATCTCAAGAGGTTATCACTCCAAATAATAAAGAGACAACATCTTCAGATAATCTAAAATCAGCTCAAGAGGTCAATGTTCCAAATAACAGAGAGACATCATCTTCAGATAATCTAAAATCAGCTCAAGAGGTCATTGTTTCACATAAAAAAGAGGCAACATATCCAAGCACACAATCCAAAGAAGAATCATTTGCATCAATTCTATCAAACATGGAGAAACAAATGCAGCTAAAAGATCAAGAGAAAGAAGAACATTTACTATCAAGGAAAACCAAACAAGAGCAACTTGAAATTGAAAGAGAAGAAGAAGATATAGAAGTCGATGTAGTTCACATGTATGCAGGAAAAATGTTAGGAACTGGCCTACTTGAATCAGAATCACATTCAGTTGACATGGACTTAACCGAGCATGACCAGGAGCTTCTTGTACGAGGTCATTCTGACAAGAGTACTGTTCTAGACATGGAAATAGATACTGAAAGCTTTGACATCTCTATCATAACCCCTGCTATCTTTGAAACAATTCAACCTAAAAATACTTTACCTCTAATCCATCCTGAACCTATGGACTGGAAAAATGAAGATCCTTTACCAGACCTTATTGACTGGGAAAGTGAAGAACAAACTGACATCTATATCTTACCTAATGATCATGCTATATCCTTATATCTTGATGAAATCAAACCCGCAAAAACTTTCACCAGGGATTCTGCTAATGTATCTTTGAATCAAGTGGGTGTTAAATCTCCTAGTCGCAAAATTGAAAATCAAGAAAACAATATCAGGTATAATGCTGAAAACTATTTATTGGCAACATTAGACCAAGAAAAAGTAAAAATAAAGGACACATCTAACGATGAAAACCTCCTCGAGGCACCAAAAGATGGGAGATTTGACACCTTATCTATGTGCTATCAAGAAAGGTCATCTATTCTGATCAAACTAATAGAGGCAGTTACCATGGGCACAACTGATCTACATCCAGAAAGACAAAAATACTGGGAACCCTTCACAAGGAGGCAAATCAATTTCACCTAGTCATGTGCAAATATCTCAAGGACATATCCATATCTTATAATGCATCATCCAAATATCAGTTCAGGAGCAGAAATCAATAAGGGAACACAACATGGAGCCATCTACAGTATCAAAATGGCTATACAATGGAATATAACACAACTTCAAGTCTTTGGAGACTCTTAGCTCGTCATTAACCAAATCAATGATGACTATCAAACAAAAGATGACAAACTCATGCCTTACAAGAAGATGGTGGATGATTTCAAGAAGTACTTTGTTGAAATAACTTCTGAGCAGATTCCAAGAAATGATAATAAAGCAGCAAACACCATGGCTACACTTGCTTCTCTCCTGCAGACACAGGAAAATAAACAACATTATGAATTCTTGGTTGAAGAGTTGTTTCATCCCACCTTTAATTGTCCTGATTCCCAAACCATCTGTCAATTTATTGGACATGATTCCTCTCGCTATGGCCAAACTTACACATACCTGAAAGACAATACACTACCTCTTGATTTATCAAAGAACCAAAAGAGAAACTTTATTCGCCAATCCTCCCATTATACTCTCATCACCGACACCCTTTATAAAAGCGGTCTAGATGGTACTCTCTTAAGATGTCTCAAACAAGAAGAATCTAAGAAGGCCTTAAATGAAGTACATAACGACATTTGTGGCACTCATTCAAGTGGTCTTACCCTTTTAAAAAAACTCATACGCTTGGGCTATTATTGGCCGACTATGGAACGGGATTCTTTTCAAATAGAAAGAACATGCAAACAATGTTAGATCCATGGAAATTTGATTCATGCACTAGCACAAGAACTTCATGCTTTGGCAACATCTTGGCCTTTTTGTCAATGGGGTCTAGATCTAGTAGGAAAGATAAATCCTTCCTCATCTAAGGGACACAAATTCATCCTAGTAGCTACATAATACTTTACAAAATGGATTGAGATTGTACCTCTCACAAACATTACAGGAAAACAATTTGCTACATTTATCTCGAACTACATCATCTGTCGCTATGGAATACCCATGACCATTATCACTCATAATGGGTGACCATTCAAGAACCAAGATATACAAGAGCTTTGTGAGAAGTTCAAAATCCAGCATAGATTCTTCACGCCATATTATCCACAGGGAAATGGATAGGCCGAAGCATCTAACAAAACTATTCTGAAAATCCTCAAAAAGATAGTGAATGATGCTGGAAAAGATTGGCACATTCAACTGAATCCTTCTCTCTGGGCCTACCGCACCAGTATCCACACACCAATGGGTGCTACACCTTTCTCTCTTGTATATGGATCAGAAGCCATATTGCCAATCGAAGTAGAGATACCCTCTCTACATATATCACTCAAAGGTACAAAGAGTATCTAGACTACAAGAGTTAGAATTGATCCATGAACAAAGACAAAATGCCTTTGATCATCTAAAGGTATATCAGCAAATAATGTGTCAGAGCTATAATCACAAGGTAAAACCAAGACTCTTTCAAGTGGGAGAACTAGTGCTAAAGGAAAATCCATGCAACCAAGCAAATTGAGAAAAGAAAGGAAAATTTGAACCAAACTGGTTAGGTCCATTTGTGGTCACAACAGTATTTGGGTCAAGAGCATATCAGTTATCAACACAAGATGAAGATCAGCTCAAGAAACCCATCAATAGCATGCATCTGAAGAAGTTTTATGTTTGAAAAAATCCAAAAACAGTGAAAAAGCAAAACAAGAAAAGAAAAAAAATTAAATATGATAAAAAAATGCAATAAAAACAGATGGTGAAAACCTGGCAAATAGGTGCTATCTATCAACTAGCTCTTCCATCTATTAGTTCATGCATCCTTCCACTTGCATTTCATTTCCATCAACACTGTTCATATCCATCATAAAGCCTTTGTACATACGTAGGCATCCCAGGTGATTTCTCGCCATGGTTTGGATCATTATATATATCATAATAAAGGTTGTTTCTAAGCTGGGGGCAAAATCCTAAACCTAGCTGGGGGCAAAAAGTTATGATCATTTTGAGCTTAATCAAACAGGTAGAACAATAGTTAGACAACATTGGTCAAGTGAAAAATTGAGACACATCCAACGTTGAACATAAGATCACATTGACAATCCTTAACTACCACATATCAGTCTAAACATGACAAAACACATATCAATGCATGATATATCTTGACTCATGATTTTAACACTTTGGCAATAATGGTTCAACTATTTTATTTTGATTTTCGCTATCATAATTTCTGAGTAACTCCACGATGTCTTTGACTAGAGGAACGAGGAAGGAACATGATATTTTTCTTGTCTACTATCTATAAATTAATCATTAATATGTGCAACGTTGTCTCAGGACATGATCATTAGAGGATCATAGAAGACATTTCGGATTTGCATATAGGAATAGTTAATACTACTTGTTTTATGCAAGCAACACTCAGGTCATCTTGGTTCAACTATACCTCGATGCTTGTGCTAACTTGCAATATAAAAAACTAGGAAAGTAGTGCTCAAGTCATCATGGTTTAATTATACCATTGATATTTGCACTCACTTCCCACATTTTTAAGGCTCAATGATGAAACAAAGCAAGCAATGACTTCATGACTAGTCCGATCACCGCATTGCATTTCATTCTTGCATTTGCATTTTAAAGTAGATCTGCATTTCATTTTGCATGGGATCACAAAAGCTCATCTTTTCCAAGGCCAAAGAATAACATGATTTTATTTCTCTTATTACGTGATTGAGTATATTGGACAATAACAAAAATAATCAATCAATTCATCCTGGCTCTACCTAGCTAAGGTGGGGTATCAACATCCATGTCTTCAGAAAATGCTCTCAAGACTAAATAATGGTAAAGTGATCCTATAATCAAGTCACCTCATCATATCAGTTTCTTGATTTATCTATCTATCAAATCAATCTATTGATCGATTTTGCTCAATTGAGATTTTTATAAAATCTCGTTGGGCCCCTATCAATGATGCTCATCTATCATGAGGTCATTATCAAATCTTATTTCATCTCACACGTGTATCGAGATAAATCAGAACTGATCAATAACATTTATGAATCAAGAGCATCTAATGTTATCAATTAGATGGCTAATCAAATCTTACCCTATCAAAATCGAGTCAAATCATCAAAAATCAAAACTTCATTACCAAATTCAAATCAAACTCGCAAAGAATCGAAAATCAAATCAAATTGTCAGCAAAGTCAACCAAATGACAAATCAAATCATTTTATCAAAATCATCCAAATCAAAACCTCATTGCTAAAAATCATCAAAAAAATTGCAAAAAAAAATCCAAAAATCATCAAAAAAAATTTCAAAAATATCATCAAAACATTGCAAAAAAAAACAAAAAAAAACACCCCTCCCCCCCGCGGTGGTGCCCTAAGCGCTGCTCTAGGCGTCGCTTGCAATGCCAGTGGTGGTGCCGCCCATGGTGATCACGGTGGTGGTCGTCGCCGGGGCTCTTCCTCCACTGCCTTCTTCCCAATTCTTGCCCAAAAAATTAAAAAAAAATCAAAAATCGAATCACCAAAATCAAAAAAAAAAAACATCAAAAATTGAATCACCAAAATCTCAAAAAAATAAAAAATCGAATATCACCAAAATCTCAAAAAATAAAAAACTTACCAAAAAAATAAAATAAAATAATAAATCTCATTTTATCAAAGGCTAAATCTCAAGCTCATCTTATCCAAGTTCAATCTATGGCAAGAATCATCGAAGCATCATCATAAGTGTATACACAATCAAACTGATGACTCATCTCTCTCTTGATATTGTCAACCAAGCACCAATCTTATGTTAGCCCCTCAACCAAATCACTATCAGCATACTGGTCCTGCAACCTGATATCAACAAACCATCAGTTCTTTATCCAATCAATCTTAATCCATTCTACCAATCGATCGCATCCGATCTATCATATCATGTCTTATACAGGATGTATCCTTCTTGAAACCAGACATTCTAATCACGTCTTATATGAGATATATCTTTCCTAAAACCAGACGCTCTTGATCATCTTTATCTTATATAGGAGGTGTCATTCCTGAAACCAGACTATATCTAGATCTTATCGATCTCCTCTTATTAATGGAAAAACTAAACCATTGTGATCAAAGAACTCGCACTTTCATCAATCAAAGTTGCGAAATCAAACATTTTCTAATCGGGACATCAATCTCGCAATCATCCAACCACTTCACAAATCAATTATCTCAATTGATCTCCTGAGGGGGCATCATCATACCACAATCAATCAATCAGCGTTTGGGGCATCATATCGAGATTTATGATCTCCAAGATCAAAACCGCATCATATCGAGATTTATCATCTCCAAGATCAAAACCGCATCATATTGAGATTTATCATCTCGAAATCAAATCAGTATCATATCGAAACCAAATCCGCATCAAATCAAGATCAAATCTATATTATATCAAAATCAATATCAGCAACACCATCAATTGAGTTTTCTTTGAACCAACGCGTCGTCACACATCACTTCAAAGAGGGGCAAAATGTATACACCTAAAAATGGTCTAAAGATAATTAATTAAATAAGCAATTATTTGATTAATCCACCTTCCTTAATTTAATTGAATTTATTAGCAATTTGATTAAATTCACTCATTCCTCTACTTATTAATAAATCTAAGGATTTATTAAATAGGTTCATTTCATATCCCCCTTTGATTAATTAATTCCAAATTAATTAATTCTCTCCATCAAAATCATTCTTCCAATCCTCTAATTAATTAAAACAATTCAAATCAATGAGTTGTTGAAATTAATTAGCCATTTTCCTATTCCTAACCATTCCTAAACTTAACCCATTCTACCTACCTCCTTGTCCCCTTTCATCTAACATCTTCTAAGAACCTTTGTGGCTCTTGTCACTAAGTGTTCCCTTTAAACCAACCCCCTTTGCCAACTTCCTCCAATTTAACCATTGATATCTTCAGATCGATCTTGACCGTTGATTCCTGCCACCTCACCCCAAGCCTTGTAAATCCTATAAATAGACCCCCTTTTGGAGAAATAATGATCCGATCTCATATCAATTTAGGCTTACTATAGGCAATTAGTCTTTCAATCATCTTGTAATTAGCTTTTGGATTGATCATAGCATATTCATCTAGTTTCTTAAATCATGCATTTCATATCATCTTCATAATCCATCATGATCAAGTAGCTACTCAACTCTTGAGTTGTCACTTTGGAGGTCATTTCTCCTTTGAGAGTTCATCAATCCAACACTTTCAAGGTCCTCAAGAATAGAGGAAAATGGGACATTTCGAGGAAGGCTTATGGTTTGCATTTTATATTTAATTTGAAATTAAGCTTTTCAATTACATTTTTATTGTCTCATTATGTGTATGCCTCTTATATACCACATTTTTAACATCACATAAATTATACAAATAAATTTGTACCTCTGTAGGCTAATCATCGTCTGTCCATAGGAGATCAACATATGAAGAGACGACATTAGCATGTACAACCTTCTCGACATTATCATAACCACCATGGGCAGCATCAGCATCATCAAAATCACCATCTCCTCTAGGGGCAGCCTCACTCTGTGGATCCCTACATACATCCCCACAGCTCGTGCAAACATGTGCTAAGCTAGTGGAAGCCCTCACCTCTCGCAACTGCTGTACCAAATTGCCCGATAGGGCACTCAATGAACCTAGAGCAGAATCCACTGCTCGATGATGGGCAGGTGCTAGAACAACTAGTGATGGAAGAGGAACCAATGGATCATCGCGCACACGGTTTTTAACCCTGTCACTCAATTTTGCTCCTGGCCTATCCTGGGGCGTGCCTCTCCCAACGCCCTAAAATGATCTAATATCAAAGTAATTTGGCTTTTTGCCCAATTCAAATTCAGCCCATAATTTCTTCAAAAAATACATCGAGACCTCATGATTGGAGTGTCGTGGATGGTCAAAGACCATCCACCACTTCTCCCAAAAGTGGCTAGCAATTTCCGGGTGCCTACACCATTGAATAGAGATCTGTGGCTTCTTTGGATCTATCTCTTCACCCATCTTAGGTTTCACAAAATATTTTTTCAAATCCATTTTTTTAATTTTTAATTCATTAACTTGTTTGTATGTGAGGCCATCAGCATAAAATACATGCAATCCCTCACGCCAACTATGATAGCTATCTAGCTCGCTATCTAATGCCTGCACAAACTATGCAATGCCTTGCATACTATCTGCAAGGCGTAACAACTGAGGAGGTGGATGATGCTCACGCCTAATAGTATGAATATCTCTAATCAAAGCATCAATATTCATCCTAATTGTCTATCTCAACTGATCGGGTGGAGGTGGAGGTGGAGGTGGAGGTGGTACTAGACCTAATAGCTCATTTATCTCAAACTCATCCATCATGTGAAAATAATCTGCATATATATACAAACATAAAAATTTACAATTACAATTACTGTAAAGCGGAAAATCGCAATCGAACCCTAGTTGCACTCCCCTCTTCCAACTCCGAGGAGAGAGAAGGGAGGTCGCTAGGGTTGATGGTTTTCACTTAAGGGAGAGACTTTACATTCAAAAGAGGGGTTGAAACCCACAAGATCTAATCCCACACAATGCAAGATTGGATGCTAAAATGAGTTTCAAGGGTTAAGACAGCAAGGCTACCCTCTTTTGTAAAGAATGTTGATAGAAGAATTGAGCTAGGAATGCATAGAAAGTGATAAAGATTCGCTTATAAACTGAGTTAGGGATATAGGATGAAGCTGCGGACCTGGAATTAGCAGTAAAATGTCGATACGGCGCTGTCCTGCAAATTTGAGCAAAAGTTGTTGGGACGATGGCGCTCGGCGCCACGGTCCTCCGAAAAATCCGCGAAACGAAGGGGGATCTGTTCGTCTTTGCACAAGGATTCCAGATCTTCAATTTCAGTCGCGTACCTACAACCTACACATAGAAAAGCGAAGACGATTGGGGGGTTAGGGATTAGGGGTTTGCCTTTAGGTCAAACCCCAGTTTTGGAATTAACCAAGAAATGAGAAATGCTGTAAATGTAAATGTCTATAATGTAAAACAAGTACTAATACCTTGTTGTAAGAATGTTTGTATCCTTATGTGCGAAGGTATAGA
This sequence comes from Cryptomeria japonica, assembly GCF_030272615.1. NCBI lineage: Eukaryota > Viridiplantae > Streptophyta > Pinopsida > Cupressales > Cupressaceae > Cryptomeria > Cryptomeria japonica. The sequence goes on along the minus strand of NC_081408.1, from coordinate 160,627,892 downwards.
TGTTGTTGTTTGTTGTATGTTGTATATAGTATGTAGCTTGTAGTAAGTGATCTCCTCTTCAATGGTTGAATCCTTGTCTTGAATGCAACACTTAGCCTTGAATGGAGACTTAGAATGATCAATTGCTTGAAGGAACATTTGAGTGCTTGAATGCTTGAATGTTTGAGTATCGTTTCCACGCTTTTTCCATCATATCATCTTATGTCCAAATGAGAGAGGAAAATGTAGTTTATATACTTGCCAATTAGGGTTAAAAGACTGATTTTCCTGACCTTAGGCCGACCAGGAAAGTTAATTTTCCAATTTGCAAACAAAAAGACCTGAGACCCCATAGGAGACCGGGCCCAAAATAGGCCCAGGGACCAGGGCGCTGGGCGCCATGGTCCTGAAGTACCAAGGCGCTGGGCGCTCTGGTCCCACCTCCCGGGACAGCAGGGTGCAAGGAGGTTCAGGCCAGGGTGCTTGAAAAATGCAGTTTGTGGTGTCGTAATCAGGTTTCGGGGTCTCCATTCAGGTTGCGTGTTGCGTCGCCATCATGAAGACCGAAATGCAGTTGAAATTGCAAGTGTCGCAATTTTAGGACGCTACAATTACAAACATGAAAATTTACAATTACAAACTATTTAATTTACATTTCACCTTCCAAAAAAACTTATAATTAAATACAATTTAGCAACTTAAATATAAAAAAAGGAAACTCACATAGATCTATAATATTATTGATAGGTGAATAATAATAAGCATCATTTAAGAGATATTATCCACTTAAATCAAAGTATAAGAAAAATTCTACAAAATAAAACATCATAATGCCCATGCAACTCAAACAATACTTTTTAACATCTAAAGATGAATTAGGATAAGTTCCATCAAAATCATAAAAATAATCATAAGTTATATCTATGAACTTGTCAATACATGTACTACTTTGTTGTGTTCTTTTCTAGAATCATTGGATGATTTAGTGATCGTAACTAGTAGTACTACACTAAGTTGAAGCTTGAATAAATAATAGGTTCTCTACTCTTGGAGGAGTTAAAACAAAAAAAAACTGTATTTTTTTATATTCAATTTTATATTGGTATTTTCTTGTTCAAAGTCGCAACCCACAAAATGTGATTCTAATATTGATCTATATTTGATTCTTATTTTTATTAAATCTGCCACTAGTGTGATTTATTGTCCTCTTAACTTAAATCAAGCTATGTAAATTTAAAGCCTCGTAACTTTTGATAGAGAGCATATTTTTTCATGCTTCATGTGGCATTGAAAAGGTGGTTCATAAATCTCCATAGATCACACAATTATTTTCTAGAATATTCCCTTGTATTTTATATTTTTTTTTTTGTGATTTCACATTCTAGTCATTTACTTGGACATCTTGGCACTTGAAAATGACCGTCTTACATGAGATGAATTTGTTTGATATGTTTTAGATGTATTGATTTTATTGATCTTTTAGGTTTTTATTTGAGGAGGTATCATAGGTTTCTCTATTCATCTTTTTGTGGTAAAATTAGAAAGGGATAACTATGATTCTTTTGTAAAATGGTATCTTGATAAGTTTTAGGTGGTGTAATCATTTTCCTTTTATGTATGGAGTCATACCTAAACTAGAAACACTAGAAATTATATAATCTTGGTGTAACACCATTGACCATGTAGGAGTGATTTGATCTAGTATCAAGATCATGATTCTATGCGTATTGCATTGGATATTTATTTCCCCCACACACTTTGGAATAGACCTTAGGAGATCCATGGAGACCCACATATCTCTCCATTCCTAGAGGATACTATTGTAGATTGTTTCATTCCCTTTGTAGATGAAGATCACATAACCTTCGATGGTGATACTTAAGAGGAAATTTATTATATCATATTAAATAATTTATTTACTTAAGATCAACTTTTATTTACATATTAAATAATTTTCAAAATACATTTTAATTATGTACATCAATTATATCAATTAGAATAAACATTTGGTAATTTGAAATACAAGCAATTATCATAAAAAAATTAGAATCAATTCATTCTAAATGTAAAATGATACATACACATATAAATATATAAATAGTTTTTTAATTTAATATATACTTGGGAAAATAAATTTATATAGACTTGTAAATTTTTAAGTAATTTAGTGGGGTTTATAATGAAACCTATCCAAGAAAATTTGTCTTATATTAGAATAATATATTTTATCTTACCATATAAATTAAGGATCATGACTCACAAGATTGCTATATATCTATGTGTCGTAAACAAAATATGTAAAATATGTAGTAATAAAAAACATGTTTCTTTATAAAAGAAAAGATATGGACAATTTCCTATAAGGTACAAATGGAAAAAAAATGCATAACTCATCTACCCTATATAGACACCACCCTCAACTCTCCCTTCTTGTTGGTTCTTATTTTACTATTTCAATTAATGCTTTCACATAATATAATACATTCACTTCCAACACACACTCTACTATTTTCATGTTCATTTTGCAAACCAACCAACACTTTACTAATATTGCTACAATAAGATTGCAATACCTCAAACTCTTGATGTACACCTTCTATTTATACTTTCTTGCTTTCCATTTGAGGCAAGTAGGTCACTAAGTCCAATCCTTTCGAGAAATCAACAAACATTTCTTAGACAAACCTACCTTGATTCTCCATTAACAATTTTCATGTCCATAATTAAAAGGAGTCTTAAGATCCATTTTCATAAGCCTATAGTAATAATGAACATAATTAGGTTGAAGAAAAACCCCTCTTAGATAAAAATTTTTGTGCTGTTACCTACCTCCATACTTGTCTCTTCTAGTGCAACTTTCATGAATCCTAGAGTTTATTTTGATTTGTAAATAAAGATTTGGTTAAACCTTTAGTAAAATAAATTATTACAGGGTTTTTGATCCTTTCCTTTCTCTATGTTTATTATACTTATCATCGAATCCAATGGAAAAATACTCTCTCCTATAACCCCAAAAAACTAAATTTAACTCTAAAAACTCCAATTAAAAACTAAATATATGTTCCATTTGATACAACACTACTAGGAAAAACATTGATCACTAAGCACCATTTAATACCATAAGCACTAATAACACTCCTTCAAATGTCATAGCACCACCTTTATTAAGTTAATCCATTGAATTAGCATTCTACAAATGAACACTAATCTAATGAAATTAAAACCATTTATTTAAAACTTATAATTCTCCTTAATAGAATCCTTATCAAACCTCAATAATAGTTAAGGAACATTAATCCATGGTGTCCAACTCAATTGCTTAGGACATGAAAACATTAAAATTTCTGACACTAAATATATCCACCATTAGGAATGCTTAAGGTGGTTGATAACATACATGTTACTCTAAATGTTTTCTTGAGCTAGGAATCATGGTATATTGCCACTATTGAATCTTAATCCAATGTTGTATTGACCAAGTAATCAACCAAGATAATCAAATTTCTCCTGGGACTTGTTCATTTTTTTTTATTTAGGGTTTAGTGTAAGTTTTTTTCTATTTAGGGTTTAGTGTAAGTTTTTTTCTATTTAGGGTTTAGTGTTCATTTTTTTCTATTTAGGGTTTAGTGTTCATTTTTCTGTTCAGGGTTTATTATCTATTTTTTGTGTCTAATGTTTATTGTTCGTTTATGTTTTTGTTTTTTGTTTTTCTCCTATGGTTTAAATACTATTCATGTTTTTTATTTTTTTCCTACGATTTTTACTATTCATGTTTTTTGCAATATTTGAAAACTAAAAACTATTTTAAACATGAAATAAAATAAAATAAAAGATGATTTTCAAACTTTAAAACATAAAAATTAAAAAATAACAATACATTAACATTTTTTTATGAAAAACAATAAAAATAAATAAAATAGAATATAAAAATAAAACTAAATACCTGGAAGGAGGTAAAAATGGTCTAGGGAGTCAGCTGGAGTGAAAAAAAGCGGTACCTGTTCTTCTCAGAATGTCTACCCGTTTTCCAAATAGTGAAAATGATGGAAAATATTTTTTTTTTTTAAAATACATTTCAAAAACGGTGGCCCCTTTTTTTCAAATCAGGCTCCTGATTTGAAAGAAACGGGCACCCGTTCCTAAATGGGCACCTGTTTATTTATGGCTCGGGCACCTGTTTCTAGCGGGCTCATTTTCCAACCCACGGACTTCCGCGGGATTGGGACCCAACTTTGTGCGTTTACTATATATATATATATATATATATATATATATATATATATATCTAACTGTATAGCATGCATTTATACACAGTTCCATTTAATTGATAATTTTGCCATCCATATCTAAACATTAAATTTATATATAAATATAATCATTTACTTTTTTGAAATTGATCTCAAAACTATGAGAGAAATTGTATACCCACAAATTGGACCCTTCAAATTTAAAATATGTTTGACTCTTGATAATTTCACAATTTGTTATGAGTGGAGTAAACAAAATGTTGAAGTGATTCACTTCTATTGATATTAAGACTTTTAATTCCATCCTCTCACATCCAAAAGTCTCATTTCAATAAGGATCATGTAAATACTAGCATCACTTCAATAGGAGCACCTACTTGGATCTATATATATTCATTCTAAAGAACATACAAAATTGTTTGCTATCTATTTATCTAGGTTAGTACAACTATAAAAAGTTCTCTTCTAGGGGTTGACCTAGGAGAACAGGTGCCTTCATAAATCAACAACGCTCCAAATGTATTCATCGATATCATTAGACCTTTTAGTATAGTAGACAATCAAACATGTGATATTTTGGTAATCTAAATTAAATTTAATAAGAGATCTTCTAGTAGAGAGCTATGTGTCAAATTTTGCTTCAAAATCTTATACTTTTTTATGATAGAATATTTTTAATTAAATTAGAAAATAATAAATTTGGTGAGCTATGAAACATAAATGCACAAGAAGAAAGAGTGTCCATCTTCATGTTAAATGGGGAATACATAATTTCTATGCAAAGTATAAGATGGAACACAAACATAGAGGATCTATTTATAGTTTCATCTATATGTGATTCATTATTTTTTAACTTTCTTTATTGAGTATAGAGACAAGTACATATTGACTTTAAATTTACTTTCTTGAAATAATATATACTGTTCAATTGTCTATTATCGTATATCAAATAATTAATCTAAATTAGTTTATAATGAGGTGTATGTATTCTATTAGATTAACCTAGATTAGTGCAAGCAATGTGTGTTTTCCTTTACTACATGTAGCAATTTATTTTCTTTTCAAAATTAATTTATTTTATCACTTTTTATTGCATGAATAATAAAGAGGGTCAATCACCATTACTAGTTTCTTCATAAAATGTATGAATTTAAGTATTCATATATTATTATTTTCAATTCAAAAAAATTTATGTAAAGCTTCTTATTATTTTTAGTAATACCTTTTATTATTATTATTTATTATTTTCCTTTCTAAACATTATATCTCAAGATTTTAGTTTTTTGTTTGCACTTACAAATATCGTTGTTTCAAGTTGAAATCAAATATATTTAAATAAAATCAAATTGAGATTTATTTGTTTAAGCAATTGTAAAAAAAAAAATAGAATATATTTTTATTAAATATTAAATAATTTTTCTTCTTCATATTATAAAGTTTTGAATAGATTAAACTAGGATAGGCCTCAACCAATACATACCAACCTCACAAGTGCACAAAAGGGAGGAACTCAAAAGCATTAAGAGCACCGAGATCACAAAAACCAAAAAGGACAAACCCTTTTTTGAAATGAGCAACAAACCAGTGGGAACAGGGTTCTTAACAAACCAAAATCACCTAATCAGAATACAAGGGTTTTGGAAGGCACCTCAAACCATCTTCCTGATAAAATACCTTGTGTTGGATCCATAGCAAGCTAAGGGAAAAGATAACAAGCAAAAAATTTTGTAATGATTTTTGCAACCTTATACCAGAAGGATCTCCATGTTTCTTTAATAGAAACCACAAAGAAATGGGGACATCCAAAAAACTTGTGATAGGAGAAATACATAGCCATTCCAAACACACATTAAACAACATTACTAGAGAATACACAAGCACAAAATAGTGCAAAGGGTTTTGAATTTCATCCCTAAACCTTATGGTGGTAGAAATCAAACAAAACATCTTGAGCCATGTCAATAGGTCCTCTCTCAGTAGTACAACAAAGTGAAAACATCCTGTAATAGAGAGAACATTGGAAGAGGCTTCCACTAGAAATCGATATTTGAGAGGAACTCTTACCAACCATCAAGGAGGAAGCTCAAATTTGTACATAGAGATCCTATTAGAAAACAACAACCACCAAGAGAAGTCATAGACTACCAAAGTAGTAGGCACAACCAATGTAAAGCCCGATCTAATCAAATCCCCATACGGTAACCAACCCTTAGCATGAATCCAACACTAACCCACAACCTCTAGAAAAATATTGATTCCAAAAGAAGTGTCACCTTGCATTGGAAAATATGTAGCCACAAAACCCCACACTATTTCACCAAAAATGGTGTGCGCAAGGAACAAAACCCTAGTAACCAAGAAGGAAAGGATAGAAGAATTATTGAACCTCCTATCACTCTTGAACATCCACTTCCCAAGCTCTATACATGCAATACCCAAAATAGTAGAATAAATCCCACTTCAAGGGTACCCACAGAGATAAACAACCAACCACCCATTATAAAGAAACTATTACAAGGAAACCTCTTTCCACCACACACCAAAAAGACACCGAGGGATCCCACACTTGGGACAACTAGGGGCCACATAATATCCACAAGAACCTATCGCATTAGGTGGGATCTCTTATAGGCAGAGACCAGTCAATAGATGTAACACTTAGGCCAATGAGGGGACAAGATAACTAGGAGGACCTTGCCACACACTGAAGAGTGGAAGGTCATTGAGTCACCTCAAACCCATACAAAAGGAAAAGGGCCAAAATAGAGGCTAAATTAGAAGGAGAAAAGGTGTCGGCAAAGTAAAACAAAAGGAGCCAGAATATTCCCCCAAAACAAAGTAGGAAGATCAAAAGCCACACAAAATAGGTAGGGAAAAAAAAACACAACCCATCTCCTAGTCAAATGAAGGCTCCTGATTCAACCATGTTGCAAACCCATCCCCATTTGGGTCATCTTCACCATCACCGTTTGCCTCTACTGCAACAACTGAAACCTTATCGCTAACTTTGCTCTTGCTCTCCTTCTCTTTTTTCATATTATAATGTTAAGTTGAATTAAATATTTAATAAAATATAATATGATAAAGAAACACATATTAAATAAAATTATAATTATTCTGTTCAAGAAATTATAAAATAAATAAACTTATAATATTTTTAACAAAAAAATAGGAGAAAGATTAGATAACTTTCTCATATTCTAAAGTTAGATTAACTTGAATTATTAGATAATACACTAAGCACAAGTTCTAAAATTATGAAATATAACTATATGGAAGAAAACCTTAGTAAACAACCTCTAGAAAAATATTGATTCCAAAAGAAGTGTCACCTTCCATTGAAAAATATGTAGCCACAAAACCCCACACTCTTTCACCAAAAATGGAGTGCACAAGGAACAAAACCCTAGTAACCAAGAAGGGAAGGATAGAAGAAACTTTGAACCTCCTATCACTCTTGAACATCCACTTCCCATGCTCTATACATGCAATACCCAAAATAGTAGAAGAAATCCCACTACAAGGGTACCCACAGAGATAAACAACCAACCACCCATTATAAAGAAACTATTACAACAAAGAAACCTCTATCCACCACACACCAAAAAGACATCAAGGGAACCCACACTTAGGACAACTAGGGGCCGCATAATATCCGCAAGAACCTATCACATTAGGGGGGATCTCTTATAGGCAGAGACCAATCAATAGATATAACCCTTAGGCCAATGAGGGGTCAAGATAACTAGGAGAACCTTGACACATGTTGAAGAGTGGAAGGTCGTTGAGTCACCTCAATCCCATACAAAAGGAAAAGGGCCAAAATAGAGGCCAAATTAGATGGAGAAAAGGTGTCGACAAAGCAAAACAAAAGGAGCCATAATATTGCCCCAAAACAAAGTAGGAAGATCGAAAGCCACACAAAATAGGTAGGGAAGAAAAAACACAACCCATCTCCTAGTCAAATGAAGGCTCCTGATTCAACCATGTTGCAAACCCATCTCTGTTTGGGTCGTTTTCACCATCACCATTTGCCTCTATTACAACCACTGAAACCTTATTGCTAACTTCGCTCTTGCTCTCCATCTCTTTTTTCATATTATAATGTTAAGTTGAATTAAATATTTAATAAAATATAATATGATAAGGAAACACATATTAAGTAAAATCATAATTATTTTGTTCAAGAAATTAGAAAATAAGTAAACTTATAATATTTTTAACAAAAAATTCAGAGAAAAATTAGATAACTTTCTCATATTCTAAAGTTAGATTAACATGAATTATGAAATAATACACTAAGAACAAGTTCTAAAAGTATGAAATATAACCATATGGAAGAAAACCTTAGTCGACATATATATCGTGGCTATTTGATCTTTACATGTTACAAGTACTTGTGAGAAAATACCTTTAACAAACATTCGTTGTAATTTTATATATAACATAGAAACAAACACCAAATATAATATAAGGTTAGATTGAAGGGTGACTTTTGTTGAATTTATATTTTCATAGATTTCATATATGAATGATGAAATTCACATGCAAGATATGCGACTATAATAAGTATGTTCGAAAAAATAATATAAAGGAAAAAAAATTGACATTGAGTTATATTGTTATGGAATTCTATTTGTTTTGTCAAATAAAAAGATAAAAATCCATAAACAAGGTATATTATCTATAAATTCAAATGATCTTTTATATTTATATCCTACATTAAAATAAAAATAATTAATTTTCAAAATAACTTCTAAAATGATGATGTTAGCAATAATACAAATAATTTACAAAGTTATGTTATTTCCAATAACAATATAATATTTTAAAACACAAAAGAATGGACATCCATTTTAATAATCTAAATGAATAAAAATAGAAAACATCTAACAACACAAGGAATTCCATATCTTATATTATTATGTCCATACATGCAATCTGAAATTTAAGTGAAACCATAATAATAACGAAAAATAATGAAATTCAAGTGAAACCATAATAATAATGAAAAATAAAACATAGCTTTTCAGTTAGAATTTTTCAAACTAGATTGTTAAGTTTTTAGGGATTCAAATATTCATTGCCTGTATGTAACATAACGGTGAATGTCTGCACTATTACTGTTGCATGTCTCCATCAACTCTTATCTCCCTCTACCTCGAAGACAAATTAGAGCCTAGTGAGGGATGTTCCCGGACGGAGTTACTCCTCATTGGCTCTGTGGCATTTGCAGGAGGCGGAGGGAGATATCCAATCTCACAATGTAGACGAAACTTTTGAAAAGATTGAATGCTCTTCAAGGAAACATCATATTCGTCCAAAGTCTTAATCATTAACCGCCACTTGTCGTTCCCCTTATCTTCCACTTTTCTGTCAAGGCAATGCTCAACAATTCTGTCAAGGCAATGCTCAACAATAATTTTGAGTGAGGGGTCATCATCATTTACAGTGCCGCCCTCTATAGACACAAGCTCCTTCCAGTTCTGTAAGTAGATCTCGAGAGTTAAAACTCGAGTAAACTATAACGTAAAGAAAACTACAGCTGGTAAACTACCTCTATAATACGGTTCATATTGTCTTTCCATTGCCAACAACAGAATATCCATACAAGAAGTTGGACCTGCCATCCTCGCAAGTGTTTCACTTGTTTGAATCGGAAAAGGACATTCCACGCTAGACGATGATATGTGAGGAATCTTTTCCATTCACGAGGAAGTTGTGGGCCATCGCTTGCTTGTGTGCTCAAGAAAACCATTGCTTTCCTCTCTTCATCGCTGTAGCTTGGCAGAATCAACTGGCTATTTATTGGCATGCTTTTCAGTTTCGACCTTCTTTCATCAGGGCCTAGTAAAATGCCAAAATCCCCTTTCTGACCATTCAATCATATCAATATATTTATCAGGTTCTGATGTGAAGCTCTTAGAGTTCAATACCTGAAAATGTCCATTTGCAAAGCTTACTCCTCAATGCTCTCAAACGGTCGAGTAATTGGGAAATTATTGACTTGATCTCTAGGCCGCTTTCTGGAGGATTTCTTAGACGGTTTTCTTCATCTCTGGATTGAGCATCTGCATCAATCAGAAAATGTTTCTTTTTATTAAGTAAAACTTATAAAATGGAATCCCTTGCATTTAACAAATATATGACTATTCAATCACATCGATATATGTGAAGCTCTTAGAGAAAGTGTTTCTAACTTCGATACCTGAAAATGTCCGTTTGCAAAGCTTAATCCTCAATGCTCTCAAACGGTCGAGTAATTAGGAAATTATTGACTTGATCTCTAGGCCGCTTTCTGGAGGATTTCTTAGACGGTTTTCTTCATCTCTGGATTGAGCATCTGCATCAATCAGAAAATGTTTCTTTTTATTAAGTAAAACAATTAAAATTGAATGCCTTGCATCTAACAAATATATTGTAATTTGGGAACCTGATAAACGCTCTGGCCGTTCGTGCTGAAAGATTTGTGTATCAATTAGCTGAGCATCTGCGTCAATCAGAAAAAGTTTCTTTTTATTAAGTAAAACAATTTAAATGAAATGCCTGGCATCTAAGAAATGGATTGTAATTGTTGGCATGCTAATTTTTCCACATGTACAACTGTAGTTTGAATATGAGATAGAGAATTTTATTAATTTCTTTTATTTGTATAGAAAAACTGCAATAAAAAGCTAGTTGTAATTGTGCATAAAAAGACAGATTATAAATTCAGTGTCTCTATCATTAAATCATGCAACTCTTGATCTTGTGATCAAGAAGCTTGTAATCTCAATTTAAATGAATATAAAGATTTGAATAAGCTTTTAGATCAATTTCTATATGTTTATTGATATGTAAGATTTATGTATTTTGTTTTATTTTTTTCATTTTGATATCAGAACTATTTATTTGCTTGATAAACGCTCCACTGAGGATCTGCATCAATCAGAAAATGTTTCCATTACATAAAGTAAAACAATTGAAATGAAATGTTATTGGCATCTACAGATTGTAATATTTTTGAACCTTCTGAATGTTGTGAGCTCTCCTCTGTTCCGTCGTCACCACTTTCCATGAACTCCTCTCCCAACTGCTGATTTAGAAACTCTATCCTTTCCTCGTTGCCCGAATCTGGTAAGGCCAATGGCAGCTGAACTATTTTGCTTAAGTATTTATCCGCCAAGTCTACTGGATTTATTTTTAAATTAGCATTGTCTTGGTATTGATGTTGATATTTATGTGCTATTGCTCTTGCGATCATTTTCTTGTCCATTCCAAGAATCACATTAATCTCACAAACTGCCAAGACCAAATTAACTGCAGAAAGCACCTGATTATACGATTTACAAGTAAATTAGTTTAGAGGTGTATACCATTGTTTACCGCCATATTAATCGCTTAAAGAATAAAGCTGATTCCTATGAGAAATACCTGTAAAATAACGGTGTCTTCGCACCTATCCAAGTCGTCAACGAAGACAATAATGCGGATATCATCTTTGGAAGGCGGGGGTGTTTTCGGAATGGATATACCTTCAATAGTGTCAAGATAGAGCCCACACATTCTCCATAACCAATTACCAGCAAGAAATTTCCAGAACAAAGACGGTTTCTGCCGAATTTGTTGTTTTAAAAAGTTGATGTCAGATATCACTTGATGCTGATAACCAAGATTTTTGCTGTGGTCAGGTAGGCTAACATATCCCATAATTTGAACACTAACAGGTTTGAAAACAGAATAAAGTTGTCTCATTACGGTCCAAAAAACAACAACTAGAGTCACAGGAATGGATCCGTATTTTAAGTCTTGCAGCTCGCTGTGCTTCAATCTGCTTAACAACATCCAAAACGCCCAAGTAAGCCAACCTGAAAGAAACAGGGCCAGGATGCACGGTAAAAGAAATTGGAAGCCTATTTCGCCTCCTCTTTCCTTCAATGTGTATCTCCAGCAAGACCTAATTCTCTGGGATTTAGTCATCGCTTCTTCCATGGCCTTTGATATTGTAATAGCCAAGCCTGCCAGTGCTTCTGACTCATTTTGGTAATACCACGCGTTATAGCGAACTGTCAGGATAGTAGGAATCTTGCCCAGGCTGGTACTTGAATCTGATGTTTTACCCTTCAAACGAAGCTTAGACATAGCAAACATTGAGGCCAGACTGCTACTTGAATCTGATGTTTCATCCTTCAAACGAAACTGAGACATAGCAAACATTGAGGCCGGAAATTTGTAGAGTACTTAGAAAACCCACAACACTACAATATTTAGAAAGAAAACTTACCAGCTCACCGCGGTCCATGAGCGCTAATGATTTATACACTTGAGGGTACTTGTCTTGATAGTTGTCGAGAAAATACACCAATGGATCCTCATCAATCTGATGGACAGGTGATGAAAATTTAGGGGATTCATGATGGTCAAGAATCCTATAGCACTTTCACCAGAGTTGTTTTTTCGTATTACTATATAACATGTACTTACATTGGCTATTTCAGAGGCTGGCAATAATTCTTTCACTCCTTTTTTAACTTTCTTGTATTTTTTTCGACCTTTCTGAGTTAGCTCGAACTGTTTGGACCCTGGAAACTCTTCAATTGGTAGAATATCTGGAAACGTTAGCTGAGCTGCTGCTTGCAGCAAAAGCATCTCCGTCTGTAATTGTGTCAATTGTCAATAGTTAAGGATTTTCATGAAATCTACGCTTTTTTTAAAACATGCAAAATACTTTGAAGAAATGATTTAAAGTGTACCTGCAACATTAAGCTGGACTTGCCCATTCCCCAGTCACCCGAGATGCCCACCGTCACGGGTGATTTAACGTGTGGGTTTAGAAAAAGTGCAGCCAGTCCTTCTGCAAAAGCCCTTCTTCCTGGTCCATTGCAGGTTACATCAAACGACAAGGAATGTAAGCTCGTACACTATATATATACTATAAAACGACCTAAAAAGACCTCCTCGACATAGGGGGACCCGGTTCACCACTTAAACATCTGGTATGGCACTGATTTGTTTAGGTGAGACCCTGTCCCCCACAGAGACATCCCGTACTGGCTTTTCATTGCTTTATGCAATGCTATATAGATGCATTCGATACATATAATCGAAATCCATTCCTAGACTATCGTGGACAGTTGGTTGATCTCGGCCTCCTTCCGGCATTTTCTCTACACGCTGAAGAACTGCCACGTTTGAAAGTGGATCATTAGTGTAAATTCATTGTATGCCGAATGACCTAGCTTGCAGATAAACAGATACGATAATGAATTTTTATTTTGTTCCAGTTTTACAGCTAGCGCTCAAAATCTACATGCAATGAAATGATAATGTAGGAGTAGATATTTTGTTTCCAATATATTTGTTTGGGCTTGTATAATTTATTAAAAGTCTTGTAATTAGCAATGGAAAAGAGAAATAGTCTTCTATGCTGGGATGCACTAGCATATTTTGATTCCATGTGTTCTGTGTGTCGATTCCCTATTTAAAAATTTTTCAATGTTGGTCCCTTAAAAGTACATTTTCTGTGTGGACTGAAGAAATAGAAAAAATAGAGACAACAATATTATGCTAAAGAAGAGAATAATTTAACTTTTTATTGATACTCAAAAAATAGATTACATTGTCTTATTTATAGAATGCTTAACTCCATGAATGATAGGAGATCAAATACAAGACAGACTGTGTAACTTTCAGCTCCTACGCATGATAGAAGATCAGATATTAAACTAGCTGTTTAACAGCTGTTACAACAGATAACCAATTCCCTAGAATTAGAAAATGTGGAAAAACTTAATATGTGTTTATTTCATGCAACGAGGGTGAACAACAGTTATCACGTGCTCTTCTAACTGATTGCATACATGTAGGAGCTGAGCATGGAGACGCAGAAGAAAATAACTAACTATTAACGGTGGCAGATTGAAGTTGGGCGGTGGCAGGAGGAGCTAACTATAGTTGAGATTACAATCTCTCCTTTAATCACAACTACCACGAATGCTAGGGCATTCTCTAATTCCTTTGTTCTCTAATTTCTTTGTTGATTACTTGAAAATCTTCTAAATCTTGAAATAGAATCTAGGAAATCCCATGTTTTTGTTGGGATGCTTTTACCTTGCTATCAGTGGGCTCTGCTGGCCTCAAACATTGCTTTTATACATAATGCTCCTTTTATGAGTCTTCCTTCTATGTGATAATCTCAACAATTCTCTTATTACTGTTTTCTTACACACATATAAAACAAACTACCCACCTTCAATACCTCTTACAGTGTCTCCACCTTACTCTCCTCAAATTCAGCTACGGCTGACTCTTCCACACAACTGAGATTATAGATTTTTGACCACAAACTGATTTCCTCTACCTTGCTTCACAACGATCCTCTTTGTACCTTTGAATTTTTTGCAGAATGCACTCTCTGGCCTCTATCTTCCTCAACAACTCCGTGATAACTCTTTTAATTCATCAAATTCCTCCTAATCTCTGAGCTACTTTCGCAATCTTTAATTTACTCTGATTTCTTTTGAAATTTACTCTGATTTCTTTTGACCTCATGGAATGACTGGCAATACAAACTCTCCCTACTTAAGCTATAGCTTCACCATGACCAATCTGTAACTGTAAGCAGACCTTCAATCACAAAGAAAAAACAATAACAAATCTGAAAGCAAAGAGACCAAAAAACAAAACACGATTTAGGGGAATTTTAGGGTTGTCGAGGCCATAGCCTCAACCCCCTTGAAGGCACCAAGACCTCTAACCTGCTCTAATATCAATATGAAGGAAGAAGATAAAAATAAAACACAGAAATATGGTCGGCACCAAGACCTCTAACCTGCTCTGATACCAATATGAAGGAAGAAGATAAAAATAAAACACAGAAATATTCTACTACAGCAAAAACGAAATACTAATTTTTATTGATACTCATACAATAGATTACAATGTCTTATTTATAGAATGCATAACTCCATGAATGATAGGAAATCAAATACAAGACAGACTGTGTAACTTTCAGCTCCTACGCATGATAGAAGATCAGATATTAAACGAGCTGTTTAACAGCTGTTACAACACAGAACCAATTCCCTAGAATTAGAAAATGTGGAAAAACTTAATATGAGTTTATTTCATGCAACGAGGGTGAACAGCTGTTATCACGTGCTCTTCTAAATGATTGCATACATGTAGGAGCTGAGCATGGAGACGCAGAAGTAAATAACTAACTATTAACGGTGGCAGATTGAAGTTGGGCGGTAGCAGGAGGAGCTAACTGTAATTGGGATTACAATCTCCAACAGGGACGCACTCCCAAAGATTTTGCTGTGTGAATCCTCTATTTTATGGAAGAGTAAAACAACGAACCTTTTTTATTTGACTCAATTTATTACTACTTTTAATTTATATTTTTGTTTATTTAAAAAAAACAAAAAAAAATACTCTTTGAAATGTACTGAATTTATTTTTACAAAGGATAAAAGAAATGAAGTTTCCTTACAAAAACTTTAATATTGAGATATATTATTATAATCTCAATATTGTATAAAAGGAAGTGAAGAAAGCATACACTTCTTGATGCGCTGTTGATGATTATCTGACAATTCGCTGTTGAAGAAGTTGTTGTTGTGTAATTGACTAGTATTGGCACCTCTATTGATAAGTTCCCATGCCATTTTGTCATATCCCAGCCTAACAGCGCTGAGTAACAAGTCCCTTGAGCTTCCCGTGCATTCACTTTCTCTTTGCTGCTTGAGAAAACTTTGTACATGTGCGGATTTAGCACATTGTTCAGCTGTACCAATGCCAGTAGCCGACGCCGACAGCAGAAGCAATCTTTCTTCAGGCAGGCAATGATACAGCAGCATCGAAACCATGTCAATGGCCACTTTTTCATCTTTGAGCTGCACACAATAGTGTAGTGCAGTTTTACCTTCAGAGTTGCGTTCAGCAAGAGGCTTCCATCCAATTTGCGGCTTCCATCCAATTTGCAATAGTTTCTGAAAGGCTTCTTTGTGACCTCCCCTTGCTGCTTCGAGACGTGCCGTTTGCCCGAACAAATCAGCCTGACGAATAAGTCGTCTCTTGTCTGCTTCATTCATGTCTTGCAGGAGAATGATTATGATATCTGTATTACCGTTAGCCGCCGCTTTATGCAACGGGGTCTTACATTTGGCGTCCTGAGAAGCAACTAGATTCTTCAAGCCATACACTCTCTGCAATAATTGGTCCACTACTTCTGTCTTATTGCTATTTACGGCAAGATGCAGTATATTTTCACCATTTCGATCCTTTTCATCCGCATGTAATCCGCAATTGGCAATTAGAAAACAGCACAGGCCGATGTGCCCATGATGAGCTGCATAGTGAAGAGAAGTCCTTCCATATTTATCCCCAGCTTTTATCAACTCTCTTCCATATTCAAAGTTGCTTAGAATCAAATCTGCAACGCACTGTGCATGTTCTCCATTGTGTGGCTGGTCGGCAGCGTAGTGCAATACCGTTCTACGGTGATAGAAAGTCTGCTTCAGACTTTCTGTCAAACGATCTAACTCTGATTGACGCTCCCCCGTCTCCACAAATCTATCTATGGTACTCATTAAAACGAAGCACATGACTTCAGTAATTTTATCGTCGCAGGAGAGCAATAGAGCGGCTTTTCTTCCATCACTGTTCAACTCCACTCCAGAGTACATTTCTTCATTGAATTTACCATCTGCAGAAAGTGAAATATACGATTAGTCTTGTTCAATTCTTAAGGTCAGAAAAAAATAGAGACGATGGCGTGGACTTGCCTAGAGAAATGAACTTACCCGATGCTCTTGGTGTTTTTGTTCTAACTAGCAGCATGTGTCCCATGTTGGGTTTGTACTCATTCTTAATAGTATATCTGTAGCCAGGGCCATCCACCCATCCATCCAAAAGGCGTGCAATATCCCACGAATCTAAGATTCGCTCTTGCTTAATCCTATCCATATTGTCTCTCACTTCAGCCACAGACGCCAAACGCCAGTAACTCAAATCATCTGATAAAATCTGCTCCGCACTTCTTTCGATCTTTCTGAAGGCCATGGGAAAAGTGTAGAAATCCCAAACAAACGCACAACTCAATGAAGGGCGGTGTGCCTTGCTACTGCCTGAAGGAAGTCATATATAGAGAAATGGAGTTGATATCAGGTCAGCTTTTACCGTTCCCCCGCGGCTTTTTCTTTGGTAGAAGCAATCCACCTACCATTCTAAGTCAAACCTAGCAACATCTTCAAATAAAAACCAAAGTGCCTTGAACCCCAATGCAAAACACTTCCGATTTCACCTAATATATTTAGGAAATTTATCCGCTGCTCACTCGGCAATAGCGGGACAGGGTTGTGCTCTTGTATAGTATTTGTAGTTATAAAATTTAGTTTTGTAATATATTTCTAATATATATTGTTAATAAATAATTATATAAATAAAAAAAATTAAAAGTCAGTAAGATGAGTTCATATATGAGTTTATGAAAACCTATAAATGTTATAAAATCAATATAAATACATTTATGAAAAAGTGGAATCATTTTTTTTTCATATAAAATATCATAATTAATCATGTCATTTATAAATTAAGGTGTTCATTTAAACAAGTATTGTTATTGTGTGGAAAAATATTATTTTTATGTATACAACTATTAAGGTGGCAATATATATGCATTGGGACAATATATATGTATTGGAAAAAGATAAAATATGATCTAGATATGTTATTTTGTATGTTATTGTCATAAATTAGTCAAATGCTTCACGGATAATGAAATGTTAATAGGAGTGGCATGTGTATTTAGCTACAAATGATGTTGAGTAAGTGAATTGCAAATAATGTTAATGAAAGAAAAACTATCATGGATGCTACATGCAAATCTAATCTAGAAACAATCAAAGATCAAGTGGTAATTTTGTTATTGTATATAAATAAATGTTGGTAAGATGAATACACATATGAACATACGACTACCTAAAAATGTTATAATAAAAAGTGATGCCCTCCTAAATGGCACAAGGTTAGTCTAAGATCAAAGAACACAAAAACATACAAAACACTAGTGTTAGTCAATCTAAAACTAAACATATGAAGGCATTCCAAAAGAGACACAAAGAGACATGCTAATATATCTAATAAGTAAAACAAAGATCATGAGACATCTCCAACTACCTCTTAGCATGGCCTTAGCTTCTTCTCCTTTGTTCCTCTCCTCTCCAAGTTTCAAAATAGTGTAACTCTCAGCAGCTTTTTGCACTATGGATGCTTATGGAGGATTGAGATTGTAATATAGCTCTAAATGTGAAATAAAAAGATAATACTAATGCTAAAATGATGTATTTTAACCAAAAAGACAAGATGTTAGATTGCTTATGCTAAAATGCTCTCTAAAATGTCTATAGCTTAGATGCATACAAGTTTTCAGGATCTGGATTATGAAGGAATGGGCTCTATTTATAGGAAAAATGGAGCAATGGATGGCCAAGATTGAAAGGTTTAACTAAGGGTCAAGTTTGAAAGTTGGGGATCCATGTGCACAAATGGCACCAATGAAATGGTGACAAGTGTCAACATAGGGTTGGGTTGAAAGAAGAGGTTGGAGGCATTAAAGGCCTGAGAAGACCTCATGGTTATCTAAAGGCTAAGGGTCAAGCCTAAATTAGGATTACCCACTAGATTAGGAGTTAATCCAAGGATAAACCTTTGTGCAAATGATTAAGAGATAATCATGGTCAAAACATTAAAGGCTTGATGAGACCCTTGGGTTGGGTAGAGGTTGAGTCAAAACAAATGTTTTAACCATGTGGAAGGGTTTGGGTTAACCATTAATGGTTTTTGGAGACTTTGGGGATTAAGTGGTTGAAAGTTGGAAGCCTTCAATGGTTATCAAAGACTTTGAGCCATTTAGTGGTTGAAAGTTGAAAGCCTTTAATGGTTATCAAAGACTTTTAGACTTTGAGAAGTGACTCCATTTTGCTTAGGAATGTGACAATAATTAGGGGATGGATTAGGCTAATTAGGAAGGGGTTAGAAGAATCTAGAAGGGGAATAGATTTTGCAAGTGGATTTGGTGGGTGAGGGAAAATAGGATTTTATTTAAAATAAAAATTCATTTATTTCAATAAATGTGTGCAAGTTGCATTTGTAAGAAAATGCAAGTGGGGTGGGGATAATGATTTAAATAAATGTTTTATTTAATTTATTAAAAGAGGAAAAGAGGATTTTAATTAAATAAATAGATTTTATTTATTTAATTGATTGGAATTGGATTTAATGAATTAATTAAAATAAATTAAATAATTTATTTAATTAATAGAAGAATGTTTGGGGATGAATTAATTAAATATTAATTTAATTAACTGATGGCTAGTGGATTTTTAATCAAATAAATACGAAATATTCATTTAATTAAAATGGACAGATTTATGTGACTACATTTGCCCCTCTTTGAGACGGTGCGGTTTATCGCGTCGTTTCAAAGAAAGAAAAATAGGTGTGAAGAAATGCCCCATAAAATGTAAATTTAATGGGTGGTATGCCCCTTCGAGAGATGGGCCGAAAAATTTCAAAAAATCGGACGATCTCTCAAAAAAGAATGAAAATTGGCAGGGTGGTAGAAGAGAAGAAGTTAGGCATACAGGTGAAAAATAAAAGAA
The DNA here is from genome assembly GCF_030272615.1 of Cryptomeria japonica. Taxonomy (NCBI): domain Eukaryota; kingdom Viridiplantae; phylum Streptophyta; class Pinopsida; order Cupressales; family Cupressaceae; genus Cryptomeria; species Cryptomeria japonica. Next base: position 160,608,022 of record NC_081408.1, on the reverse strand, counting down.
AACGGGGGAAACATGGAGAAATGGGGGCTCGGGAAGTTCACGGGGACCACAGCGATGAGCGGGGCGAAGTTACGGTGACGGCGGGGGGTATAAATGGAGTGAAAGGGGTGAAAATAGGATCATTTGTGACCGCGACCAGTTGAAAATGAGAGCTCTGACAGTGACATTTGGAGGAGCGAGGAGGAGCTACTATGCCGATTCCGATCACCGAGCACAGATTCGAGCGAGTCCGACGGTTCCAGCGCCCAGCCGACTACGAACCAACGGTACGCAAATTCGAAAACTTACTTTTTATGCATTTTTGATAGGTTTTTAGTTGAGCCCAAGTCAAGTCGGAGCAAGAGCGCTAGAACTATGGTTTTAGCGCTTTTGCTCCATGAATTAGCGCTATTATGCGGTAATAGCGCTATTGTGCTCTGGTTTGAGCGCTTTTGTATTCATTAGCGCTAATGTATGCAAGTTTTAGCACACTTGACCAAGTAGCGCTATGGTAGGGTTAATTGAGCGCTATTGATGTGTAATAGCGCTATTGTATAGCGGGTTTAGCGCTTTTGTTTTTGTAGCGCTTTTGTAGATCTTTTTGAGCGCTGTTGCTAGGGTTGTAGCGCTATTGTGGAAAACTAGTGCTTTTGTGGAAAACTAGCGCTTTTGTAGATAAAATAGCGCTTTTGCGTTAGGATAACGAGATGCCCCAGTTTTGAACAAAATAAATCTCCTGATGCCTAATGATTGATGGATGGCGAGGTGAAGTGGGAGTTGTTTTGAATCATAGCAGCTCGATGAGACTTAGGTCATTTGTTAGGATAAATGTCTGTTGAAGTCTAGGCGGCCATGATTGCTTACCTGTTGAGACCCAAAGATACTTGATCAAAGTATCTGATGATAGTCTAGGTTTAAACTTAAGAAAGTTTGAAAACAAAACAACTGATAGTGATTGATGAATGTCTATGTGCAGGAGGATCTGCGCGTGTTGCAGTTATGCGAGCGCCACCCTGCGACACAGGGGTTGCGGGATCGATTGACACAGATAGAGATTGATTGTATAGCAGCGACTAGTCTCTACGAGGTGATGCATATGCCCGTGATTCGGGTGAATCACGGCTTGATTACAGCCTTGGCAGAGAGATGGCACAGTGAGACGTGCACGTTTCATCTAGCCCAGGGAGAGATGACGGTGACTTTGGAGGACGTGTGGCATATCCTTTGGATTCCGATTCGGGGGGAGCTGGTGACATACGATAGATCCTGGGGGACAGTGTCATGTCAAAGGATTTTTTATGATGGTGTATACATTGATGATGGCTTGATCGCATTGGAGGATATAGCGGCATTATATGAGCCCCTTCCAGCAGTGTTGTCAGGGATTGTGGGAGGACTGCTGTGTCCAGATAGGCGGTCACATGGATTGGCGGTGGGATGGGGACAGGTTATAGAGATGATGATGATTGAGGGTACCCGATTTGCCTGGGGGTCGTGCGTGTTAGCGCACATGTATCAGGAGCTACACGAGATAGTGTACCGAGGGAGGGGTTCTCTTGCAGTGGGCATGACGCTGCTACATGTGTGGGCATGGGAGCATCTACCAGTGACTCGACCGGTGAGTCTCAGATTCCGAGACGTGGACCAGCCATACATGTTTATGTACAGTGGCATGATGAGTCAGCCCCACTTGGGGAAGTTAGAGTGGTGGCGGCGAGCATTGGATGACTTGGATGCAGTGATCTGGCGGCCATACTTGGAGTGTGAGCCATGGGAGGATGATGCGGAGGCACTACCTTATGTCTTCATGACCCGATTCCTCATTGGGAGGACCTCTTATCATGTAAAGAGACAGGTGCCGGGACGAGTGATGAGGCAGTTCGGATGGCAGCAAGGACTGCCTAGCGGATCAGGGGAGTATGCATGAGTGATTCGGGAGCGGTATGCATGGGGTCCAGTGCTACCGTATGATCAGGCACTGGCCGAGTTTCGGACACTGCAGGCGAGGCCATGGGACCTACGACCGAGGGTCGTTGATGCAGGGGTGACAGATGAGTATACACAGTATCGAGCGGCACACCGGATCTGACGGATATCAGACTCGACAGAGCCGATCCCATCTTTTGAGGATGAGAGAGGACGGGGACGAGGACGGAGAGCAGGTGGCCGAGGAGGAGGAGATGGAGGAGGAGGGGATGGAGGAGGAGGTGGAGGAGGAGGAGGAGGAGGTGGGTTGGGGATGCCGAGGCAGCGGAGAGGGAGAGGTGGACTACCTCTTCAGATATCACAGGGACCTTTGATTCAGGGAGGAGTGCAGCTAAGTGGGAGGGGGATGGAGAGAGAGATCCCGATGGATACAGGTGCAGGGGAGGGTGGTGCAGGGGAGGGACCTACTGGAGGGGGTGATACAGGTGCGGCAGCCATGGACACTGGAGAGGGAGCTACTGGGGATCTGCGGGATCATATGATAGGTTATTTGCAGACCCGAGTAGAGAGATTAGAGGAGGAGGTAGCAGCTAGGGATGTGCAGTTATTTGCACGTGAGTCAGAGCTGACAATGGTGCTGCGGGAGAAAGATACTGCGGTGGGGAGATTGGTGGAGCTGCAGGAGAGAGTGCAGATTGGAGCACAGGGCCTTCAGGGGAGATTATGAGGGAGATGCGGTGAGCTCAGGCGGAGATAGAGTACTGGCGGGGGTTATATGAGCAGGTTGTACCAGTTACCCAGCGAGCTCTCAGCTATTCATAGATGTGGTAGGCCAGATCCGAGCGATCACAGAGGATGCAGAGCAGTGGGGGTGTGATGGGTCCTCTATGGCAAGAGAGATCAGGGGATGCAGGAGGGAGTGGGGGTTCGATGAGGCCTCCACAAAGAGATGGATCAGGTGGTGCAGGTACCAGTGGTGGAGCAGGTAGGGGTGGTGGTGGTACAGCATCTAGCCAGAGCGGCATTTGAGAGAGCATTTTTGCATACATGTATTATATCATTGTCTATTTATGAACTGTATCTTGGATGGCTCTTGGTAGCCGATTTTTGTAGACTTCATTGTACTCTGATATATGAGATGATATATATGAGGAGATCCCATATTGTGATGATTATGCATGTGATTATGTATGGATGTTTATGCATGATGATGATTTATTGCTTAGATGTATATGTGTACATGTATGCATTTGATGAGATGTTTCTTTTATGCATGTTTTTATGATGATTTATGATGTTGTATACTGACATATGAATGTAGGTTTATATGTGTATGATTTGTTTTTTATTTTTGATGTAATGCTTTATGTATGGAATGCCATGATGATGATGTATGCTTATGATGATTTATGAACAGGATTTTTGGTATTTCCTATTTTGTAATATAATGATGCAATGATTTATGTGATGATGTTAATGCAATGGTTAGATGAATTATTTTATGTATGGATATGCATCTAGATGTGTTTAGATGAATGTAATATGGATAAACAAAATGTAAAGTACAAATGTTTATATGATAATGTTTAAATGAATGCGTATGTATAATGTAGATATATATAAAATGGTAAGAACCAATGTGTTTTTGAAACAAATGTTTTTATGATTCTAAATGCTTTTAAATATGTTTGTAAGTACAAGTGATAATGGGATGATACTATAACTAATGGGTATAATAACTGCACCTTAATGTAATGATAATGAATGCAATGTGAATGAATCTTACAATGAGCATAATAAGATACTTAGTAATGAATGAATGCACCTTTTAACTATAAAGAAATGTATGCAAATGATAAGTGATGAAAAGATAATAAAATGATAATGGATAATTTACACTGGATGAAATGCTTAGTAAATGATTTAAAACAACCAAAGACAATTTGATCCCATGAATGAATCTAATTATTTATGATTGAGGCAATGATGTAAATGATTTTAATGAAAACTAATGTCAACAATGAACTATATGCAATGTTTAAGTTTAAAAATGACATGAATGGACGTAATGCAAGATGCACCTAAATGCAATGATGATATGACCATGAGGAATGCAAGGTTTTTAAGACTTGGCATGATGCATTGATGAGGTATCAGAGTACTCGGTCGTGATTTGTATCCAAGACCAGCTTTATTGGTCATTTTTGCATGTAAAAGCCTACATATGAATGAATGAATGGAGGAGTGATATGCAACGGAATGCAATATATAAACAGATGAGATGAAATGACGATCCATAGTGCTCTATTTTCATCATTGAGCTTTAAAATGTTGGAAGAGAATACAAGCATCTTGACATAATGATTCAAGATGACCTTAGTATTCCTTTCATGGATTTTAATATAGCAAGTTAATACAAACGACTTGATATAAGGGTCAAGTCGACCAGAGTATTGCTTGCGGAACAGACAAGGATTATCTCCTTTCATGCATGACTTGGATCGTCCTCCTTGATCTTAGGCTGATCAGATCCTGAGACAAGTGCATACTGTACTAAGAAATAAAACCTTTATCCAATTTGGAGGAAGAGGAATAAAAGGATGAGCGTTGTACCTGTAACCAAATAGTATATATACATAGAGAATAAAGAATAAGGATCCTTGGTAATGGTTCATGCTCATATGGTCGAGGTATACGCTGTAGTCAGCAAGCCGTAGTGATTTATGACTGCATTTGGCATAAGATCACATAGCTTAGTGAACTTCCCACGTAGACACCATTAGTACGTGCCCCAGAACTTCATGGGAAATAATGCGCAAACGATACAAAATAATGCTGAAAGAGTCCGATATAGATAAACAAACGATTGTACTCACAAATCAACCAAGTATTTGATAGCCTAACAGAATTTTCTTGTCAAAGAAAATGTCATCTTGTCTTTGTTTTGGTAAGGAAGGATGCATCCTTGTTTTTTAAAGACAGTTTGGATTGTTGATGTTGATTGTTTTGGTTGATTGGTAAATGGTCATTGTGTGAGTAGTTTTGTCAATGTTTATTTTGTATCTGATCGGGTGAATATGTACAAGGTGTTGCCATGTTTTTGTGTGATTTTTGATGGGTTTTCTGATGTTTTTTTTGGATTTTGTGAAACAATTTTGAATGTTTTTGGTATTTTGAGAGTCACTTTTGAATGTTTTTGGATTTTGCGAGACATTTTTGAATGTTTTTGATATTTTCTGATGATTGCCTAAATGAAGAGCGTAATGACACATAAGACAATGTAGAATCCACTTCCATCACTAGGGTAAGGGTATTGCCCCCAGTTTTTAGACCTGACTATGAAAATGTGGGATGCTAGATGCATGGGGTACTTTCTCTTTGATTACAGATCAAATAACAAGCCATGGTCAGGATGGATGGATGTGTGTGTGCATGAATGTGATCGCAACGAGCCTGAAAGATACTAGAGCCATTGCCTTTACGAGTGTCACCTGTTTGCCAGGTTTTCACCATCGTACTTACCCAAGGTGCCACCGGAGTGGTTGTTCACCGTTTGGATGTATGATTTTTCTTGAATTTTTTGAATGTTTTTGTATTTTCTTCAGGACATTTTCTGAATGTTTTTGGTATTTTCTGATATGCAGGGGAGCCTAATGCTCTGTGCACCTTAGGTATAAAACCTTTTGAGGTGCATGCTATTGATTGCATCTGCAAGCGGTTCTCCTTCTGAAGTAGCCAACTGATATGCCCCGGACCCGAATACAGCAGTGACAACATATGGGCCCAGCCAGTTTGATTCAAACTTGCCCTGATATTCTCGGTTTGGTTGGTTGCGAGGATTCTCTCGAAGAACAAGATCACCTACCTCAAATGTACGAGATCGCACTCAGTGATTGTAGCTTCTACTCATGCGCTGCTGATAGGCTTTGAGGTGATTGTATGCAGCTTGTCGCTCCTCATCAAGTAACTCCAAGTCCTGAAGACGGGATACTCTGTATGCTTCATCATCGATGAGATTATGCAATGAAACCCGTAAGGATGGTATCTCGACCTCAATAGGTAAGATAGCTTTAGCACCATAGACCAATGAATAAGGAGTTGCACCTGTAGGGGTTCGAATGCTAGTTCGGTATGCCCATAATGCTAGATTCAATTGAACATGCCAATCACGACCGGCATCATTGACTGTCTTCTTTAGGATCCTCAGTATGTTTTTATTGGATGCTTCAGCCTGACCATTGCCTTGTGGGTAATAGGGAGTGGAAAAGCGGTGTTGGATATGAAATTTCTCACAAAGCTCACGGACATCCTGGTTTTTGAAAGGAAGACCGTTATCTGTGACAATGGACATGGGCACACCATACCGGCAGATGATGTAGTTGAGGATGAATGAGGCGATCTGCTTGCCGGTGACTTGGGTAAGTGGAACAGCTTCAATCCACTTGGTGAAATATTCGGTGGCGATGATAATGAATTTATGGCCGTTGGATGAAGATGGATGAATCTTACCCACAAGGTCAAGGCCCCATTGACAAAAAGGCCATGGTGTTGTGATTGGTTGCAGTTCCTGTGCTGGTGCATGTATCAGGTCGCCGTGAACTTGACATTTCTTGCATTTCCTGACAAAGTAGTAGGAATCCTTTTCCATAGATGGCCAATAGTATCCAGCTCGCATGAGTTTCTTAGCTAGTGACGGACCACTTTAGTGAGTCCCACAAATTCCTTCATGTACCTCTTCCAAAGCCTTTGTTATCTCACCTTGTTCCAGACAACGAAGGAGAGTACCATCAAGACCGCGTCCGTATAGGGTTTCGACAATAATGGTATATCGAGCAGTTTGGCGAATGAAGGTTTTACGTTGGTTATTTGATTGGTTGGGAGGAAGGGTGTGATCGCGGAGATAGGTGTAGAAATCACCGTACCATGGGGATTCAGAACCGACAAGGCGACATATCTTTTCGGATTCGGGGATATCATAAGCGGGAATCCAAAGCTGTTCTACCAAGAACTCGTAGCGTGTTGAATTTTGTGGAAGATCTAAGAGAGATGTGATGGTAGCCATGGCGTCAGTAGCTCGATTCTAATCTCTTGGTATCTGCTCAAAAGTGATAGTAGTAAATGATGTCTTTAGATTGTCCACCATTTGCTTATATGGCAGGAGTTTATCATCCTTGGTCTGATATTCATCGGTTGCTTGTCGAATGACTCATTGTGAGTCGCCATATACTTGTAGTTCTTTTAATTTCCATTGTATGGCTAACCTGAGTCCTGTGATCAAGGCCTCATACTCTGCTATGTTGTTTGTGCATGGAAATGTGAGCCTGTAAGACTTCAGGATGCTATCACCTTGAGGTGTAATAAATAGAATGCCTGCCCCCGAGTCGTGCCTAGTGTATGAACCATCAAAGTATAGTTTCCATGGTTGTGCTGTTGTGATCATGAATATCTCTTCATCTGGAAAATTGGAAATGAGAGGATGATTGCCTATGAGTGGTGCATCGGCCAACTGATCTGCAATGACTTGACCTTTGATAGCCTTACGGTCCACATACTCAATGTCAAATTCACTTAGAATCATCACCCATTTGGCCAAGCCACCTGTCAATGCTGCTTTGCTAAGTAAGTACTTGAGTGGATCAATCTTTGCGATGAGTTGTACCTTGTGCGTCAACAGATAGTGCCGCAATTTAGTGGCTGCTAAGATTACTGCTAGGCAAGCTCGCTCAATAGGTGTGTAATTGAGTTCATAGCCAACCAGTGTGCGAGAGATGTAGTATACAGGACATTCTTTACCTTCTGCATTATGTTGTGCCAGTAATACACCTAATGTTGTACTTGTTGCTGAGATATAAAGTAACAACGGTCTACTTGGATCTGGTGGCATCAACAATGGTGGATTCATGAGATAGTCTTTAAGTGCCTGAAATGCTTGCTGGCATCTGTCATCCCACTGAAAGCGGATGTTCTTGTGTAGCAGGTGTGTGAATGAATGACACTTATCAGCCAATTGTGCAATGAATCTGTGGATGGATTAAAGTCTTCCTTGTAGTGTTCTTAGCTGACTGATATTCCTTGGAGGTGGCATGTCCATGATTGCTTTAACCTTTGCTAGGTCAACCTCAATGCCTTTGCTTGAGACAATGTATCCTAGAAGCTTCCCGGAGGTCACTCCAAAGACACATTTCTTTGGGTTGAGTCGAACATGGTATTGTTCCAGTTATCAAAGATTTTATCTAAGATTTTAAGATGTCCTTCTCTAGTAAGTGATTTTGCTAGTAAATCATCCACATAATCTTCCATCATAGTATGCATCATGTCATGGAAGATGGTGGTCATTGCTCTTTTATAGGTGGCTCCTGCATTCTTTAGACCAAAAGGCATTACATTCCAGCAATATGTGCCCCATGGACATGTGAAGGCTGTCTTATGTTGGTCCTTTGGTGCGATCTTTATTTGATTGTATCCTGAAAAGCCATCCATGAGTGAAAGCATCGCATGTCCTGCTGTCAAATCCACTATGATGTCGATATTTGGTAGGGGGAAGTCATCCTTAGAACATGCCTTATTCAGATCTCTGAAGTCAGTACAAATGCGGGTGCCCCCTTTTGGTTTGCCAACTGGCACAATATTGGAGATCCATTCTGCATAATCAATTGGTCTAATGAAACCAACATCCAGGAGTTTCTTGAGTTCTATTTTGACTAGCACGGTAATCTGAGGATGCATCTTACGAAGCTTCTGTTTGACAGGTTTGGCTCCTTTTGCTACTGTGAGATGATGCATAACTAAATCAGGATCAAGCCCAGGCATGTTTGCATATGACCATGCAAAGTTGATCTGACATTTCTAGAAGAACTCTATAAATTGAGGTTGTTCCTCTGGAGTGAGAAGAGATGCCAAATGTATGATATGAGGGTTTTCAGGAGTCCCCACATTGTATTCTTTGGTTTCCTCGATAAGAATCGTTGATCGTTCCTGCTGTGTACTAGCAGGGAGAATGTCAAACCCTTCATCCTCAAGCGCCTCAGAGAGGTTTTTACCGTTGGATATGCTCTTTCTTTTTACTTTTGTCGGATCAAACAGTGCCACAGTGTGGTTTTCACTAGAAGATCCATGTTTTAATGTTATATTTTTGCAACTGAAGGGTTTGACATCCGCCCCGAAATATGCTGCGCTATTAAGTTGAATGGTGAATCTAGCTTTGTGATCCCCGCTTGGTAGATTATCCCTTAATTCCAAAAAGTCAATGATAGCCTCATCGTTTTGGAAGAGGTCAAGACATGGGGGATTTGATTGGTTCCATTCGATGAGTTCAGAGTGGATAATGGGCATTAATTCATCGATTAGGTTAAGTGCGGGAGATGTATCAGTGAGGGTTAAGACAGTGTGGTGAAGGTCGTTGATGGTACTCTCCCTGTCAGAATCCGGCGTAGGATGAGACGTAGGGTCTATGGAAGATGTTTCCAGCTCAGGTACCCAAGTGGTCTTTATCTGTGCTTCTCCGTAAATAGGGATGTCTTTGTGGGGTGGAGGTGGTGATGTGCCTTCCTCATTTGAAGTGTTAAGCTGTACAGAATCAAATTCCCACTCATGTGAGTCGGTCTCTGAATCACTTTCCAGCATCCGATTGCTATACCATACTGGGATGTCGCTAGAGTTCAATACTGCAGGCGTGATTGGTTTATGTACCTTTGTAGTGACCGGTGCTGCAGGAACTGTGATGGGGTTTAAAGGTTTGGTTACTGGAAGTATCGGCAGTGTTGATTTAGTGGCTTCTATTGGAACGGTTGGTGCCATAGATGTTGCTGCGAGTTCGAATATAGTTATTGTTGTGAATTGTTTTATTGATGTGATGGCTGCCGTGGATGGGATTACTGGTTCGATTGGTGGGATGTTTGGCATTGGTGATGGTTGCGGTGGAGTTGTGAGCCTTGATGGGGCAGTGGGGATAGTGCTTGATGGTGCTTTGATTATGAAAGGTGTCCTCTTTGCAGTAGGTGGGCAAAATGGTTTGCTGGATTTTCCTTTGAATCTGAGTTTAGGAAGGATCTCTTTTTCAAAGCCTAAGCCTGTATTACCTTTGGGCTTGAATTCTGGTAGCAGCGGTTCATGTCATCCTTGTTTGCAGTATCCCAAAGCACTCTAACCATCATATCCCATTCTTTGCATAATGAGGAGGCCTTTGCCATACTGTTCCGTAGGAAGTGTAACTTACGGTTTATCAGTGGTGATGGGATCCTTATAGATCCAGTCTGCTAGGTCCTCATCTTGTGTTTCTTCCTCTTGACTCTTTCCAAGGACGAAAGGCATCAAAGGACATGCGGGCGTGACTATGGGTTTTTGGAGTAACTATTGTGGTTTACCATGTGTTCTAGGAGAAGTGGGCATTTGTCCCACACAAAAGAGCTGACTCAAGTTATATTCCCCGGGACCTTCCTCTGTGACTTTCATCTTAAGCTTTTCTTGCTTGGGTATAGGGGTGTTCGAATTGGCAAGAGAGGCGGGATTTACATATGATGTGGAAGAAATAGCTTCCCTATTATTAGGAACAGTAATCTCCGGTTGATGGCTGATATTATGGCAAAATGCAAAGGGATTTGCATCGCCCAGGATTGTGATCTCTACACCATTATGTGGGAACTTGATACATTGATGGTAGGTAGATGGAACGGCTTGCATTGCATGTATCCAAGGTCTCCCTAATAATAGATTATATGGCAGAGGAAGGTCCAGAACCTGATAGATGATGTGCTTTAACACAGGGCCAACCCGGATTGGTAGTACCACAGCTCCTTTGGATGAACGCTCTGCATCATCATAGGCTTTGATGGTGATCTTCTTGCGAGGATCCACTGATTCTATTGCATATCCCAATGCTGTGACCAACTGTAGTGTACAAATGTTTAGGCTTGCTCCATTATCTATAAAGACTCGCTTGATCCTGTGTTGGGTAATAAAGCCTTCAATGTGTAGCGAAGCATTATGAGGTTGTTGGAAAGAAGAGTTGTCACTTTCGAAAAAAGTGAGACAAGGTGATGATTTGAGACTTCCAACCGTGGCTTGAAACTGGTCCGTATTCAGGTTTGCAAGGACTGATGCCTCTTGGAGTGCTTGATCCAAGATTGTTTTATGAGATGGCGATAGGTGTAATAGTTCTAAAATGGATATGAGCGCAAGCGTTTTATCTAATTGTTCCACAAGATTGTATTGCTTTGGGATGGAGGTGGTGCCCTGTGGAGTTGCCTTGATGGTGACCTTGCCACGACGCGTAACAACATTGCAATTGGAGTTGGGATTTTTGAAGGTTATAGTTGCAACTTGTTCATTGGCATCATATAGGTGATTTACAGTGTAGTTATACGCAGCCTGCGTATAATCAGTGGTATCAGTGCCTCACTGAGAAGTGGAAGGACCCCTTTGATCTTGTGATGGAAGTGGATTCTTGAACATCTGATGATCATTATTGGTCATTTTTGGATCATGTCCTTCAATCTCAATTTCTCCTCGATCAATAAGATCTTGAATGAGATCTTTCAATCGGTGACAATTACTTGTTTTGTGTCCTCTTCCTTGATGGAACTCACAGTGTTTAGTATCTCTCCACCATGCTGGTTTGACCTGAGGCTCATAGTTGGATAGTTTAGGTAGAGTGATCAAATTCTGAGAAATGAGTTATCGCATCACTGTTTCAATGGGTTCCCCTAAGGGAGTGTATGTGCATTTTTGTTTTTGTGGACGAGGTCTTGGTTCATCATGAGATGTGATGCGACCTTGATTGGAAGGAACATTTGTGTTATTTTGTGGTGGAGGATTTTGTCCTGCAAATCGAACCATAGGTTGTGCATTTTGGATAGTTCGAGCATCCACAACCCCATCGTTGACGATATTCTTATTCTTGTTCCAAAAGTTTGGTTTATCACTATTGAAGCGCAAGCGAGGGCCATCTTTTGGTTCATTAAAGATTTTGATGAGTCCTTTTTTGATGAGCGCCCTTTCACATTTTATACCCTTGGTGATCATATCGTTAAAAGAGTCTATGTCTTTTACATCCAGGTGAAATTCCATTTCTTTGTTTAAGTTGGAAATGAAAATTTCCACTAGTTCTCGTTTAGGTAACTGAAGAGAACGTCTGCTAGACATTTGGCGCCATCGTTGTAAGAATACTGAAAATAATTCACCTGGTTTTTGTTTGGTGTTGCATAGATCAGCCATGGTGATGTCGTATTCAATGTTATAAGAGTAATGAGATAGGAACTTCTGGATGAGTTCCTCAAATGTTCTAATGCCACTTGGTAGTCAGGAAAACCATGATGTGGTTGTTCCTCCCAAGCTTTGGGGAAAAAGGCGCATTAGGTATGTGTCCTCATAAGCCACTTCAAGACAAGCGGAATGAAATTCTCGGACATGATCACGGGGATCTCCCTTTCCTCTATATTTTTCGAATTTTGGTGTTTCGAACCCGCGTGGAAAGGGTGGCATATAAAGATTCCTATCAAAAGGATAGGGATAGATGTCATTAAGTGAGAATTGATTGGTCTTAACACCACTATGAAGTTGTTGGGCGAGATTCTCGACTTGTTGCCGCAACATCTCCATTTCAGTTGGAGGAGGAGGTGGTGGGTTACCTCGAGGAATGTTATATCTGATGTGATTTCTACCCCTTTCCTCCTCATGGCGACTTTGTCTTTCTGATGCTTGTCTTAATTGGGCAAGATCAAATTCCAAGGGGAGTTTGGCTCCTTCTTGAGCGAGTTTTAAGAAGTGAGCATCTGCATTGCTCCTTAGTATTTCATCAAATAATCTGTTAAAATGAGGGTTATGCTGAACCCTTTCGATTGTTGAAGGAGTGGGAGTACTTGGGTTTTCGTCATTCACATTTCCTCCAAGTGCTTCTTGAAATTCATTGAGGTTGTCCTCTTCTTCCTCAATTTCTATTTCTCGTTGCCTTCATCGTGATCGGGTTTGAGCCATTTTGTTTATAAGTTTTGTTTGAAGTTGATTGAAGATGATGACGAGTTGTCGATGAAAATGAAAGATTGATGGTTGGTGATTTGTGTTGTATGGGGATCTCTAACACTTTTAAGGTAGATGTAACCGAAATTCCTTCTTTGAATTGCTTGTTTGTTTTGAGGAGTTTGGATGTGATAAGGTGTAGAGAAATCTGAGATGTGTTACAGATTTTGACTACCTAGTAATGAGAGGATTCACTCATGAACTAGTTTTACCCTGCGTAGATGTGTCTCTTAGGATGAGCTTATCCTAGATGTAGAAACAATCTAAAAAGTGATGTGATCTGTTTGATTTCAAGCAATATCTAAAAAAAGAATCTTGGGACAAGAACCTCTCAATGTCTTGAGAGTTTTGGGATGGATTGATGATGGAATAATGATGTATGAATGAGATGATGGATGTTTTGTTTTCAACTTTCAATAAAAACTTTGTGTTACAAATGGAACAAACTCTACTTCTTCCCTTTCAGGCGTTGGTGGCACTTCTCGAGCTGTGTTGTAGGTGATACAGATGTTTGGGAAGAAGTTGGGATTAATCCTTCCTCCTTGATTTTTGTGATAACTCAGAGCTCTATATTGCAGAAAAGCTCTGTGGTTCAATGATTCCGAATCAAACTCGTTTGTTTTACCTTGAAGGTATAGACGCATGCGATGTAGAAAGACTCTATGTGAGACAAAGATTTGTCTATTGAGATAGAAGAATTTCCTCCTTTTGATCAAAGCCTTTGAGCTTAATGGTCTTCTTTTCAAGGTGACATTCTGATGACGCTTCTTCTTTCGCAAGATGTGAAGAATGGTCATAAATTTTGATGCTTTTTTTGTTTGTACTTTGTTTTGGGTATTTTTGGTTGTTTTTGAAAAATGTTTGGTTGGATGAATACTTTGTTTTGGGAAGTGATTTTCTGATTTTTCTTTGACAAGAAAACAAAGAAAGCACACAAACACAAGAATGTTGCCTCAAAGGCACAAATGAGTATGGGTCTAGATTAACCCAATCTTTGGACTTGTTTTTGACCCTTCTTTTAGATGTATTTTAAGGTGTATTTCCAAAGCCTGAAGTCGGCTCAATTTGCACTAGGTCTGTAAAACAAACAAACTTCAAACACTTTTTATCCCTTAGGTCAAATGGCTAGTTGTGATAAATTTAGCCCACATCTTGATATTTCTTCGACTTTGGTACTACATACCTTATGAATCCCGCCGTGGTAGGTAAGGATGTGATATACTAAGTCTTGCACGAGCATAACAAATAGATGATCCCTATGATGGGGGAGTCACCACTTTTATCAAGCCACAAGTGACCTTTCAAAAAGCTATGTTTCTACTCAAGGAAATATGTATGGTGAGTATCTTGGGAGCAAAACCATCTATGCTCTTGCACTAAATTATATCTCAAATATCCTCAATCAATAGAACGGGTGGGATTCTACTTAAAGGTGTTTAGTCATGTTCGATGGCTTTGGACATAAGTTCATTCTGCAGTGACTCATTTAAGAGCCTTGTAACTGGTGGTGGGGCCCATTTGTCCTTTCGGCCAGTTACACTGTAGGAACAGCTATACCCAAGGCTACAACTTTCGCTCTCACCTGATTTCTATAGCGGCTCGAAGGATTTACTGCTCGAGGTCATTCCCAAGAGTATCGATCCCTTGGCAGACCTCTCTTAAAAAGATAAAATTTGAGTGTTACTAACACTTTTCTCTTGCACCTAGGACCATGAGAGCCAAGGGAGAGGATAGTGTGTGTTAGAAGTAGGTCCACTCGACTGACTTTTTTTTTTTTTTTTGCACAAGCGTGCCAAATACATAAAACACTTGTTCTTTTTAATCCAACATTTGCAAAGATGATTTAACTATTTGGAGATGTTGCTCCAACAGTCATGGTGTTCATTTTAACTTCAATGGCAAAATGTGTTGTAATCTAAAATTTTGGAAATCCTGGTCAACTTAATGAAAAACACGTTTTGCTTGAAGTAAAATTTGTTTGCAAAAAAATCAAAACAAGTGGATTGTGTATTTTATTTGCACCAAATTTTTGAAGTGTGGATTGTAAATTTTAGGTCCAAATTGATGCAATGAAATCAAATTTGTGTTGTTAATTTTAAGCACCAAAAGAAAATGAGTCCTAACTAGAAAGTAATGAATATTTTTTTATTTTTTTTGTGTTTTTCAAGTTTTTTTTTAAGCACTAAATGAAAATTTTGTGATTTTTATGTTGGGTTGTTAACCTGCATGAACAAAAAAACTAGTTAGTAAAAACCAATGTTCAAGGGGGGCTTCCACAAGCCTAAGATACTCAATTTTTTTTTGTTACAAAGCGACTTGGACAACACTCTGTCGCAATAGCACTAGTCTGCTTTTTAGACAGAAGCGCTAATTTATACAATAGCGCTAGTCTGCGCTTACAGAAGCGCTAATGTACACCGTAGCACTGAAAGAATAGAAAAATCCAAGAGCTCAAAAGCGCCAGAAGAGTTTTAATAGCGCCAGAATTGTGACAAAAGCGCCAGAATGTTGTCAATAGCGCTAAAACTTTTTCAATAGTGCTATTTTAGGGACAATAGCGCTAAAAGAAATTATTTCGATAGCGCTAAAACGTGTTCATTAGCGCCGAAGCGCGACCTGTGTGGCACTTTCAACAAGCAAAATATGTTAGTTGTTAAAAAAATAATTATTTGTTGAAGCGTTCGATTCACGTCGGGCTCACCAAATGATGCCCTCCTAAATGGCACAAGGTTAGTCTAAGATCAAAGAACACAAAAACATACAAAACATTAGTGTTAGTCAATCTAAAACTAAACATATGAAGGCATTCCAAAAGAGACACAAAGAGACATGCTAATATATCTAATAAGTAAAACAAAGATCATGAGACATCTCCAACTGCCTCTTAGCATGGCCTTAGCTTCTTCTCCTTTGTTCCTCTCCTCTCCAAGTTCCAAAATAGTGTAACTCTCAGCAGCTTTTTGCACTATGGATGCTTATGGAGGATTGAGATTGTAATATAGCTCTAAATGTGAAATAAAAAGCTAATACTAATGCTAAAATGATGTATTTTAACCAAAAAGACAAGATGTTAGATTGCTTATGCTAAAATGCTCTCTAAAATGTCTATAGCTTAGATGCATACAAGTTTTCAGGATCTGGATTATGAAGGAATGGGCTCTATTTATAGGAAAAATGGAGCAATGGATGGCCAGGATTGAAATGTTTAATCAAGGGTCAAGCTTGAAAGTTGGGGATCCATGTGCACAAATGGCACCAATGAAATGGTGACAAGTGTCAACATAGGGTTGGGTTGAAAGAAGAGGTTGGAGGCATTAAAGGCCTGAGAAGACCTCATGGTTATCTAAAGGCTAAGGGTCAAGCCTAAATTAGGATTACCCACTAGATTAGGAGTTAATCCAAGGATAAACCTTTGTGCAAATGATTAAGAGATAATCATGGTCAAAGCATTAAAGGCTTGATGAGACCCTTGGGTTGGGTAGAGGTTGAGTCAAAATAAATGTTTTAACCATGTGGAAGGGTTTGGGTTAACCATTAATGGTTTTTGGAGACTTTGGGGATTAAGTGGTTGAAAGTTGGAAGCCTTCAATGGTTATCAAAGACTTTGAGCCATTTAGTGGTTGAAGGTTGAAAGCCTTTAATGGTTATCAAAGACTTTTAGAAATTGAGAAGTGACTCCATTTTGCTTAGGAATGTGACAATAATTAGGGGATGGATTAGGCTAATTAGGAAGGGGTTAGAAGAATCTAGAAGGGGATTAGATTTTGCAAGTGGATTTGGTGGGTGAGGGAAAATAGGATTTTATTTAAAATAAAAATTCATTTATTTCAATAAATGTGTGCAAGTTGCATTTGTAGGAAAATGCAAGTGGGGCGGGGATAATGATTTAAATAAATGTTTTATTTAATTTATTAAAAGAGGAAAAGAAGATTTTAATTAAATAAATAGATTTTATTTATTTAATTGATTGGAATTGGATTTAATGAATTAATTAAAATAAATTGAATAATTTATTTAATTAATAGAAGAATGTTTGGGGATGAATTAATTAAATATTAATTTAATTAACTGATGGCTAGTGGATTTTTAATCAAATAAATACGAAATATTTATTTAATTAAAATGGACAGATTTATGTGACTACAAAAAGTATAAACACACTTATCAACTAATGAAATATCATGTGGTGAGTAAGAGCAAGTCGTCAAGTGGGAGCAGGTCAAGGGCTAGGGTTTCCTCTGGTGAAGACGCAGCAGGGGAGGCAGATGGTGAGGATGGAGATGTATCTGCTAATGAGGTGGCTACAGTTGTGGCAAATGTTGGTCTGTCATGGGTGTCAGTTGTTGCCGAACCTCTCTTGGTCACTTTTTTGCAGGTCGTCGGTCTCTACTCCTTTCTGATCCTTTTTGGGGAGTCGGCTTTCTCTACCACTTCGGCTGAAGGTAAGGGGGCTCATGTTGGTGAGTTGGTTGGTTTGGATGAGGCTGACTTGGTCAGATCCTGCGCTTGGTGGTGTGCCCCTTTGGGTTTGGCTACCCATCGTAGTTGGCTAGGTTGCCTTGTTCCTCTCCTCGGCTCTGTTGTCATTCTTCATAGAGGTTGCTTTTGTTGTCTCTAGGCTTGGTGTGGTCTGATCTGTTGCATCTTTCAGAAGGCCCTCCCTTTGATTTGGGACCCAAGTGGTTCTTTTGTATCTGAGTTCTTCCGAGGGTTTGTGTTCTCTCCCTTCCCCTTGGTTGTCTTCTTCCCTTGGGATGGTATTTGTTGTTTGATGTTTCTTTATTCCTTCTTATGGTGGCATTGTCTATTCTAGAACTGTGGTTTAAGGCCATGAGGGTGGGGATGCATTGTTTGCTTCCAGTGCCCTTTCCCCTCTTTCTTTTGATTGATCTGGCAGGCCCTTTGGGGTTTCTTTTAGTTATTTTGGGTTCTATTCTGCCCTAGAGCTTGGTGGAAGATTTGATGATGGGTTGTTCTCTTGGGCCTAGCTGTGTTTTTGCTTGTAATATCTTTTGGCCTGCCTTCTCTCTGCAGCTTGGTTCTCTTCAGTTTGCCTTATTGAGGTGGCCCTTCCTTCTTTATCGGCAGAGATGGATGGTTTTGGAGTGAACCCCCCTCCTATTGAGGTGGAGTTGGGTGTTGTAGTGTAGCCTGGGTTTTTCTATCCTATAGAGGTGGATAGATTCTTTTCTATTGGAGGTGCGGTTATCAGATGCTTCGAGGGTGTTGGCGCCAGACCTATGGTTTTCAAAACCACCTCAAAACCCATTTCTAAGGTTAGGGGTGCCTTTCAAAACCCCCATGTTTCGATTCAGATTTTGGTGGTTTTGGGAGCCATTGTAAAACCCAATTCAAAGGTTAGGGGAGCCTTTCAAAACCCTCTTGCTTATCTTTGGTTGGATGCTGAGAGTTTTGAAGGGCCCAGCTTAGTTTATGTTTGTTTTTGGTTAACGATTAGGCTAGCCTTTTTCTTTCTGATTTTTTTAAATATGGGTAGGGGATCCCAGAAAATCCCCAATGTTTGGATGTGGGAGTCTATCAATTTCATCTAATGCTTTAGGCTATGTTGCCAATAGGTTTGGTGCTGGCTTTTTTCTATTTGTGGTTGTGCTAGCTTTTGGCTAGTACTAGCTAGATTTGTTGATATAGTCTATTGATTTTATTTGCCTATGTTTGTGGCAAAATCTGAGGGTTTTGGGTCCTTTAAAACTTGGTGTATGGGGTTTCAGGGCCCCTCAAAAGTTGTTTTCCCTTAATCAAAACCTAGTGAAAGATCATAATTAACCATGTCATTTATAAAATAAGATGCTTATTTAAACATGTATTGTTGTTAAGTGAAAAAAATATTATTCTTATGTATACAACTCTTAAGGTGGCAATATATATGCATTGTGGTAATTCATATTAATATGTTCCGTAATCATAAATATAAAAGATGAGTACAATAAATAATTTGTATTTTATACTTAAATGTGAAGTATATACAAAAATGTTTTGATCATTTAAAGTTGAATATGAATTGCATTTTAAATAATAATATGTTATCTTTATACAACAAACAGTGTTTTTCTAATTAACTATTGATCTATTCATGCTAGTTATTGTAGTGACGTAAATTTTATCAATTTGTAGTTTCACACTCTTTTTGGACCCTTACTTTAATGTTTTCCCTCTTAGATCATTTTAGGAATAGTTTAACTATTAAAGTCACAACTTAATTGTCATCATATGCTACTTGTGAGATTAGGTCTTATGTTTTGGATCCTAACACACTGCCACCTTTTTTCGTTCACCCCATTTGAGTGGATTAGTGTCCTAGTCCTTCCAAAAGGGGCCCAAAGTTAAACATGTTCAATTATCGATATCCCTCATTCATGATCCAATCTTGATTTTTTCATTTGATCATTGGTTGTCAACCTACATTCACAAATACATTGTGAACCCTATATAAAGCACATCTTCTATCATCTACAAAGTCTAATTTATAATCCACATAGCCTTATGATCAACCAAGCACTCTAAATATGAGTATTCAACATATCGAGCAACAGACTATAACAATCAACATTCCAGTATGAATTCATCATTGTGATTTGTGTTGATCATGTTATTGTATTAACACTTGTTGGAATTCCATGTAGAGCATCACATCACAATCTTTAAATGAAATTGCATGAGAGGGTTTCATACCTAAGGTAGAATCATTCCATTATAGTAATTTTATTATTAATTTAACCATGTCCTCCCTAGGCCATGCAATCTTTTTTGCCATCATAGAAATTTTCAAGGTGGGAACACCTACACAAGGTTTGACTTAGGAAAGCCCCAACCATTCATCCCCATTTTCTAGGTGTGTAGATTTAGCTCCTATAGTGAAAGCGTTACAATATTGGAGGGATAACTATCACATGTTACAACAACTTTTGAATAAGTGAAAACACCAGTACTAGGACCCCCAACACACATCTTTAACTCTTTTTGGCTAAATTTCTGAGAGACAAACCTAAAAAATCTCTTGACTATAATTTTTTGTCTTTTTGTTAAAATAGACACCCTTAGGCTAGGGTACCAAGCACACTAGTTGAGCACTTTCAACCTCAATTTGTAGATCTATGTTATTTTTATGTCTTATTTCTAGATCTAATCTACTATGTTAGATTTTTATTATGTAACTTTTTGTTATTGCTAACAAACATCATTTTTTTATTATCAAACTTAGATCATATATACATTCTATTGGAAACAACAAGAAGGAAAACTAAGAGGGGGGGTGAATCAATTTTCACTAGATTAAAATAGTTAAGCACAATTTTAGATTAGATCAACTACAACAAAAGGAAAGATAACAATAATAATAGCAACACACATAAAACCAATATTTTTGACATGGAAAACCTGGTTGAGGGAAAAACGACGGTGGGAACCTACCCACAATGAGATAATACCCTACAGTAGTATGTGTAAATATTACAATGGGGAATGCACATGCATTCAGGCACACTTCCTAGAGCTCATTGCTCAAATTACAATGACCCGGAAGGCTCCAACCCTCAAAGAAGGTTCACTACCTTACAATAAGATTCAGACTATAATTTGGAAAGAATGAACTGCAATAATAGCATCTGCTAATGTCTGATGGCAGTTCCAGTTAAGCTCAAATGTCTTCTCTACACCAATATCTTCCCTACATACCACACCAAAGGATAATTTTCCTTGATCACACATACACCACTCTTTCATAATGCAAACTCAACTCCCATTCTAACAATTTATATGAATATTACACCCATTTATACAATTCATCAACCTTGACTACAAGGTTGACCAAACCCATAACACCTAATTACAAAGTTGCATCACATGATACATAAATCAACTACTAGACCAATATAATGACATGGTTAGCATAACATGAACCTAAATAAAATCTCCAAACTGGCATCACCATCAAAAATCATGTCAAGACCAACCGCAACATGTTACACCACCAAATATCGCATAACACAAAGAACATCACCGAACTATGAAAATCACTAAAAACTCATAGAATAATCAATGTGGATCACCAGAATAAATAAGACATAATTAGGAAACACCAAATATGTCATTAGAACCATCTGCAATAGCTGCACCAATACCACTTATGCAAATATTCATCAATCAACACACTAACGTTCAAGAACACTCAATAGAAACAACTTGGAAAAGAAAGATAGCTTTCAAAGGACCAAATCACGAACCACTTGACATGAAGATAATCACAAAAATCCAAAACATAATCCCAAATCCACAAGACATGATGTCATCATACCAAAGCTCATAGATTAAAACCAAACTCTATTAGCCACTGAACAAAAAAACCAGAAACCTGAAATGCAAACACCAAATCAAGTGATATAATCAAGAAGAATTTTGGATCACAGAAACTAATTCGCTGCAAGACCAAAACAAAGGAATATGTTGACATAAATGACAAACAAAATATCCTAGCAACAACAATGTCCAACAATCTCCTCCTTTTGCATTGATGGCAACATATGAATGTGAAAAACAATCAATACAAAGGAATAAATCAACACCGAGAGATTCCAAACAAACTCCCCCTTTGATCATGT
Organism: Cryptomeria japonica; assembly: GCF_030272615.1. Taxonomy (NCBI): domain Eukaryota; kingdom Viridiplantae; phylum Streptophyta; class Pinopsida; order Cupressales; family Cupressaceae; genus Cryptomeria; species Cryptomeria japonica. Next base: position 160,586,489 of record NC_081408.1, on the reverse strand, counting down.
ACACAAAGATCCAAAGATAAGGCAGTTTTTAACATGCTTCTCTCCCCCTTTGAAAACAATGCCAAAGATATAAACTGATTAAACTTCTCTCCTCACAAAAACACAGTCACAACTCTGAAACAACTCGCTAGCTACTCCGACTAAGTAGCAACATCAATTCATCAACCTAGTTAAAGAGATTAAACTGTAAAGTCCATCGGCTTGATGCATCTCAATGCACCTAGTTCTCATCAAGAGGGGTAGAGACCCCTAACTTGTCTGTCAAATGCACAAATGTATCCGCAGGCAAAGGCTTAGTGAAAATATTTGTAATCTGATCTTTTGTAGATACATACTCTAGTTTTACTTCTTCATCACTTACTTTCTCCCTCAAGAAATGATACTTAATTGATATATTCTTCATTTTAGAATGTAGTATTGGGTTCTTGGAAATATTAATAGCACTTGAATTGTCACAGTAGATAACAGGAGGCTCATCATACACAACTCTGATGTCTTTCAGCATCTATTTCATCCAATCTACCTAAGTATAATTTTTAGCAGGAACAATATATTCAGCTTCAGCAGTAGACAAAGATTTACCTATTGGCAATTGACACTTAATTGGTTGGTTTCACTATGTTGTCATTGATGGCAACATGGTATTTTATTTCGGCTTCATGTTTTAGTTCAGTTGTGTATTGGCAGGCACTTCACTGGCACCTACACTGGCCCACTAGTAGGACAAAAGGATTTCTTTGGTTACTGGAAATGCAGGCCGACATGGTTTAGAATATGGTTATTGATATTGGAGGCCGAGATCTCTTGGATCTGGCATCGGCAATTGTTTTTAATAGTTACGCATTTATGTTATCTAGCCTACATGTAATTTGATATTGTAATTATCTTTGTAAGCCGACATAAGGCATGATAAGTTGTATAGGGTATATAGGTCAGTTAGATTAAATCATAAGAACAATATTGAAAGGCTAAATGAATCCAACCACAAAACCCTAGCCCAACAATCAACAAAGATCCACCATAACATATGAAGATTACCTAAGACAATGCAAAATAAAACAAAATCACAAAGATTATACCAATCACATGTCCAATAGGGTTTTGATCTCCATTCTTCCTATCTCCATTGATCTTGCTTGATATATTTGCTCTCAGATTTTTATATGCACAAGAGCTCAACAAAGAACGGAATGTGGTTGCAAGTAGGATCGTAGTGTAGCAAGTTGCATGAAAGATCATTAGCATGAGTGATTAGGGTTTGACAATGAAGGAAGCATCTCCTTAAATAGAAGACACAATATGAAATGGAGGGTTAAGATTGAGAGGTGTAAAAAGAGAGGTCGGCTAGGATTAGAGGGTAGGTAGAAGAAATAGTAAAATAATGAAAGAGGTAGGTAGTGTATGAATTAAGAGATGAATGACATGTGTCATGTGTAGAAAAAGCTAATGAATTAATTAAATAAATAAAGATTTATTTAATTAATAGAAGAAGTAGGATAATTAAATAAATAAAAATATTTATTTAATTTAGGAAAAGGATAATTTAAATAAATAAATGCATTTATTTAAATGAGAAATAAGGCTAGAAGAGGATAAATGAATTAATTAAATAAATAAAGATTTATTTAATTAATAGAAGAATTAGGCTTAGATAATTAAATAAATAAAATATTTATTTAATTAGACATGACAATTTTAGTTGTCTACATTTTGCCCCTCTTTGAGACAATGCGGCTTATCGCGTTGTTTCAAAGAAGATAAGATGACCTGATACAGAGTTGCCCCAGAATGGGAATGATATGCCCCCTCGAGAGATTGGATGAAAATGTCTGAAAAGATTGCAGACAATCTCTCAATAAGAAAGAAAGGCTAGAATGGACTGACCGAATAAAGTGACAAAGTCACAGGATGAAGAATATTGACTCGGGAAATGAAGGCAAGGGCTAGGGTAGGCTATAAGATAGACCACGGGAAAAATACATCCTCATTGTCATCTATACCCTCATGAGATCACAGTGCAGAGCGAGAAAAGAGCAACAACAGTCAGCAGCGATGGCTTTCATACACAGATTCGACCGCGTTCACCGATTTCAGAGGCCAGCAGAGGCAGGAGACCCGGTGAGTACCACAAAACCTCCTCGTACTTTGACGCTTTTCAATTTTGTCATTAATGCATGGTAGTTTAGCAATAAATGTGCTTAAGAATAAGGCACAAAAAAGTGCAAAAACGTGTAACCGCGTCTGTGTCGGTGCTAGGCGCGTCTGTGTCCGCCAGGCGCATTTGTGTCGGTTCCAGGCGCGTTTATGTTCCAAAGTCGCGTTTGTGCATAATGTAGGCATGTTTATGTCAAACAGGCGCGTCTGCGTTGTGTAAGCGCACTTGTGCAGTCAAGAGGCACGTTTGTGAGTTTAAAACGCGTTTATGTGTGAAAATGCATGGTTTTGGTCTTCTAGATCAAATCGACAGTTCTGTGATGATCATACGCTGTCGATTGGATAAGCTGCTGAGAGGATACACTCAAGCAGGTCCTCTAAGAAGACTAGGATAGATCAAGGCACTTTGTGATGAACAAGGAGTACCAGGATAGAGTACTTTGTGATGAACAGGGAGTACCCAAAGTATGAACAGCACTTTGTGATGAACAGGGAGTGCAAAATGTGAGTAACAATTTGTGATGAACAGGGAATGTCACACACGTAGTACTTTGTGATGAACAAGGAGCACTACTAGGATAGAAACAACACTTTGTGATGAACAGTGAGTGTCACCAGGGTAGATAACCATATGCATTTAGATAGCAGGTAGCATTTTGTGATGAACAGTGAATGCCACAATGATTGACATGATTCGATTGTTTAAGTGCAGGAGTATCTGCCTATGCTAGAGTCACGGGAGAGATTCCCGTCCACACAGAGGTTGCGACTAGAGTTATCGTTTGAGGACAGAGCTGCCATCGAGGAGATTAGACATGTATTATATGTGCCTGAGTTTCAAGCGAACATGGGACTGTTGACTGCGCTGGCAGAGAGATGGCACTCCGAGACTTGCACTTTTCATTTGCCGATGGGGGAGATGACAGTGACCCTCGAGGATGTCTATAGGATATTGCACATACCGATCGATGGAGAGTTGATCCCATACAATCGAGATGGAGACAGAGAGGCGCTGAGATGGGTGTTCCAGGATCCCGAGCTAGAGATGAGAGCAGGGCATGTGGCATGGGATACCATGACTGCGATAGGGTTAGCTTTGCCACCTGTGATCGGAGGAGCCATCAGTGGGTTCTTGTGTCCGGACAGGGCGACATGGGGGTTGGCAGTGGGCTGGGGAGGAGCACTAGAGATATTGGTGACTGAGCACACCAGATATGCATGGGGTCCATGTGTCTTGGCACACCTGTATTATGAGCTGCACCAGTTCATCTACCATGGATCAGTGGGATTGGGCTGTGGAGTGACACTACTACAGGTGTGGGCATACGAGCATCTGCCTATCACATGGCCGATACACTTCAGGGGCAGAGGTCATGGGCGGAGTTTTGTACATCTTTATGATATGATTACTTCACAGCCTCGGATTGGCAGGTTAGAGCACTGGAGGCGTGTGATAGATGACATTGATGTAGTCATCTGGAGGCCATATCTGGGGTGTGAGGAGTGGGAGGATGACGCAGTGGAGCTGCCTTATACCTTCAGGAGCAGATATTTGATTGGGCGGACTCCCTACATACTGGAGAGACAGCTGGTGGATAGGGTATGCAGACAGTATGGCAGGATTCAAAGGATGCCACGAGGCTCGGGTATGTATGCCCGTACAGTCAAGGATCAGGCGCAGTTTGGACCACTGTTGTCATATGATCAGGCAGTTACCTAGCTAGCAGAGATGGTGCCCCTACCCTGGGATATGTGGCCAGATATTAAGGATGCAGGTATGGATGCAGAGTACTCGGCATACTAGGCAGAGCATCCGTTCCCTCGACTGACAGATCCAGGAGAGTTGCTGGAGGGAGAGGTAGGAGGAGATGATGATGATGATGGTGGTGGTGGGGGTGATGGAGGCCGAGGCCAACGGAGGCGAAGGGGAGTAGTTGGGGAGAGGAGGGTGGCACCTCGGAGGGAGGGTGGACAGGAGGGACCGGCCCAGGTGAAGAGGGGTCGCGATGGATTGCCCCTGCAGGTACCAGTAGCATAGGGTCCTAGAGCACAGGGACAAGTACAGGGACAGGTGCCAGTACAGGCACAGGTGCAGGGTTAGAGACAGGTGCAGGTACCTAGGCATACACAGAGACAGGTACCTGTTTAGGCACCAGCACAGGTACAAAGACATGCACAGGGGCAGGTATAGGGGCAGGCACTTGCAGAGGGAGAGCCACAGGCAGAGGCAGAGGGTGGGGATCTGGAGGAGGATGAGCTGATTAAGCTCAGGGAGATCTGCCAGGGCCAGGCAGATGAGATCTAGGATCTGGAGCGGGAGAGGGACCGACTCAGGACCAGGCTCAGGGATACTGAGCGAGAGAGAGACCAAGCTATCCAGCGCTATAATGAGGCTGAGACAGCGCTGAGGGCAGGGAGGCGGGCGACGGAGGACGCAGGGGTAGGCTACACATATGTCTTGCGAGCCGGAGAGGAGATTGGTTACTAAAGGGACCTCTACTATGGTGCAGTGCCAGCAGATCAGCGGGCGAGGAGCTTCCATAGACCGTCGCAGACAGCGACGGCTACGGGAGGGAGTCGGAGGAGGCAGGCATCTAGTGGTGGGGTCATGGGTCCTCCACCACCACCAAACAGGCAGGGTGATCCTGGAGCGGGTCCTTCGATAGCTCAGACTCCGTCAAGGCCAGGTGGCTCTGAGAGAGGGAGTTCATCATAGCCATAGAGGGCTCCCCTTGTATCAGTATTTGTACCATTTTTGTATTGTAGACACTTGTGGGTGATTTTGTAGCCATATGATTTTTGACATCATTGTATCATAACACATTTTGATTATATATGAGAGATGATTTATTTTTGCAGCAGCTATATGCATGTGTACTTATGTAATGAGATGTTTCTTATAATGTATGTTTTATGATATGGACGCTTATGATATGGATGCAATGCAATGTTTTTGTTCTTTTATGTTTTATCGGTGATGCATGATGTAAATGTGAATGTATGTAATGCAAATGAATATGATAATGCAAATGTAAACTGTGCTAACAAGTGTTGTGTGTAGGATGTGATGCAATTGTGATATCTATATGTATGCATGTGAAATACTTATATGTGGTAATGCAGGTGTAAACTATATGAAGTGCAAATGTTTTTGGTGTGTCATTATACTCAACCATGTGATAGCAGGCTACGCGGACTTGAGAAGGACAGTGGAAGTCATTCAAGAAAGGGGGATGGAAGATAGAAGATAGGAATGTGAAAGAACTTCTTGTGTGTTATCATCATTGAGCTTTATTATGGCAAGTAGGTTATGACAATCGAGGCATTTGTTCGACCCAGAAAGTCATTGTACCCGTTTGCATGGAGATAAGACAGTCACAAACAAGGAATGCCCCAGTTCATACTAGACTCACAGTGTCCTCATATCCTTTGACAAGTCATAGCATTACTAAGAGACAATCCACAGACAGCAAATGCAAATAGGTGATGATACCCCCTCCTCGCCTTTCTAGTCAAAGACATCCTGGAGATAGAATCTCTAGTCAGAGACATCCTGGAAAAGCTAAAAGACATGTTACCAAAAAGATGAAATCAAAAGAAAACCAAGACTCGACACCAACATCCACTGTAGTCCTCAAGTTTAGTGTCTCTTGTCACTTGTATAAGTCATGTTTGATTGTGGTCACAATGTTCACTTTCACAAAAGGGATAAATTAACACTGAACCATAATGTTGTCTGAGTCTGTTGAAAGATTTGATTTTGTTGAAGCTCATTGTTGCTGCTGTGTCTCATCTGAAACTGACTGAATCCATGAAACTGATACTTTATTACGGAGAAGATGAAACTTTATTGCGGATCTTCAATGCAAATGTTGCTTTATTGTGGATTGTGCGCGAATAGACTTGAAGGAAGCTGGAAGAAACTGTACTCCTCGAAACATGTGATGTTCTCAGTTCCACACCCATCACTAGATGTAAGATTGGCCATAGTCACAGATAGAATCTGATTTATTATGGATGGAAAGGGAGTGAAAAGGGAGGTTTATTATGAATGGCTAACCAATCATGGGTAGATCAATAACAAGCCATGATGGGCATAGGTAAGTTTATTGTGAGTGCAAAGTGAGAAGATGAAAGTGAATCCTGAAGGAGAGAGGAGCAAAGTCTCTACGCATGGCGTTGGTGACCCAGTTTTCACCATGGTACTTGCCCAGGGTGCCACCGAAGTGGTTTTCACCGTTGGACGAAATTATTTCTCTTTACTTTTTTTGATTTTTCAATTTTTTTGTGTCACAAGGCGCCTGTTTGCCAGGTTTTCACCAAGTAACGATTTTTTTTTGTTTTATAATTTTTTTGTATTTTTGAATTAGGATATTCCAAAAAATTATGTGTAGAACCTACGAGGGTGCATGCTGTTGATAGGATCCTCCAAGGGTTCACCTTCTGTAGTTGAGAGCTGATATGCCCCAGATCCATATACCACTGTGATGATGTAAGGACCAAGCCAGTTTGGTTCGAACTTGCCCTTCTTATCTCTATCTTGCTGATTCTTGGGGTTTTCTCTGAGGACTAAGTCACCTACCTCAAATGTGCGAGGCTTGACTTTGTGATTGTAGCTGCGACTCATTCGCTGTTGGTAAGCCTTGAGATGATTAAAAGTAGTGTGTCTTCGTTCATCCAGCAGTTCTAGTTCTTGTAAGCGAGAGACCCTGTAATCTTCATCGTTGATTATGTTTCTCAAAGAGACCCGTAAAGAAGGTAACTCGACCTCAATAGGCAAGATGGCTTCAGCGCCGTAGACAAGTGAGTAGGGTGTAGCTCCTGTAGTTGTGCAGACACTTGTATGATAGGCCCAAAGTGCAGGATTGAGTTGGATATGCCAGTTACGGCCAGCGTCGTCAACTGTCTTTTTGAGGATTTTAAGAATTGTTTTATTAGACGCCTCAGCTTGGACATTACCTTGGGGGTAATATGGTGTGGAGAAACGATGGGAGATATGGAAGCGGTCAAAGAGTTCACGAACATCCTGATTTTTGAAGGGACGCCCGTTATCAGTGATAATGGAATTGGGAATACCGTATCGGCAAATGATATAGTTCAGGATGAAGGTAGCAATTTGTTTCCCAGTAACTTGTGTGAGAGGCACAGCTTCAATCCATTTTGTGAAATACTCTATGGCTGTGATAATGAATTTATGACCATTGGAAGAAGGAGGGTGAATCTTGCCTATGAGATCGAGTCCCCACTGACAAAAGGGCCAAGGAGATGCAAGTGGTTGTGGTTCTTGTGCTGGTGCATGTATGAGGTCTCCATGAATTTGACATTGCTTACATTTCTTGACAAACTGATATGAGTCAGTTTCCATAGTGGGCCAGTAGTATCCAGTCCTGATGAGTTTCTTGGCCAAGGTAGGACCACTAGTATGTGGACCACATATCCCTTCATGCACTTCACGTAACGCAATCTGAGCTTCGTCACTTTCTAAACATCTAAGAAGAGTGCCATCTAGACCTCGTCGGTATAGGATATCAGCTAGAATGATGTATCGAGAGGATTGGCGAATGAAAGTGCGGCGTTGGTTATTTGATAGATCAGGAGGTAAGATATTGTCGCAAAGATATGTGAATATGGCACCATATAACTAGGATTCGGGACCAACAACACATATCATTTCAGTAGGAGTGATCTCATATGAAGGAATCAACATGTTGTTTACCAGGAACTCGTAGCAGGTCTCATTTTGCAGTAGATCAATTAGTGAAGCAATTGTAGCCATGGCATTTGCAGCACGATTCTGCTCTCTTGGTATTTGCTCAAAATCTATCTTTGTGAAGTGCTGTTTCAAATCATCCACCAGTTGCTTGTAAGGCATTAATTTTTCATCTTTTGTTTGGTAATCATCAGTTGCTTGATGGATAACAAGTTGAGAATCCCCATAAACACGAAGTTCCTGGATCTTCCACTGAACTACAATTCGTAATCTAGTTATTAATGCCTCATATTATGCTATATTTTTGGTGCAAGGAAATGATAAGCGATATGATTTTGGTATAGAATCGCCTTGAGGAGTTATAAAGAGAATACCAGCTCCTGCCCCATGTTGTGTGTATGAGCCATCAAAGTATAATTGCCATGGCTTTGCATGTGATATTGTAAAAATGGACTCATCTGGAAATTCTGAATTTAGAGGAGCATCTGCTAATTGATCCGCGATTGCTTGTCCTTTTATTGCTTTTCTGTCTACATATTCGATGTCGAATTCACTCAAGATCATTACCCACTTGGCCAGTCACCCAGTAAGTGTAGCTTTGTTGAAAAGATATTTTAATGGATCAATTCTTGCAATCAACTTAGTCTTATGAGTGAGCATATAATGGCGTAATTTCTGTGAAGCAAAGACCACAGCGAGACATGCACGCTCGATTGGTGTGTAGTTTAGCTCATATCCCACCAATGTGCGACTGATATAATATATTGCTTTTTCCTTGCCGTTAGCAATTTGTTGTGCTAGGAGTGCCCCCAGTGTTGTTGGAGTAGCTGATATGTATAGTAACAAAGGCTGATCTGGAATTGGTGGCATCAAAACTGGCGGATTCAAAAGATAATCTTTGAGCGTCTAAAAAGCTTGTTGACAGTTCTCATCCCACTTGAACTTGATAGTTTTATGTAGCAGGTGTTGGAAAGGATTACACTTATCTGCAAGTTGTGCTATGAATCTTCGTATAGATTGGAGTCTCCCTTGTAAGGATCGGAGTTGACTGATATTTCTGGGTGGCGGCATGTCCAAGATAGCCTTGACTTTTGCTGGATTGGCTTCGATTCCTCTTTTAGACACAATGAATCCTAGGAGTTTCCCGGAGGTTACTCCAAAGACACATTTCTTGGGATTTAATCTTACTTTTTTATTTTTCCAATCGATCAAAGACGACTAAAAGTATGTCCAAATGTGTATCTCTGTCTATTGATTTTCCCAAGAGATCATCAACATAATCTTCTACGGTTATGTGCATGAGATCATGAAAGATAGTGGTCATTGCTCTTTGATATGTAGCACCTGCATTTTTCAGCCCAAAGGGCATGACATTCCAACAGAAAGTTCCCCATGGACAAGTGAATGATGTTTTGTGTTGATCTTTAGGTGCAATCTTGATTTGATTATAACCAGAAAACCCATCCATTAAAGATAACATTTCGTGACCCATTGTGAGATCAACGATCAAGTCGATATTTGGTAATGGGAAGTCATCTTTTGGAGAAGCTTTGTTGATGTCTCTGAAATCTGTACATATTTTGATGCTGCGATTTGGTTTACTGACAGGTACTAAATTGGAGATCCATTCGGGATAATCAATTGGGCGTATGAATCCGACATCCAATAATTTCTCCAACTCTGCTTTGACTAGTAATGCCACTTGCGTATGCATTTTTCTTAATTTCTATTTCACTGGCTTTGCCCCCAGTTTGATTGTCAAATGATGCATTACCAAATCCGGATCCAGTCCAGGCATATCAGCGTATGACCATGCAAAGTTGATTTGTTGTTCTTTGAAGAAGCTTATGAATTTTCCCCTTTCGGACTCTGTCAAGGATTGAGCCAGGAATATGTTGTGTGGAACTTCTTCTGTACCAATATTTGTCTTGATAGTCTCCTCTACCAACATGGATGACTTTTCCTCATATGATGCTGGGAGAATGTCGAGCCTTCCATCTTCGGGTGCCTCAGAGAGGTTTTCGCCCTCAGATACGTCCTTTCTTTTTACTTTTTTAGAATCAGATAGCGCCACAGTGTGGTTTTTGCCATAAGACTCTTGTTTTGTTCTTATTTTCACATTTTTGCGACTGGAAGGTCCGACACCCTCACCAAAGTATGCCATGTTGTTGAGTTCTATGGTGTATCCTGCTTTATGGTCCCCAAGGGGAAGGTCATCTCGTATACCCAGATAGTCGATAATAGCTTCGTCATTTTGAAATGTATCAAATTGTGCTGGTCCTTCATAATCCCAGTCAATGAGTTGGGGGTGAACAAGGGGAAGGTCTTTAATGTTTTCGGAATTTGCAGGGTGAAGAGTGAAGATGTGGTTATATTCGGGTATATCGAGGCAATCGTCGAGGTCATCGATGGCACTCTCCTCATCAGTTTCGATTGCAAGCGAATCCAAATTGTCATCACTAGTAGCGCCTTCTAGGATAGGTGTCCTCATCCTATGTGATTTCGACCTAGAACCCTGAAACGAAGACTATGCGGGATCCTTATGGGTTGTTTCTTGACCAACTCTAAACTTTTTGTAAAATTCCTCCTCTTCTGTGGGTTCATCTGGCTCTCTGAATGTCTCGATGAGCTCATAGTCACTGGAGGATTTGTCTGAACCCCATTCCCATTCGTTGGAATCTGTGGAATAGTAATCCTCTTGTTGAACTTCGGCAACTTTGATTTGTGATGCCGGTTCTGTCCTTTTAGTATGGGTCTTGGAAGTCAGAAAACCAAGTCCCTTTGAGCGTTCCCTTCTTACAGTCAATTCAGGTTGTAAGGGCTCCATGACGCCTTATTTGCGTAACCCCAGAGGGCTTTTTCCATCATACCCGAATCTTTGTAGAATCTTGAAGCCTTTGCCATAGTTCTCACAGGGTATATTGATCTGATCTCGTGTGTCCTTTTTAATGTCTTTATAGAGCATTTTATATAAGTTTTCCTCTTCTAGTTTGCCCCATCTTTGAAAGGTAGTAGGGTCCCATTTGAGTATCATGATGGAGATTTGCTTGTTAGGATGTGGCCTTCCATATTCTTTTAGAGAACTCATGACTTGTCATAAATACATGGTCTGATTTAAAGTGTATTCTCCCATGCCTTTGTCCTGAAATTTGCCTCTAAGTTCACCTTGTTTTGATGTCGAAGGTTTCAGTGATTCAGGGTCAATGTATGCCGAAGAAGGAGTAGCCTCACGATTATTGGGAATGATGGTCTCAGTATGTGATCTCAGGTTATTGCAATATATGAATGGATTAGGATCACCGTTAACTGTTACCTCGACTCCATTATGAGGAAACTTAATCCATTAATGATATGTTGATGGGACTGCCCTCATTTCATGAATCCAAGGACATCCTAGCAATATGTTGTATGTGAGATCTAGATCTAGGACTTGACAGACCACATCCTTTCTGACTGGCCCAATTCTTAAAGGTAATGTGACTGTGCCCTTGGATGAACGTCTTCATCATCATACGCCTTGATGGTGATTTGATTTGTTGAATTCACAGCTTTATCAGAATATCCCAATTGTTTAATTGTGCTCAATGTACAAATGTTTAGATCTGCTCCTCCATCTATCAGGACTCGCTTTATTCGATGTTTGTGTATGAAGGCTTCAACATGTAAAGGTGCATTATGTGGCTGACTTACGGAGGCGTCATCGGCTTCTATGAATGTAAGGGAATGTGGAATAGAAAGGTAACCCACCATGGCTTGAAACCGGTCCACGTTCAGATCAGTAGGAACGACAGTGTCTCTCAAGATTTTGTCAAGGATAGCTTTATGAGCAGGGGATATGCGTAAGAGCTCAAGAATGGAGATGAGCGCGGGTGTCTTCCCTAACTGTTCTACAAGGTCATACTCAGGCTTGGTTGATGAGGAAGTAGTATTTTTAGTGGAGGCACCTAGCAACATAATCTTACCTCGATGGGTTGTAACATGACATTCAGAGGTAGGTTCAGAAGAAGATCCAACACCTCTTAGGACAATCTTAGGTCACTGAGGAGGATTCTCAGGATTTTTGTTCTTGATGGTAATAGTAGAGATATGATTGTCCATTGAGATGTGATTGATAGTAGAATCATAATTATAAGGTGCTCTAGTATAGTTGGCTTGATCATCTGTGACTTTGCCTTTTCCTTTGTCATGCTTTGGGAACGGTTCCTTAAACATCTCATGTTCTTGATTAGATGAATGTCCCTCAATCTCAACGTCACCTCTATCAATGAGATCTTGCACAATGTTCTTCAGTCGATGGCAATTTCCTGTCTTATGACCCTTGCTCTTATGAAATTCACAATACTCATCATCATTCCACCAATTTGGTTTGACCTTTGGTTCATATGGAGGAAAATCTGGAACTGTGATCACTTTGTTTGCCACAAGCTTTTTGAAGACTGATTCAAGTGGTTCTCCCAATGGAGTGTACTTCCTTCGTGGTTTAGAAGTTGTTTGAGTATTCACTTGATTGTTTGTAGAACTCGATCCAGAAAAGATGAACTTGGGTCTCACTGTATTGGCATCAACAACACCATCATTAACTGTGTTCTTGTTCTTATTCCAAAATCTTGGCTTGTCTTTTCCTTTAAAGTCCTCTTTGTTTTCTTTGAATATCTTAATGACTCCTTGTTCAATTAAGACCTTTTCTATTGCTAAGCCCTTTTCAATAACATCCTTGAAGGTAGACAAACAAGCTTTCCTGAGATCATATCCAATGCCCTTATTAACGTTTTGAGTGAACATTTCTACCATTTGTTTCTATGGGATTTCGCAAGAGCATCTGCTAGCTAGATTTCTCCATCTTTGTAAAATGCTGAATAAATGCTTCTGCTAAGTCACCCCATGACTTAATACCAGGAGGTAATTGAGAAAACCATTCCATAGCTTGATCGCCTAAGCTCTGTGGGAACAACCTCATCAAGTATGTTTCTTCTGCCGCTACCTCAATGCAAGCTGTGAAGAATTGTCTTATGTGTGCCTTAGGGTCTCCTTTTCCTCTATACTTGTCAAATTTTGGCGTCACAAAGTGTGCAGGAAAGGGAGGCATTGGAATGCTCTTATCAAAGGGGTAAGGACATATGTCTCTCATAGTGTATGTTGGTTTTGTCGTACTCATGTCCTCCATTTTCTTTTGTAAATCTCTAATTTGTTGCTCCAAATTGTTCTTGGGAGGAGATCGATTTCTTGTAGCATATCCCGTGTTTGAAACACCCATTTGAGGAGGAGCTTGTTGCATGTATGGATGATATTGATCGTAGACATGTCCATATGGAGGTCTATATTGATGCGGCATATAGGGAGCACTTGGCATAACTTCATGTTGAGGACCCCCATATCTATTTTGTGCATATATACCATATTCTATAGGCATTTCATTTTCCATTGTGTTGCCCCCAAATTTGACATGAAGTTTCCTTATGTCCAAATTTTGACCATGCCTGTGAGTATCCACTTGTTTTGATTGATCCATAGTGTCGTGCCCAAACTCTAGGGCACAAAAACAGAACAACAAAAAAAAAATTTTGACGTCATGAACTCGCTATAAATCCTAATGCATAACGACTGTATTTAAAGTTTTGTCTTAACTAGGATGTAAATAAACGTACTTACTAGGTTAAGTTAAATAACCAACTCGAGCGAGTGAATTGATTGGTGGAGATTAATTTGCATTGTGGATTAGTTAGCTAGCTCAATTACCTAAGACAAGTCGTCGCTAATTAAATCAAGGGATAATTGGTTATCTTAATGTATTAAATCATTCCAGGACATATAATGATATTGTTAATGATTATTTGATGCTCATATAAAATTTATTATACACATCCACCCAATGGGGGTTTCGAATTACTACAATGTCATTTGCCCACTGAAACCGACAATTACTAGGGCCAATTCTAATTTTCCCTAAATCCCTTGATTTTGCCAATTAAATTCCGATCTGGCCAAATATCGGTCTCCAGGCCTAAAGTTCAAAAATCTACAATTTCCTCCTTTTAAATTTTTCCTAAAGTCCAATTATATGGGGGGGTAAGTCCATTGATTAATTAAATATATTATTGGATTAAACGTATAGTTTATCCGACTATAGTAATCCTTTATTATTAACCCCCTTGAATTAATCAAGATTAAATTTCTAAAGAATGAGGACATATAATAATTCAAATATTAATTAACCCCTATTATCAAAAGTCTAAAATTCCATAATAATTCAATTATTAAATTTGTCCCCAAATATATACATTAAAAACAGGGTTTAAAATCTCATAATATTTCAATTATAAACTTAACCCCAAATTATATACTAAAAATCTAACTTTAAATTTCCAATTTAAATTCCTTATATATATATATATATATATATATATATATATATATATATATATATATATATATATATATATATATATATATATAACTAATCCCTCAATAAAAATCAATTATAGTGCTCCAATTTAAATCTTTTATATATATATATATATATATATATATATATATATATAAATTTATTTATATATAAATATATATATATATGTATATAAAATTCTTATAATGCTAACCCTAACCCGAAATTGGGTTAGGGTTGCATTTTTTTTAATATATTATACTTGCCTTATTTTATTTTTATCCTTTTATACCCTAACCCGAAATGGGTTAGGGTTTATTAGATGTCCATATTTTATTGTATGTCCCTTTTCTTTGTGGTTTTGGAGGTTGCAGGTACGGCGAACTAGGGCACGGCGGAGGGTTTCATGTGGGGGAGAGGCGGAGGGTTTTACAAGTTTCCAGGCGCCGCTGTGCCTACGCACAGTGGCGGCAGCGCCGCCCACTGTGTGTACACACAGTGGCGGACGGCATAGCCACCGCCCACTGTGTATACACACAGTGGCGGGCGCCGTTCACTGTGCGTAGTACAATGGCGGCCGCGTCCGCCCACTGTGTTACACACAGTATGGTGCCCTTCGGCGCCACCCACTGTGTGTAGCATAGTGGCTCGGCCGTGGCCGTCCACTGTGTTACGCACAGTGGCCCGCGTGCTCATTTCCCCATTTTTTTTTTAAAACCCATTTTGTTATATTTCGGGGTTTGATAAAAATGTTTATGATGTATTTTTTTTTAAATGTCAAATGTATATTGTGTATATTATATTTATATATATATATATGCATATATATATATATATAATATGCACAATATCATTTACGAATATGAAAATATTTACTTCTACAGGCATCCACAGAGTGTATTTTTTTTTTGATGCAGAGAATATATATATATATATATTAAGAAATTCTATTCTGCAATTCTTTTATAGGTTTTGTAACAGGGATGCATAGGATTCAGAATATATCTTCTATTTTGTTGTTACAGGGCATGCACTTGCAGGAAACTTATATATATATATTCTATATATATATAGGTATATATTTTCAATATATATACTTATATATATATAGAAATATATATATGACTAAATGTTGAAGTAATAGGGTTAAAAACCCTTATATTGATCTGGGGTTTTAACCATTTACATTCTATCATTAGTTTCTAACAGCATTAGATTAGGTCTGTTTTCTTCTTCCTTTTATTTAACTCTCCACAAAAATAAAACGATTCTGGTTCTCCTTTCTTTCTAACAGACATAAAATAACAGAATATAAAACTAAGCAAGTAAATAATAACCCTACTGCATTTCTTTTTTTTTCTTTCTTTAACATTTGCAGTAAATAAACTAGTAATTAGTAAATAAGAAATCCTAATGCATTTTTTTTTCTGTTTTCTTTTCTTTAATATTGCAGTAAATAAACATGTTACAAACCAGATTTAAATGTAGACTACAACAAACACAATAGTCATCAAATATAATAAAAGTTACATTTACATTGTTTTTCCAGAATGATAGTTACAATAGCCCAAATATGAAAATGGGTAGATAATCTAACAGTCCCCTTTTTCTTTTTTTTTCTAATCTTTACACAGAAAATAATAATTACATTTATTTAAACAGAAACAGAATCATTTTAAGCCCTATATTTACATATGCACTTTCTCTTCTTTTTCTTTTGCTACAAAGCATAAGGTTACATTTCTTTCTTCATTTCTGCATTTAAATAAAAATAAGAAATCTGAATAGAAGTCTGCAACACAAAATCTGCAACTCCTAGTCTTTTTCCCCAAGCCACCTGCAAGCAAAGTTTTAGGACTGTGACCATGGGATGCTCACCTCCCAGCCTAGGCTTACCAGAAGCCACCCCCGAGCTAGGAGAACCAGGACCTAGACGGGTTACAACCAAGCAATACAACACAACAATAGGGCAAACACACAACACATACTCTTTCCCATCCCAAGCTACACTTTCACCACACTTGTGGTGATCAATCTACGGGTGGAAGTGGACCAAGTACCATTGGGGAGACTGCAGCCAAAAAAAAATATATCACAAGCCACCTCATGGCAACACAAAATACTCAACAGAATTCATCCCAACCACCTTATGCCCCCCAAAGGCTCAAGCCATTTCTCTCCCCTTATGACCCCCAAATGCATACACAAGGCTATGCAGCAAGGGTCACAAAGGACACCCTTGAGATCACTCTCCTTAAGGAGAGCCTCTCACCCAAGGCTGTCATGCTTCTTCCACCCCAAGATCATCCTACTCTCCCAAGAGTAGAAGATCATGGACACTCCCAAAGCAAGAAACACAAAATAGAAAAAACATAGAAAAGAACTACACATTATTTTCTTCTACAACATTATACATACACACTTTCTTTACAAGCAATTCTTTCCTTCAACAAAACAACATAACTAACATAAACAACATAAACAAGAGGAGATAACAACCAACCTTATTCTGCCAATAGGTATGCTAAACTTAGTTGGAGATGAGCTGCCCAATCCACACAACTTTCTGCAATCCTTTGGCCCCCAAATTCCTCTATTCCTAAAACTGGTTTCCTTTTTTTTCTTCCAAGTTTTTCCAAAAATCTCCAAGGATGGAGAGTGGGTGATTAGCTCACTAAGCTTCCATTCTTAGCCTAAGAAGGCCTCTCTCACTCCTTCCAACCTCTTGGATAGAGTGAGAGATCTCCCATTGGGTTGGTCTTCCCTAGGTCTTACACACTCCCTAACCTAGGTGTCTAGAGAAGGGAAATGGAATGGGGAAGAGGGATTACTATCTCCAAGAAGGTTATCCTACCAAGGAGGGCACTCCTATAGATGGAATTCGTCCATCTTGGGAAAACCACTTTTTTGGGTGGTTAAACAAGTCCTAAGGGAAAGACACATGGCCAATTTTGGCCTTCACCCATAGGTACCCCGTGAGGCCTAATAGAAAAGCTCTAAAATTGACTCTAGGAGTTGATTTGACCTTCAGAAAGTCCACCTGAAGTTAACCTACGGGTCAACTCTGAGTTGACCTTCCTTGTGGCTCTCTAACCTAGATTTCTTGGTTCCTTCAAGGATAATTAGGGGATATAACCATTAACAAAAATAAAACTTTCAAAAAGGTGACATGACAATTGCCAACACAACATACTACATAGGTGTCAAGTGACACTACAACATAATTCCACATCACAATAAACACATGGCAATTGTCCCTTAAACAATTTAAATAATCCAATAAATACAAATTACACTCATGCAACATTTTACATTTACGAATAAAATACAGTACATACGGGGTGTTGTCTCTCCAAATAGACAACCCCTGGTTTTACTAACACACATTGGCCTAGGCTTGATTCTCCCTAATATTTCCATGGTCACATGGATATTTTCCTGCACATCTCAATTTAAACATTAGTACTTCCCAAATAGCCTCATATAATATATAATCACATAATCAGAATACAATACATTCATTCTGCAAAGACTTGACATTATGAAATCTGATTTGTCACAAATCAAAGCAATCTCCTCATAATCCTCAAAATTTGATCCATCTACAAGATATGCAAACATTTTCCTAACATTATATCAAATCCTGAAATTCAGATAATAACCTGCATCATCACAACATTACCCTAATCTAGAATCATATAATATTCTATAATCCACAAGGCATAGAAATGAAGCATCCACATATATCAATGTTACCAAAATCGCGGAATCATGAAAAGTTCTATATCCATAGTGTGTCCAAACTAGCATCCAAAATAGTTCCAAAATGAAAATAACTGAAGAGGTAGGATGGGTCGGGGTAGGGCCTCACACATAGCTTGAGCATGTGATTGAGCATATCTGTCTGCATAAGGCTTCCATAATGGTCTTCGAAGGTAAGTATCATATGTTTGAGCTTGTGTATGTGGGATTTCTGGTTTTTGAAGCAAAACTGATGGTGACTCAGGCATCATATTCGGTCCTCTATTTACTCCACTATTTGGTCTCCTTTGATCCATGTTGGATTGAGTTTGTTGCGAGGGTCGGCTTTCCATAAGTTGAGACATGTCAAAGTCATGAGGTATTTTAGCTCCACTTTGTGCCATCATGTGTAAGAAGTATTGTCTATCTCTTCTCATTATCTCTTCAACCAATCTATTGAAATGAGGATTCATTATGGATTCTTCTATGTTTGCTGATTGTATTGAAAAGTTGTCCACATTTTCATTGTGTGTAGCATTGTTGTTTGTAGTGTCTGTGTTTTCGACATTTGGATTGTTTCTATAAACCTCCATGTCAGGTAATGTAGTGTGCTCAGGATTGAAGAATAAATCATTGTCATACTCATAAGAACTCATGTTTGCAGATTCTTGAGCTTCTTTAGCTATTCTCCTAGATTTTTGAAGGCGGGTTTCAACCATGAACTAGGTGTTTAACCAAGATGTGAGAGACTAGATGAAAAATGAAAAGAGTATGGAAGACCAAGAATTGTATGAAGTGTAAATGAATCTTGAGGTGTACTTGCAATGTCCAAAGTGTAAGACCAAGTATGTAAGTAGTAGAGCAGGTGTGACTTTCAAAGAGATGATTGTTTCTCTTGATGAGGTAAGCTGACCTTGACTCTAAGTAAGACCAAATGAGACCCAAAGGTAAGAAACCTTGATGAGGGACCACTTAGCAAAGTGTAGTTGTATGTAGTGTGTTGAAAGAGTATAGTGAGGACAAGCAAATGACCTTTTTGACCCAAGTTTAGACAAGTATGAATGTAAAATGAGATGTGAAGCAATGATGGACTGTATGAGACCCAAGGATAGGCTGAATGCTAGATGAAACCTAAAGAGACAACCTAGGAAGCTCAAGTATTCCGAAACTGATTTTTGTTGTTTGCTGGACTATAAAAATTTTCAATTCTGGACACAGACGCTTCTGTATACTTCACAGACGCGATTCCCAGACACAGACGCTTCTCTGTTAGACACAGATGCTAATAAAAACATAGACGCTATTCTGCCCTTCACAGACGCGCTTAGATTACCCAGACGCGGTTAAAACAGACACAGACGCGTTTCTATAAACTTCGTGCAATTTTTCCAATCTATGAAGTTGTTTTGTTGTGACCAAATCCGACTGTTTGACTGTTTTTCGTGACAAGAGGACACAATGTTGATGAGGACTCAATGTTTGCAAATGTTTAGACTCCAAAAGTGTGTTGTTTGAGGTAAAATGTTTTGCATACACTTGAAGACACAAAAGACACAATGTTTTGTTGTTTGGTCTTGAATGTTTGAGTGTTTAACATAAGACAAGCACAATTCTTATGGTTGGCCAAGACAGTAGTTGTTAATCCCACATAGGGTTTTACCCCCGAGGCTACGCTATTCAGAGCAGATACTTAGATGCTTGACCTCACTGGCTCCACCCTCGGCACTCACTTCTCGGGTCAGCCAAGCATTAGTCCCCATGAAAACTCCCCATGGCGAACTTTGTATCTCTACTAAGAACCGTATGTGTGTGGGCCACTACCAGAGGTCCGACCTCCTGCCTCAACAACTAGAAGGATTTGGGCTTCTAAAACAAAAAGGTGCTAGTAAGGACATCCGCTCGTGTGGCCATACATGCGGCACTTTCAGCTCTATAAATACAGAAGGCTCCCAGCCGGTAGGGGTTACGCCCTACAAATGATCAAATAAATTTGATCAAACGGGTTTATGGGGAGACATAGTGTCGGTATGAACTAATCAGAACACGTTATTCATAGTTTTCACCATGAATACATTTGTTTATAGTGGCTTGGAAGAAGATGGCTTTTCTTTTGCTACCACTTGGGTCGTTCTCTTCTCACTAGTAGTCCTAATGACCACATGGGAAGACAGACCCTCTAAAGATTAAACAAAAAGAGTCTATTGTTCAAGACACAAAAGACAATGATTCAATTTTAGTGCACCAATGGAAGTGTTTGCTAATCTATGAAAACAAGGCACACAACAAAATTTCAAAACCCTAGCTAAGGACTTGCAACAAAATTTGTTAGTAGTTTGGGTTGTTTCAAATGATCACCCCTTCCTGCAAGCACACAAGTTAGGTAAATTTTAGAAAACCCAAAAGACTTTGTGAAAAAGGGGCCTTCAACAAAAACGTTTTTGCTTCCAAAACAAGCTGCACAAACTTGGTTAGCTAGATCTGCAAGGGTTAGTCCAAAAATAAACCAGATCTGAAACCCTAAGTATGAAATCCAAAAATTGAACCAAAGGAAATTTAAAATTCTGAAACAGTAAAACACAGACGCCGTTATACCAGACACAGACGTGGAAAAAATACACAGACGCGGGCAGAAACAGCGCAAACGTGGTTCGGAAACACAGACGCACCTTTCAGAAACCTGCAAAATAAAATTTGGCAAAAACACAGGCGCGATTCCAGATTACACAGATGCTTCTGAAACACAAAAACACGATCTGAACACTCGCAGACGCGAAAAAACCTAAAATGTCGTCGAAAAATGTCCGATCTGCAACATCAAAAACGCAAAATCTGCAACAAGAAGGTTAAATGCAAAGGGACAAGAGTCCCACCGGGCGTGCCAAAATGTGTATGGTGAAAATGGATAACAATAAGAACAATATTGAAAGGCTAAATGAATCCAACCACAAAACCCTAGCCCAACAATCAACAAAGATCCACCATAACATATGAAGATTACCCAAGACAATGCAAAATAAAACAAAATCACAAAGATTATACCAATCACATGTCCAATAGGGTTTTGATCTCCATTCTTCCTATCTCCATTGATCTTGCTTGATATATTTGCTCTCAGATTTTTATATGCACAAGAGCTCAACAAAGAATGGAATGTGGTTGCAAGTAGGATCGTAGTGTAGCAAGTTGCATGAAAGATCATTAGCATGAGTGATTAGGGTTTGACAATGAAGGAAGCATCTCCTTAAATAGAAGACACAATATGAAATGGAGGGTTAAGATTGAGAGGTGTAAAAAGAGAGGTCGGCTAGGATTAGAGGGTAGGTAGAAGAAATAGTAAAATAATGAAAGAGGTAGGTAGTGTATGAATTAAGAGATGAATGACATGTGTCATGTGTAGAAAAAGCTAATGAATTAATTAAATAAATAAAGATTTATTTAATTAATAGAAGAAGTAGGATAATTAAATAAATAAAAATATTTATTTAATTTAGGAAAAGGATAATTTAAATAAATAAATGCATTTATTTAAATGAGAAATAAGGCTAGAAGAGGATAAATGAATTAATTAAATAAATAAAGATTTATTTAATTAATAGAAGAATTAGGCTTAGATAATTAAATAAATAAAATATTTATTTAATTAGACATGACAATTTTAGGTGTCTACAGCAGGCACTTCACTGGCACCTACACCGGCACTAGTAGGACAAAAGGATTTATTTGGTTACTGGCAATGCAGGTCGACATGGTTTAGAATATGGTTATTGATATTGGAGGCTGAGATCTCTTGGATCTGGCATCGGCAATTGCTTTTAATATTTACGCATTTATGTTATCTAGCCTACATGTAATTTGATATTGTAATTATCTTTGTAAGCCGACATAAGGCATGATAAGTTGTATAGGGTATATAGGTTAGTTAGATTAAATCATTTTGATATGGACATGAATATAGACACAGTGATGGATATGTGAATGTGATATAATGCGAAATATATCAGAGAGATTATATATGTGACGATATTTATGTAAGGGTTATTCCGGTAAGGGGTTTAGGGTTTCAGACTGGAACAAACCGAGCTTAAATCGAAACTGTATTCTAGCATAGAAGATGTTATCTTAGTAGTTCAACACTTCTCTAGATTGTAGTTTGGATTTATATTTTGTCAGCTCCATTTGTGATTGAGCAGTGTGCTCTAGGCTATTAGCCTTCCTGCAAGTGCAGGCCCCTTATATTTTGTAATATCTCTTCATATGGACAGTGGATTGATATTTTGGGTCACAAATCCCACCGTGGTTTTTCCTCTTTGAGGTTATCCACGTATAATTATGTGTGTTATGATTCTCATTTATGTGATTGGCTTATTGGTTGCTTTACTTCTTTCAATTCTGTATGTATTGGTATACCAGTTGGTGTATGCATGTTTTAATAAGGTTAAAATTGACCATTCTAGTATAACACAGATTCACCCCCCTCCCTATTGGTGTTATTGGATTCGAACAATTGGAATTAGAGTCTTGTGCGTCAGAGGAAGTTTAATAACTTGAGGGAGATCCAGAATCCAGAATCCATGGATATGGGTTTGGAGAAACAACTTGAGATGGCACTTGAAGATTATGATGCTGAAAGGTTGAAGAACTTAAAGCTACAAGATGAATTGAATTCTGCTAAGGAATTCAAACTTGTCCTACAAGAGAGGTTATCATCTGTTCACGCTAGGAGGAAGGAACTTTTGCAAAGTCTGGCATGATTGCTCAACTCCCAAATCTTGGAAAATCAAATTTAGACACTAACATCGGAATAAAAATCCTGAACTGACAAATCAACGCTGGACACCGACGTCAGAATAGAAATGTTCAACTGAGGTCTGATCACCCATTGGAATAACTAATACGTGTAGAGTAACCATTTTATACAATTCTGATAGAGTAAACTTATCCTGATGTCCCTCTTTCGACATACCTATACTGAATAAGGCATTTGGATGTCTATCGACATAGCCATCAAAGTCGGCTAGACAATATTTTCTAATCTTGATAGAGTAAACTATCCCAATGACACCTTATTGGGTTAACTATTCCAATGAAAAGTTTTTACAACAATGATGCTTTATTGGGTTAGCTATCCTGATGACAACATTGACAACTTCTTACAACAATGACACTTTATCAAGATAACTATCCTGATGACAATATGATAACTTTTTATAAACTTGCAAATTATGACTCCAAATTTGACATACCCCCCTAAAAACATGAAATAACATTACAAATGGTCTCAATAGACCTTATTGAATTGAAATGACATGACCCCTAACTCCTAAGACTCAAACACCTAATTGACATGGTAACTAGACTCTAGGTGATCCTACACCAATTAGAGACAAAGAAAAATAAGTTTAGACAAGAAGAAGACTTCCTAACACTAGTGAACAATGAGCTTTCCTACAACGATGGAAATAACTATCTAGTAGATGTTCTCTTCATCTACCTGAATGAGAGCTAGTTGAAATATTTATTTCCAACTTGAACAATGAAATGGAATTCCATCTAGACATGAAAGGCACAAAATCCTTTGTTGACATGATCACCCAAGGGTTAAAATGTGAACGGACCCTCATTAAAAATGGGCTTAATAAGACATACAATGAACCAAAAGATGGCCCTCGCCTGCGCTTTAACAGTGATAAACCCAAATTCTAGAATAAAAACAAAAACATTGTCAATGATGGGGTTGTGGATGCAAGGACTATAAA
This sequence comes from Cryptomeria japonica, assembly GCF_030272615.1. NCBI lineage: Eukaryota > Viridiplantae > Streptophyta > Pinopsida > Cupressales > Cupressaceae > Cryptomeria > Cryptomeria japonica. The sequence continues at coordinate 160,562,746 of NC_081408.1, read as the reverse complement.
GAGTGCACAACCTGTGGTCCGATTTATGGGGCAAAATTTCCCTCCTAAGAACAACACGGTTTCTCCTCCACAAAATAAAGGACACAATGCACCACAAGAGGAACCGAGACAACAACAACAAAATTATAAACCAAAACGTACATACACTCCCTTAGGGGAACCTATTGAAACAGTGTTACATCAATTGGTATCTTCAAATCTGGTGACCTTACCAGAGACATATAATTACGAACCTCATTTCAAACCTCCATGGTAGAGAGATAATGAACATTTCAAATTCTATCAAGGGAAAGGGCATTAAAAAAGTAACTATCATAGATTGAAAGATCTTGTTCAGGATCTTATTGACCGAGGAGAGATTGAAATTGAAGGACACAACCCAAAAACATCAAATAATGATCATGTCATGTTTAAGAATCCGCTTCCATCACAAGATCAAAGGGGTCCTTCCACTTCAGCATGAAAAACAGATACCAATGATTATATGCAAGCCGCTTATAATTTTTCAGGATTCCCATAGATACTAAGAGGGAGGGGTGAATCAGTATCTTGTCGATTTACAGATTTTCTAATCTTATTAAACCAATTGCATTCCAAAATAGTGTACCGGTAAACCAAAATTAATGCAGTAAATAAGATCAATAACCACAACATAGAAAGCACACCATAACACAATATTTTTAGCAAGGAAACCCGGTGTGGGAAAAACCTCGGTGGGATTTGTGACCCACAATATTCACTCACTGGCCAATAAATGAATATTACTTACAATAGGGGCCTGCACATACATGAAGGCCAACTGCCTAAAGCTCACTACTTAATTACAAAAGGGAAGTCTCACTAGCTTACAAAAATGGATTATGCAAATCCAATATCATATACTAAATTGGTTCAGTATCTGCTATGCCAGGTTCAGTACCAGTTTAAGCTCATAAAATAACCATAAACCTTATGCCAAAATCCGCCTTAGTATTCGTATAATACTTTTGCAATAATATGACCATATCCACATATTATAAATGATCCTACAAGATCTCATACTTATATGAGTCTTATTTACAATAAGCCATGTCGGCTTACAAAAATATATTACAATTAATTACATTATGTAATAAGCAAAATCCTGTCAGCTCAGGGTGTCGGTAATCATCTTGGTCCCTACCAGTGAACTATCTGTTGATGTAGAGTCTGTCGGTACCGGTGCCTGCCAGTACCATAGGATTGTAAGGTAGCCATCAATGACAATACCTTCAATCACCTACAATTTCTCATTGGAGTGTGTATTTTCCAACATAATCACACTATGAATCACCTATATGATGCAAATGAACAAATTGCAACCATTACCATCAAAGATCTAGGCCCTACCTGGAATGTTGTTATGCGTCATAGCAAGATCACCATTAAAGAAGCTCCACAAGGCACAACCTCCATCCCAAAGCAAAATAATCTTGTGGAACAAATAGATAAGATGCCCACACTTATATCCATCTTAGAGCTTTTGCACCTATCCCCATCTCAGAAAATAATCTTGGATCAAGCTCTCCAAGAGGTGTCAGTCCCTGCCAATCTAAATATAGTTCAATTTCAACCTATGGTTGGTAATCTGAGGTCATCACCATGTCTCACTTTCTTTGAAAGAGACAATACATCCTTCCAACAACCTCATAACACCTCACTCCATATTGAAGGATTTATCAACCAACATAGGATCAAGCGAGTCTTGATCGAAAATGGAGCAGGCCTAAATATTTGTACACTACAATTGGTCATAGCACTGGGATATGCGGTTGAATCAGTGGACCCTTGTAAAAAGATAACAATAAAAGCCTATGATGATGTAGAGCGTTATTCAAAAGGAGCAATTGTGCTACCAATCTAAGTGGGCCCAGTGGTGAAGCACATCATACATCAAGTTCTAGACCTTTCTCTATTGTATAATTTGTTGTTAGGAAGACCTTAGATACACGCCATGCAAGTCGTTCCATCCACCTATCACCAGTGTATCAAATTTCATCATAAAGATGTAGAAATTATAATCCTGGGCGATGCAAATCCATTTGCATATTGTAAAAATATCAACCATCAGCCAGAGATTACTGTTCCCAACAACAGAGAAGCTATCCCATCCACATCATATGTAAGTCCAGCCTCTCTTTCCAGTTCAAACACCACTATACCAAAGCAAGAGAAGCTAAAGATGAAAATGGCAGAGGAAGGTCCTGGGGAGTACAATCTAAGCCAACTCTTTTGTGTTGGGCAACTGCCCACTTCCCCTAGAACTCGTGGTAAGCCTCAAAGGTTACTTCAAACACTGCTAGTCAAGCCAACATGCACTTTGGCACCTTTTATCCTTGGAAAGAGTTTGGAAGAGGAGACCATAGATGGGGACTTAGCAGAATGGATCTATAAAGACCCTATCACCACGCAAATCCCACAAACTAAGCTTCCCATAGATCAATATGGCAAAGGCCTTACCATTATGCAAAGAATGGGCTATAATGGTCAAAGTTCTTTGAGACCTCACAAGAAAGGACGACACGAACCATTGCAACCTGAATTAAAGCCTAAAGATAACACTGGATTAGGCTTTTAAAAGGAGACTCTTCCTAAGCTCAAATTCAAAGGGAAACCCAACAAACCTCTATATCAGCCTAATACTCTAAAGAGGCCACCCTTGATTATATCAGCAACACCAAGCATCGCACCAACTACCCCAATAAGGCTGAGAATCCCATCAATACCATCCACATCACTAATCCTCTCACCAATCAAACCAACAACTCCATCAACAGTAACAACTGCATCAACAATACCATTAGCAGTATCAGAACCCCCAACAATATCGACAACACTGATAATTCCATCAAAAGAAGCAGATTCAACAATGCTGATACTCCCAGTATCGGATTCACTGATCCCAATAATCCTCCCCGCAACACCAACCATTCCATCTCTAAAAGTACATCAGTTGATCACACCTGCAATGTTTAACTCAAAGGATATCTTGGTTTGGTATGGTAATCAGATGCTAGACAGCGACTCAAAGATCGACTCACATGAGTGGGAATTTGATTCCATACATCTCAATACTTTAGATGAGGAAGATGCATCACAACCTCCACCTCACAAACAAATCCCTGTTTATGAAGAAGCACAAATTAAAACCTCTTGGGTTCGTGAATTGGAAACACCTTCCACAGACCCTACATCACATCCTAATCTTGATTCTGATAGGGAGAGTACAATCAATGACCTTCACCACAATGTCTTCACCCTCATTGACACTTCTTATGAACTTAACCTGATCAATCAGGTAATGCCCATTATCCATCCTGAACTAATCAAACAGAAGCAATCCAATCCCCCATGCCTTGACCAATTCTAAAATGATGAGGCAATCATTGACTTTTTGGAATTACGGGATAACATACCAAGCGGGGATCACAAAGTTGGGTTCACCATTGAACTTAATAGCACATCCTACTTTGACGTGGATGCCAAACCTTTCAACTACAAAAATATTACAATAAAACATGGATCTTCCAGTGAAAACCAAATTGTGGCACTGTTTAATCCCCAAAAATTAAAAAGAAAGAGCATATCCAATGGTGAAAAACTCTCTGAGGTGCCTACAAATGAAAGGTTTGACATCCTCCCCTCCAGTGCAAATCAGGAATTATCAATGATCCTTATTGAGGAAACAAAAGAATTCAATGTGGGGACCCCTGAAACTCCTCACCAAATACATCTAGCATCTCTTTTGACTTCAGAGGAACAACCTAAGTTTTTAGAATTCTTCCAGAAGCATCAAATCAACTTCGCATGGTCATATACAGACATGCCTAGTCTCGATTCTCATTTAGTCATGCATCACCTCACCATGGCAGAAGGAGCTAAACCAGTCAAAAAGAAGCTTCGCAAGATGCACTCCCAAATTGCGGTACTAGTCAAAGAAAAACTTAAGAAACTCTCGGATGTTGGTTTTATTAGACCAATTGATTATGCAGATTCGATCTCCAACATTGTACTTGTCAACAAACCAAATGGGGGTATCCGTATCTGTACTAACTTTAGAGATCTAAACAAGGCATGTCCTAGAGATGACTTCCCCCTACCAAACATTAACATGATCATGGACCTAACAATAGGAAATACCATGCTTTCTCTTATGGATGGATTTTCAGGGTACAATTAGATAACGATCGCACCAGAGGATCAACATAAGACAACCTTCACATGTCAATGGGGAACATACTGTTGGAATGTAATGCCTTTTGGTCTAAAGAATGTAGGGGAAACCTATAAAAGAGAAATGACCACCATCTGTCATGATATGATGCATACCATAATGGAGGATTATGTTGATGACTTACTGGAAAAATCAATAACAAGAGAAGGTCATCTAGAAATATTAGAGAAAATTTTTGACAGACTTGAACAATATCATGTTCGACTCAACCCAAAGAAATGTGTCTTTGGAGTAACCTCAGGGAAGCTTATAGGATATATTGTCTCAAGCAAAGGCATTGAGGTCGACCCAGCAAAGGTCAAAGCAATCATGGACATGCCACCTCCAAAGAGCATCAATTAGCTAAGGACATTACAAGGGCGGCTACAATCCATCTGAAGATTCATTGCACAACTAGTAGATAAGTGCCATCCTTTTATACATTTGTTACACAAAAACATCATCTTTCAATGGGATGCCATATGCAAGCAAGCATTCCATATTATTAAGAACTATCTTATGAATACACCATTGTTAATCCCACCAAATCCAATTCCAATCCTAAATCCCCTTCTAGACCCTTCTAACCACTTTCTAATCATTCCTAATTAGCCTAATCCATCCCCTAAATATTGTCACATTCCTAAGCAACTTGGAGTCACTTCTCAAATCCTTCAAAGTCTTTGAAAAACATTTAATGTTTTATGTGTTCAACAAGCTAACCCCTAAAGTTTTCAAAACCACTAATGGATCTTACATGACCATTTATGGTTAAATCCACTTGCCCCCATGGTTAGAGACTTTACCTCTAACTCGACCTGCATTTAACCCATGGGTCTCTTCAAGAATTTATTGCATTGACCATGGTTATCCTCACTAACTCTTGCACAAGAGTTTATCCATTGGATAGAGACATGATTTATTGGATAATGGCTTTATTCTTTCAACAAAACAATAACCTTACCTCCCAAGTTAACACTCAAGTCATGTCAAGAATTTAATTCTTATTTCCTCTCCTCTCAACCCATCTCTTGTTGACATTTGTCATCCTTGGATTGGGTTGAAATCCCTCACATGGATCTTAAGCCTTTCAATTCTGACCCTTGTTGATATTGTTCAATCTCAACCCTCCATTGCTCCATTTTACCTATAAATAGAGCTTATGTATTCATAATCTAGATCCTGAAAACTTGTATGCATCTAACTTATAGTGAATTTTAGAGAGCCTTTTAGCATAATCATTTCACATTGTCATTTTGTGCTAAAATTAATCTTATTTATTTACATAATATCTCATATTTAGTAGACCTCTGTTTCTCTATATTTCAGCAACAAATACGACATTAGGAGTACTATTGGCACAACATAATGTAGAAGGGGAAGAGTGTGTTGTTTACTACATCTCTTGCACACTGGTCGACTATGAACTCAATTACACACCTATTGAATCAGCTTACCTAGCAGTAATATTGGGAGCCACTAAACTGAAATAAAGTAAAACTCATTGCAAAGATCGATCAACTAAAGTACTTACTCAGCAAAGCATCATTGATAGGTCGCTTGGCCAAATGGGTGATGATTCTAAGTGAATTTGACATTGATTAAGTGGACTGTAAGGCTATTAAAGGCCAAGTTATTGTAGATCACTTGGCCGATGCACCTTTCATAGGTGATCATCCTCTTATTTCCAATTTTCTAGATGAATAGATATTCATGATCACAACAGCACAACCATGGTTCATATACTAGGCATGGCTCAGGGGCGGGCATTCTGTTTATCACACCTCAAGGTGACAGCATCCTTAGGTCTTACAGGCTATCTTTTCCATGTACAAACAACATAGAAGAATATGAGGACCTAATCACCAGACTCAGACTCACCATACAATGGAAACTGAAAGAGCTACAGATATATGGAGACTCCCAACTGGTCATCCGACAAGTTATAGATGAATATCAGACCAACGATGATAAACTCATGTCGTACAAGTAAATGGTGGACAATTTAAAGGCATCATTTACAACTATCACCTTTGAGCAGATACCCAAAGATCATAATTGAGCTGCTAACGCCATGGCTACCATTCTCTCTTATGATATCCCTGAATCCGAGATGATATGTTGCCTTGTCAGTTCTAAATCCCCATGGTACAGTGATTTCTACACCTACCTTCGCGATCACACACTTCCTCCTAACCAATCGAATAACCAACGCAAAACCTTCATTCGCTAAACCGCTTGATATACAATCATTTCTGAAACCCTATACTGATGCAGTCTTGATGGTACTTGTTCACTTTATTTTTCCCCCGGTTTAGGTTTTCGGCAGGCCCGGTTGTTATCACCTTTTAGCCAGCAGGACAGAGCGTGTAGGACACTTGGTGGCACAACGTTTCTCCCTCGGTTCGTCTTTGGTGTCTAGTTTTTGAAGCAGTGCGGGGGTTACAAATGGAAATGTGTGCTGACTATTTTTGGCAGACCCACTCGTTAACACAGTATGAGAACAGTTTCTTTCGGTTGTGTCCATTTGCGGTTAGCATAATCTTTTCAGTTCATGATAACCTACAGACCATTGCGGGTGAAAAGTAGAATTTCAAGGTTTGTTTTGCTGGGTGTGGCCTCCGTAGCAACACGACATGTTTTCTGTTAGGAAGGGGTTGTGCCATTTTAGCATTTTGGGGAGCTGTTTTCAGAAGCGGGGACCTCTTTAAATGTTGTCTTTTCTCTTGTGTAAAGGGGTTCAGAACTTGAAAAGAAAGAAGAACAGTCCAGTTTGCGAAGTAGAAGTTTTCTTTTTATTTCCAACCTTTAAAAACTTGGTCCTGCTATAAGAAGATTATTCAAATTGTGCCTACGGCCTTTATGATGCCTCTTTTAGTATACTATTAATGGTATTTTTTGTGCTCTTGTGTTGAAAATTACGATAACTTTGGAAATATCTCTATCCAAGACTTCACTGAGTAAACTATGTTTCTACAGATGTTATCTGATGAATGCGTGATGAATATTTCCATATTTTTTCAAGTAAATCTGGTTGTGGCTTTTGATTATGTTCTTGTTCCAAACTTGTAGATTGTCGAATGAACTTATAGAAGTTATATGCTTCTTAATTTATGTTGGTTCATTGTCTCTTAATGATTTGGCATATCGCCCAAGTATTTTAGTATTACTTTTAAAGTATATTTGTTTCTTTCCCCTTTCCTCAAAACCCAAAGAAAAGTCGGCTTCTCAATCCCGGAGGTCATTCAATGTTTCCTATGCAAATTGGTTCCCCAGCACTGAATTTCCCATAAGGTTGTTTGTTCCCAACACAAAATTTAGAGTCAACAGTTCTTTTTCTAGCACGCTCGGTGGGACCATTATTTTAAACCACATCCCAGCTAGTTTATGAGTCATAGGCCTGTCACTAGGAGTCAAATGACCCTACATCCTCATCTTCTTTTTCCTCCATTGGTGACCATCCATTCTGCCATAGTTTCACCTCCACAGGGTCTCCCCACTATCATACACACTATAATGGCACAAGTCCCTCCTCGAAATTTTGTGACATGGGACAATGGTAGCCCCCTCATTCCCCCAGTTCCACCTGTAGTTTGGGGAGCGATTCCGGCATCAGTGCTAAAGGCCAATCCCAAATTCATGGGAGAGTGTCATAAAACCCCTGGAGAACATCTATAAGATGTGGCTACTATCTGTACTATACATGGCATCACCAAGCAAAATGTAGCTTTGAGGTTGCTCATAGCGTCTTTCAAAGGGAAGGATTTGGATTGGTTTAGATCCCTAGACCCTAGTACTATAGGGGACTGGGATCAGTTGGGGATCGTTTCTTTTAGAGATTTTCAGACAAAGCCAATAGATTTTCCCTAATGCACCAGCTCATTACAATCAAAAGGGCTCTCACAAAGGCATTAACTGATTTCAACCTGAGATTCCAATGAGCCTGGCAAAGGATACTATTATCTGCCCGCCCCCCGATAGATATAGCTTTCGTATTCTATCTAAAAGCTTTCAATTCTGACATATCAGTAATGATTCAATCCCTAGGGTGTAATACTCTTCCACAGGCATTTGACTTAGCGGTTCAGGCTGAAAATAACCTTATCGATGCTGGAAAGCTCACACCTCGCCCTACAATGCCAGTGTTCCCTGAAATATCTACCCAAGTCATGGAGGAAACAACCCCGAGCACCTCGGTTCCACAGTCTATGTACTCGTTCCCTACTCCTCAAGCTACTCCCCAAACTGCCTCTCTGGCTGCTGAGGTCAACGATATGAAAAATTTCTGAAGATCCTACTCTAATGAAATTGTCAACCTAAAAAGGACCTAGGTCTCTCCTACCAAACCCCCTTTCAGCAAAGCTTCCAAGGAAACTGACCTCCCTATCAACATCCTAATTATCCGGCTGAGAAATCTCTCCTGCCGAATGGCCAAATTGTCCTCGTCCCTAATCCATTACAGGTCATCCACCCAAACGTTGGTAGAGAATTGACTATAGGTCAAAATAATTTGGTGGACGACAGCAATTCTTGGTGTTTTTCATGCAATAATGCTCATGCTCTGAGGAATTGCCCAAGGGGAAATTTGCAACAGAAGGTCACGGAACAAAGGAACTCAAGTATAATACTGGATGAATCTGTGTATACATCTTTGGGCATGGATAATGCGGCTTTCATGGCTCAGATGCAAGGAATGTCATTACAACAAGAAGTGGAAATCGCCCCTGATCACGCACTTTTTTCATGGATGGAGGGTGACGACACATTATTAACTAATGATGTAGGAGCTCCGAAAGATGGAACCCATATGGTGCATTCAGATTACAACCTTTTCTCTAAAAGGTGTTTGACTGGGGAGGACATCAGCAATATGAGATTAGTGCCCGCAAATGGGCCCCCAGAAACACCAGTTAGCGTTTCTGCCTATCCCAGGAAGGAGTTCATCTGTTACAAACCTAAAGAGCCTAAGGTTTTCATGCCCCTGGTGCTGGATGTAGTAAAGCAATTGAAGAAAGCTCCAGCTCATGTCTCTCTATGGGACCTCTTGAGTATCCCAGAATAGAAAAGTAGGCTAAGAGAGGCATTGTCCCTTGATCAAAAGGATGTAGGTGCGATAGCTCCGCCACTCCTTCAGACGAATGGAATGGATCACCACCCAGTAGTTAGCAAGGTGCGTCTCCCTACTACTTTTACAAATGAGAGCTCACCCTCCACTGCATTAGGAGAAGGTAAACCTAAGCCAAATCCTTTTTACCTCACCCTTATAGTTGGAGATAAACTTTTGCATAACTCTATGATAGATTCTGGTGGTAGTACCACGGTCATGCCTAAGCAAATTGTCAAAGTATTAAACATTAAGTATGACCCTTTAAGTAAGGGAGTAATGTAGCTCGATGGGAATAAAGTTCAGAGGATAGGTCTCATCAAAAGCCTCCCCTTGACTTTATTTACATGTCCAAGTGTAACAGTATCTCAAGAAGTAGTGGTCATCAATATCCCTTTCGTCTTTGGGCTTTGTCTGTCTCGAGATTTCACTACTAAAATAGAAGGATATATGTCCCTAGATTGGTCCCACCTTATCCTTCATACCCAACACACCGCTAAGATGAAGATCCTTTAAGAGCCCCTTCATGCTGAGCATATAGTTGACCAAGCCTTGATCAATTTTGAGCCTACCCACACCTCTATAACCAATGATGAGCGAAAGGTGGTAGAGCTTTTAGAAGATGAAGAAGTAACCAAGGAAATCCCACCCAAACAAGAAGCTTTCCTAAATGAGTTCATAGACTTTGACCCCTTCTCTAATTACCATGTCATTGGCCTAGGTACTTATTGCATTTTTGAAGAGGATCAGCTGATCCCAAAACTCACCAAAGATCCGTTCTTCGAAGATCTGCTGTCTTCGACACTATGGACTTTACACTTCAACAATTCCAAATGCAAAATGAGCTCTGGAGCTGGAGTTTGTCTCACCGCTCCTACGGGCGATCAAATTCGAAAGTCTTTCCGATTGCAGTTTGCATGTTCGAATAATGAAGCAAAGTACGAAGGGCTAATTCAAGGTTTGAACATGGCAGAAAAAATGGGCATTAAAAAGTTGAAGGTCTTCGGTGATTCTGAACTAGTAGTGCACCAAGTTCGAGGGATATCCAATGCCAAGCACAGTCGCATGAGATCTTACCATTCTAGAGTCTAGGATTTAATAGAAAGTTTCAATTCTTTCAATATCACAAGCATTCGTTGAACACTAAATACTGTAGCAGATCACATGGCAACCATAGGAGCTCATTTTGATCCAGCTGTAGACCTCTTAGCCGGCCACCCAACAATTAGTATCATGGTCCATCTAACTATTCTTGATAATGATACATATTGGCAGGTGTTTGAAAGTGATGAGCAGATTGCCCTATTTATTCAAAGCTTGGGAGAGTTTGCCAATCAGCTACAACCTAGGATCAAAGAAGCTTATGGAAACCAGATTATTCAATTAAAATCCAACAAGCTCCCTAATGGTTTGATTACCTTAGATAACTTGTTTGATCATGAGGATGTTAAGAAGGATAAGCGGAAGCTCACAACAGACAAAGGAGATTACGCTGAAATGTCAGTCGGTAGTGAAAGAATCCTCAAAGTGGGCAAAGGTGTTTCCTCCAAAGACAGGGAGAAGTTCACTCGATACTGTGATGAATATGAAGGTGTCATGGCTTGGTCTTATGACGATTTAAAAGGTTACGATCCTAACATCATCTAGCACACCATTGAAATCACAAATGAAGCTAAGCCAGTCTAACAGAAGCAGAGGTTGGTCAACCCCAAGATCGAATCCCTCATTGCTCAGGAGTTGAAGAAACTGATTGAATCAAGGATTATTTACCCCATAAAGCATAGTACATGGGTGTCAAATTTGGTCCCTGTTAGGAAAAAGAATGGAGATATTCGACTCTGTGTGGACTTCTGGGACCTAACTCGAGCTTTGCTCAAGGATCATTATCCCTTGCCGTCGATGGAGCAATTATTAAGCACTATAGCTGGGTCAAAAATGTTCTCTATGCTTGATGGTTTCTGAGGATATAACCAGGTAAGTGTGAAAGTAGAGGATCAACACAAGATGACTTTCACTACCAAGTGGGGAACGTTTGCATATCAAAAGATGCCCTTTAGCTTGTCAAACGCTGGGGCCACTTTCCAAAGGGCCTTGGATTTGGATTTCAAAGAGCTAATTAATAAGATTATCTTGATATATTTAGATGACCTGACCATGTTTTGCAAACACCATGAAGATCACTTTGATCATCTTGAGTTAGTCCTGCAAAAATGTCTTGAATTTGGAATCTCCTTGAACAGAAAAAAATGTATCTTTGCGGTTCCTCAAGGGAAGTTGTTGGGGCATATAGTTTCTAAAGAAGGCATCTCTATTGATCCAAACCGGGTCAAGGCTATTAAAGAGCTCCCCCTTCCAGTCAACAAAAAGGGAGTGCAATCATTCCTGGTAAAGATCAATTTTGTCAGTCGCTTCATCTCTGACTTTGCTGGAATAATAATACCCATCACCCTCATGTTTAAAAAGGTTACATTTCAAATGGACTGCTGAAGCCAAAAATGCCTTCAACCAAATAAAACATGCCATCTGTTCAACCCCAGTGTTATCTAATCTAGACATGTCTAGGGATTTCATAATGTATGTCTATTCTGGTCAGCATGGTATCGCCATGGTGTTAACTCAAAAGGACACACAAAAGGGAGGAGAGCACCCCATAGCTTTCCATTCAAAAACTCTCAAAGATTATAAACTCCACTACAACTTTGTAGAAAAGCAAGCCTTAGCTTCTGTAAAAGGATTGAGGAAATTCAGACATTTCATTGCCTGCAATAAGACCACGGTGTATGTAGCTCATCCCGTAGTGAGGGAGTACATCATGGAGGGTGACATCAGGGAAAAAAGGGTGAATTGGATCACTAAGATCCTAGAATATGATGTTGATATCAAGCCTACAAAGCTGGTCCGTGGGAGGGGCTTGTGTGAGTATATAGTGCAGGACAGTGAACCCCATGGTTTCAAAGCCATCGTAGAAGAAATGGTTATGTTTATGCCTGACAGCCCTAGCAACAGTTGGATTGACAAAAGGAAACATTTCATGAAGATAGGGATCTTTCCTGGAAATCTTCCCCCAGCTAAGAGAAGATTCTACTTAATCCGAAACAGCGGTTTTCACCTAATAAATGGAATTATTTTCAAAAGGAATTTTGATGGAGTTCTGTTCCGATGTCTGGACCGGAGCCAGGCTAATAAAATCCTCCAAGAATTTCACTATGGCCCCTTAGGAGGCCATTTCTCCACACCCACGACTGCTATCAAAATCACCCAAGTCGGATACTTTTGGCCATCCATGTTCAAAGATGTACATGTCCTAGTAAGAGGATGTAAACAGTGCCAATATTATACGAGGAGAGGTAAGAAAGTGGCCATGCCACTTATGCCTGTGTCAGTGGAAGAGCCCTTTGCTCAATGGGGCCTCGATTTTGTTGGGATGATCAATCCTCCAAGTTCAACTGGACATAAATGGATCCTGACCGCCACTGACTATTTCACTAGATGGTCTAAGGCCATCCCTCTACGGAATTCATTTGAAAGCGAAGTGTTGGCTTTCCTAGAAGATCTGAATTGTCGATACGGCCCCCCAGAAACCGTTATATCATACAATGCGCATGCCTTCACAGGCTCGTGAATCACATAGTTTTCTCTTAGCAGAGACATTTACCTCAAGACCTCCTCTAACTACTACCCTCAAGGGAATGATTTTGCCGAATCTACTAATAAGAACCTGATCCAAATTATAAAGAGGATAGGCACGGAATATAAGAGGGAGTGGCACCATCACCTAAGGAGTGCATTATGGGAAGACCGCGTAACACCCAAATAGATTCTAAAAACCTCCCCGTACAAGCTGGTATAAGGGAAAGATGCACTTTTCCCCTTGTCACTGGAAATTTAGGCGTTGCACTTGCTAAAATCCATGGATATCATCGAAAATGGTCTAATGGCCGTAAGGTTAATAGAGATTATGCAGCTAGAGGAAGCAAGGGAGTTCGCCTTCACAGCTCTCCAAGATAGACAAGAAGTCATAAAAAGGTGGTTTGATAGTAAAAAGAGTTCTGATGTGATTTTCGCCCTCAGAGACCTTGTTTTGAAGTACAACAAGAGGATGGAGAAACCAGGTTAGCATGCCAAATTCGACTACCTATGGGAGGGTCCTGTTTGCATCATATGATGCAAGGGTTTCAATGCTTTCGATTTAGAAGATATGAATGGAGACCCCCTCTCCATCCCGGTTAACGGTTTTCATCTCAAGCCTTTTTATTAAGGGTCCCCTTCCCTTTTCAAGTAAATAGTGTATATTATGTGCATAGGTGTGATGTGTATTTATTTTAATTATTTCCAGCCCAGCAAGCATCAAGAGAGAAAGATCAGATAAGAGAAAAATAAAATGATTATATTAAGACTTTCTTGTATTTTTGTTACAAAATGTGTGGGCCCTCAGCCTCTCTTTTGTTTACATCTTGCAGTTCAGACACAGGTCGTGTTTTGCCACTCTTTTTCAGAGACTATCTTCGGTGTCTTCCTCCTCAGTGTCGGAGTCCCCTTCTTCCCCTAACCATTCTGAGTCAGAGTAACTCTCAGTCTCCCCGTGCATGAATATAACCACCAGGTCAGGCTGCTGATTGGACATCAAGATTCTTGGGAAAATGTAGTCCCTGAACCCAGTATACTAGTCCATGCCTTCCAGAATGGGGACTATCATATGGACTCGCAGGAGGAATTTTGCAGTGAGCTTAGCACGGTACTTATGGGAAGACAATGTCATGGTTTTCAAACCATTGATAAATGGATGCCACTCCACTTCTTTATTCTGCGAGATGAACTGCTCCAAGTCGGACGCCGCAGGGAGTCCTAGGAAAGGTACATGGTACGCGACTAAATCTTCAAGGCCACCTAGGTAGTCTACATGAAAAAGCACTTGAGTCAGCTGCGTCATTAGTAACCTGGAATGGCCACAATCCATCAGAGAAGCCACAAAGTGCGAGCAAATATCCGTATTTACCCGATTTCAGGCTGGATTACCAATGAAATCTTCCCCAAATATCCATTTGATGGCGGCAATTATTAATAAGTTCTTCCTTTGCGTCATCCCTTGTAGCCTCCGATCTGATATGTTCCCCAGGAAAGCAATTTGTGCCCTTTTGCTAACAAGCTGAACTGGAGTATCCATTTTTTCAGAAGCTTCACTGTTAAAGCTCACATTGTGGTGAAAGAATTTCTAAAAAGACATATTTATAGAAAAAATCTTGGTAGGTAAGCAACTGGCAACTAGAGATTACCAATTCCCTAATTCCAATGTCTCTGTCATGCCTCTATTAATTCCCGTCATGCAAATGGGATTATTTTCAAGATACCGACGTCCCATCAGTCACCTCGAAGAGAGTAATGGATGAAAACAAAGAGCCATACGTACATTCAGGTATGTCACCTTTAAATGTGAAAGCTCCACTAGCCTGTTTCAGCTCACGCAGCCATTATTTCTGATAGATCCTCTCGATCAAAGAAAGATTTTTGCCTAAGAAACGTTTCCCGAGGAATGTCAAAGCAACCAAGTAGTTTTTTAGGAAAGTGGAAATGATGGCTCCCCTCATTCATGGAGTTTGATCGCAACAACATTTTCAGTTGGCACGCGTATTAGCCGATCCTTAGCTTTCACAAAAAAAAGGCATGTCGTGCATTTAAAGTTCAAAGATTCTCCCGGTCATCAATTTGTTTGTTTTTTTGTTGAAAAGTGAGGCTAGAGGAAGACGTGCAGGTTTCCATCTCTCATTTATAGCTTTCTAGCAAAAGGGAAAGGAAGATTGTCTGCCTATATGGATCTTGAGGCTTCGTCTGCGAGGGCTACTCCTAGAGGTTTCTGGGTTAATATTTTTGAAGAACTATCTTACTCGCATACTATTAGCCAAAAAATGAGTATCTAATGACAAAAGAAAAAAATAAAGTAACCCGAAATTCATCGGTTGTTCTAGATTCTTTAGAATATATCTATGAGCATGAGATTCGAAGGCAGCCCAAAAGCCTTAGAGAGGCTGCTTGTTCGAGGATGTTGCATCACAGAAATGATCCTCATTCTGTACTGGTGCATTTTTGGAAGAGTAGTGCTCCTCAATCTTTGCTCATCGCAGTTCCCTACTGCCCTGAGCTCGTGGCCGCTTGTGTAGAGTCTTTTGATCCTACCTCGTGTTCTGTCAGTGACTCGCACCTAAAATTGATCATATCTCCAAAGGCCATTAGGGAAATGCTATGCTCCCCAATCCTTGAAAACACTGAGGTTTTCTCAGAAAAATCCATGGAGGAATTCTAGAGCACCAGAAGAGATGCATTGACTTTCTATCAAAATGCCCTCAACTAGAGTTTGTCAGCGAGGCTTCCGAAGTTCCCTTTGTCCTACAGTGATCTGAAGCAAGAAGACCTCAGAGATATCTCATTTACCCTGGCATGGTTGTGTGGTCATGATAATGACTGGGATATCACAGCTTCCATGATGAGCTTTCTTTTTAAATACAGGAAGCAAAGAGAGTCTTTCCACTTCGACTTCTCTATGACTATTGCTAAGGCTATGGTTAAGCAGATATATAAGTTTCAACAGTTGCGACACTTCAGATTCTCTTCAGTGTTGGTGCATCTGCTTCTGCATCAAAATGAAGATTTCTTCACACAGTTCATACGCTTGGCCACTTACTATGAGGCGAGAAGTGTAATGTTGGTGTCTTGTTGGACACCTCTGTTGCTAGCCTCTTATGATTCCTATCAGTTTTTAGATTCGTTCTTGGCTCCCGTGCTCAAAGATTTTGGAGTGATTCCCGACGAACCTCTAGCTCTTTTCTCGCAGATTCAAATGAATTGGATGTAGAATGAATTCCCTTCTTGCGACTGGTCATGGGCCCTGATTTTTCTTTCATCTGTGTGCATGGGTTTTCTGAGAAGCCTTTCCGGCTACCCACTTACATGACTGACCAAACCCTAGCTCTGGAAATGGAAAGACAACTGGCAAGAGTCGAGCAAGCGATTGGTGTTGGGAAACACGATACCTCCATTACTGAGGATAATAAGGCCATTGGTCCAATTACTCTAGTAAGAAGAAACGTAGCTGAGGAAACCTTGACTTCAAAGATGGTACAGCTGGGTTTTATGGTAATTGATGACTCTTAGAGTTACGACCCTGATAGCTGCTTAAACAAAAGGAAAAACGATGTGAGGCATGAGCCTCGGGACTCATGGATAGAATGTACAAATCTTCGGGTTGATGACCCAAGCAAATTTGTGGGTCCTGATGATTTTCCTATTTTGGATCGTTCCCTATGGTTAAAATTTTATTCCTTAGTACAAAGGTTCAACCCCGCGAAGCCTATTCCTTGGGTGTTGTTGGAGGGCATGAAAACTCTATCCTGGCCCAAAAAGAAAACGAAAAATTTTTGGGCCTATCGTCAGGAAGTAAATCAGCTTAGAGATAGCCTTGGGAATGCACCCCTAGATGAGCATTCTGAACAAGAATGGAGCAAAGTAAATAAATCTGATGATCAGACAAGTGACAATTCCTCATGTGGAGACTCATCTCTTGAGATAGCTGCCCAGCAAGAGGTTGGGATTATAAATATCGAAGGGCAGGAGCCAGAGCCAGAGATTCCTCTTTCTTTAGATAGTGCAACTCGCAGACCTCATTTGCAGTCTAGTAAGACGCAATCTGAGAAGCAGTCCTCTAAGGGCCCTCCAAGGAAGAAGCCATATCTTAGTGGGTCAGAAGGGGTTGCACCCAATACATCAACGACAACATCTACAGATCTTCAGCTGCCGCGTCCTTCTGCTGATCAGGTACGCCCTTTTTTCCCTTCTTCTTATTCTCCGGATGTTCTCACAATTGCCCGCATGCCCATGATGCAAACCTCAGTTCCTACTGCTCTCACTTTGGCCTCGACAAGTATGTTGGTTAATCCGCAAGATGTGCTCACACAGGCTCTCATTCCTTTCTTGGGTGCAGTTTCCATATCTAAATCTTTTCAGTCGCCCACATCAGAAGTAGTCCCTATGTCACGTAGGGTAGGTTTTGAAGAGTCTTCCCCCCAAAGTATGGCCGCGACGTCTGCCAGTTCTTTCCTGTTAGTGGGTTCCCCTTTTGTCCTGTTATTTTCCCCATTGGTTGTGACTCATCCGGTCCAATCTTCTTTCACTGCCCCTTTTTCACATTTCCCTTTCGCAGTCCCTCCCGATGCATCTTTTGCAGGTCAAACCATCGATCATCTGGACAGGTTCCAGGAGCAAGTTGTTTATGATAGAACCGTCAGTTTGAGTAAGACCAATAAGCGGAAGGAAAAGGAAGGTTCTCTTCATGCTCACCCTCATTTGCAAACCCATTTTAGCGAGCAAAGGGACTGCCTTTACTTTGGAAATCTAGTTCCCAAGGTTGACAAGCCAAAATCTCAGATTAGGCTCGATGATTATGAACTATAGGAAATGGACGTTAGTCTCCAAAGCACCATGACATCAGACAAGGTCAAAATGATGGAAGAGAATTCCAAAGCAGTATCCACAGACTTTATCAAGAAAAGTCATCGTTTAGAAAAGCTCAAAGCAGAGAACACTAGCCTCCATGATTCCCTTTCCCAGCAAAGGAAAGAAGATAAGGCTCGGGTATCAAAGATTAATCGTCTACAGAGCCTACTAACTCAAGCTAAGTTAGAGAAAGGAAAGTTGCAGTCGACTCTTAATAGCATAGGTTCTCAACTAAAAGGTCAAGAAGTGACAAGAAATGTGGCCCTGAAGGAATTGTAAGATAAAGACTCTGAGATACAATGATTGAAAGCTGCCTCCAAGGACGTTGCCCAAGTTCAGATGCAATTGCATGAAGAAATCAACTGAGCGAGGCCCAGGTATCACGGTCGGAGGAAAAGACAAATTTTGAGGCCGAACTGAAGGAGAGAGAAACTAGCCTTGAACAATCCGGTAATCACGTTTCAGAATTAGAGACTATTCTGCAGCAAGAGCAGAATCATACATTGTAGCTGTAGTAGGCAGTCAGGACTGGGGAGGCAAAAATCTTAGCCTTGGAAAATCAAGTGGCCATTGAACAAAGAAAAAGCCAGCAACTCTAGCAAGAGGTGATTCTGAAAGATAATGAAATATCTTGATTACTGAGTCTCCCACCTCCACAGCAGATTGCTCCAGACTTCTCTACCATGCTGACAGAGCTGTATGTTTTCCATTGGGAAAGAGTAAAATAGTACTGCCCATCCTTGCAGCTGATGTTAAGATTTCTTAGTGATGCGCAGTCCCTCTGTGCCGAGGCTAGGCACCTTATTAATAGTTTTATGCTTGTCATCGGTCCGAAGTTCCCAGTAGCCCAGAATCTTATCCAGTTGCTTTATTCCGCTCAAGAGAAGGAACTTAGGGAGAAAGGGATTGCGGATCGCCGATAATTAATCAAAAAGACTAATGTCTTCATAAACCGACATAGGATAATTATGCAAGTGTCAGTGGCTCTGGTGCCTTTGCATTTTTTAGTACCAGACATCAAACGGCGTGTCAAGAAATTCATTTCATTAGACCTACCTTCTTCTTTCCCTCGGATGGTTATGTGCTACGGATTGAACAAGTTTTTCAATAGGTCAAAAATGTGCAGCAGGATAGAGCTTTTCTATCATGGCTGGGAAGTCCCATTTCGGTAAATGAGATGGAATGTCATTTGCATCCTCTAGCCCAGCTCTCTGCTCTCCTGAACCAGGTCCAAGAGGAGCCTGTACCTCTACCCTTTGATGAAGTAATTTGCTTGGATCAATATTTCCAAGATTTGGAAGTGCAAGTTACGCTCTCTGAAGATGAATGGCTACCTTTGCAGCAGGCTTTTGATCTTTTTGGTCCTATTGTGGCTTGAAGTCTGGTCTGTGAAGCCAGTAATTTTGGGTTCTCCTATTCCACAGGCAGAATTTCCCCTGTTAGTCTCCAGGAAATGTTCACTTTATTTTTCCCCTGGTTTAGATTTTCGACGGGCCCGGTTGTTATCACCTTTTAGCCAGCAGGGAAGAGCACGTAGGACACTTGGTGGCATGGCGTTGCTCCCTTGGTTTGTCTTTAGTGTCTAGTTTTTGAAGCAGCATGGGGGTTAGAAATGGCAATGTGTGCTGACTATTTTTGGTGGGCCCACTCGTTAATGCATTATGCGAATGGTTTCTTGCGGTTGTGTCTCTTTCTGCAGCCCATTCACGGTTAGCAGAATCTTTTCAGTTCATGGTAGCCTACAAACCGTTGCGGGCGAAAAGTAGAATTTTAGGGTTTGTTTTGCCGGGTGCAGCCTCCATAGCAACACGACATGTTTTTTGTTAGGAAGGGGTTGTGCCATTTTGGCATTTTAGGGAGCTGGTTTCAGAAGCGGGGACTTCTTTAAATGTTGTCTTTTCCCTTGTGTAAAGGGGTTCAGAACTTGAAAAGAAAGAAGAACAGTCTAGTTTGCGAAGTAGGAGTTTTCTTTTTGTTTCCAGCCTTTAAAAACTATTTTGGTCCTGCTAGAAGAAGATTATTCAAATTGTGCCTACGACCTTTATGATGCCTCTTTTAGTATACTATTAATGGTATTTTCTTTGCTCTTGTGTTGAAAATTCTGATAACTTTGGAAATATCTTTATCCAAGACTTCACTAATTAAACTATGTTTCTACACTTGTTATCTGATGAATGTGTGATGAATATTTCCATATGTTTTTCAAGTAAATCTAGTTGTGGCTTTTGATTATGTTCTTGATCCAAACTTGTAGATTGTTGAATGAACTTATAAAAGTTATATTCTTCTTAATTTCTATTAGTTCATTGTCTCTTAATGATCTGGCGTATCGCCCAAGTATTTTAGTGTTACTTTTAAAGAGTATTTGTTTCTTTCCCCTTTCTTCAAAACCCAAAGAAGAGCCGACTTCTCAATCCCCGAGGTCATTCAGTGTTTCCTACACAAATTGGTTCCCCGGCACTGAATTTCCCATAAGGTTGTTTGTTCCCAAAGCAAAATTTAGAGTCAACAGTACTCTCCTTCGATGTTTGGAACAGGATGAGACAACAAAGGCCTTGGAAGAGGTACATGAATGAATTGATGAATAATATTAGGGGGGTGAACTAGTATACAAAAAAAGTGAACTCAAACTCTTAAACAGTTTAGCAGATAATTGGTATAATAAATTCACTAATAAACCGGTTAAGATAAATGCAAACCAAATAGCTAGTAAGGCATTCACCCACAAAAGCACAATCACCATAACACAAGATATTTTGATGTGGAAACCCAAATGGGAAAAACCATGGTGAGCTGAAACTCACAAGTAACTATCTACAGAATAGAAACTAGACCAGTTAAGGTCAGATTGGTTAAGGTCATACAATGTTCTTCACCAGAACAGATCCTGTTAGGAATCTAGATCTCTATTAGGAGATAAGTCCTATTAAAGACTACATTGCTAAAGGATTTCAGATCCACAGTTGTGAAGCACCTTGTTAGAGGATTTACAAATGTTTTGTTAGGCCTACCCAATTAAGTGTTTCAGACTTGTCAAAGATGTGAGTAATCAACAAGTGAGTGATCTAGATACTAGCACAATATGCTTGGTTAGATCCTTGATAGCTCAATGTTAATGCATTTTAGCATTACTTAAGTCTTCAATATCTCCACACTCTAAATCTTCACACATACCTAGTCTTCTCTACGAAGATCACACATAACCTTCTCATACATCATACATTTTTCATCATTCAAACCCTAGACATGATGTCCCTATAAAGGAAACTAATTGATGCTCTGCAAAAAGGATTAGAAAATCTGTTTGATGGCAACACACACAAGAGCACAAGAAACAAACGTTAGTGTTAACAACAAAAGATTATCCTAAACAGGCATATCAAGAGAGATATTAAGCATGAAATAGAAAGCATATAAACATAGAATAAAATAGCTAATCAAGATGCTCATAGTTGCTCCTCCATTGTTCCTCTTCTCTCCAAGTTCCAAATGAGTGTAGCTCTCAGCTTTTAGCACTAGCCATGGATGCCATATGGAGATTCAAGATGGTTGAATATGATAAGCAAATTCTATGCAAGTGTAGATAGTGATGCTATGAGAAAGCTCTATGCTAATGCCAGTATAACAACAATACTCTAATGCTTTTTTTTTTGCTTGAGGAGAAGGGTTCTATTTATAGAAGAAATGGGGAAATGAAGGGTTAAGATTGAATGGTTTAATCAAGGGCCAAGTTTGAAAGTTGGGGATCCATGTGCACAATTGGCACCAATAAAATAGTGACAAGTGTCAACATAGGATTGGGTTGAGAGAAGAGGTTGGAGGCATTAAAGGCTTGAGAAGACCTCATGGTTATCTAGAGGCTAAGGGTCAAGTCCAAATTAAGATTACCCACTGGATTAAGAGTTAATCCAAGGATAAACCTTTGTGCAAATGTTTAAGAGATAATCATGGTCAAAGCATTAATGGCCTGATGAGACCTTTGGGTTGGGTAGAGGTTGAGTCAAAACAAATGTTTTAACCATGTGGGAGGGTTTGAGGTAACCATTAATGGTTATTGGAGACTTTGGGGATTAAGTGGTTGAAGGTTGAAAGCCTTCAATGGTTATCAAAGACTTTGAGCCATTTAGTGGTTGAAGGTTGAAAGCCTTTAATAGTTATCAAAGACTTTGAGGGTTTGAAAAGTGACTTCCCTTTTGCTTAGGAATGTGACAAAGTTTAGAGAAGGGGTTAGGTTATTTAGAAGTGATTAGAAAATTCTAGAAGGGGTTTAGGCATGCAAGTGGATTTTGTAGGAAAATGCAAGTGGGAGGAATTTTGGTATTTTCAATTAAAATAAAATCATTTATTTCAATTAAATGGTGTAATTTGCATTTGGGTAAATATTCAAATAAATATTAATTTATTTAAATGAGAAAAATGAAGATAAAGCATTAAAATGCTTGAAGACTTTGAGGGAAACCATTAAAGGCTTGAAGACTTTAAGGAAAACCATTAAAGTCTTAAGAAGACTTTAAAGCCATCAAGTTTGAAGACTTTAAGGGAAACTATTAAAGGCTTAAGAAGACTATACTTTAAAGCCATCAAGTTTGAATACTTTAAGGGAAACCATTAAAGGTTTCAAGTGGGTGAGGATAAATAGGATTTTAAATAAATAATTTATTTAAAATAGTTGTGCAACTTGCATTTGTAGGAAACTGCAAGTGGGTGGAGGATAAAGGTGATTTAAATAAATGATTTATTTAAAATAGTTGTGCAACTTGCTTTTGTAGGAAAATACAAGTGGGTGGAGGATAAAGGTGATTTAAATAAATGATTTATTTATTTAAATGTGAGAGGTGGGATTTTGGGGGATTTAAATAAATATTAATTTATTTAAATGTGAGAGAAGATTTAATTAAATAAATATGATTTATTTATTTAATTAATGGTCTGAATTTGGTTAAGTGAATTACATCAAATAAATTGAATAATTTATGTAATTAATAGGAGAATAGGGTTAAGATGAATTAATTAAATATTAATTTAATTAATTATTAATTGATGGTTAAATAATCAAATAAATACTAAGTATTCATTTAATTAAGTGGACAGATTTATGTGACTACATTTGCCCCTCTTTGAGACGGTGCAGTTTATCGCGTCATTTCAAAGAAAGAAAAATAGGTGTGAAGAAATGCCCCATAAAATGTAAATTTAATGGGTGGTATGCCCCCTCGAGAGATGGGCCGAATTTTTTTTTTTGAAAAATCGGGCGATCTCTCGAAAAAGAATGAAAAGTGGAGGGGAGGTAGAATAGAAGAAATTAGAACTAATGATGAAAGAATGGGAGAAAATGGAGTGAATATGAAGAAACAACAAGCCAGTGGGTACCCTGAGGTCATGCAAGAGATACATAGTAGATGTAGTGTGGGGTTTGGTTTGATGCTATACAATTGATCAAAATTGGTTAGACAATCTGGTGCAATCAGTTTAATTGCCCCGGTCAAGTCAAAGCGTGACAGTTGATGTCAGTTGGTCACTTGGACATGATAAAGTCTGAGTAAGTGAATCAAAGTGACCTGATGTGACTTAGACAGTTGATATAATTGCCCAATGAAGTCAAGGTATATGAAGCAAAATACTCGTTGAGACGTAGACAATTGATGTAATTGTCCGTTGGATTGTGTTTGATTGGTTGATCAATTTATATGTATGTGCATGTGATGGATGGTTGTGGGGAATCATGGCAGCCACGTTGAGACTAGGTCATTATGATAAATGTCTGTTGTAGTCTAGGTTTTCCATAATCGATTACCTGTTGAGACCTGAAGATACTTGATCAGAGTATCTGTTGATAGTCTAGGTGTGCATGAGTCGATGTACCTATGCAGATAGAGTAACTTTCTTAACTTATTGGATGACTTAGGATAGGAAACACAATCCCTCCTGTTTAGAGATGGATGGTGATGAATGTGGCTTGATTAGGTTGATTGGGACACGATGTAGGGTATGTGATGGTGATTATCGAGATGGGGAGGGTGGGGGGGGTTCAATGTTAAATAGAAGAAATGGAGGACCTATTACATTCCTATGGAAGAAGAGGAAAATAGAGTATCCATTGTCATTACTATGTATGAATGATATGCAGCTATTTATGAATGTATGGATGGATGGAATGCAACGGAATGCAATATATACAAATGAGATGGAATGATGATCCATGGTGCTTAATTTTTCATCATTGAGCTTTAAAATGTTGTAAGAAAATACAAGCAACTTGACATAAAGATTCAAGATGACCAGAGTATTTCTTACATGGATTTTATATAGCAAGTTAATACAAGAAACTTGATATAATGGATCAAGTTGACCTGAGTATTGCTTGCAGAACAAACAAGGATTATCTCCTTTCATGCATGACTTGGATCGTCCTCCTTGATCTTAGGCTGATCATATCCTGAGATAAGTGCATACCGTACTAAGAAAATAAAACCTTTATCCAATTTGGATGAGGAGGAACCAAAGAATGAGCATTGTACCTGTAAACAAACAATATATACATAAAGAATAAAGAATATGGATCCTTGGTAATGGTTCATGCTCATATGGTCGAGGTATACGCTGTAGTCAGCAAGCCGTAATGATCTATGATTGCATTTGGCATAAGATCACATAGCTTGATGAACTTCCCACGTAGACACCATTAGTACATGCCCCAAAACTTCATCGGAAGTAATGCGCAAACGATACAAAACAATGCTGAAAGATGCCGATACAAATAAACAAATGAATTACTTACGAATTAACCAAGTATTTGATAGCCTAACAGAATTTTCTTGTCAAAGAAAATGTCATCTTGTCTTTGTTTTGGTAAGGAAGGATGCATCCTTGTTTTTTAAAGACAGTTTGGATTGTTGATGTCGATTGTTTTGGTTTGATTGGTAAATGGTCAGTGTGTGAGTAGTTTTGTCAATGTTTATTTTGTATCTGATCGGATGACTATGTACAAGGTGTTGCCATGTTTTTGTGTGATTTTTGATGGGTTTTCCGATGTTTTTTGGATTTTGTGAAACAATTTTGAATGTTTTTGGTATTTTGAGAGTCATTTTTGAATGTTTTTGGATTTTGCGAGAGTCATTTTTGAATGTTTTTGATATTTTCTGATGATTGCCTGAATGAAGAGCGTAATGACACATAAGACAATGTAGAATCCACTTCCATCACTAGGGTAAGGGTATTGCCCCCAGTTTGTAGACCTGACTATGAAAAAGTGGGATGCTAGACGCATGGAGTACTTTCTTAATTGCAGATCAAATAACAAGTCATGGTTGGGATGGATGGATGTGTGTGTGCATGAATGTGATCGCAACGAGCCTGAAAGATACTGGAGCCATTTCCTTTACGAGTGGCGCCTGTTTGCCAGGTTTTCACCATCGCACTTACCCAAGGTGCCACCGGAGTGGTTGTTCACCGTTTGGATGTATGATTTTTCTTGAATTTTTGAATGTTTTTGTATTTTCTTCAGGACATTTTCTGAATGTTTTTGGTATTTTCTGATATGCAGGGGAGCCTGATGCTCTGTATACTTTAGGTATAAAACCTTTTGAGGTGCATGCTGTTGATTCGACCTGCAAGCGGTTCTCCTTCAGAAGCAGCCAACTGATATGCCCCGGACCCAAACACAACAGTGACAACATATGGGCCCAACCAGTTTGATTCAAACTTGCCTTGATGTTCTCGGTTTGGTTGGCTGCGAGGATTTTCTCGAAGAACAAGATCACCTACCTCAAATGTACGAGATCTAACTCGGTGATTGTAGCTTCTACTCATGCGCTGCTGATAGGCTTTGAGATGATTGTATGCAGCTTGTCGCTTCTCATCTAGTAACTCCAAGTCTTGCAGACGTGATACTCTATATGCTTCATCATCTATCAGATTATGCAAGGAAACCCATAATGATGGTATCTCAACCTCAATAGGTAAGATAGCTTCTGCACCATAGACCAATGAATAAGGAGTTGCTCCTATAGGGGTTCGAATGCTAGTTCGATATGCCCATAGCGTTGGATTTAGTTGAACATGCCAATCACGGTCGGCATCATTGACTGTCTTCTTTAGGATCCTCAGTATGTTTTTATTGGATGCTTTAGCCTGACCATTGCCTTGTGGGTAATAAGGAGTGGAAAAGCGGTGTTGGATATGAAATTTCTCACAAAGCTCACGGACATCCTGATTTTTGAAAGGAAGACCGTATCTGTGATGATGGACATGGGCACACCATACCGGCAGATGATGTAGTTGAGGATGAATGAGGCGATCTGCTTGCCGGTGACTTGGGTAAGTGGAACAGCTTCGATCTACTTTGTGAAATATTCCATGGTGGTAATAATGAATTTATGGCCATTGGATGAAGATGGATGAATCTTACCCACAAGGTCAAGGCCCCATTGACAGAAAGGCCATGGTGTTGTGATTGGTTGCAGTTCTTGGGCTGGTGCATGTATCAGGTCGCCATGAACTTGACATTTCTTGCATTTTCTGACAAAGTAGTAGGAATCCTTTTCCATAGATGGCCAATAGTATCCATTGCGCAGGAGTTTCTTGGCTAGTGACGGACCACTTGAGTGAGTCCCAAAAATTCCTTCATGGACCTCTTCCAAAGCCTTTGTTATCTCACCTTGTTCCAAACATCGAAGGAGAGTACCATCAAGACTACGTCGGTATAGGGTTTCAGCAATAATGGTATATCGAGCAGTTTGGCGAATGAAGGTTTTTCATTGGTTATTTGATTGGTTGGGAGGAAGGGTGTGATCGCGGAGATAGGTGTAGAACTCACCATACCATGGGGATTCAGAACCGACAAGGCGACATATCATTTTGGATTCGGGGATATCATAAGCGGGAATCCAAAGCTGTTCTACCAAGAACTCGTAGCGTGTTGAATTCTGCGGAAGATCTAGTAGAGATGCGATAGTAGCCATAGCGTCAGTAGCTCGATTCTGATCTCTTGGTATCTGCTCAAAGGTGATAGTAATAAATGATGTCTTTAGATTGTCCACCATTTGCTTGTATGGCATGAGTTTATCATCCTTGGTCTGATATTCATCGGTTGCTTGTCGAATGACCAGTTGGGAGTCACCATATACTTGTAGTTCTTGTAATTTCCATTGTACGACTAACCTGAGTCCTGTGATCAAGGCCTCATACTCTGCTATGTTGTTTATGCATGCATATGTGAGCCTGTAAGACTTCGGGATGCTATCAACTTGAGGTGTGATAAACAGAATGCCTGCCCCCGAGCCGTGCCTAGTGTATGAACCATCAAAATATAGTTTCCATGGTTGTGCTTCTGTGATCGTGAATATCTCTTCATCTGGAAAATTGGAAATGAGAGGATGGTCCCCTATGAGTGGTGCATCAGCCAACTAATCTACAATAACTTGCCCTTTGATAGCCTTACGGTCCACATACTCAATGTCAAATTCACTTAGAATTATCACCCATTTGGCCAAGCGACCTGTCAGTGCTGCTTTGCTAAGTAAGTACTTGAGTGGATCAATCTTTGCGATGAGTTGGACCTTGTGCGTCAACAGATAGTGCCACAATTTAGTGGCTGCGAGGATTACTGCTAGGCAACTTCGCTCGATAGGTGTGTAATTGAGTTCATAGCCAACCAGTGTGCGAGAGATGTAGTATACAACACACTCTTTGCCTTCTGCATTATGTTGTGCTAGTAGTACACCCAGTGCTGTACTTGTTGTTGAGATATAAAGTAACAACGGTCTACTTGGATCTGGTGGCATCAGCAATGGTGGATTCATGAGATAGTCTTTGAGTGCCTGAAATGCTTGTTGGCATTTGTCATCCCATTGAAAGCGGATGTTCTTGTGTAGCAGGTGTGTGAATGGGTGACACTTATCAGCCAATTATGCAATGAATCTGCGGATGGATTGAAGCCGCCCTTGTAGTATTCTTAGCTGACTGATATTCTTTGGTGGTGGCATGTCCATGATTGCCTTAACCTTTGCTGGGTCAACCTCAATGCCTTTGCTTGAGACAATGTATCCTAGAAGCTTCCCGGAGGTCACTCCAAAGACACATTTCTTTGGGTTGAGTCGAACATGGTATTGTTCCAGTCTATCAAAGAATTTATCTAAGATGTGGAGATGCCCATCTCTAGTGAGTGATTTTGCTAGTAAGTCATCCACATAATCTTCCATCATAGTATGCATCATGTCATGGAAGATGGTGGTCATTGCTCTTTGATAGGTCGCTCCTGCATTCTTTAGACCAAAAGGCATTACATTCCAGCAGTATGTGCCCCATGGACATGTGAAGGCTGTCTTATGTTGGTCCTCTGGTGCGATCTTTATTTGATTGTATCCTGAAAAGCCATCCATGAGTGAAAGCATGGCATGTCCTGCTGTCAAATCTACTATGATGTCAATATTTGGTAGAGAGAAGTCATCCTTAGGACATGCCTTATTTATATCTCTGAAGTTTGTACAAATGTGGATGCCCCCTTTTGGTTTGCCAACTTGCACAATGTTGGAGATCCATTCTGCCTAATCAATTGGTCTAATGAAACCAACATCCAGGAGTTTCTTAAGTTCTGTTTTGACTAGCACGGCAATCTGAGGATGCATCTTACGAAGCTTCTGCTTGACAGGTTTGGCTCCTTTTGCTACTGTGAGATGATGCATGACTAAATCAGGATCCAGCCTAGGCATGTCTGCATATGACCATGCAAAGTTGATCTGACATTTCTGGAAGAACTCTATAAATTGAGGCTGTTCCTTTAGAGTGAGAAGAGATGCCAAATGTATAATATGAGGGTTTTCAGGAGTCCCCACATAGTATTCTTTGGTTTCCTCGATAAGAATCGTCGATCATTCCTGTTGTATACTAGCAGGGAGAATGTCAAACCCTTCATCCTTAGGCGCCTCAGAGAGGTTTTCACCATTGGATACGCTCTTTCTTTTTACTTTTGTCAGATCAAACAGTGCCACAGTGTGGTTTTCACTGGAAGATCCATGTTTTAATGTTATATTTTTGCAGCTGAAGGGTTTGGCATCTACCCCAAAGTATACTGCACTATTAAGTTCAATGGCGAATCCAGCTTTGTGATCCCCGCTTGCTAGATTATCCCTTAATTCCAAAAAGTCAATGATAGCCTCATCGTTTTGGAAGAGGTCAAGACATGGGGGATTTGGTTGGTTCCATTCGATGAGTTCAGGGTGGATAATGGGCATTACTTCATCGATTAAGTTAAGTGCGGGAGATGTATCAGTGAGCGTTAAGACAGTGTGGTGAAGGTCGTTGATGGTACTCTCCCTGTCAGAATCAGGCGTAGGATGAGACGTAGGGTCTGTGGAAGATGTTTCCAGCTCAGGTACCCAAGTGGTCTTTATTTGTGCTTCTCCGTAAACAGGAATGTCTTTGCGTGGCGGAGGTGGTGATGTGTCTTCCTCATCTGAAGTTTTAAGCTGTACAGAATCAAATTCCCACTCGTGTGAGTCAGTCTCTGAATCACTTTCCAGCATCTGATTGCTATACCATACTGGGATGTCACTGGAGTTCAATACTGCAGGCGTGATTGGTTTATGTACCTTTGTAGTGATCGGTGCTGCAAGAACCGTGATGGGATTTAAAGGATTTGTCACTGGAAGTATCGACAATGTTGATTTAGTGGCTTCTGTTGGAACGACTGGTGCCATAGATGCTGCTGCGGGTTCCAATATAGTTGCTACTATAAATGGTTTTATTGATGTGATGACTGCTGTGGATGGGATTACTGGTTCGATTGGTGGGATGTTTGGCACTGGTGATGGTTGCGGTGGAGTCGTGAGCCTCGATGGGGCAGTGGGGATAATGCTTGATGGTGCTTTGATTATGAAAGGTGTCCTCTTTGTAGTAGGTGGGCAAAATGGTTTGCTGGGTTTTCCTTTGAATCTGAGTTTAGGAAGGATCTCTTTTTCAAAGCCTAGGCCTGTATTACCTTTGGGTTTGAACTCTGGCAGCAGCGGTTCATGTCGTCCTTGTTTGCAGGATCCCAAAGCACTCTGACCATCATACCTCATTCTTTGCATAATGAGGAGGCCTTTACCATACTGTTCCGTAGGAAGTGTAACTTGCAGTTTGTCAGTGGTGATGGGATCTTTATAGTTCCAGTCGGCTAGGTCCTCATCCTGTGTTTCTTCCTCTTGACTCTTTCCAAGGATGAAAGGTGTCAAAGCACATGCAGGCGTGACTATGGGTTTTTGGAGTAACTGCTGTGGTTTACCATGCGTTCTAGGAGAAGTGGGCATTTGTCCCACAGAAAAGAGCTGACTCAAGTTATGTTCCCCGGGACCTTCCTCTGTGACTTTCATCTTAAGCTTTTCTTGCTTGGGTATAGGGGTGTTCAAACTGGCAAGAGAGGCGGGACTTGCATATGATGTGGAGGAAATGGCTTCCCTATTATTAGGAACAGTAATCTCTAGTTGATGGCTGATATTATGGCAAAATGCAAAGGGATTTGCATCGCCCAAGATTGTGATCTCTGTACCATTATGTGGGAACTTGATACATTGATGGTAGGTAGATGGAACGGCTTGCATGGCATGTATCCAAGGTCTCCCTAATAATAAATTATATGGTAGAGGAAGGTCCAGAAGCTGACAGATGATGTGCTTTACCACAGGGCCCACTCGGATTGGTAGTACCACAGCTCCTTTGGATGAACGCTCTGCATCATCATAGGCTTTGATGGTGATCTTCTTGCGAGGATCCACTGATTCTATTGCATATCCCAATGCTGTGACCAATTGTAGTGTACAAATGTTTAGGCCTGCTCCATTATCTATCAAGACTCGCTTGATCCTGTATTGGTTGATAAAGCCTTCAATGTGTAGTGAAGCGTTATGAGGTTGTTGGAAAAAAGAGTTGTCACTTTCAAAAAAAGTGAGACAAGGTGATGACTTTAGATTTCCAACCATAGCTTGAAACTGGTCCGTATTAAGGTTTGCAGGGACTGACGCCTCTTGGAGTGCTTGATCCAAGATTGTTTTATGAGATGGCGATAGGCGCAATAGTTCTAAAATGGATATGAGCGCAAGCGTTTTATCTAATTGTTCCACAAGATTATATTGCTTTGGGGTGGAGGGGGTGCCCTGTGGAGCTGCCTTGATGGTGACTTTGCCGCGACGCGTAACAATATTGCAATTTGAGGTGGGATTTTTGAAGGTTATAGTTGCAATTTGTTCACTGGCATCATACAAGTGATTTACAGTGTAGTTATATGCAGCCTGCGTATAATCAGTGGTATCAGTGCTTCGCTGGGAAGTGGAAGGACCCCTTTGATCTTGTGATGGAAGTGGATTCTTGAACATCTGATGATCATTATTTGTCATTTTTGGATCATGTCCTTCAATCTCAATTTCTCCTCGATCAATAAGATCTTGAATGAGATCTTTCAATCGGTGACAATTACTTGTCTTGTGTCCTCTTCCTTGATGGAACTCACAGTGTTCAGTATCCCTCCACCATGCTGGTTTGACTTGAGGCTCATAGTTCGATAGCTTAGGTAGAGTGATCAAATTCTGAGAAATGAGTTGTCGCATCACTGTTTAAATGGGTTCCCCTAAGGGAGTATATGTGCGTTTTTGTTTTTGTGGATGACGTCTTGGTTCATCATGAGATGTGATGCGACCTTGATTAGGAGGAGCATTTGTGTTATTTTGAGGTGCAGGATTTTGTCCTGCAAACCGAACCACAGGTTGTGCATTTTGGATAGTTCGAGTATCCACAACCCCATCGTTGACGATATTCTTATTCTTGTTCCAGAAGTTTGGTTTATCACTATTGAAGCACGGACGAGGACCATCTTTTGGTTCATTAAAGATTTTGATGAGTCCTTTCTTGATGAGTGCCCTTTCACATTTTATACCCTTGGTGATCATATCGTTAAAAGAGTCTGTGTCTTTGACATCCAGGTGAAATTCCATTTCTTCGTTTAAGTTGGAAATGAAAATTTCCACTAGTTCTCATTCAGGTAACTGAAGAGAACGTCTGCTAGACATTTGGCGCCATCGTTGCAGGAATACTGAGAATAATTCACCTGGTTTTTGTTTGGTATTGCACAGATCAACCATGGTGATGTCGCGTTCAATGTTATAAGAGTAATGAGATAGGAACTTCTGGATGAGTTCCTCAAATGTTCTAATGCCACCTAGAAGTCGAGAAAACCATGATGTGGTTGTGCCTCCCAAGCTTCGGGGAAAAAGGCACATTAGGTATGTGTCCTCATAAGCCACTTCAAGACAAGCAGAATGAAATTCTCGGACATGATCACGGGGATCCCCCTTTCCTCTATATTTTTCAAATTTGGGTTTTTCGAATCCTCGCGGAAAGGGTGGCATGTAAAGATTCCTATCAAACGGATAGGGACAGATGTCGTTAAGTGAGAATTGATTGGTCTTAACACCACTATGAAGTTGTTAGGTGAGATTCTCGACTTGTTGCCGCAACATCTCCATTTCATTTGGAGGAGGAGGTGGTGGGTTACCTCGAGGAATGTTATATCTAATGTGATTTCTACCTCTTTCCTCCTCATGGCGACTTTGTCTTTCTGATGCTTGTCTTAATTGGGCAAAATCAAAGTCAGAGGGGAGTTTGGCTCCTTCTTGAGCGAGTTTTAAGAAGTGAGCATCTGCATTGCTTCTTAGTATTTCATCAAATAATCTGTTGAAGTGAGGGTTATGTTGAGCCCTTTCGATTGTTGAAGGAGTGGGAGTACTTGGGTTTTCATCAGTTACATTTCCTCCAAGTGCTTCTTGAAATTCATTGAGGTTGTCCTCTTCTTCCTCAATTTCTATTTCTCGTTGCCTTGATCGCAATCAGGTTTGAGCCATTTTGTTTGTAAGTTTGTGTTTGAAGTTGATTGAAGATGATGATGAGCTGTTTGATGAAAGATTGATGATTAGTGGATTGTATGCTATGTAGATCTCTAGCACTCTAAAGTAGATGTAACCGAAATTCCTTCTTTGAATTGCTTGTTTGTTTTGAGGATTTTTGGATGTGATAAGGTGTAGAGAAATCTGAGATGTGTTACAGATTTTGACTACCTAGCAATGAGAGGATTCACTCATGAACTAGTTTTAACCTGCGTAGATGTGTCTCTTAGGATGAGCTTATCCTAGATGTAGAAACAATCTAAAAGTGATGTGATGTGTTTGATTTCAAGCAATATTTAAAAAAAGGAATCTTGGGACAAGAACCTCTTAATGTTTCGAGAGTTTTGGGATGGATTGATGATGGAATAATGATGTATGAATGAGATGATGGATGTTTTGTTTTCAACTTCAATAAAAACTTTGTGTTACAAATGGAACAAACTCTATCTCTTCTCTTTCAGGCGTTGATGGCACTTCTCGAGCTGTGTTGTAGGTGATACAGATGTTTGGGAAGAAGTTGGGATTAATCTTTCCTCCTTGATTTTTGTGATAATTCAGAGCCCTATATTGCATAAAAGCTCTATGGTTCAATGATTCTGAATCAAACTCATTTGTTTTACCTTGAAGGTAGAGACACATGCGATGTAGAAAGACTCTATGTGAGACAAAAATTTGTCTATTGAGATAGAAGAATTTCCTCCTTTTGATTAAAGCCTTTGAGCTTAGTGGTCTCCTTTTCAAGGTGATATTCTGATGACACTTTTTCTTTCGCAAGATGTGAAGAATGGTCATAAATTTTGACTCTTTGTTTGTTTGCACTTTGTTTTTGGTATTTTTGTTTGTTTTTGAGAAATGTTGGATGAATACTTTGTTTTTGGGATTGATTTTCTGATTTTTCCTTGACAAGAAAACAAAGCAAGCACACAAACACAAGAATGTTGCCTCAAAGGCACAAATGAGTATGGGTCTAGATCAACCCAATTCTTGGACTTGTTTTTGACCCTTCTTTTAGATTTATTTTAAGGTGTAGTTCCAAAGCCTGAAGTCGGCTCAATTTGCACTAGGTCTGTAAAATGAACACACTTCAAACACTTTTTATCCCTAAGGTCAAATGGCCAGTTGTGATAAATTTAGCCCACATCTTGATATTTCTTCAACTTTGGTACTACATACCTTATGAATCCCGTCGTGGCAGGTAAGGATGTGATAT
Organism: Cryptomeria japonica; assembly: GCF_030272615.1. Taxonomy (NCBI): domain Eukaryota; kingdom Viridiplantae; phylum Streptophyta; class Pinopsida; order Cupressales; family Cupressaceae; genus Cryptomeria; species Cryptomeria japonica. The sequence goes on along the minus strand of NC_081408.1, from coordinate 160,528,805 downwards.
ACTAAGTCTTGCACGAGCATAACAAATAGATGATCCCTATGATGGGGGAGTCACCACTTTCATCAAGCCACAAGTGACTTTTCAAAAAGCTATGTTTCTACTCAAGGAAATATGTATGGTGAGTATCTTGGGAGCAAAACCTTTTATGCTCTTGCACTAAATTATACCTCAAATATCCTCAATCAATAGAACGGGTGGGTTACTACTTAAAGGTGTTTAGTCATGTTCGATGGCTTTGGACATAAGGTCATTCTCCAATGACTCACTTAAGAGCCTTGTAACTGGTGGTGGGGCCCATTTGTCCTTTCGACCAGTTACACTGTAGGAACAGCTATACCCAAGGCTACAGCTTTCGCTCTCACCTGATTTCTATAGTGGCTTGAAGGATTTACCGCTCGAGGTCGTTCCCAAGAGTATCGATCCCTTGGCAAACCTCTCTTAAAAAGATAAAATTTGAGTGTTACTAACACTTTTCTCTTGCACCTAGGACCACGAGAGCCAAGGGAGAGGATAGTGTGTGTTAGAAGTAGGTCCACTTGACTGACTTTTTGCACAAGCGTGCCAAATACGTAAAACACTTGTTCTTTTTAATCCAGCATTTGCAAAGATGATTTAACTATTTGGAGATGTTGCTCCAACAGTCATGGTGTTCATTTTAACTTCAATGGAAAAATGTGTTGTAATCTAAAAATTTGGAGATCCTAGTCAACTTAATGAAAAACACGTTTTGCTTGAAGTAAAATTTGTTTGCAAAAAGATCAAAACAAATGGATTGTGTATTTTATTTGCACCAAATTTTTGAAGTGTGGATTGTAAATTTTAGGTCCCAATTGATGCAATGAAATCAAACTTGTGTTGTTAATTTTTAAGCACCAAAAGAAAATGAGTCCTAACTAGAAAACAATGAAAAAAAATAATTTTTTTTTGTTTTTTTTGGTGTGTTTTTAAGTTCTTTTTAAGCACTAAATGAAAATTTTGTGATTTTTATGTTGGGTTGTTAACCTGCATGAACAAAAAAAACAAGTTAGTAAAAACCAATGTTCAAGGGGGGCTTCCACAAGCCTAAGATACTCAATTTTTTGGTTACAAAGCGACTTGGACAACACTCTGTCACAATAGCGCTATTCAGCTTTTTAGACAGAAGCACTAATTTATACAATAGCGCTAATCTACTCTCGCAAAAGCGCTAATTTACACAGTAGCGCTGAAAGAACAGAAAAATCCGAGAGGTCAAAAGCGCCAGAATAGTTTCAATAGCACCAGAACTGTGACAAAAGCGCCAGAAGGTTTTCAATAGCGTTGAATATTTTTCAATTGCGCTATTTTAGGGACAATAGCGCTAAAAGAAAATGTTTCGATAGCACTAGAACGTGTTCATTAGCGTCGAAGCGTGACCTGTGTGGTAGTTTCAACAAGCAAAAATGTTAGTTGTCAAAAAAATATCAGAAGGTTGCATGTTCGATTCACGTCGGGTTCACCAAATGATGTTCTGCAAAAAGGATTAGAAAATCTATTTGATGGCAACACACACAAGAGCACAAGAAACAAACGTTAGTGTTAACAACAAAAGATTATCCTAAACAGGCATATCAAGAGAGATATTAAGCATGAAATAGAAAGCATATAAACATAGAATAAAATAGCTAATCAAGATGCTCATAGTTGCTCCTCCCTTGTTCCTCTCCTCTCCAAGTCCCAAATGAGTGTAGCTCTCAGCTTTTACCACTAGCCATGGATGCCATATGGAGATTCAAGATGGTTGAATATGATAAGCAAATGCTATGCAAGTGTAGATAGTGATGCTATGAGAAAGCTCTATGCTAATGCCAGTATAACAACAATACTCTAATGCTTTTTTTTTTGCTTGAGGAGAAGGGTTCTATTTATAGAAGAAATGGGGAAATGAAGGGTTAAGATCGAATGGTTTAATCAAGGGCCAAGTTTGAAAGTTGGGGATCCATGTGCACAATTGGCACCAATAAAATAGTGACAAGTGTCAACATAGGATTGGGTTGAGAGAAGAGGTTGGAGGCATTAAAGGCCTGAGAAGACCTCATGGTTATCTAGAGGCTAAGGGTCAAGTCCAAATTAAGATTACCCACTGGATTAAGAGTTAATCCAAGGATAAACCTTTGTGCAAATGTTTAAGAGATAATCATGGTCAAAGCATTAATGGCCTGATGAGACCTTTGGGTTGGGTAGAGGTTGAGTCAAAACAAATGTTTTAACCATGTGGGAGGGTTTGAGGTAACCATTAATGGTTATTGGAGACTTTGGGGATTAAGTGGTTGAAGGTTGAAAGCCTTCAATGGTTATCAAAGACTTTGAGCCATTTAGTGGTTGAAGGTTGAAAGCCTTTAATGGTTATCAAAGACTTTGAGGGTTTGAGAAGTGACTTCCCTTTTGCTTAGGAATGTGACAAAGTTTAGAGAAGGGGTTAGGTTATTTAGAAGTGATTAGAAAATTCTAGAAGGGGTTTAGGCATGCATGTGGATTTTGTAGGAAAATGCAAGTGGGAGGAATTTTGGTATTTTCAATTAAAATAAAATCATTTATCTCAATTAAATGGTGTAATTTGCATTTGGGTAAATATTCAAATAAATATTAATTTATTTAAATGAGAAAAATGAAGATAAAGCATTAAAATGCTTGAAGACTTTGAGGGAAACCATTAAAGGCTTGAAGACTTTAAGGAAAACCATTAAAGTCTTAAGAAGACTTTAAAGCCATCAAGTTTGAAGACTTTAAGGGAAACCATTAAAGGCTTAAGAAGACTATACTTTAAAGCCATCAAGTTTGAAGACTTTAAAGCCATCAAGTTTGAATACTTTAAGGGAAACCATTAAAGGTTTCAAGTGGGTGAGGATAAATAGGATTTTAAATAAATAATTTATTTAAAATAGTTGTGCAACTTGCATTTGTAGGAAAATGCAAGTGGGTGGAGGATAAAGGTGATTTAAATAAATGATTTATTTAAAATAGTTGTGCAACTTGCTTTTGTAGGAAAATACAAGTGGGTGGAGGATAAAGGTGATTTAAATAAATGATTTATTTATTTAAATGTGAGAGGTGGGATTTTGGGGGATTTAAATAAATATTAATCTATTTAAATGTGAGAGAAGATTTAATTAAATAAATATGATTTATTTATTTAATTAATGGTCTGAATTTGGTTAAGTGAATTAAATCAAATAAATTAAATAATTTATTTAATTAATAGGAGAATAGGGTTAAGATGAATTAATTAAATATTAATTTAATTAATTATTAATTGATGGTTAAATAATCAAATAAATACTAAGTATTCATTTAATTAAGTGGACAGATTTATGTGACTACACTAATTTCATGGCGGTGCAATAGGATTAAACTACAAGTCCCTAGGTTCAGTGCGTCTAGACACATTTGGTAACACAACACAAAATCATTGCCAAAGTGTCAGTGGATGATAACTCATCACAGAAATACCGATTGGTAACTCATCACAGAGTAATACTGGTTCATACAATATACCAATTACCGGTTGTCAAAAATGAAGACTGGAAAATGTTTAACTACCACTTTGTTCCTTCGTACCACTTGTGATCCTTGAACCACTTGAGGTCTTCATATCACTTGGGTTCTCCATACAACTTGAGGTCTTCAGTCAATTTGGGACTGGTAAACATCTTCTGCAAAACACCAATAGTCTAAAGACTATAATACATAGTACTGGTTGGAACAATTACCGGTTGAGCATAACTCATACATTAAGAAAGTGTGTGTCCATCAATGATAATGAAAACATCATCAAAATGCCAACAATCTCTCCCTTTGGCATTAATGGTAACACTTAGGAAAATTTTGACATCTAAGTGTTTTTACAACAAAAATATGTCATAATCAAAATTACTCCCCCTAAGCATATACACTATCCCTTTTGCAGAAATTACAAGGTATACTACTCCCCCAAAGTGATAACATGAAAGTATACATAACATTCACCAAAATTTTAAATGCTACTCCCCCTTTGCCAACAATGACAAAGTAATGTAGAATAACCCTTATTTCTCACTATCATTAAAAATTGAGTAAATGTTTATGACAATAAGGAATGAAACTTATCAAAAATAGATTTAAAATCCTGCATAAAAGTTTTCATAGCCAATGACCATGAATCAAGTAATGAGGTAGCAACCTCACTTTCTATCTGCATCTGGAATACCAGATCTTCCATAGTGTCAATGGTGCTCATCTCTTGGGCTATTGTGATGGCTTCTAGATTGAGAAAACATTTATGAAGAATCCGTAGTCTAGGAAATAAGACCAGTTGAAGCTCCTACAAATCTTTTGTCCAGTTGTAGATTTCTGATTTCACCCTGGCAATCTGCAGTTGATAATGATTGATTGTTTTCCCATATGTAGTAAATCAATCATATGGCATCTTGAAGTTGCTAATGTATGCATGGAACCCCAATTGGAGTTTATCTTTCTACTTAAGCACATCATCACAAAATAGATGGAGTTGGTAGATTTTACTCATAGTAATTTGCCCTTATCCATAGCAACACCTATATCCTTTTGTTGTTTCACAAGTTGTGACCTAAGCTCATTAGGTTTCTTGACTAAGGTAGTGTTGAGTGCCTTATCGTGGTTCTTCTTGGTAGTGGTTGCAGCAACATCTTCCAAGCATTGTACTTGGTCCTCTACTATAGTGCAAAAAAATTTCAGCTTGGCTAAAGAGGAATCGGTACTGGGGAGGTTAGCATCAGGAATCAGACTGGTGAGGGTGTCAACAATAGTTTGAATGGTATCTTGTTCCTTCTTCCTTCTCAATGCTTCCAATCTTTCATGTGCAAGCTTTATGCTTTGAAGAAACTCTGATTCATCTGCAGATTAAAGATCAATAGGACTGGAGGTGTCAACCGCTTTGATTTGATCATTGGTTGCCTTGGCCTGTTTGATCTTCTCTGCTTCCTTTTTCTCTTCAGCACTTTTATTTTCCTCTTCTTTCTTCCTTTGTTCTTCTTCTTATGTTTTCTTCTCCATTTCTTCCTTTTTCTTGTCCTCTTCCTTTTTTTTCTTCTCTTCCTCCTTCCTTTCTTATTCCTTCCATTTTTCTTCTTTTTTATTCTTCTCCTCTTCTTTCCTCTTCTCCTCTTCTTGTTTCCTCTTCATTTCCTCTTGCCTTGCTTTTTTTGCTTGCTGTTTATCAGCCTCTACCTTATCTTGTTTCTCTTTGTCTATTTTTTCTTTGTCCTCTCTTTCTTTCTCAGCTTCTTCTTTATCAGGAGTGGCATCCTAAATATCTAATGCATCCACATCGATAGTTTCAACCTATTCTGTAACTCTTTCTCCTTCATTGTTAAACACTTCATCCAGTTTGCTTGATGTTAGATCAAGTGCTTGTTTAGCCTTCAGATTGGCCTTAGATACTTGGTGTAACTGAACAACAACTTTGGCATGTAGATATGTGTCCTTTTCCACTTTAGAAGCTCTGCCTTCTAGTAGCCCGAGTCTTCTCCTTCTCATGAAGAAGAGACCTTTGTTCTTATCCATTATCTCAAACAATTCAGAATTGGAGGCATCGGGAAAGTATTGTGCAAAGACTTTCTCCCTTATTTCCTGTTCTTTCTCAATGGAAATGCACCATTTATTGTCCAAATAATTATATGAAGAATCAGGTGTGACCGATTGGTGCTAATGTTGTAGGTGCATTTCCGGTAGATTTTGCTTTCTTGCTTGTTTGCCTAGTCTTCTTAGGTTGTACTTTCGGTTCAGTATCCTCTGACTTTGGTGAGCTATTTTTGGTTTTCTGCTTCCTCTCGAAGACTTTAGCAAGAACCACCTCCGGTTTCTTCTTAGCAGGTGACCACTTGGTCACTTTTGGACTGGCTGAGGTAACCGATGCTGATACCAATGGCAGTGCCTTGCCCTTTTTCTGTGTAGGACCTTCAACCTGTGTTACCCTCTCTAAGTAGGTGTCGGTTCTCTTTTTAGTTGCATCTAATGGTGAGGCAAGCAGGGTAGAGGCATACCCGATGAACATATCATGCATTACTTCATACCCCATTGCCTCAACTACTTCCTTTCTTGGTTCCACAACTTCCATTATGCATTCATCTACTTTTATGGTGAAGCAGATGTCATCTTCATACTTCTTCACAATATCTCTAGATATCCTCATCCTCTGGCTCATTTTTCGCTTGAATTCATCAAATATTTAATCAAAACCTCAGGATATTTGATTCCCACTTCTTGAAGACTTTCCCTAATTTGCTTGGAGAATGGTTGGTCAGCAGACCATTGAACATGACCTACTCCAGGGAAATAGCCTTGAAAGTAGAAAAATAGGCCGACCAAAAATTGTCTAAACCTAAACCTTAAAGAATTATCCTATTTGATGGACTTTAGGTTCAATAACAGTTGCTTCTGCAAACAGGTACACAAATCAAATGAGGCATCTTCCTTAATCATTTTGTAGGTGGTATTGACTGCACCAACAAAGACAAAGTTCATTCTGCTAGCATAGAACATTCGATAGCCAATCACCATGCAAGTATACTTAACCAAATCATCTTTGATGGTGTTGACGGTCATTGCCCATTGGTCGCTCAGAGAACTAGTGAGCTTAGTCATTTAAGTCTTGGTGACCTTCCTTAGGGCTAGCACCTCTCCTATGTTACAGAAACCGGTGAAGGCATGAATTTCTTGCATTATGATGTCATGTGTCCACTCGAGATACATTTTATCACCGTGCACTCTGATCAGGATTATGTGGATGTGATCTTCAGTGAACTTTTTCAGAAAATAAACTGCATTGTGTAGTTTCTTCCTCTCTAGGATGCTATATTCCAGTTTGATTTTCTTGTCATCCCCACATAAGAGACCTAGCTGGTAATGGATCACTAGGGATCCTAGGTCTTCCAATTTACAATCAATATATCTTGAAATATCTTCCTCAACTATAACTCTAGCGGGTATTTGGGATAGGGCATTGTATTTCATCTTCTTTTGAATAAAATTTGCTGAATCTATAGGTACACTTGAACTGGAGTGTGATACAGAAGCTATGATTAAATGATAAACAAGAATTTCAAGAAATACCTTCACAATTAGAAATTTAGGTTTTGCCAATGTTACTCACAACACACCACTTTGGTTGCTTGGAACACCGCTTAGTGTTCTTCACCGATAGATTGAAAGTCTGTTGGATTCCTCTACAAGATTTTTGAATTCACTCTAAATCGTTGGATGAATATCTCTTTGTCACTCTATTCTTGAAAATTCTTTGCTCGAAAACAGATAAGTGAAAATGGTGTCAAAAATCCCTTTTAAACAATCTTTCACCTACCATAATAAATGCATCACCATTAGGGTACAAACCCTAATTTTGCCTTTTACCACTTCAAGTCTTCTGTCAATTGACAGGTAATGTATACTAGTTAAGGTCTTTACCGATATAAACAGGGGTTCAAATATTTCACTAATATGCTCCCCCTAAGCTTTTCTGAAGCTCGGTTTGCCAGTTTAGAGACTTCCACACTAGATGCAGAAACTGGTTCATCCTGTGATACTTCTTCAGGTTTCTTTTTCCAAGTTTTATTCATTCTCGCTTGAACAGTTTCAACATCAATCTTCCCTTCTAGAGTGATTGGTATATCATCCGATAGGTTCTTTCTCATTCTGCAGGTTATGGCAATGTGACCTAATTTGTTGCAATGATAACATACCATTCCAGGTCTTCTCCATGGTCCATTATTCATACTACCATTCTTCCTTCTGCATGTTGTAGCAGTGTTACTTCTATCATGACAGATTAAATAGGTTTCTCTCCAACCAGTTGCCACTTGATAGCCACCTGACCGATGGTCATAGGTATTATACCGGTTGGGATTCTGGTTCACAGAGGGTTTCGAGATAACTCCTTGAGTCCTTGGAGGTTGTCTCCAAGTGTTGTGCAAAAAAGACCTACATTCAAATGCTCTATGCCCAAACTTGTTGCATGCATAACAATTTATATGGAATCTATTGGATCTAGGCTTATTGTTTAGAAAATAAGGAAAATTATTATAGGCCTTGCTTCTACAAACATTAGTAATATGTCCTTCCTTGAGACAATTGAAGCAAACAGGTTTAAACTTTTGCTTACCTTTATCCTTAGATGTTGGTTGCTTCTTTGATGCTTCAGCTTTTGTTTCAGAGGTCTCACCTTCCTCATGCCCAGAGAAACCAAGTCCAAGGGTATTTTTTACCGTTTTTGCCGATTTCAACTTTTGTTCTAACTTAACAGTACTCTTATTGAATTTGGCAAGTATCTCCTTTGACTCAATAAGTTCCCTGGAAATAGAAGCATTGGATTCCTTCAAGGTTGCATTCTCAGAAATAGCCATGTTTAGTTCACCTTGCATTTCTTCTTTTTCCACTTTACTCTCTTGGAGATGAGCGATAAGGGCACTGATTTCTTGCTTCAGCTTGGAGATCTCATGATCTTTGTCTTTTACCAGATCTTTAGCTTTCCTTCGATTCTGAAGCTCTTGACACATTTTGATAGTCAATCCTTCCAACTCCTTTCTTAGGTTGGCTTTATATTCATTTAGGTTTTCAACTTCTTCAACTAGGGCATCCATGTTAGCTTCATCAGAAGAGTTGTTTTCAGTAAGTTCCATTAGTTTCTCAGCATGCTCTCTTCTTTTGGCCAAAGAGGCTTTATACTTGACTTTGAGTTCATCATAGGGTCTCTCACTTCAAGTGAGACGATGAGTAAGTTCCCTCACAATGTATTCCCCCATATCTCCTTCCAAGTGGTTAGACTTATGGAAAGGTTGGCTCTGATATCAATTAATGAACACTAAGAGGGGGGGTGAATTAGTATACCAAGAAATATTGAACTCAAACTCTTAAACAATTTAGTAGATAACCGATATAACAGATTCACTAATAAATCGGTTAAGACAAATGCAAACCAAATAGCTAATAAGACATTCACCCACAAAAGCACAATCACCATAACACAAGATATTTTGATGTGGAAACCCAAATGGGAAAAACCATAGTGAGCAGAAACTCACAAGTAACTATCTGCAGAATAGAAACTAGACCGGTTAGGGTCCTACAATGTTCTTCACTAGAACAGATCCTGTTAGGAATCTAGATCTTTGTTAGGAGATAAGTCTTGTTTAAGACTACCTTGCTAAAGGATTTTAGATCCACAGTTGTGAACCGCCTTTTTAGAGGATTTACAAAGGCTTTGCTAGGCCTACCTGGTTAAGGGTTTCAGACTTGTCGAAGATGTGAGTAATCAACAAGTGAGTGATCTAGATACTAGCACAGTATGCTTGGTTAGATCCTTGATAGCTCATTGTTAATGCATTTCTGCATTACTTCAGTCTTCAATATCTCCACACTATAACTCTTCACACAGACCTAATCTTCTCTACAAAGATTGCACATAACCTTCTCATACATCATACATTTTTCATCATTCAGACCCTAGACACGATGTCCTTATAAAGGAAACTGATTTCATGTCAGTCCAATAGGATTAAAGTACAAGTTCCTAGGTTCAGTGCATCTAGACACATTTGGTAACATGACACAAAATCACTGCCAAAGTGTCAGTGGATGATAACTCATCACAGAAATACCGGTTGGTAACTCATCATAGAGTAATATCGGTTCATACAATATACCGATTACCAGTTGTAAAAAACCACCGCTTTGTTCCTTTGTACCACTTGCGATCCTCAAACCGCTTGAGGTCTTTAGTCAAATTGTGACTGGTAAACATCTTCTGCAAAACACCGATAGTCTAAAGACTATAATACATAATACCCATTGGAACAATTATCGGTTGAGCATAAATCATACATTAAGAAAGTGTGTGTCCATCACAAAGAAAGTGTGTGTCCATCAATGACAATCAAAACATCATCAAAATGCCAACAGAAATTTGTGGGACTCACTCAAGCGATCCTTCCTTAGCAAAGAAGATCATGCACGCAGGATAGTATTGGCCATTCATGGAAAAAGACTCCTATTATTTTGTCAAAAAATGCAAGAAATGCTAAGTTCATGAAGACTTGATACATGTGCCCACACAATAATTGCAACCAATCACAACACCATGGCCCTTTTGTCAATGGGGACTTGACCTTGTGGGTCAAATTCATCCATCTTCATCCAATGCTGACAAATTCATTATTATCGCCACTCAATACTTCACAAAGTGCATCGAAGTTGTTCCACTTACCCAAGTCACCAACAAGAAGATCACCTCATTTATCCTTAATTACATCATTTTGTCGGTATGGTGTACCCATGTCCATTATGACAGATAACGGGCTTCCTTTCAAAAATCAGGATGTCCGTGAGCTTTGCGAGAAGTTTCACATCCAACACCTCTTTTCCACTCCCCATTACCCACAAGGAAATGGTCAAGCCAAAGCATCGAACAAGAACGTATTGAGAATCCTCAAGAAGATAGTCAATGATGTCGATCGTGATTAGCACATTCAATTAAATCTAGCGCTATGGTCATATCGAACTAGCATTAGAACCCCTACATATGCAACTCCCTACTCACTGGTCTATGGTGCAGAAGCCATCCTTACTATTGAGGTCGAGATACCATCTCTATGGGTTTCCTTGCATAATATGATAGATGATGAAGCATACCAAGTCTAGACTTGGAACCACTTGATGAAAGGCGACAAGCTGCATACAACTATCTCAAGGCCTATCAGCAGCGCATGAGTAGAAGATATAATCACCCGGTTAAACCTCATACATTTGAGGTAGGTGATCTTGTTCTTAGAGAGAATCCTCATAACCAACCAAACAGAGAACATCAGGGAAAGTTTGAATCAAACTGGTTGGGTCCATATGTTATCACTATTGTATTTGGGTCTGGTGCATATCAGTTGGCTACTTCAGAAGGAGAACCGCTAGTAGATCTAATCAACAACATGCACCTCAAACGGTTTCATACATAAGTTGTACAGGGCATCAGGCTCCAATACATATCAAAAAGAACACCAAAAACATTCAAATAAAAGTCCCAAAGAAAATACAAAAAAAAATCAATCAAAATAGTAAAGAAAAATCATGCATCCAAACGGTGAACAACCACTCAGGTGGAACTTTGGGTAAGTACGATGGTGAAAACCTAGCAAACAAGCGCCACTCGGAAAGGCTATGGCTCCATTGTCTTTTAGACTTGTTGCAATCACATTCATTACATCCACTCATCCATCAGTCAAACCATGGCTTGTTATTGATCTGCAATCAAGGATAGTACTTCATGCATCTTGCATCCCGCTTTTTCATAGTCATGTCTAAACTAGGGGCAATTCTCTTAACCTATTGATGGAAGTGAATTCTACATTACTTGTGATTCATTGATTTCTTCATTCAAAACAGTCTCACAAAATCCAAAAACATTCAAAACTATCTCACAAAATCCAAAAACATTCAAAACAACTCACAAAATCCAAAAACATCATAAAACATAAAAAATCGACCAAAAACATGGCCACGCATGAAAATCCTTTGTACATATGCATCAAAGAAGACATCAAACAAACATTTTTTAAAGGATGACCACTTATCAAATCAACCAAACGATCAACACAAGTACACAACTAGCTTAACAAGGATGCATCGTTCCTTACCACAACAAAGACATGATAACATTTTCTTTGACAAGAAAATTTTGTTTAAGCTATCAATTACTTGGTCAGTTTGATAAATTTATTTATTCATTTATATCAGGTTCCTATGCTACTCTGGGATATCCACAAGTGATTAAGAGTAGTCGGGATGGTTCCTGCGTATTGTTTGTTTATCTTCTATGAATTATTCCAATGAAGTTCTGGGGCATTTACTAATGGTGTCTACATGGGAAGTTCACTAAGCTACACAATCTTATGCAAATCTAGTCATAGATCACTATGGCTTACTGACTATAGCGTATATCTCAACCATATGAGCATGAACCATTATGGAGGGTCCATATTCTTTATCTATGCTTCTTTCTTACAGGTACAATGCTCCAAACTTGGTTCCTACTGCCTTATCCAAGATTGATACTACCATTGCTCAATGATGAAAAATAAAGCACTATGGATCGTCATTTCATCTCATCTGTTTATATTGCATTCTATTTCATATCACCCAACCATTTGATCATTCATTATTCATATATATGGTAAATTTGTCTTGGATACAATATGACAGAGTTCTATGATACATCATCAGTGCATCATACAATTTCTCACCAGCTTGCATTCATCTATCATAAACGTATGATATCATCATTCCATTACATTTAGTTGCATTTAAAATACATCTACTTCATTATCATTTACTTGCATGTAGGTTCATTTTATCCATTTTAGATATTCATTTAAGTGTGTTTAATATCATTTAGTTGCATTCATTATCACTTACTTAGATTAGCATCCTTACATCATTCAAAATCATTCATCGTCATTTAAGTTTGTTTCCAGTACATTCATCTAGACTCATTTAGTTGCATTCATTTGCATTTATCTATCTATTAGTTAATTACATTCATCTATCAATCCAGTATATTCTTATACTCATTCATTTCATTCTCATCTTTACACGTTTCCTCTGGATTCATTAAGATGCATTCATTATCCTTTTAATTGCATTAAGGTGTAGTTATTGATTATCCCTTAGTTGCATTATCATTTCACTTAGTCGTATTTTAAGTCATTTAGAATCAACACATAAACATTTCTGTCAACATTTTTTTATTCATTTTACAAGTGCATTCATTTAAGATCGTCACATAAACATTTGAATCCCCATTTTCTTATCCATTTTTGCATTCATTTTTAAATCTATACACATTTACATAAACCATTCAATTCATTACATTTCATCATATCAAACACAGTTACATATCATCATTTCATCCACATAAACATACACACTATCTATCTCATAGTCAACATCATTCATTCATCATTTTGCATACATCATCATCATGGCATTACATACATAAAGTATTACAACAAATGCATCATACATACATTAACATACATCCACATGTTAGCATCACATTCATAAACATGCATATAGACATCATAAAATCATCGTAACATACATATAGAAATCATCTTATCATCATATACATCCAACAAGTAAAAACATCCCTCTAAGCATAAATCATAAATCATCATCCTGCATAAACCCATACATATCATCAACATGCATATCATAAAAAAATATGGGATCTACTCATATATCATCTCGCAAAAACATACATGTATCAGAGTACAGTGATGTCAAAAATATCGGCTACCAAGAGCCATCCAAGTCACAATCCAAAATGACAATGTAATAAAATACATAAATCTCTCTCAAATGGCACTCTGGCCAGCTGCTACACCCCCATCATCGCCTGCTCCACCACTACCCCCTGCACCACCCGCACTATCTTGTCATGGAGGACCCATCACACCACCACTGCTCTGCATCCTTTGAGACCGCTCTGATCTCACCCGACACATCTATGAATAATTCAATGCTCGCTGACTGGATGGCACCACCTTCTCATATAAACCCTGCCAATAGTCAACCTCTCCACTTGCCCATCCTAGCTACCTCATCAATGAACCAGTCGATGGCCCATGTCCTTGTACTCCCTCCAAGGCCTGAAATCTCTCCTGCAGCTGGATCAACCTATCAATTGCCTCATCTCTTTCCTGCAGCACTATAGTCAACTTTAACTCCCGTGCCAACAGCTAAATATCTCTAGCTGCAACCTCTACCTCCATCTCCTCCACCCGTGCCTCGACTATTGTAGGTCAAGTCTGCATATATACTAGCATATGCTCTTGTGAATCTCCCATCCCCACCGAATACTCTCCTCCTCCAGTAGCTCTCTCTCCCCCACCAATAGCTTTGTCTCCCTTATCCATAGGTGCCTCTCCCTCCCCCATATCCCTACCACCTAATCTGACTCCTCCCTACATCAAAGGACCCTATGACAGTTGCAACGGCTGCCCGCCTCTCCCTATGCATTGTAACCATCCTCCTCCACCACCTCCACCTCCAAATCCACCCCCACCTCCAAATCCACCACCACCACCCCCTCCACCTCCTCCTCTTCCTCCTCCACCACCACCTCCCTCACCACCTCCTCCTCCTCCTCTATCACCTCTACCTCATCCATGTACTACAACTCCTTGACCTCCTCTCCTCCGTCTCTATCTCCTATTATCCTCAAAAGCTGGGATCGGCTCTGTTAGATCCAATATATGTGGAATAGGATGTGCAGTAATATATTGTGTGTACTCATCTGTAACCCTTGCATCTACCACCCCTAGCCTCATATGCCATGGTCTCGCCTATAAAGTTTGAAACTCCGCTAAGGCCTGATCATACAGTAACACTGGCCCCCACTGGAATCTCTCCTATACTGCCCGTGCATACTCCCTTGATCCACTCGACAATCCCTACCTCCAATTGAACTGCCTCATTACTCTATTAGGTACCTGTCTCTCCACATTGTAAGATGTCTTACCAATAAAGTATTGTGTCATAAATACATAAGGAAAGGCCTCTTCATCATCATCCCAAGGCTCACACTCAATATAGGGCCTCCATATCACTATATCTAAATCATCTAAAGCCCGCCGCCACCACTCTAACTTCCCCAGGTGGGGATGACTCATCATAACTCTGTACATGTACACATAGGGTTGATCTACTGCCCTAAATATCATACTAATAGGTCATATCACAAGTAGGTGCTCCCATGCCCAGATATGCAAAAGAGTGATCAAATCTCCTAGAGAACTCATCTCTCAGTATACCACCTCATGTGGATCCTGATATAAATGTGCCAGAATGCATGGTCCCCATGCAAAGCAGGTCCCCTCAGTCACCATTTGCTCTATAACTTGGCCCCAACCCATGGCCAGTCCATGTGATCATCAATCAGGACATAGCAGGCCCCCAACAATCACTCATAACACAACTGGAAGTGGCTCATATAACACAGCTATCTCCTCCCACACTACCTAGCCATCATGAATAAAAACATCCTCATCAAATATCCACTGCACAACTGTTGTCCGCCATGCTCAGTCATATGTCACCAGATCCCCAGGGATGTGCAAGATCTGCCACACATCCTCTAGTGTCATGGTCATCTCACCCATAGCCAGGTGGAACGTGCAAGTCTCGTTGTGCCACCGCTCCGCTAATGTCATCATCAAGTCGTGATTCGTCTGAATCATGGGCATGTACATCACATAATAAAGGCTTGTCACTGCAATGCAATCAATCTTGGCCTCCATCAACCAATCTCTCAACTGCTGCGTGGCTGGATGCTTCTCCCGCATCTGTAAGATGGGAAGATCCTCCTACACATCACACACATCAGCATCATCATTAGTTGTTTTGTTTCAAACTTTCATAAGTTTAAACCTAGACTATCAACAGATACTCTAATAAAGTATCTTCAGGTCTCCACAAGTAAGAAATCATGGCAAACCTAGACTACAACAAGCATGTATCATAATGGCCTAGTCTCAATGAGGCTGCTATGGTTCAAAACAACTAACTTATCCATCCATCCACCATCGGCATCATGAGATTATTTTTCTAACACTGGGACATCTATTGTTTAGGATAATAGGACAATTCTTCTAACAATCATGCTAAAATAACTACACACTAGCGCTAAAAACCAATAGAGCTAAAACCACTGCACAACAGCACCATTCCAGGACAACTGCGCTACAAGATTGACTCAATCGTGCTAAAACTAAAATTTTGCTAAAACAACTGCATGAATGCGTTAAACATTGTGATAGCGCTAAAACCACTATGTAATAGCGCTATCGTGGCACAAAAGCACTAGTTTAGGTGACAACAGCACTAAAACATGATTTTAGTGCTATTGTTTTGACTCAACTTAGACACTTGAAAAAAGACAAAAAATGCATAAAAAAAAAAAATTCAAATTGGCGTACCACTGGTTCGTAGTCATATGGTCACTAGAATCGATGGACCTGCTCTAGTTGATGATTTGCTATCGGTACAGGCATTTTGAGTGTTGCTCACCCTTTCAACAAAGTCACTATCATAGCTCTAAATCGCTGTAGAGATGGATGCAAATGACCCTATTTTTACCCCTTCACCCCCATATATACCCTTCGCCCTCAAACCTAATTTTACTTCGCTCACCATCGTGGTCCCCGTGAACTTTGAGCGCCTCCCATTTCTCCATGCTATCTCCTATTTCTTCTATTCTTTCAGTGTTATTGCTCAATTCTTCTATTCTATCTCCCCTCCCAATCTCATTCTTTTTCGAGAGATCGCCCGATTTTTCAAAAAAAATTGACTCATCTCTTGAGGGGGAATACCACCCATTAAATTAATATTTATGGGGCATATTTCTTCACACCTATTTTTCTTTCTTTGAAACGACACGATAAACTGCACCATCTCAAAGAGGGGCAAATGTAGTCACATAAATCTGTCTATTTTAATTAAATGAATATTTACTATTTATTTGATTTATAAATCCACTAGCCAACAGTTAATTAAATTAACATTTAATTAATTCATCTTCAATCATTCCCCTCTTAATTAAATAAATTATTCAATTTATTTTAATTAATTCATTAAACCAAATTCACAATCAATTAAATGAATAAATCCTATTTATTTAATTTGATCCCTTTTCCTCTTTTAAATAAATAAATAAAACATTTATTTAAAATCATTAAATCCCCCCCACTTGCATTCTCCTACAAATGCAATTTGCAGCCATAATTGAAATAAATTAATTTTATTTTAATAAAAATCTTATTTTCCCTCACCCACCAAATCCACTTGCAATCTTAAATCCCCTTCTAGACCCTTCTAACCACTTTCTAATCATTCCTAATTAGCCTAATCCATCTCCTAAATATTGTCACATTCCTAAGCAACTTGAGGTCACTTCTCAAAGACTCCAAAGTCTTTGAAAAGCATTTAATGCTTTATGTGTTCAACAAGGTAACCCCTAAAGTCTTCCAAACCATTTATAGTTAAAACCACTTGCCCTCATGGTTAGAGATTTTACCTCTAACTCAACCCTCATTTAACCCATGGGTATCTTCAAGCATTTATTGCTTTGACCATGGTTATCCTCACTAACTCTTGCACAATAGTTTATTCACTGGATAAAGACATTATTTATTGGATAATGGCTTTATTCTTTCAACTCAACATTAACCTTACCTCCCAAGTTAACCCTCAAGTCATGTCACGCATTTAATTCTTATTCCCTCACCTCTCAACCCATTTCTTGTTGGCATTTGTCATCCCGGGATTGGGTTGAAAGCCCTCACATGATCTTAAGCCCTTCAATCCTGACCCTTGTTGAGATTGCTCAATCTCAACCCTCCATTGCTCCATTTTACCTATAAATAGAGCTAATTTCTTCATAATCAAGATCCTAAAAACTTGTATGCATCTAACTTAAAGTGAATTCTAGAGAGCCTTTTAGCTTAATCATTTCACATTGTCATTTTACATGCTAAAATTAATTTTAGTTTATTACATAATATCTCATATTTAGCTTGTTTCACATGTGCATTTACATAGTTTAAAAGAATTCACAATCTTGAACCTCCATAAGACATCCAGAATAGTGTAAAAATCTACTGAAAGCTAAACTCATTTGGGAACTTGGAGAGGAGAGGAACAAGGGAGGAGAAGCTACAAGCATGGTAGAAGGCATTTGGAGATGTCTTGTTGCATTTATTTTCTTTGTTAAATGCTCTATTTTTCTTTTAGTGCCTCTCTTGATATGCTTGCTTAGGATAGTGTTTGATCTTTGATTTTCTAACACTAACACTTGTTTCTTCTTATTTGTTGGTGTTTGTTATCCTAACCATCCTTTTTCAAAAGCATCAATATATATATATATAACAATCCCCTTTCAAAAGTTGCACAAGCCCAAAGATTATTAATAAGGGGACATTACAATGCAAGTAGTATCAAAGAAGGGAGAGAGAGCAACAACCTGGGAACGTCTGGACGTTTGTCGGGGGATTGCTCAATAGTCCTTGAAAATCAACAACTTGCATGGATAACTAATGTTAGCAATAATCTATATTGGGAAGTAAATGCATTTCAAAAGACATAAAAAGAACCTACATGTTCATATATGAAAATGCAGTTTAACATTCAATATAAACTACCACTAAGTAATTTATATCACCTAAATTATATGTGTCAATTTGCCATAGTGACAGAGCTGTGCTAGGGCTATCTATATAAGCCACCTATTTTTGTATTGTTGTTATGCGCTCAAGGACAGACTCCTCTATTCCGACTCAAAATCAACACTATGGTTCGACTAACATGCAGCTAACTCACATATTTTACACTATATTTTACATTCAACGGCTACAATTGAATAACATGTCACTAACATGCACTAGCATTTGTCTATTCTCGATCTTTGTTATTGGCTAACTCCAACTCCAATTATAAATTGCATTTCATGTTAGCCTTTGGCTTTACCATTGTTAGCTGCATCAAATCACAAACTGTACATAAAAAATGGTTTGAGAGGTTGTGTCTATTCTAGCTCCAAAATAGACAAATCATACAGACTAACAGCACTGTGTTAGACAAAAGAAGCCATCAAATGAAAAACCTACGCTTAAAAACCTACCACAAACATGGGGTGTTAGTCCCCCCATACTATTTTTTGTAGCCACAATAGAGGTGTCTCGCTGCGAGAGTAACTTCAGTTTCGTGCTAGTCTTTTCTCTGACAAACATACCAACTTTTGCAGCCCACAGCCTCTTCTTCCTGTTAGGATGTCGTCCAAATGTGGTTCCTTCATTCGCAACCTTTTAATGTGCATGTTATGCTCAATAAACTAGCGGTAATCATGAAGCATGCTGCAACCATCCTCCGGTATGTCCACATAATTTTGCGTGGGCCTCGAGGAGTGCAACCGAGAACTAAACAACAACTCCACATCACACACCATGGGTCTAAGCGCCATGACAAGTTGGCATGGTATGCATGTCTTGGAAATGTATGTCGATGCATGTCGTTGCTACGATACATCCATTGTCGAGCTGCAATACACATAGCCTCCCACATATATTTTCATATATGTTTATTTTGCAGCTTTTGAGTGAGATTAGGTGCATCCAACTTGTGTTAGACATGTCTATTCTGGCTTCAAAGTGAGATTGTACCAACGACATGAATTGACATACATGGGACGCGTCTATTCTGGCTCCAAAAAGGACCTATAGAACCAATGACATGCATCAACATACATGTCTGAGAATAAATATATATGCAAATACAAGTGGCAAGCACCTAATAGCTACATGAAAGAGAAAGTGAGGTAAAATGTTCAGTTTCAAATTGAGCTTCTTTTACATGGTCTTGACCTCGTTTACATGATATGGTTTTCCTTTTGATGCAAACAAACTCCTGGAAAATCAGGTTGTTGATTGGTTGATGCAAGCATTCCTTAACTATGTGTGACCTGATCTTGTTTAGGAGTTGATCTATTATTTGCTGACAATTAGGATTTGATCTGATGTTTGTTTGATGATAGAAAACATGGCACCTTTTTAATCTGCCTAAAGTGGAAAAAGGAAGACTAATGCGCAAACGAAAACATTATTGTTGAAGGGCTCCTTGTTGAAGAAGCCTAGGTCTATTCTGGCTCATTGTTGAAGGGGGATGTATGGGACTGTAGTTTTATGTGTCGTGCTGCGGCTTGGGGTATGTTGAAATCCACCTCTATAACTCATATTTTTCCTGTTTTGGTTTGGATTTTGTTTAAAATCATCAGGGTTTGCATTGTTTGCATTGTTTGTTTGTGTTTCTTGTTTGCCTCTATATGTAGCCAGAATAGCTTCAGCCTATATTGAATATTTGCCTATTTTGGAGCCAGAATAGATGCATACCATCGTGTAAGGGTTAGAGACCACTAGGGTTAGGTTTTCTTTTTTCATCTAATGAGCACCTGAGAATAATGGAAATAGAGCATAATATTTCCATAGTTTCTTTTATCTATATTTTATTCTGCCATTTTCCTTTGTATTGTAGAGGACATGTTTGTTGAATTGCAGGGTCACAGGATCATCTGCATCACCTTTTCTATATATGGGCATATGTGTGTGTGTGTGTGTGTGTATTGCTTCATATATATATATATATATATACTAGCACATGCCAAACAACAAACAAACAATGCAAACATTGAAGGTTTTCAACAAAATCCCAAAAATCAGCCCTCAACAATGAGCCGTCAGCAATCAAGCCTTCAAAAATTGGACGCCCTTCAACAATGAGTCAAAATATATGTAGCCTTCCAAACCCATATATATATATGAATATGAAACAATATACACACACACACACACGCCAACCGTTGTTTATTTTTTTCTGGCTTTTAATGTGTGTGTATAGGAATGAGCATTTTATCTTTAACAACTCTGCTCACTATGGAAAACTGACACATATAATTATGGAAATATACATACCTTTAAAATCTTGTAGATCTTCTTCACTCCGCCAAACCACAAACAAGGAACCTTAGTATCCTGACACGACCATGCTGCAAAATGATGCCTAATTTTTAGAGATAGAACACAAAATGACACAGGAAATTAAAAAATTATTGAATGTCTTAGAGTTTCAAATTACCGCAGCTGCCTAAGCCTCCACCCAAATCGTTGTACTCTTGACACCTCCCGAGGGCACACTCACAACCACCTCTACGATACAAAAATGATATAAAAAATTATAATCTAAAACACAAGGTTGATGAAGGAATCATAAAACTATTGTTATCTGTTAGGGTTTGAATTTATCAATGTCGCCATAACCCTACACAACAATCTTGAATCATACCACCCACCTATGCGCTATGATACCTCCTCCTTGCACATGAAAAAACACGTGTGTTAACAAGCGATAACAATATACCCAGACAACTCAAGTTATGCATTCGATTGTCTTTTGTCCTCCCCTTCGGAGCCACATATATTTTGACAATGCATACCTATAACTCCAATTGAAGTGCAACTCCTTCGCTCAATGATTCAACTGAGGACATTGTGATGCCACAATCGACATGAATTTACACCATCAAATATTTTATTTTGCCTCCACCTCTACGTTCTGCATGCAGCTCCTGTATGAAATATATTTTCAATTTTCACGAAATCGAGTTTTCATTCAAAATTTAATTTTTTTTTTTTTTAAAACTATGCCCATAACACGTGACCGTCGATGTTACTCAACTCGTGGATGCAATAAAGCAGGTTACCCAAAAAATGTAAGGCGCATGGGCATTCAAAAAATAAAATCAAAACTGGCGGTCACCAAAAATGTAAACCACGTGGCCAGCGGTATGTTAACCGCCTCGTTCGATGTAACCGTCGCATCGCAATGACAACGACCAGGAAAATGTTAACCGCGAGCAAGATTTTCTATCAAACGCAAACCAGCAACATCATCCACGTCATTGCCGCCACAAATACCTCCATGCCATCTGTGGGTCCTAGGAACGTTGCTCTCATGGACGCGTCTATTCAAGCTCCAAAAGTGACCTGTTGTACCAACGACATGCATCGACATACATGTTTGAGACATGCATACTATGCCAATTTGGTGCAACCGCCGAACCCACAGAAAATGACATGGACTTATCGTGGACTCATCGGTTTCAAACGTTGGGGCCCACACGAAACTACGTGGACATGCCTGAGGATGGTGGATCTTGGGTCGGGGCTCGTGATGATATGTTGTGCATAACACATACATTAAAAGCCATGAAAAATAAACAACCAGCAACAACTGCAGACGACCATGTTCAGACCGCAAAATGGTGGCAAAAATAGGGTGCGGGCTTCCAAAATGCACTGGCTCCCTCCAAAATGGACAAAACCTCTCGTACGTGTTAGTGACATGTGGCTTAGTCCTTAGTCAATCACAGTCATTCTTTGAAAAATCGATGATGTACAACTTGCCACTAATAGCAATAACACACATGTTAGTCAAACCGTACTACCTCGTGTGCCATTTTCTACCTAATGTGGAAAAAAGGTCTAATGGGACTAATGCAATCACAGTCATTCATTGAAAAATCAATGATGTACAACGCACCAGCATGTTAGGTAAACCATACTACACATCCCTATACCTCTGTTTTCATAATACCTCACACCATTTTTTGTCTCATGTGGAAAAAAAAGAGTAATGGGACTAATGCAATCGCAGTCATTCATTGAAAAATCGACGATGTATAATGCGCCACTAACACGCGTGTTAAGTAAACCATAGTATGTGTCCCTGTACCTCCATTTCAGAAAACCTCGTGTCATTTTCCACCTCATGTGGAAAAAAGGAGGACTAATGGAACTAATGCATGATTAAAGCAAGTGTCCTCATTATTGGGCATCCTCATTGTTGAAGTCTTTTGTTATTGTTGAAGGAAAAGAAGGGCTTGAAGAAGGAGGCAATGAGTTATTATTGAAAGGCAACCTGCGTTGTTGAAGGAGGCTTCATCTTCTGCTATTATTGAAGGGAAAGAAGGGTTTGAAGAAGGAGGTAGCGAGTTATTATTGAAGGGCAGCCTCCTTTGTTGAAGGAGGCTTCATTTTTGAAGGTTGTCTGGTATGTGGACAAGTCATTTTTTTCTATTTGTAAATTTTCGATTTCAATTCTTTTTTTTTATTTTTTTTATTTTGCTTTATATGCAGTGGAAATTTTTTCTTGTTTTGCTTTATATGTAGTGGGAAAATTTTATTGTTTTGCTTTAGTGGGAAATTATTCTTGTTTTGCTTTAGTGGGAAATTATTCGTGTTAGGGTTAGATTGTTGGCAAATGCACACTCCAATGAGACATTGTAGGTGATTGAAGGTTTTGTCATTGATGGCAACCTTACAATCCTATGACACCGGCAAGGCAATCCACCAACACTAGCAAGGTCAGACTCTACACCAACACAGACCACCGACACCGACAGTGAAAGGAAGCACGCCGGCATAGAGGCCGACAGGAATTTTGTTTATAATATATTTTGTTAATTATTGTAAAATAATTGTAAGCCAACTTGGCAAAGTTGTAAAATGACTCATATATATAACAGATCATTGTAGAACATTTTGGTAATAATGGAGGAATGTAATTAGGCGAAATAAGGTAGACCTATTATGTGACTTATAAGTTAAGGGTTTATGTATGAAGCAGAGCTATAAACCGGTACTGGATCTGGCATAGTAGATGTTATTTTGAAGCAGTACAAGACATTGGATTTACATAATCCATTTTGTAAGTCAGTGAGACTACCCATTTTGTAATTGAGCAGTGAGCTCTAGGCACTTGGCCTTCCTACATGTGCAGGCCCCTCTTGTAGCAGTAATATTCTCTTATTTGCCAGTAAGTGAATATTGTGGGTCACAAATCCCACCAAGGTTTTTCCCACATCGAGTTTACTCGTTAAACTACTATTTTATGGTGTGTTTTTCATGTGGTTGTTGTTATCTCTGTTTATTGCATTATTTCTTGTTTACTAGTGCACAATGTTAATATGATTTACATGTTTTAAGTTAAGAAAATCTCATAGCCTATTAGATACTGATTCACCCCCCCTCTCAGTATCTGTGGGAATCCTACCAATTGGTATCAGAGCTTGGTCCTCTATTTTGAGAAGCCTAACAACTTGAGGAAGATCTTGACACGGGTAAAGATGGAAAACTTGATGAAGCAATTAGAAGCAACTCTCTCAGACTATGATGCAGAAAAGTTGAAAAATATCAAACTTGAAGATGACCTAAAGGCTGCACAGGATATTATTCAAGCACTTCAAGAAAACCTTACCATTGCAAGAAACAAGAGAAGAGAACTTTGTGAAAAGATGCCAAATGAGAATGATGAAAAGGAAACTCTTAGTGATCTGATAAACAAGCTGAAACAAAAAAACATGACAACAAAGAATGAGATGCAGGATATGACTATGAGATTTTGTAAGGAAATTGAAGACAGAAAGAACAATGAAGAAGATTTGACTATAAGACTAAGTGATGCTGCAAATGAGAACACAAGACTTAGCTATGAAAATGACTTGTTGAAGACAAATTTGATGTGTACACAGAATGACTCAAATGAACTTATGAGACAGAAAGAAATCTTGGTAAGAGAACTAGATACTGCAAATCAGCACAAAGAAAAATTCAAGAAAAGCTTAGAAGAACTTGGTGATTTGTGGAAGAATCAGAAACCTAATGGTGACACTTATGGACTTGGCTTTGAAGCTGGTGAAAGCTCTGGTACTACAAACACACAGGATCATGGCAAATCGGTAAGACAACCTACTACTTATAAATTTAATGGTAAATACTTTAATTGTAACAAGTATGGTCATAGAGAAAATCAATGTAGATCTAGAAATTATCAGAATACCAATACACCCACTGGTCAATGTTCAAAATGCAACAAAATTGGTCATAATTATGAAAATTGCAAAATGAATGTGAGATGTTATGTTTGTGGAAGATTTGGATACTTATCTAATCAATGCAAAACACAAACCGGCATAGGATATGGGAAAGCTATTCAGAAAAACAATGTGACTTGTTATGCCTGTAACAAGATTGGACATATTGCAAAATTTTGTAGAAGCAAGTCCTCACCGGTAAATAAAAAAGGTCCTAGTTTGAAAGGTAAAGAAAAGGTTGAAGAAGTTAAGAAGGAATTCTCAAAATAATGGATCAGGAAATTAGAACTGAATGTTGATAGGAACACTCCTCCACCGACAGAACAAAGTAACACTCCACTGACAGGAGACTCTTCATCTAACTGAAGAAAATTCCTTTGAGGGTTTGGCAATCAAATGTGAAACATGCTATTATTCCCTTAGTTGATGGTAAGAAGTTGAAACTACTTCTATACCAGTAGATAAGTTAAGTGATTACTTAATCGACAAGCATTAAATGTGGTGGTTAGCAAAACTAACATTATAAATTAGTGTTTTGGCTCCAATTTCATTTCACTGAGCATTCAAACATTCGAAGAGCATGAAAATTCCTGAGCAAAGGCATTTCGAGCAAAAAAGTGAAGCAATTCAGAAAGCAATTATTCCTAAGGTAGATAAAAGTATTTATAATCATGTTTCTTCATCTGTTCCTGAATTCATAGCAAATCCTACTGTAGTCAAAGTAATCAAGCGCCCTAGACCTATATTTCAGTTAGTTCCTAAAATTGCTAAGAAGGATGATAATATTAGTGCATTTTCTCAAATTCCTAAAGGAGTAGTTTTTGTTGAAGACCCTAGAATGTACATTCATTGTCACATAGAAGAATTAGGTGATGAGGAAATCAAGAGCATGTATAAGACTGTAATTTGTGACGATTCCAGTAATGTGAAACCTGAACACAAAATAATTGAAACCCTAGGATTCATTGAAATTCTCATTATTCCGGATTTCCCTAAGGATGTGATAAGGATAGTATTAAGCAGGGTACATGGTGCATTCTTTTGGTTGGACTCAGTTCACAAAATCACTATAGGCAGTAAAAGCTATGAAAGGGTTACCCTCCACCGATAACAGACCTGATAAGACAAAGAAGGTCTCAAATGACCTAGTGATTAACCTAACTGGTGCAACATCTGATAAGACATCTTTAAGAGTAAATGATGTAACTGACATCAATGTCAGATTCATTAGCATGATTTTAGGCTATAAAACCACACATGCAAACAGGTTAAATTCAGTCTTTAGCCTATGCATAAAGAGTGCCTATGATATAATCACAGATAATACAAAAATAGATGTGTGTGAATGGTTGAAAGATGAGCTTATTGACAATCTTGGAAATATTAAGAAAGACAAAAAGGGGACATTTAGATTTGGAAACCTACTTGTCTATTTAATGCTACACATAACAAAATAGGTGCCCGATATCGGTAACAAAAATCTTGGTTTTGATATACCAGTAGGCAAACAATTGTTTGACTTACTAAATAATATGGTTGAAAACAGAGAAAAGAATATAGATGAGTACTTTCAGGCATTGAAGGCCTAAATGAAGACAAGAATTAGATTATCACAAGAAATTGAAAATAAGTATAAGGATGAAATATGCTTTGTTATTAAGAAGGATGAGATTTGGATGGAGGCGGTTATCCCAAGAACCATTTGGGTTACTGAAATGGGTTATGAAACTGGTGACCACATAATTGAAACATATGCAAAAGCCCTTCTAGAAGCACCCAAGGAACCTGAAGAAGAGGTATTTGGTAGTGTTGAGACTATTGAAAATCAAATTCAATATAAGAAAAGGGTAAAGAAGGTAGAAGCAACAGTAAGAAGAGGATCTAGACAAGCTAAAGCTATCAAAGAAGATGTACCTATATAAACTAGTATCACTGAAGATGAGTTAGAAGCACTACAACCAGAAACTCACCTTTCACCGATAGCAACCCCTTCAGAAAGTGATATGCCAGCTGCATTTAAAAGAGTTGTGAGGAAACGGGAACCTTCACCGGTATCTACACCTTCTCCTAGAAGAACCAAACAGAAATAAAAGGTAGTAAGGCCCTCGGCTAAGAAGATAACTCCAAAGAAGAAGAAGTTAACACCCAAGAATAAGACTCAACAAAACATTGCTCCAATTGACAAACTACTAAATGAAATAAAAGAGGATGGAAAGCTGATGAACATCAATAAAATATATGATTCATTATCAGCTAATGACAAGGAAAAAGTTGAAAATAGTGTAATCCTAAACTTGGACATTTACAAGAAATTTCTAATGCAAGTTGTAGATGAATTACTGGCATAACTGTTTAAAAGGCTTGAAGCTAGAAGGCAAGCTGTTGTAGAGCTTGATAAGAAAATAAAAGTTGAAAAACTACTTGTTGTATTCCCAATCAACTCACCAAAAGAGATAGGTGATCTTATCTCTGAGGCTAACCAGTGAGTATTCTCAACAAAACACTGACATATAGCACTTATGGTTGGTAGAGTGAATGAGGTAGCAGAGGAAACTACTAATGCATGGGACATATTCCTTATAGAGAAGGAAAAGCAGGAAGAATATAGAAACCCTAAACCCATCAAAGTATACCAAAAAGATAAGGACAAGGGAAAAGGCAAGGTTGGTGGACCACCTAGCATAAAAATAACAGATAATCTATCCCAACCGCCTCTAGATACTCCACTGATAGTTACCACTAACAATCAACCGGCTAGTGAGAGTATGAACATACTGTACTCACACAAATCTATCCATTTTAATAAAATGAATATTTTGTATTTATTTGATTAAAAATCCACTAGCCATCAATTAATTAAATTAATATTTAATTAATTTATCCCCAAACATTCTTCTATTAATTAAATAAATTATTCAATTTATTTTAATTAATTCATTAAATCCAATTCCAATCAATTAAATAAATAAAATCAATTTATTTAATTAAATCCCCTTTTCCTCTTTTAAATAAATTAAATAAAACATTTATTTAAATCATTATCCCCACCCCACTTGCATTTTCCTACAAATGCAACTTGCACACATTTATTGAAATAAATGAATTTTTATTTTAAATAAAATCCTATTTTCCCTCACCCACCAAATCCACTTGCAAAAATCTAATCCCCTTCTAGATTCTTCTAACCCCTTCCTAATTAGCCTAATCCATCCCCTAAATATTGTCACATTCCTAAGCAAAATGGAGTCACTTCTCAAAGTCTAAAAGTCTTTGATAACCATTAAAGGCTTTCAACCTTCAACCACCAAAATTCTTAAAGTCTTTGAAAACCATTGAAGGCTTCCAACTTTCAACCACTTAATCCCCAAAGTCTCCAATAACCATTAATGGTTAATTCAACCCTCCCACATGGTTAAAACATTTGTTTTGACTCAACCTCTACCCAACCCAAGGGTCTCATCAAGCCTTTAAAGCTTTGACCATGATTATCTCTTAATCATTTGCACAAAGGTTTATCCTTGGATTAACTCCTAATCCAGTGGGTAATCCTAATTTAGACTTGACTCTTAGCCTTTAGATAACCATGAGGTCTTCTCAGGCCTTTAATGCCTCCAACCTCTTCTTTCAACCCAACCCTATGTTGACATTTGTCACCATTTCATTGGTGCAAATTGTGCACATGGATTCCCAACTTTCAAGCTTGACCCTTGATTAAACCTTTCAATCCTGGCCATCCATTGCTCCATTTTTCCTATAAATAGAGCCCATTCCTTCATAAACCAGATCGTGAAAACTTGTATGCATTTAAGCTATAGACATTTTTAGAGAGCATTTAGCATAGCATAACTAAAATCTTGTCTTTTTGGTAAAATCAATCATTTTAGCATCAATAGATTAGTATTAGCTTTTTATTTCACATTTAGAGCTATACTACAATCTCAATCCTCCATAAGCATCCATAGTGCAAAAAGCTGCTAAGAGCTACACTATTTTGGAACTTGGAGAGGAGAGGAACAAGGGAGAAGAAGCTAAGGCCATGCTATGAGGCAGTTGGAGATGTCTCATGATCTTTGTTTTACTTATTAGATATATTAGCATGTCTCTTTGTGTCTCTTTTGGTATGCCTTCATATGTTTAGTTTTAGATTGACTAACGCTAATGTTTTGTGTGTTTTGTGTTATTTGATCAAGAACTAACCTTGTGCCATTTAGGAGGGCATCATTTGGTGAACCCGACATGAATCGAACACACAACCTTCTGATATTTTTTTGACAACTAACATTTTTGCTTGTTGAAACTGCCACACAGGTCGCGCTTCGGTGCTAATGAACACGTTCTAGCGCTATTGAAACATTTTCTTTTAGTGCTATTGTCCCTAAAATGGCACTATTGAAAAATATTCAGCGCTATTGACAACCTTCTGGCGCTTTTGTCATAGTTCTGGTGCTATTGAAACTATTCTGGCACTTTTGCCCTCTCGGACTTTTCTATTATTTCAGCGCTACTGTGTAAATTAGCGCTTCTGCGAGCGCAGACTAGTGCTATTGTATAAATTAGCGCTTCTGTCTAAAAAGTAGAATAGCGCTATTGTGACAGAGTGTTGTCCAATTCGCTTTGTAACCAAAATCAAAATTTAGGCTTGTGTAAGCCCACACTAACATTTGATCATTGACTGTGTGCAGGTTCTAATCTTTTTTTGTGCAGGGGAAGGAGTTAGTTTAGATGCCTAAAAATCTTTTTTTACTTTCTTTCAAAAGTTGGTTAAAAAGAATCCATTTTTCCTTCTTGCACAAGTTAAAATAAACCTCACATTTTATTTTGGAGTGCATAAAATGAACCTCAAACTTGTTTTTGGTGCTTAAAAGAAAATTCATCTTTCTTTATTGCAAGGTAAAATGAACAAAAACTTCAAACATTTGTTTTCTTGCAAGTTAGGAAACACACTTTATTTGGTGCTTAAAACCAAACAATTCCATTTTCTTGCATCAAATCTAAAAATCACAAGCCACACTTCAAATTTTGGTGCAGTTAAAAACATACAAACCACTTGTTTTGATTTTTTCAAACAAATTTTCCTTCATGCAAACGTGTTTTTCATTAAGTTGACCAGGATTTCCAAATTCTAGATTACAAAACACATTGCCTTTGCAGTTAAAACGAACACCATGACTGTTGGAGCAACATCTCCAAATAGTTAAATCATCTTTGCAAAATGCTGGATTAAAAAGAACAAGTGTTTTACGTATTTGGCATGCTTGTGCAAAAAGTTAGTCGAGTGGACCTACTTCTAACACACACTATCCTCTCCCTTGGCTCTCGTGGTCCTAGGTGCAAGAGAAAAGTGTTAGTAACACTCAAATTTTATCTTTTTAAGAGAGGCCTGCCAAGGGATCGATACTCTTGGGAATGACCTCGAGCGGTAAATCCTTCGAGCCGCTATAGAAATCAGGTGAGAGCGAAAGCTGTAGCCTTGGGTATAGCTGTTCCTAGAGTGTAACTGGCTGAAAGGACAAATGGGCCCCACCACCAGTTACAAGGCTCTTAAGTGAGTCACTGCAGAATGAACTTATGTCCAAAGCCATCGAACATGACTAAACACCTTTAAGTAGTAGCCCACCCGTTCTATTGATTGAGGATATTTGAGGTATAATTTAGTGCAAGAGCATAGAAGGTTTTTCTCCCAAGATACTCACCATACATATTTCCTTGAGTAGAAACATAGCTTTTTGAAAAGTCACTTGTGTCTTGATAAAAGTGGTGACTCCCCCATCATAGGGATCATCTATTTGTTATGCTCGTGCAAGACTAAGTATATCACATCCTTACCTGCCACGGCGGGATTCATAAGGTATGTAGTACCAAAGTCGAAGAAATATCAAGATGTGGGCTAAATTTATCACAACTGGCCATTTGACCATAGGGATAAAAAGTGTTTGAAGTGTGTTCGTTCTACAGACCTAGTGCAAATTGAGCCAACTTCAGGCTTTGGAAATACACCTTAAAATACATCTAAAGGAAGGGTTATATAAAAGTCCAAGGATTGGGTTGATCTAGACCCATACTCATTTGTGCGTTTAAGGAAACATTCTTGTATTTGTGTGCTTGCTTTGTTTTCTTGTCGAAGAAAAATCAGAAATTCAATCCCAAAAACAAAGTATTCATCCAACATTTCTCAAAAACAAACAAAAATATCAAAAACAAAGTGCAAACAAACAAAGAGTCAAAATTTATGACCATTCTTCACATCTTGCGAAAGAAGAAGCATCATCAGAATATCACCTTGAAAAGGAGACCACTAAGCTCAAAGGCTTTAATCAAAAGGAGGAAATTCTTCTATCTCAATAGACAAATTTTTGTCTCACATTGAGTCTTTCTACATCGCATGCGTCTATACCTTCAAGGAAAAACAAACGAGTTTGATTCAGAATCATTGAACCACAGAGCTTTTATGCAATATAGAGCTCTGAGTTATCACAAAAATCAAGGAGGAAAGATTAATCCCAACTTCTTCCCAAACATCTGTATCACCTACAACACAGCTCGAGAAGTGCCACCAATGCCTGAAAGGGAAGAGGTAGAGTTTGTTCCATTTGTAACACAAAGTTTTTATTGAAGTTGAAAAACCAAACATCCATCATCTTACTCATACATCATCACTCCATCATCTATTCATCCCAACTCTCAAAACATTAAGAGGTTCTTGTCCCAAGATTCCTTTTTAGATATTGCTTGAAATCAAACACATCACATCACTTTTAGATTGTTTCTACATCTAGGATAAGCTCATCCTAAGAGACACATCTACACAGGTTAAAACTAGTTCATGAGTGAATCCTCTCATTGCTAGGTAGTCAAAACCTGTAACACATCTCAGATTTCTCTACACCTTATCACATCCAAAATCCTCAAAACAAACAAGCAATTCAAAGAAGGAATTTCGGTTACATCTACCTTTAGAGTGCTAGAGATCTACATACCATACAATCCAGTAATCATCAAACTTTCATCAACAACTTATCATCATCTTCAAATCAACTTCAAACACAAACTTGCAAACAAAATGGCTCAAACCCGATCACGATCAAGGCAATGAGAAATAGAAATTGAGGAAGAAGAGGACAACCTCAATGAATTTCAAGAAGCACTTGGAGGAACTGTAACTGATGAAAATCCAAGTACTCCCACTCCTTCAACAATCGAAAGGGCTCAGCATAACCCTCACTTCAATAGATTATTTGATGAAATACTGAGGAGCAATGCAGATGCTCACTTCTTAAAACTCGCTCAAGAAGGAGCCAAACTCCCCTCTGACTTTGATCTTGCCCAATTAAGACAAGCATCAGAAAGACAAAGTCGCCATGAGGAGGAAAGAGGTAGAAATCACATCAGATATAACATTCCTCAAGGTAACCCACCACCTCCTCCTCCAAATGAAATGGAGATGTTGCGGCAACAAGTCAAGAATCTCACCCAACAACTTCATAGTGGTGTTAAGACCAATCAATTCTCACTTAATGACATTTGTCCCTATCCTTTTGATAGGAATCTTTATATGCCACCCTTTCCACGAGGATTCGAAACACCCAAATTTGAAAAATATAGAGGAAAGGGGGATCCCCGTGATCATGTCCGAGAATTTCATTCCGCTTGTCTTGAAGTGGCTTATGAGGACACATACCTAATGTGCCTTTTTCCCCAAAGCTTGGGAGGAACCACCACATCATGGTTTTCCCGACTACCAGGTGGCATTAGAACATTTGAGGAACTCATCCAGAAGTTCCTATCTCATTACTCTTATAACATTGAACGCGACATCACCATGGCTGATCTATGCAATACCAAACAAAAACCAGGTGAACTATTCTCAGTATTCTTGCAACGATGGTGCCAAATGTCTAGCAGACGTTCTCTTCAGTTACCTGAATGAGAACTAGTGGAAATTTTCATTTCCAGCTTAAATAAAGAAATGGAATTTCACCTGGATGTCAAAGACACAGACTCCTTTAACGATATGATCACCAAGGGTATAAAATGTTAAAGGGCACTCATCAAAAAAGGACTCATCAAAATCTTTAATGAACCAAAAGATGGTCCTCACCCACGCTTCAGTAGTGATAAACCAAACTTCTGGAACAAGAATAAAAATATCGTCAATGATGGGGTTGTGGATGCTCGAACTATCCAAAATGCACAACCTGTGGTTCGATTTGCAGGACAAAATCCTCCACCTCAAAATAACACAAATGTTCCTCCTAATCAAGGTCGCATCACATCTCATGATGAACCAAGACCTCGTCCACAAAAACAAAAATGCACATACACTCCCTTAGGGGAACCCATTGAAACAGTGATGCGACAACTCATTTCTCAGAATTTGATCACTCTACCTAAGTTATCGAATTATGAGCCTCAAGTCAAACCAGCACGGTGGAGAGATACTGAACACTGTGAGTTCCATCAAGGAAGAGGACACAAGACAAGTAATTGTCACCAATTGAAAGATCTCATTCAAGATCTTATTGATCGAGGAGAAATTGAGATTGAAGGACATGACCCAAAAACAACAAATAATGATCACCTGATGTTCAAAAATCCACTTCCATCACAAGATCAAAGGGGTCCTTCCACTTCTAGGCGAGGCATCGATACCACTGACTATACGCAGGTTGCGTATAACTACACTGTAAATCACCTATATGATGCCAGTGAACAAATTGCAACTATAACCTTAAAAAATCCCACCTCAAATTGCAATGTTGTTACACGTCGTGGCAAGGTCACCATCAAGGCAGCGCCACAGGGCACCACCTCTATCCCAAAGCAATACAATCTTGTGGAACAATTAGATAAAACGCCTGCGCTCATATCCATTTTAGAGCTATTACGCCTATCACCATCTCATAAAACAATCTTGGATCAAGCACTTCAAGAGGCATCAGTCCCTGCAAACCTGAATACGGACCAGTTTCAAGCCATGGTTGGAAATCTAAAGTCATCACCTTGTCTCACTTTTTCTGAAAGTGACAACTCTTCCTTCCAACAACCTCATAACGCTTCACTCCACATTGAAGGCTTTATCAACCAACACAGGATCAAGCGAGTCTTGATAGATAATGGAGCAGGCCTAAACATTTGTACACTGCAATTTGTCATAGCATTGGGATATGCAATAGAATCAGTGGATCCTCGCAAGAAGATCACCATCAAAGCCTATGATGATGCAGAGCGTTCATCCAAAGGAGCTGTGGTACTACCAATCCGGGTTGGCCCTATGGTAAAGCACATAATTTGTCAGGTTCTGGACCTTCCTCTACCATATAATCTATTATTAGGGAGACCTTGGATACATGCCATGCAAGCCGTTCCATCTACCTAACATCAATGTATCAAGTTCCCACATAACGGTGCAGTGATCACAATCCTAGGTGATGCAAATCCCTTTGCATTTTTCCATAATATCAGCCATCAACCGGAGATTACTGTTCCTAATAATAGGGAAGCTATTTCTTCCACATCATATGTAAATCCCGCCTCTCTTGCCAGTTCAAACACTCCTATACCCAAGCAAGAAAAGCTTAAGATGAAAGTCGCAGAGGAAGGTCCTGGAGAATACAACTTGAGTCAGCTCTTTTGTGTGGGACAAATGCCCACCTCTCCTAGAACACATGGTAAACCACAGCGGTTACTCCAGCAACCACTAGTCACGCCCGCATGTGTTTGACGCCTTTCATCCTTGGAAAGAGTCAAGAGGAAGAAACACAAGATGAGGACCTAGCGGATTGGATCTATAAGGATCCCATCACCACTGATAAACCACAAGTTACACTTCCTACGGAACAGTATGGTAAAGGCCTCCTCATTATGCAAAGAATGGGGTATGATGGTCAGAGTGCTTTGGGATCCTGCAAACAAGGATGACATGAACCGCTGCTGCCAGAGTTTAAACCCAAAGGTAATACAGGCCTAGGCTTTGAAAAAGAAGTCCTTCCTAAACTCAGATTCAAAGGCGAAACCAGCAAACCATTTTGCCCACCTACTACAAAGAGGACACCTTTCATAATCAAAGCACCATCAAGCATTATCCCCACTGCCCCATCGAGGCTCACGACTTCATCGCAACCATCACCAGTGCCAAACATCCCACCAATCAAACCAGTAAACCCATCCACAACAGTCATCACATCAATAAAACCATTCATAGCAGCAACTATATTGGAACCCGCAGCAGCATCTATGGCACCAGCCGTTCCAACAGAAGCCACTAAATCAATGCTGTCGATACTTCCAGGGACAAATCCTTTAAATCCCATCACGGTTCCTGCAGCACCGATCACCTCAAAGGTACATAAACAAATCACACCTGCAGTATTCAACTCCAGCGACATCCTAGTATGGTATAGCAATCAGATGCTGGAAAGTGATTCAGAGACTGACTCACATGAGTGGGAATTTGATTCTGTGCAACTTCACACTTCAGATGAGGAAGACACATCACCACCTCCACCACGCAAAGACATCCTTGTTTATGGAGAAGCACAGATAACGACCACTTGCGTACCTGAGCTGGAAACATCTTCCACAGACCCTACGTCTCATCCAACGCCTGATTCTGACAGGAAGAGTACCATCAACGATCTTCACCACACTGTCTTAACCCTCACTGATACATCTCCCGCACTTAACTTAATCGATGAAATAATGCCCATTATCCACCCTGACTCATCGAATGGAACCAACCAAATCCCCCATGTCTTGACCTCTTCCAAAACGATGAGGCTATCATTGACTTTTTGGAATTAAGGGATAATCTAGCAAGCGGGGATCACAAAGCTGGATTCGCCATTGAACTTAATAGCGCAGCATACTTCGAGGTGGATGCCAAACCCTTCAGCTGCAAAAATATAACATTAAAAAATGGATCTTCCAGTGAAAACCACACTGTGGCACTGTTTGATCCGACAAAAGTAAAAAGAAAGAGCGTATCCAATGGTGAAAACCTCTCTAAGGTGCCTGAGGATGAAGGGTTTGACATTCTCCCTACTAGTACACAACAGGAACGATCAACGATTCTTATCGAGGAGACCAAAGAATACAATGTGGGGACTCCTGAAAACCCTCATATTATACATCTGGCATCTCTTCTCACTCCAGAGGAACAGCCTCAATTTATAGAGTTCTTCCATCAACGTCAGATCAACTTTGCATGGTCATATGCAGACATGCCTGGGCTTGATCCTGATTTAGTCATGCATCATCTCATAGTAGCAAAATGAGCCAAACCTGTCAAGCAGAAGCTTCGTAAGATGCATCCTCAGATTGTCGTGCTAGTCAAAACAGAACTCAAGAAACTCCTGGATGTTGGTTTCATTAGACCAATTGATTATGCAGAATGGATCTCCAACATTGTGCTAGTCGGCAAACCAAAAGGGGGCATCCGCATTTGTACAGACTTTAGAGATCTGAATAAGGCATGTCCTAAGGATGACTTCCCTCTACCAAATATCGACATCATAGTAGATTTGATAGTAGGACATGCCATGCTTTCACTCATGGATGGCTTTTCAGGATACAATCAAATAAAGATCGCACCAGAGGACCAACATAAGATAGCCTTCACATGTCCATGGGGCACATACTGCTGGAATGTAATGCCCTTCAGTCTAAAGAATGCAGGAGCAACCTATCAAAGAGCAATGACCACCATCTTCCATGACATGATGCATACTATGATGGAAGATTATGTGGATGATTTACTAGCAAAATCACTTACTAGAGAAGGGCATCTTCACATCTTAGATAAAATCTTTGATAGACTGGAACAATACCATGTTCGACTCAACCCAAAGAAATGTGTCTTTGGAGTGACCTCCGGGAAGCTTCTAGGATACATTGTCTCAAGCAAAGGCATTGAGGTTGATCCAGCAAAGGTTAAGGCAATCATGGACATGCCACCACCAAGGAATATCAGTCACCTAAGGACACTACAAGGACGGCTTCAATCCATCCGCAGATTCATTGCACAACTGGCTGATAAGTGTCACCCGTTCACACACCTGCTACACAAGAACATCCGCTTTCAGTGGGATGACAAATGCCAACAAGCATTTCAGGCACTTAAAGACTATCTCATGAATCCACCATTGTTGATGCCACCAGATCCAAGTAGACCGTTGTTACTTTATATCTCAGCAACAAGTACAACATTAGGTGTATTACTGGCACAACATAATGCAGAAGGTAAAGAGTGTGCTGTATACTACATCTCTTGCACACTGGTTGGCTATGAACTCAATTACACACCTATTGAGCGAGCTTGCCTAGCAGTAATCTTAGCAGCCACTAAATTGCGGCACTATCTGTTAACACACAAAGTACAACTCATTGGAAAGATTGATCCACTCAAGTATTTACTCAGCAAAGCAGCATTGACAGGCCGCTTGGCCAAATGGGTGATGATTCTAAGTGAATTTGACATTGAGTATATAGATCGTAAAGCTATCAAAGGTCAAGTCATTGTAGATCAGTTGGCCGATGCACCACTCATAGGCGATCATCCTCTCATTTCCAATTTTCCAGATGAAGAGATATTCATGGTCATAGAAGCACAGCCATGGAAACTATATTTTGATGGTTCATACACTAGGCACGGCTCGGGGGCAGGCATTCTGTTTATCACACCTCAAGGTGACAGCATCCCGAAGTCTTACAGGCTCACATTTCCATGCACAAACAACATAGCAGAATATGAGGCTTTGATCACAGGACTCAGGCTAGCCATACAATGGAAATTAAAAGAACTACAAGTATATGGCGACTCACAACTGGTTATTCGAAAAGCAACAGATGAATATCAGACCAAGGATGATAAACTCATGCGATACAAGCAAATGGTGGACACTCTAAAGACATCATTTATTACTATCAATTTTGAGCAGATACCAAGAGATCAGAATCGAGCTGTTGACGCTATAGCTACCATCGCATCTCTCCTAGATCTTCCACAAAATTCAACATGCTATGAGTTCTTGGTAGAACAGCTTTGGATCCCTGCTTATGATATCCCCGAATCTGAAATGATATGTTGCCTTGTCGGTTCTAAATCCCCATGGTACGGTGAGTTCTACACCTATCTCCGTGATCACACCCTTCCTCCCAACCAATCAAATAACCAACGTAAAACCTTCATTCGCCAAACTGCTCGATATACCATTATTGCCGAAACCCTATACTGATGCGGTCTTGATGGTACTCTCCTTCGATGTCTGGAACAAGGTGAGATAACAAAGGCTTTGGAAGAGGTACATGAAGGAATTTGCGGGACTCACTCAAGTGGTCCGTCACTAGCCAAGAAACTCATGCGAGCTGGATACTATTGGCCATCTATGGAAAAGGATTCCTACTACTTTGTCAGGAAATGCAAGAAATATCAAGTTCATGGTGACCTAATACATGCACCAACACAGGAACTGCAACCAATCACAACACCATGGCCTTTTTGTCAATGGGGCCTTGACCTTGTGGGTAAGATTCATCCATCTTCATCCAACGGCCATAAATTCATTATTACCGCCATCGAATATTTCACCAAGTGGATCGAAGCTGTTCCACTTACCCAAGTCACCAGCAAGCAGATCGCCTCATTCATCCTCAACTACATCATCTGCCTGTATGGTGTGCCCATGTCCATTGTCACAGATAACGG
The DNA here is from genome assembly GCF_030272615.1 of Cryptomeria japonica. Lineage (NCBI taxonomy): Eukaryota > Viridiplantae > Streptophyta > Pinopsida > Cupressales > Cupressaceae > Cryptomeria > Cryptomeria japonica. Next base: position 160,490,610 of record NC_081408.1, on the reverse strand, counting down.
TCTTCCTTTCAAAAATCAGGATGTCCGTGAGCTTTGTGAGAAATTTCATATCCAACACTGCTTTTCTACTCCCTATTACCCACAAGGCAATGGTCAGGCTGAAGCATCCAATAAAAACATATTGAGAATCCTAAAGAAGACAGTCAATGATGTCGGCTGTGATTGGCATGTTCAACTAAATCCAGCGTTATGGGCATATCGAACTAGCATTCGAACCCCTACAGGTGCAACTCCTTATTCATTGGTCTATGGTGCAGAAGCTATCTTACCTATTGAGGTCGAGATACCATCACTACGGGTTTCATTACACAATCTCATCGATGATGAGGCATACAGAGTATCCCATCTTCAGGACTTAGAGTTACTAGATGAGAAGTGACAAGCTGCATACAATCACCTCAAAGCCTATCAGCAACGCATGAGTAGAAGCTACAATCATCGAGTTAGATCTCATACATTTGAGGTAGGTGCTCTTGTTCTTCGAGAGAATCCTCGCAACCAACCAAATAGAGAACATCAAGGCAAGTTTGAATCAAACTGGCTGGGCCCATATGTTGTCACTGCTGTGTTCGGGTACGGGGCATATCAGTTGGCTACTTCAGAAGGAGAACCGCTTGCAGATCCAATCAATAGCATGCACCTCAAAAGGTTTTATACCTAAGGTGTGCAAAGCATCAGGCTCCCTTGCATATCAGAAAATACCAAAAACATTCAGAAAAATGTCCTGAAGAAAAATACAAAAACATTCAAAAAAGTAAAGAAAAATCATGCATCCAAAACGGTGAACAACTACTCCGGTGGCACCTTGGGTAAGTGCGATGGTGAAAACCTGGAAAACAGGCACCACTCGTAAGGGCTATGGCTCCATTATCTTTTCAGACTTGTTGCGATCACATTTACTTCATACATACATCCATCCATCCAAAGCCATGGCTTGTTATTCATCTGTCATTAAGAAAGTACTCCATGCGTCTAGCATCCCACCTTTTCATAGTCAGGTCTACAAACTGGGGGCAATACCCTTAACCTATTGATGGAAGTGGATTCTACATTATCTTGCAAACAACATTCATAGTTCATTGAAGCACCAATCTACAACACAGACACACCATGGCTTTCCCCAACAGAATCGCCACTTTTCTTGTTCTCAAGTTATGATCCCCTTCTTATCCCCTTTGATGAGAAAGAATAACTATGTACGTGAATGGAGAAATCAAGGAACAAGAACCTTAGAGCAACATATGACAAGGTTTTAATAACCTTCTACACTTCAAACTTATCCAAAGTTTAGGTGGGTATACCTTATGTGAATACTTTCACACTTTTAAACAAAATCCACAGGAGCCATTGTGCAAAAACCAATGGATCTTATTGCCTTAAACAAAAAACTAAAAAAAATATAGGAAAACTTAGGCTCATTTTTAGTGTTGATCCTCGAGAGATTTAGAAAAGAAAACATTAATAGATACCAGTGCCTTATCCAAGCTACAGAGTCATCTATTTTAAACAAGAACTTCAGAATTAAACATATCCATGCATCTCAATCACTTTGGCTTCTACCAACTCCATACTTGCCTGACATGTATAAGAATTCTCCCTTGTTATACTAAACAGTGTTCATCAAATTCAAAGTTCCCAACAAATAACCTACTAATAAAGATATTTCTCACGTATTTAATTCCCCTCTTGAAGAAGAAAGCTAAGAAACATATCTATAAAGATTGCATTACAATCCCTGTTCAATTGAAATAACCCAAAATTACCCAAATGAAACCAGTAAAATATTTGAAAGCATACTAGAAGACAACACAAATTTTAGGCTCAAAGTTAATGGTCTGTATAATTATATTCAATTTGGAAAATCTTATAAAAATTAGATAGTTTTCTCTGAAACACTAGAAAAAACGCAGATAAATTTCTGTAGAGCTTCTTTACAAATTCTTGTGATCCTTTCTCATTAGTTCTAGTATCCATTTATAATAGTATGGATGCATACAAGCTTCGGACCTTTTCAAAAAAGTTTGTTACAAACCGAAATACTCTCCAAGAAACGGTTACAAGTTCTTTTCAACATCTACAACCTCTTGCGCCTTTTGTTCTGTTGCAACCTCTTGTAACTACTCCGGAGAATCTTCTTTATGTCCCACATAAGTATCCTTCAATTCCTGAAAAACATCATCACTTGGCCAAGCAAAGCTAACAACCTTTTGTTTCATCTCTTCTAGCCTTTTTCAAGTGACTCTTAAATGCCCAATTTTTGTTTCTATGAAACTGTAATGAGATTTCACCTTTTCAATTTCTTCAATTGTTTGGACAAATAAGGATGTGTCATCAGTTTTAATAATTTGATTGATCCTTAGGGACAAATTGTGGTCCACCTCTTCTAACTAGGTCTTCTCTTCTTTTAACTGAATTGGACTGATAAAACCTCCTGGAAACAATTCAAATTTATGATCTGAATATTCTTTTCTATAAAGTTGGGCTTTTCTTTTCACACCTGCCCTTTCCTCTGAGAGAATATTCATCTCTTGTATAAACTCACTGGTGGACCTTAGAATGTCATTCTCCTCTGCATCTAGATGAGATGAACACATGAGCTCCAACTCCTTACCTCTAGGCATCCACTTATTAAGGATTGGCTTCATCTTCTCTGAATCTGACCATAACCTCCAGAATCCTTTGCATATTTAAGTATACAATGGAGGTTTTGACTGAGTCAGCAAACTTCAAGATTGTGGCTTTCACCTTCTCCTCATATTTGTTTGCAAACAAGGCTTGAGCTTGTTTCAACCTTTCCAACTCATGTTGGACATTTTCAGGTGATTGGGAACCAGAAGGCATAGGAGAAGGGGGGTATTCTATAATGGGACTAGTAGGAGGGGGTCTTGTTGGAGAGGAGGCTATCATGAATGTAGAGGATTCACCTAGATGGTGCTGACCTACCAACTGACTCTAGAGTCTAGTAATGATGATGTCCCTATTGGCTATTCCTTCTTTAGACTCATTGTAAGCCTTTAAGATAGTCTCCAACTTCAATTGGAGATTATCTCTTTCTTGTGCCTCTTTCTCTGCCACTGCCACATTAAACTTTGCAGTTTCCAAAACTATGCTTGCAGCTTCCACTACCCCTATATCTTGGACTCTCTTAACAATCATGCCTCCTAAGAGGCTAGAATCTAATGCATTTTTCCTCCTTTTGTTCTCATCCTTTTTTAATGACCACATGACAAGAGCAACATTATCCTTGTTGAAGGTCACAACTTCCATTAGATTTGTTTCCTTCCAAACTGCATCAAGAACTAAAGCATCAACTATATCCCATTCAAGGAGAATTAACACACCAACCTTTGCTACCATTTCTCCTCCTTTCTCAGGGGTGATTCTTTTAATATCTTCCATTATTTTTTGCCTTATTTCTTCTTTCACCTGAGTTGCATCTCTGAGAGCTTGTTCACTCTTCCTCCACTCAAATCTAAACTTGAATTGTTCCATGTTCTACTTCCATACAAATTTCATGAAAACCCTTGTTGTAAAAAAGTTATTGTCAGCCAAGAATTCTTCACTAGCTTGTTTAACAGTAAGGTCCAATTCTTGGCCCTTTAGCTCACCATCAGTCAAATCCATTTCAGCACTAGGTGGCTCTTTAGGCATCCCCTCTTGGGTCTCCACATAGGTATAGGCAATCTCACAGAGACTTCCTAACTATAATAATTGTTCAGCCACCGCTTGCTCATCTCCAATGTTGATAGGGGACTGAGATGGAGAATGTTGAGGCTCATCAGTTTCAACCTCCTTTCCCAATCTTTGCCTTTTAGGGGAATCCTGAATGTCAGTGACATCTTCAATTTTCCTTTTCCCTTTTGAAGTGGAAGGCCCACCTATCACTAGCATCATCATAGTATAATTTGACTTCTTATGCATTACATAGTCACTAGGTGGGATAGCCTTAGCAAAGGTAGGCTTAGCCAAGACCAGCTTAACCCTAGCAGGATCATTTTGCATTATAGCCTCCCTTTCTTCTTTTAAGGTCTGCATGAGGTTTTCAAAATAGAGAATCAAGAATTTGATTTTCTCCTCAAAAGGGTTGAAGCTAGAAAGAGGGTCATTGCTACTATCAAATTGATGGATAAAATCAAGTGCCTTCTTATATGCAACCCACTTCTCCTTCCTTAGTTCCTGCTCATCTAAGCTAAATTCATTCCTAATTAAATCTTTAGGGAACTGAAATTGGTGAGGCCTACCTCTACACATTGCTCTCTTTCTGAACATGCCATTGAAAAAGTCCTCAAGGTTTTCACATCTTGAAACTGTAGTTGATAGCCTATATGGCTTAAAGATTTCTACAAAATATTTCCATCCACCTTTAGTGATTACAAAATGGTGGGCCATGGTGATAGTCGGGAATATGGTCCCTTTACCCCTATTGGTTAGCTCTGCCTCTTTCACTCCTCCAATTTATCTCAATACTTCTGCAATCCCTATCTTTAATGAGACCTGATAGGGCAGTAAATAAGGGGTACCTCTAAAACCATACACTCTGAAAATAGTAGAAACAGGGTACAAATACATGTCTCCCAAATTGTGAACAAGCTTAATATCCTCTACAAACTTCTTAGGTCTGAGGAATTCCAAAAGAGCCTTAGGAATTCTAGGGTTTTCTCTGCATAAAAGAATTTTAATCCTAGATGTAAAGCATCTATCAAACTTTAGAAAACTAGCATCTTCTCTATCCCAGGATAAGAGAGTGCTCCAAAGTTGAACAAGCATCTCTTCCTTATCCTTTACCTTGATCAAGTCCATTTCATTTGCAAATTAATCAACACCTTTGAACAAGAACATGTGCATTAAAAGGGAGTACCATCCAAATGGCCTATCCAACTTACCATTTTTTATCCCTACTAGCCCTTTATGAATTGCATGAGTAAGGTATGCGACATAATCAAATGTTATTGAAAGGGAGGGGTTTAGAATTTGTAAAAAAAATTAACATGTAATGGGTTGGCATGTTCTTTTCAGCATCCTCTCCAAAGATCTGACATAGTGCCCAATACATACCCTTAGCTCTCAGAGTAAATAAGTTGAGGGAGAATGGTTCCATTGTGCTAGGTCCTACAACTGTTACTCCACCTGTCTTAACAAATAATTCTTTCAATGGGCCACTCCTAAGATGATCCCTCTGTGCATTATAGACTTGAGCTAATGCTTCAAAATCAATAGGCTCAAGATAATTTGAAGCTTCAGTAAGCTTTGAAACAATTTTAAAGTCATCATCTTTGATTTCAACTAGGGTTGATCCCTTAAATTTCTGATACATCTGGTAGCAGGGTCATAATTCTATGCGATCAGGGTCAACAAATCTACATCCATGAACACACCAGGGACCACAAGCTTCCCCACATCTAGTTCCCATATGCTATTTAAAGGAGTTGGGGAATGTCTCTGCCCAAAACCAACTTTGAACATTCCTAGACTTGATATCCCTATCTCAGGGTCCCTTAACCAATTGCCTTTATCATATAGGCCATCTTCAATTTTTCAGATGAGGGTTCTTTGGTACTAACTCTTTAGCCTTAACCCCGACATTAGTGGACATGGTTAACTATTCTAAAAAATCATCATAGATGTTCCTATCCTGATAATTCACTTTTCCTATCAACTCTTTTCTTAGTGCCATTCTGAATAAGCAACTATACCACTTGAAACTACACAAACCTCTAATGAAATAATTCATACAACAATAATTGGAAACAAACCAGAATTATCAAGAAAAGCACAAAAAACCTGATTATTCGCCTAAAAATAATTGCTCCACACCAATTGCTCTACAACAGACTTCGATGAAACAATACTAACAATCAAGTTGATGCGGACTCTAAAGGACAAGTTGGCATTGAATTTTTAGAAATTAACTCTGCATGCTTAGGCTATCTTTTTAGAATTGAATTCACTAAATAGAATTCAAAATTGGCTCCAATGGATCATAACTTCTCTGAGTTTTTCCTCTATTTCGTTATTTCACTATTTTGCATTGCATAAAATCTTTGCACCTTTCTTTCGCAAAACAACACTGGCCATTGGATTACACCGCATTTACCTCCGTCTAATCTCTCTTTGTTAATGTCGGACCCCACCTTCTTTTCGCTATTTCACGGGCTTTAACACTTGTGTACTTTTCCTTCACGAAGCCATGCCAACCATTAGATCAAGCTCTAATCACCCGATCTTTAACTGTAACCAGGACCATCAATCTCACTAACTAACCACGCTTCATCTTGATGGCTAACGATTTTCGCCATTTCACAGAGACTAAGCTGTAGGAATCTTTGGGCCACAAAAAAATGAGAACCTTTGGATCAAGCACAAGGTGAATACCTTTTAACAAACATTAAACCTTTCAAGTGGTCCCTTTATTTTTGGAGATCACTTACTTTACCTAGTCACTAGTTAACAAATGCCATGTTGCAATCATCCATTACCTTAGGAAGTTCCTTTGGGTTCCATTCTGAATTCGCCACGTGTTTTGCTTCACTATTATCCACATAACTGCCGGTTACACCTAGGTGAGCCCTCAACTACCCTTCAGAGCCACGTGGCATTCAACACATCACTATTAAACTCTATGAAATGTACCAACTATCATGCCATGTCATTCTTTCATGTGATTTCCATCGTATTTCACTATTTCACGAAAACTAATCTCCGTTTAGCTTGCGGCCATGAAACCACAAGGATTGTTGGATCAAAACAGACTTGATCGGCTTTTAACTTTGTGCTCTGCCTATCCTTTGGGCCCATCGACCTTTTTTGCCACTTCGCGATGACTAACTTACTAGCATCTTATCTTCGCGAATTCACGTGGGCCATCAGATCTCAGAAACTTGCTTGTTGTTTATTCTTTCTATGACCACCTCGCCCGGGCCCACTACGGACTGCCAACTAAGTGCCCCCTCACTGCTTTGTCATTGCCAACTGGACCTACCACCTTTACTGCCACCTTTAGCGGGACCCACCACCTTTTTGCTACTTCACAAAAGGTAGAACGCCTGCATCTCCCAACCGTGAATCAACATGATTCCATGATCCTTTTCCAACCCAATCAGACTTTAACCAAGGAAGACCACTTGTCTCTGGGACCCACTAGTGTTTTCGCTATTGTAGAACATATACCATGTGCATCTCGGGCTAGCGAATCAACGCAAAGTGTTGGATCACAATCAAGATGCAATTCTTTTATCCGACGATCAATCCATTTGGTCGGGCCCGCCTATGCCTTTCGCTATTTCGCGATGATTAAATTACTAGCAACTTTGCTTAACAAAACAACGACACTCATACGATCAACTAAGAGTTGCACAACACTTACGGGGGCCGACAAACATTAGAACAAAATAAAGGAAAGGCGCATAAAATTTGAAATATTAAGAGATCGCCTTAGGGAAATACCTAATGGGGGGACACTTCTTATGACAAATAGACCCATCACTTAAGTGGTAAAAAGTAATGCAGAATTAGGACCACGTTTTTACTCAGACACCTTGAAGGTTAAAACTAAAAACCCTTAAACCTTCCCATTGGCTTACAACAAAACAAAGGTAACAAGGCCAATACCAGACTCAAAATTTCAACAAAATTAGCCAATTATGGACGGAGAACATCCATTTTTTAAAATAGTGATAACACCACCGGCAATAGTCGAGCAATCCAAACCTTTTCTTAAAGAAATGGAAACACAAACTGACCTACCAGAGGTCACCACAAGTAAGGAAATTGGTCCCACTGGCGGGATACAGAATGTTGGCCCTTCAAATGCAGAATTTGAACCAACTAATGTGATAGAAGTTCTTTTGGATTCCATAAAGAAGATAATAGATTGTAGCTCACAAGCATACAAGGCAACAAATGATACCATTCCAATTTTGAAGTTGATAGCACCTAAATGTAATGTAGATAATAAAGATTCTTTGAGTCAACTTGACACTTTGTCTAAGTATATTACTGACAACACTATGATAGTTGAACAAATAAAAGAGGAAGCATTCAAGGAGAGATTAGAGAAGGAAAAACACAAATTCTTTGAGGAAGAAATAAAGAAGTGTACAAGGCAATTTGACACACTTCTACCATAACTATGTAGTACATTTAAGGAATTCAAAACTTTGTACAGGGATACATGTAAAACTAACTTTTTGACAGTTGATATAGACCAGAAGATTAGCAAGATACAGGAAGAAATAAATCAACTAGCTGACAATTTCATTAATTCATCTGATTCATTATCTATTTTTTAGCAGAAGATAATAGGTTTTGAGGAAGAACTACTAAAGTTGGAAAGAGAAAAAGAAATAATAAAAGGTAAGGCTAAAGATCTTAAATGGAGACTAAGTCCAAAATTGGACTACCTCACCTCCATAAGGAAAGAAATATCTGATGCTTTGATTCAAGCACAAAAAACACCAGCAAAGAAAATGCAACACCTCACCGGTACAGTTCAGAGGATAGAAGCTGCAATAAAAGATAACAAAAAGTTTCTTAAGAGCCTGAATTTGGTTTTGGCGGATCTTTTTCAGATTGTAATTGTAGACGTCTAAAAATGGTCAACGCTTGCGGAGTCATACTTTAACATTTGCGCATTGCCTTATTTTAGGGTTCCTGCGTCGCATTAACATTTCTTCTATGTTGCGCACTTGGTCTTTATCATTGGCGAGCATCGAGTCCTTCTGCATTCCTCATTTTTCTCGCTTTCGAACTAGGTCTTGTCGGTAGCAATCTTCAGTCATGATTTTGGTCGATCTTATCCTGTTGCATCATGGTATGTGCTCATTTATCATCATTTTGGACATTGTCAATCCTAATCGATGATAGAATTAGGGTTTTGTCCTCTTGTCAATCTTTCAATCATCTTTAGCTTGTTAGTAATCATTTGCGATTATCAACTTGTCAATCTCATCACTTTGCGATCGATTCATCATCGATCCTTGTCCTTGTCAGCCTTGTCATTTTGCGATCGATTGGTGCCTATCAATTTGATCTCCTTGTCAATCTTGGTCAATTTGTCATTGATTTTTGTCAACCAATCTCAATCATTTATCAACATTGGTCCTTTGTCAATCAGAATCATGATCAAACCTACATTAATTTCTTGTTGTCTTGACCTAATTCCGTGTCCTCTTATTTCTAGGGTTTTATGATTTGTTCATTTAATCCTTTTCTTCTTCTTTGTGGGTTAAATAAATCTATTTATTTAGTCCTAGGTCTCTTTCATGAATTAATTAATGGATGAAAACCTATTAATTAATTTACATAATTTCTATTCCATCTTTTTCCTCCATTTTCTAATTTGCTAATTTCTCCTAATTCCTAATTTCTATTTCTCCTATTTTCTTTAATTTTTCTAATATTTCCCCTAATTTCATTCCCTCATTTTCTCCTATGTTTATGCTTCCATTTTGTCATGGGAATGGCATTTCAATCTTGTCATAAATTTATCATACATCTTGCATAGCAACTTGTAATAATTTGTGCATAATTTGTCATACACCTTGCATAGAAATTGTCATACATTTGTCATAATTTTGTCATTTTTGATTTGAATTTCCTTTCAAATCTCTTCATGCTAATCTTGTCCTCTCTCCAATTTGTCTATAAATTGGATGATTTTCTTCAATGAAAGGAGATCAATCACATTTTCGAGTAACCTTATGCTGCGAATTTTATCCCTCAACAACTTGCTTTCCACTTGCATTTTGCACTTGTAGGTGAGATCCACATCAAATTTGAAGGTGAAAAAAGAAAAATGGAGCCACATGAAGGAGATATCTATATCGGTTTGCTTCAATTTCATTTGATTTGAATATCTTGTCTTTATGTCTTCATTGATTTGATTGGGATTGCTTTCATAGTAGCTTTAGGTTTTGTGGTTGTCCTAATTGCTATTTTTTTGATGATTTTTCAATTTCTTGATCTACATTTTGGTGAACTCGACATGAACTAACCTCTTAACCTTGTTTTGAGTGCTTTTGAGTTGTTTGCAGGTGAAAAACTCAAGAAACAGGGTGACTTGGAGCTTTCTGGACACTTCTACACCTGTGTTTGAGTCTTTTGTGCCTGTGTTTGAGTCTTTTGTGCTTGTGTTTGAGTTTTCTATGCCTATGTTGATGAGTTTTGCGCCTATGTTGAGGCATTCTACGCTTGTGTAAGGCCAGAAACAGAGGTGAAATCAGTTGCTTTTACTTGCAAATTTGTTTGTTTTCATTCTATTTCTTGCATTCTGGTTTTTCTTTGGTACTAATTCTCTATGCAGCATCTTGGTGTTACATGTAACTAAGACTAAAAATGCAACTACTAACAAATCTTATGCAGGACGCGGTCAAAGACTCTCATTAAAACATCTTGCTTGCGATTTTTTTTTTAAGTAGTTGCACATTTCATTTCTTAAAGGTTAATGAACACCATGCATGCTTTGCCTATTTTTAATTTGATTGCATGTTTTAACCCTTAGAACTGGGCCTACCTCCCGATTTTCTTGGCACTTCACATAGGCATTGATGAGAGGTGTTAGAGTAAAGGTTTTAATTTAATCATGTTGATTAAATTACCTTTATTCCTCTCTTAAGATTTCACTTTAGTTTGCATTTGTGACATTTAATAATTATATTAATTATTAAATGTCTACCTATTAGGGTTTCTTTTAGGGTTGCACAATATCCTTTTATAAGGATTCATCATTGTAATTTATCTCTCTCTCGGATGAATACATTTTTCAGCTTTCAGAGCACCCTTGCTTGTTTGTCTCCATCTCTTCTTTCTGTGACAGGTTATTTGCATGCAGGTGATCTTCGGGGTCTGTGAAGTTGGCTTTCTCAACTTCTACATGGTATCAGAGCCAGATCTGCTGCAGCTTGTTCAGACTTTTGAAAGAATTTGAGATCCAGGTTTTGGTTGCATCAGATCTGTGTTTGTCTTCTGTTTTTTATTTTGGAATAGGGGGTATTTTTTTTTCGGTGCACTTTGAGCCCAAACGGACCTCACCGTTGAGCTCGTAGCGCCCAAAAACCCCTATTTCCATATAAAATTCGTCCGATTTGGACACAGTTGCACCAGGAGGCAAATTTTTTTTGGCCCCAAGGCCGTACGGCCCTAGGGCACGAAAACCGAGGCAGATTTTCAAAAAAAAATCAAAAAAAATATTAAAATCGTCGGTTTTGGTTTTCTGGCAGGCGCAGCCAGTGTTACGGCCAGCGCCGCCCCCGCCCCGCCCGGCGGCCACCGCTCGGCCACCGCAGCCGGCGGTAACCTCCGCGCCGCCGCCCAGCGCAGACCGCCGCCCGCCCGCCGCTCAGGCGCCGCCTGCGCGCCGCCCGCGCGCTGCCCGCCACCACAGCGCCGCCCTCGCGCCGCCGCCCCCTGCGCCAGTCCCTGGTCGCCCAGAGGACCAGGGGCTTATTTTTTTTTAAGCCCTTGAGGGCTTAAAGGGCCTATTTGGGCTTTTTTGGAGCAGTTTTACTAAATCGGGCATAACTCGGGCATTTTAGCTCGGATTTTTGAATGAAAATAGGCGTTGGAAAGCTGGTTCCGAGTCCAATCTAAAAGATGCAGATCTTTTTTTCTGATTTTTCCGTTTTGTAGTGTTTTTTGCCAGTCGAAGTCAGAACAAGTTTTTTGCACTCCAGGAGCCATATCTTTTGCATACGGACTCCGTTTTTCGAAAGTGAATAGGCGTCAGAAAGGTGGTTCTGTGCTCTTTCCAGATCTATCATGTATTTTTCCAGAATCTGTACCAGGTACATTTTATTCAGTACTTTGTGTTTTCACACATCTGTCACTTACTTGGACGTTTCAGACTTGGAAATAATTTGTTTGCATGGGATGGCTTCATTTGATCCGCTTTATCAGTATTAAAGTCATTTAGTCTCAGATTTGTTAATTTGAAGAGTTATCATGGGTTTTTCTACTCACCCTTCAGTTGTATTTCTAGAACGGGGTAATTATGAGTCATGGGCAAAGGGCATACTTACACACTGTAGGTGGCTTAATATTTTGCCTTATTTGTATGATCTCATACCTGAACCAGCAACTTTAGAGGGAAAACTAGCTTGGGATATCATTAGAAATCACATAGTAGGAGTTATTTTGTCTAGTGTTGATTCTGACACTGTGTGGGCTATATCGGGCATTGATTGTCCTCACTCACTTTGGACACGTCTTTGGGAGATCTATGGAGACCCCAGTCTTTCTCCATTCCCAAAGGATCCTGCTTCAGATTGTCTTGTACCCATTGGTTGGAGAGATAACACACCTTTTGATCATGATACTTTAAAGGAACTTCAATATTTAGACACCCTTACATATTCTGATGAATCAGAGGATTGTCTCACAGTTCCTACTCTTCAGACTGAGATTATACATGTATCAACATCATCTCCTTTTGTTCCTGATCAGTTTGATATTGCCTCTTCTTTGGCTCCTATTGATTCAGCTAAGCAGGACATCACACATCTTTCAGACATGGCTACTTGGGATTCTTATCTTGCAGGCATTTCATCTTTGTTTGTAGAATCCTATATTGCAGACTTGGAGGATTACTTTGAGGATTTTCAGCTCCTCTTTGTTGACAGCCATATTCCAGCTGTTAGCCCACCATCATCTGTGCATTCAGAGGTTGCAGTTTTTGAGTCTTCAGTTCAGTTTGGATTTGACATCTTTTGTTTCAGTTCAGACAGAGGGATTCTTCAGCATCCTATTATGGCACACATCTTGAGACAGATTGATTCTTCTCTCTTCACAGGGTTTCTTCATCTTCGTCCTTTGGATCCATTTCTTCCCAAGGGGAGGAATATTATATGCCGCTTCAGGATCTCTTTTTGGATTCTACCTCAGGCATCCATATGTGCGACAGGAGTTTCTTCATTGTGGGGGGGGCTTCTAGTCTCTTTCTTTTTCTCCTATGGAGACCATTGTATATGTACTTATATGATAGAAGTTGTCTATGGGGGGTATCATGTTATCCACCTCCTATCTTTCTGTTATTAGTGCATTTATTTCTTTCATCTCTTTTTGGAGTAGAGTTTTTCCCATGAGGTTTTCTCTATTTCTCCACTTTACAGAGATTTGGTTGTAATTGGGTACCTGATCAGGCCTTGTTGCCGGGACCCACGTTTACTTTCTTTCATTGTAGTTACCTTTTCTTTCTTGCACATGTTTGTAACTGCACTTTTGCTCATCTTAAGGGGGGGTGTTAGAGTAAAGGTTTTAATTTAATCATGTTGATTAAATTACCTTTATTCCTCTCTTAAGATTTCACTTTAGTTTGCATTTGTGACATTTAATAATTATATTAATTATTAAATGTCTACCTATTAGGGTTTCTTTTAGGGTTGCACAATATCCTTTTATAAGGATTCATCATTGTAATTTATCTCTCTCTCGGATGAATACATTTTTCAGCTTTCAGAGCACCCTTGCTTGTTTGTCTCCATCTCTTCTTTCTGTGACAGGTTATTTGCATGCAGGTGATCTTCGGGGTCTGTGAAGTTGGCTTTCTCAACTTCTACAAGAGGGAATGACCCAAAGTGGTGACGGGCTAAAGCCAAGCTCTTCTGAACCACTCTAAATAATTGTGGATGCAACGAAAGTTGTAGACAACGGGTGCTGGAATGGTATTGCGATGATTTATTCACTGGATCAATACCCACCCGAATGGATGCCCTTACTAGAATCTCTTGTTTTTAGATACCAAAATCCTTCTATCTGTTGGCTCAGGCATTGTGATACATGCATGTCGAAGACACCTCTCATGTACTCCTTAGTTAGACATAGCAAGTTCTTGGGAAGTGATGCCTGAACTCAAAGCTTGGTATGCCCAAGAAGTGAGTGCACTGTAAGGGGGAGCCAGTGCTACCAAGCGTCTAGCTATCCGGCTGAGTGTTGTATTTTATGGTTAAAGGATTCAATAGATATTGCCCTTTCTAGCCATAGGATTTGTTGTGAATGTGCTTGATTGTCTTGAGTCAAAGTCAAACAAACATTTTGTCTTCTGTGATTGTCAAAAGTCAAATCAAAAGCAAACTTTCGAAATTGCTCATAATCAACTTGGGTTTTCAAAATCAACAACTTTCAATTCAAAACAAAAATTCAAACAAAAGTCCAAATTTGTCCAAGTATTCATCCAACATTTGAACATGGCTTGTCAAAACATTGAATATCTTTGTTTCAAAATTCATGTCACTTTAGGCTAGGTTTTGCATAGTGTCCTAGGACATATTGTCATGTCCCTTCATTTTAGTCCTTTTCATTGCAAGTGTCCTCATTTTGTACTTAGGTTCAAAATCATTTCCCTAAGTTTTCATTTCATTGTCATATCCAAGCTAGATTTCCATTTAGGTGACATTCGTGTATTATCCTTGTCATGCTAAAATTAGGTCTTGCCTATGTTGCATTTTGCATGTTCCAGGTCATTGGTCTTCGCATATCCTTATCATTGTATTGTCATCTTGTCTTGGCTTCAGCTTGTCATATCATATCCTTAGATCATTTTCATGTCATATCCTAAGTCATTGTCATAATCATTGTCTTCTTGCATTTAGTCTCAAAAATTTGGTTTGTCAAACTTGAAAAATCAGAAGTTTGGATGATACCCTAAGTTGTTGTTAGGGAGTCTTGGCCTTGTCTAAAATTTGTCCTTTCATTAATATCATTTTTGTCAAACCTAGCGTAGTATCCAAGCATATAGGTGAGACATTGTCAATTTGTCCTATTGTCATTTGGTCCTTTGTCCTTTAAGGTCTTGGCTTCATTTCAACTTCCCAAGGTTGAGTCTTTAGGTTTGCATTCCAAAAAGTTTGTCCAAATCTTGGAAAACAACAAAAACATAGGTTGCATTCTTGCCATAGATTACATTTTCATCTATTTAGGTTGCATTTAGTTGCATATCATACATCATCCTTTTAAAATCAAAAATCCCAAAAACATTGCATAGTGACATGTCTATTGAAACAAGGTTCCAAGCACCAATGATGCAACAAAGTTTGACGTATCAACTGACAATGCAATCAAATTTTAATCCAAGGAAATCACAATTATATCCAACCCAACAAGAAGGCAATATCAGTCAAACTTTTTATGATGAAACAAGGCTCCAAATAAAAAAATAGAGGAAAAACTAGTTCAAGAAAAAGAGATCTCGGAACAAAAAGTGAAAAATAGTGAGAAGATTAGATCCCAAATGTACAAAACATTTTAAAAATTTCAAGGTCCAAACCCAAAATTTGAGCCAATTGATGTAAAAGCTCTTATAGAATGATCAGACATACCAGCTCTCATCTCTCAAATAGAGATGATGAAACAATTTCAAAAAACAAGCACAAATTTCAATCAAGTCCCAAATCAAAATTCATTTGGTCAAATTTCATTCAATCAAATCTTGAATCAACAACATATCCAACAGACACAACCAATGGTCCAACATATACAACCAACACAACCAATGGTGGAATATCAACAAGTTCAACCAACATATCACTGTCAACAACCACAACCAAACATTCAAAAACAAAGGTTGCAGCCCACACCAAGCCAAGTTTCAAACATGTCGAAACAATTGAACCAAGTCCAATATCAAAACATGACATCAAACCAAAAACAAGTTCAAATTCCAGATACAACTATGTCAAAACCTTGAAAGAAAGGTGGCCTTATTGCAAGGATCTTAAGGAAATTACCAAGTGAGTTCTTTGAGGAAGATAAAGATAATACACTTATGTCTAGCAATGCCTCATCCCCCCACAAACAAATTGACTCTCCAGTGGCATCTATCCCTACACCTTTAGAAGTTTCACAAGAACCTTCCATATTGTCCTCATCAAACAATACACCCAAGGATGAAATTATCCAAGGGCTATCCATAATTGATTGCCAAGATAATCCAATTCATGATGCACATCCTTGTCATGTTTCAAAAATACAAGACCCAATGCCACCATGCACTTTATTGCCATTACCTATTTTAGAGGACCCCATTCGAAGTCCCTCTTCCTCATGTTCAAGCATTGATTCCTTGCCATAATCCATCACAAATGTTCAAAGTGCATTTCCTTCATGCCAAAGCATGAATCCCTTGCCAAAATCCCCCATGCATATCCAAAGTCCAACCCCATTTCAAGAGGATAATTTAGAGCATGAAGAAACGTGTCTTGAAATAGATGAAGATCAAGATATTGAAACCTTATCATCCCATCCAATTGTTGACCAAGATCCCATTTCCCCAGACACTCACAATGATTCACTTATTCCTATCAATTCTATCCAAGAACACAATGTCCTTTCAAATCCCATTGACATTCCACTTCCTAAGAAAGATCAAGATATCCCTTCCATCCTTTCCGATGATCCCATTAAAAGTCAAGAGCAAAGCACCTTTGAAGAGGATTCCAATGATCTTCCTCCTTGTCAAGATCAAATTATTCCTTTAAATCCTCCACAAAATCCTTTTTTTCCTCCATCTCCTTGTCTTAATCCTCCATACACACTCCAAGATCACATTTCTTTTGATGATCCTATTATTTCTCTCATTCCATCTCTTGAAGAGGCTGTCATTGAGCCATGTCCACTACACAATCCTAGTCCCCCTCATGATCCTAATCCCCCTCATGATTCTAACGTGTCAGTGCAAGATGTTCATGAACCCTCGACATGCATAATGGGTTCTTCCACTTTGGTGCAATCCGATCCACTTCAAGATCTTCTTATTTCTCTCATATCATATCCACCTCATAATGGACTCGCATCTTCTTCCCAAAGAAAAGAGTATCCTACAAGTCAAGATATTCATAAAGGCAAAGGAGTAGATCTCCATAAGCAAGAATCCCTTCATTTTAAAGAAAATATTAAGGGTCATGGCCTCATTGAAATTCCTCAAGACGTGGGTACCCCTACTAAATCCAACATCCCTTCAAAATCCAAACATATCCCTTCCCCATCATACCTTCCATCCATCTTAGGTCCTTATATCCCTTCCTCCTCTATGCAAGGTTAGCAAAGACACACATCCTTGAGTAACTTTCATCCATGCAAAAGAACTCCACTTCATTCCTATCCATCCATGCATTCCTTTCCCCCTCCAAGCAATTTGGATGCCAAGCATAAAAGTCATAAGTCTAGCAATCCACATGTATTCAAGGATCAACTTGTCCAATATAATCAACATGTCAAAAGAAAGCAAAATATGATCTCTAAAGAAAAAGAAAAATCCAAAAGGTTACAAAGGCCCATTGCTCAAAAACAAAAGACCAAATCTATATGGGTTCCTAAATCCCTTGTGCAAGAAATACACTCCAAGGAACCACAAAAGCATGAAAAATCAAATACCATGTGGATCCCTAAGCAACTCCTTCAAGCACAAAAGCCTAAAGAAACATCCAACTTGGCATCCAAAGTTGCTATTCCTTCATCCAACCCTCTCAAATTTGTTCCTCCATCACCTTCTTCATCCATTTTGGGCCCTTATATCCCAAAATCCCAAGCTATTCCTCCATCCAAATCTCACAATTTGAGATCCATTTTTCCTCCATCAATCCACCACTCATCAAGGTGTGTTCCAATGTTGATCTTGCCTTCATTTCCATCCATTGAAGCCCAATTCTTCCAATACCCTATCCATTATCCAATGCATATTTTCCATCCTTCGATCCCTTTGATCCCATCCTTTGCATAAATCCTTGCCTTAATTTCATCTTTTTTTCCATGTCCTTATCCTCCCAACGTCTTTGAGCATACTTTTAAAGGTCATGGTCCATTTTTTTAAAGGCTACTATTCAAACAAAAAGATGTCAGTCCTTCTTCCATCCCCTATCATGTGTCCATTTTCGACTAAAATGTCAAAATCCAAAAAAAAAAGTGAAAAATTGAAAAAAAAAGAAAAAGAAAAAGAAAAGTAAAGCACAAATAATTCGTCCACTAGTGAAAACCTGGCAAATAGGTGCCTTGGGCAAGTACCATGATGAAAACCTGGCAAATAGGTGTTGTGCGTAATCTATGAACTTCTTGCACACCACACTTGGGGGCAGGTTTCCTCCTTCATATCCTATTGCCCTTCATTATCCTATCATACCATGTCATACTCCTCCATTATCCTATTGTCCCTCATGTCAATTTCCTCTTTCCACCTTTGATCTTGACAAGGCTAAGGATTGTCATGAGCATCATGCATCTTGTTTGCAACTTTTAGTCCATCATAGCTTTTGGTCTTTATCCATTTACTTATTATAACCTTTCATCCATATTCCCTAGCTTATTGCAACTTTTTGCCACTATCCCTTAGCCTACCTCGACCTTCAATCCATGTCCCTTATCCATTCTTGGTCTACTTATCCTATCCATATCTTATCACTATCCATACACTCTTTTTCATTCCTTGATCTTGATCTGACATAAGGATGCAAAATTTAAACATGTTTTTCCAAAACCTCTTGACATGTCCCTCGTGCCATGTTCCTGCTTTACATTGTCATATCCAATCTCTTGTCCCATTGTCTCCATGATAAAAAGCCTTTGTCTTCCCTCTATCCACCATCATTTCAGAAAGCCTATTTATTCACTTGTCATATTCCTTACCTTGCTAGACATTGGGGGCAAAATCATGAAAAAATCCCTAAAAATCAAATAATGTCTTGAAAAAATCCCTAAAAATCATATAATGTCCTTAAAAAATATCTAAAAATCAAATAATGTCCTAAAAAAATCCCTAAAAATAAATAATGTCCTTAAAAAATCCCTAAAAATAAAATAATGTCCTGAAAAAAATTCCTAAAAATCAAATAATGTCCTAAAAAAATTTCCCTACAAAGTCAAATAAAGTCCTGAAAAACAAACAAAAAAATTGTAAAAAAAATCGAAATTCCTACAAAGTGAAAAACATCAAAATCCAAAAACAATTTCTTTGGCATTTTTGCATTTTGTCAATAAATGATCCCCTAGTGCATAGACAGTTCGCTAAGCATACATCCAATGACAATCTATCAAACATTGTGCTTTAATGAAATCACGCATTAACAGATAAACTATTCAACCAAGCAAGCATTCAACCTGATCACAGTTGTCACATCAATCAAAATAGCATCAACATTACCATTGGCCCTTGTCAGCATTATCATGGGTCTTATACAGGGTGTGGTATACTCAAAACCAGACTGTGTCTTGTCTTTGACGGGGTACCGCATTCCCTGAAACAAGACAACATGATCATTCTTGTTTTCCACTTTTGACAATGACGATCAGACTGTTTGTTTGACTTGGTTGAATTTGTGTGTCTTATCTTTTTACTGATTTATCTTTGGCTTCAATCATGTTCCTATGTTGCTCGATGATGTCACTAAGTGATTTAGAGTGACCAGGATGGTTCATGGCCCCTTTCCTTTTTTTTTGGTATGTTTGCTATTTGTGGAATGTTTGCCACAAACTAGGGCAACTATATCATTAGGTGTCTGTGATAAGTATGTTAGCTTTGTGAACGCCGCACATACCTCGACCCTTGATGTATGCACCCTAGGATGCTTCACTCATTCCTTGTGTGCGATGTGTCTGTCTTTTGCAAAAGGGGTTGCGTTCTAGCTCTGGCCTTCAATGCCATGATGCTCTGCCTCCTCTTTACTACATTAAATAAAGGTTCTCACCTGCTTATGTGCATTTATGAAAGCAAGTTTTCCTTCATCTCTAACTGTCCTCTGTCTAATTTCTTCTTACTAACATTTCTTCCGTCAGTCTTGGCAATCTGTTTGAACCTATCGTCTTCTGTCATTCTTATCGATCAATTGGCCTCTTTTCTGGATTTTTCCAGCCAATTCCTCAAGGGGGCATGCATAGGTCATTGTTATTGTCTAGGGCATTTTCATTATTGTTCTTTGAAACAATGCTTAGAATCGCATTGTCTCAAAGAGGGGCAAATTGTTGACATCTAAAAATGGTCAACGCTTGCGGAGTCATACTTTAACATTTGTGCATTGCCTTATTTTAGGGTTCTTGCGTCGCATTAACATTTCTTCTATGTTGCGCACTTGGTCTTTATCATTGGCGAGCATCGAGTCCTTCTGCATTCCTCATTTTTCTCGCTTTCGAATTAGGTCTTGTCGGTAGCAATCTTCAGTCATGATTTTGGTTGATCTTATCTTGTCGCATCATGGTGTGTGCTCATTTATCATCATTTTGGACATCGTCAATCCTAATCAATGATAGAGTTAAGGTTTTGTCCTCTTGTCAATCTTTTAATCATCTTTAGCTTGTTAGTAATCATTTGCGATTATCAACTTGTCAATCTCATCATTTTGCGATCGATTCATCATCGATCCTTGTCCTTGTTAGCCTTGTCATTTTGCGATCGATTGGCACCTATCAATTTGATCTCCTTGTCAATCTTGGTCAATTTTTCATTGATTTTTGTCAACCAATCTCAATCATTTATCAACAATGGTCCTTTGTCAATCAGAATCATGATCGAGCCTACATTAATTTCTTGTTGTCTTGACCTAATTCCGTGTCCTCTTATTTCTAGGGTTTTATGATTTGTTCATTTAATCCTTTTCATCTTCTTTGTGGGTTAAATAAATCTATTTATTTAGTCCTAGGTCTCTTTCATGAATTAATTAATGGATGAAAACCTATTAATTAATCCACCTAATTTCTATTTCATCTTTTTCCTCCATTTTCTAATTTTCTAATTTCTCCTAATTCCTAATTTCTATTTCTCCTATTTTCTTTAATTTTTCTAATATTTCCCCTAATTTCTTTCCCTCATTTTCTCCTATGTTTATGCTTCCATTTTGTCATGGGAATGGCATTTCAATCTTGTCATAAATTTATCATACATCCTGCATAGCAACTTGTCATAATCTGTGCATAATTTGTCATACACCTTGCATAGAAATTGTCATACATTTATCATAATTTTGCCATTTTTGATTTGAATTTCCTTTCAAATATCTTCATGCTAATCTTATCCTCTCTCCAATTTGTCTATAAATTGGATGATTTTCTTCAATGAAAGGAGATCAATCACATTTTCGAGTAACCTTATGCTTCGAATTTCATCCCTCAACAACTTGCTTTCCACTTGCATTTTGCACTTGTAGGTGAGACCCACATCAAATTTGAAGTTGAAAGAAGAACAATGGAGCCACATGAAGGAGATATCTGCATCAGTTTGCTTCGATTTCATTTGATTTGAATATCTTGTCTTTATGTCTTCATTGATTTGATTGGGATTTCTTTCATAGCAGCTTTAGGTTTTGTGGTTGTCCTAATTGCTATTGTTTTGATGATTTTTCAATTTCCTGATCTACAGTAACCAACCGATTACAAGGATGAAACAAGAAACCACACTCTATTGACATTTTGACAACCTTTGTCATTGATGCCAAAGGGGGAGTAGTGGAATGAGAAAAATAATCAGCAAAAGACACATCAGCTCAGGGGGAGCACACATTCTTTTTGTACACAATTTTTGGTAAGACAATTCTGACAGATTCTTTCTAGATGACAGTTTTTGGATTTTTCTCATGAGTGTTGCCATCAAGTCCAAAGGGAGAGATTGTTGGTAAATGCACACTCCAATGAGACATTGTAGGTGATTGAAGGTTTTGTCATTGATGGCAACCTTACAATCCTATGACACCGACAAGGCAATCCACCGACACTAGCAAGGTCAGACTCTACACCGGCACACAGACCACTAGCACCGGCAGTGAAATGAAGCATACCAGCATAGAGGCTGATAGGAATTTTGTTTATAATATATTTTGTTAATTATTGTAAAATCATTATAAGTCGACTTGGCAATGTTGTAAAATGACTCATATATATAAGAGATCATTGTATAACATTTTGGTAATAATGGAGGAATGTAATTAGGTGAAATAAGGCAGACCTATAATGTGAATTATAGGTTAAGGGTTTATGTATGAAGTAGAGCTATAAACTGGTACTAGATCTGGCATAGTAGATGTTATTTTGAAGCAGTACAAGACATTGGATTTACATAATCCATTTTGTAAGTCAGTGAGACTTCCCATTTTGTAATTGAGCAGTGAGCTCTAGGCACTTGGCCTTCCTACATGTGCAGGCCCCTCTTGTAGCAGTAATATGCTTTTATTGGCTAGTAAGTGAATATTGTGGGTCACAAATCGCACCAAGGTTTTTCCCACACCGGGTTTCCTTGTTAAACTATTGTGTTATGGTGTGTTTTTCATGTGGTTGTTGTTATCTCTGTTTATTGCATTATTTCTTGTTTACAGATACACAGTGTTAATATGCTTTACATGTTTTAAGTTAAGAAAATCTCATAACCTATTAGATACTAATTCACCCCCCCTCTCTGTATCTATGGGAATCCTAACATAGATATCTTGCGAGACGTGTGTTAGTCTCACTGTACTATCATTTTGGAGCCAGAATAGACGCGTCCACCACATTAGGGTTAGAATTGGTGTTAGGATGCCCACATCTATTTAGTCTATCATGTTTGGGTGAAGCTATTCAGACTTTCTTTTCGCTACAACCTTAACATTTGGCAACATGTTCAGTATTGCATTTTTTGGTATAAGTCTTACCGATAGCCTCATCGGTTATCGATAAGACAATTTTATGCTTTTGCTACTTATGTTCACTATACCAATGAGCCATATCAGCATATGATTCTCTGATATAACCATCATTGACTTCATAATTTAATCGGCGAGAGTGATGCTGATAGGTCCGACCTTGGATTTCCATGCATTGTTATCGATATATGATACACCGATCAATAGCTAGTATTTCTTGCGTGTTTTTATCGGGGTTACTTATCCTGACAGTGTAACTTTCCATTATTTGTAATTTTTACTTCCATAATCAAGAAGGAACTTCTTCCATCCATAAGGGGGCACCTTTTCTCATTATGCTTCCTGAGATGCGCACTCGTCTATTCTGGCTCCAAAACCACAATAAGGATTTACTAGAATAGCCGCACGTGTGTTAGTCGCACAATAGCCACGGTGACTCCGTCATACAGATTGAATAAGCGGTGTGTTAGTCTATCCATGATTAACAATTAAATGTAACCAATTAGGTTGACAAGCTCGTAGATCTAATACGTAAAATATATAGCATAACACTAATATTCAAATTATCTTCAAATGATTCAAATCAATATGTAGAAATACCCATATAAATTTGTAGATAATTTTACACAAGTTTTTTTGTCTTCTTATTTTAATATGATTTACTATTTATTACATAAATATTGGACAATAACAAAAAAAATATCTGTTTTGGAGCTACGGTCGAACACATCTATTCTAGCTCCAAAAAGTCAGTACGGATTGACTAACAGGGGTGTTAGTTGCATGTGTGTGCATTGTGGTTTGAAAATGAAGTTTGGATTTACTAACATGCCAGTTAGTATAGCGTTTTACATCGTCGATTTTGCAATTAATGGCTACGATTGACTAACCTATCCCTAACACATACAAAAGGTCCACTTTGGAGAGCCAAAGCTATTCTGGCTCCAAAACAGACCTTTCATATAGCGTGTTAGTGACAGGTTAGTCAATCATAGCAGTTAATTACAAAATCAATGGTGTAAAATGTGCGACTAACACGCGTGTTAGTCAATCCATACTGTATTTTTGGATCCAAGATAGATGTGTCCACTTTGGAGCGGAAGCAGGTATTGTAAAGCATGTTAGCATTGTGTTAGTCAATCGTTGTCCGTTGATTGCAAAATCAACGATGTAAAACGTGCGACTAATAGGTGTGTTAGTCATTGCGTACTAACGTTTTGGAGCAGTCGCATAACGTGCCTTGTTAATCGAAGAAACTTTTTATTAGTTGTGTGGATCATATGAATCGAAGGTCTTCGTAGGATAGCATGATATGGATATGTGTAAGTGTACAAAAACATCCACAGACTATTGTGCAGAAACTTAGATTCTAGAATAACATGGAACATGTGGTAGATGAACTTAGTTATTAGAAAGCACTAAAAAATTAAGCATAGGTTGATAAAAATTCAAATAATTTATAAAACATCGTTGTTAATCTGATAGATTTGCATGTCCGTTTTTGAATCATAGGTATCTTGATTTCAAATATGGATGCCAACTTTTCTTTAGAGACAAGCAAAATGCATGTCGCATTTTGGGGACAAATAATTGATGATAGGTTGATGAACCTGTGTATCTATGAAGATATCGCATTCCTTTCCATGGAAAAGTTGATCCTTGGACCTGAGTACGTAGACGGTGAATGGAAGTATAGAACAAATGTGGTCAGAGTGTCTTTTTTTTGTGACATGGTGTCTGGAGCTCTGACCTGTTCTGAAAGTCAGAGAAATCATGAACATTTGTGTGAAGAAGGAATAGCTAGGCGAAATGGAAGCTTTATTAGGTTTGTCACAAGACATGGACGGCTTTGAAAGTGTGGACGGAGCATGGATTCATGTGAGTGAATTAACTCCTCCCTTGCAATCATTCTTGCTCTGGAGCACCACATTCGATAAAGAGGCCAGAAGAAGTGTAGAACAAGCTGGAATGTATGGTATTGTGCAATACCTTGAGACAGTCGATATCTGGGAAGCGCATGTGGAGATGGGAAAATGGGGACCTTGGTTGGAATATAGAGCACTTGTGCAATGAATGGTTCCTGCATGCACAAAATGATGGGGTCAACCCTGTGGACAAGGAACAACTAAGAAGGGTCGTGTGCTACAATTCGGTGAAGGCTCCAGTAGGGAGACAAAAATGAACCAAGTTAGAAACATGGAAGTGCTGGATGTGGAAGAGGGTACGGTCACTGTTCACTTGGAGTAGCGAGATGGCACATATAGCCTTTATTGTAGCAAGCACTATGTTTTTTTTTTTTAAATGTTTTTGAATGTGTTATGTATGGACCATAATGTATACCGGCTTTGATGGTCTAGTCAGCTAGTCATGGAGGTTTATCTTTTAGAATGTAAACATTTTCAGAATTAATATAAAATATAGCTTTATCAGGCAAAAATAAAAATTGTTGACACCAACTAATACTCTTATCTTTCCTATTTTGAAATTGTTGTTAACATTTCATTATATATGGTGAAAAAATAAGTGTTCTTGATTGTATGTGCATGAAATTGTTCTATAACATCAAACTCAAGCATTTCAATATATATGACTACAAATAAAATTAAATTCTTATAGCACAATTGAGTTTCTATTATGGCTCGGTAATAAATTGGAGTATTTCAATATATATGTTGGAATAAGACTGATAACCTTATCTTCCTCTTCTATGCTCGGCTTTGTCTCCCTCATCGAGTATCGGCATAACCCAAAACTCCTCTCACCGATGATTTGAGTTATCCCGATGACTTAGTATTTCTACCTTTCGGTATTTCCTCATCGGAGTAAGTTATGCCAATGATACCACCTTTGTCATTTAGCCCATCGGGTATCAGAGTAGCATGGGATGAAATTTTCCGATGACCCTATTGGTCGCTAAGTCACGATGGGTAAAAGGACTTGCATCTTCCCATCGTGGTCTTACCACAATCATTGATTTTCCTTGGACTTGACCATAGTTTAAAGTGCTTTTTCCTCTTCACACTTTCTGGGCCCACCATTTAGTCGCTGATCCGTGAAGAGTAAAAGGACTCGCAACTCTTCATCGCAGTCTAGCGACAACCGTCAAATCAAATCCTTACTGCTCCAACTTTAAGATCCCTTCATCACTTAAGTGCCATCACTGCATCTCTAACTGGCCCCGCCATTAGCGGCTTGTAGCTGACTCCCGATGGGTATTTAATGTGCAACTTCCCATTGTGGTATAACGACCACCATTGGATCAAAACAGACCTACCTAGCTTTTGAGAACCTGATGCATATGTTAGAAAACCATACTTATAATTAGAAAAATTAAAGTGATCCAACTTAAAAGATGAAACCTGCCTAGACTTAAAACTTAAATGGCTCCTTTTCAATGACATAAAGACCCTTCTGGTTAAGTGGAGAAAAAGGTAACGGACAAACATATTTTCCTTAGAGACAATAAGAAATGAAGGATTTTTATCAAATGTTCTTGAAATTATTAAATTCATAATTCATGGACCAAATTATTGCAGCAGTGTGAATTGACTAACAGGTGTGTTAGTTGCATGTTTTACACCATCGATTTTGTAATAAATGGTTGTGATTGACTAACTTGTCACTAACATGTTGTACGAAAGGTCCATTTTGGAGATAGAATAGATGCAACGCGGCTATTTTGGCTCCAAAATAGACCTTTCATACAGCATGATAGCAACATGTTAGTCAATCCCAGCTATTTATCACAAAATCGATGGTTTAAAACACACGACTAACACGTGGGCTAGTCAAACTGCTCGTGAACCTTTCGTCAGGTGAAGAGAAATACAAATTTGTAAACACACCTCAAACCTACAGAAAAATAAATTAGAAACACCTCTTGAGCAATAAAATAACATACACTAAACCACTATGAAAGAACAGTAGCAAGGTCAATCCATTTGGTACAGACTACTGCTACAAAAATGACAAAATTACAAGGTAAAATCTGAAAATTGTCTTTAAAATCTATTCAAACTTTCTCACAAATGTTCCAACCCATGTACAATCATTATTAGAGAATTTAATATACCATTTTGGTCATAACGAACTCTTCATCGGTTGCCTAACCACTGATTTGCTAAAAAATGCAAAGTTGCAAAAAGTTGTCAAGCAACAATGACAACTTTTGCTCAAATGTGCATTTTTCCCTTTTATGCATTTTTACTTATATTGAACCTCCTAGCATTACTTCCTAACACTAAAATAATATGTCTAAATTCCTAATCAGGCTTTACAAGTCATTTTAGATCATAATGCAAATTTATGTCATTTTAGGATTACAAGGGCTCATAGGCAAGATTTGAGAAAAGTAACAACCTAGGTAACAATCATCCTTCAAATGACTATCAAACACACATTTGTAGCTTTGAGTATTGAATTATTCAAACAACTAATCCAAAATATGGATCATCACCTCAAAATATGGAAAATTCATAAAAAATGGTTAAAAGCTAGGTGCTTCAACGCCAATGGGTGTCCAACTTACCTATTTCAAGAACTTTGGAGATTCAACATTATACATTACGATTGTAATTAAATGTTAGACTATGTAAACAAAAATTTAGAGATAGAATCATTTAATAGTATTTGGAAACCTTGGTAAATAGTTTCCTGACACCTCACTTGGTATGATGAATCTCCTTAGAATGGTCATAATTTCCATATCTCTTCCATTTGGTGGAACAAGCTATTTTAGTATAAGGAACGCCCTTTATGTCAGTGAATGTGGATTGAGCATGGGAGCTTCATTTTAGCTAGAGGTAGGCCATACCTTAGTGGAAGGAAAAATAGGAGACCTCTGTGTTTTTTCATGTGCTTTGGCAGATTGGTATCAGGTTGGTTAGATAAAGTACGTACGAGCAGGGACTTGACAATTTCTCATAATAGTAAAGATATGTTGTTCAGATGAACCTTGATTGGAATTCGGGCCTGTTCTGGTCTCTAGAATTCTCTAGAAAGTCTAAAACTTTATATAAGGAATGGTTCAGATTGCGTTCTTAATCCTAGAAGTATCGATCTGAACCAATGGTGCATCATTTTGGTCTCAGTTGCTTGTGTAGAAAGGAATCGATCCAGGCCCAATGCAACTGAAAATTTCAAGCAAATGATGTGCTCTGGAATATTGTATGCTGAGTGGCTAATGGTATATTGGGTGCTAATAGACACTGGTGTGATGGGTTCATTTATGAGGCTGTCATTTGCCCTATGGTTGACATATTCGATTCAAAGGAAGCGACCATATAGAGGATCAACGACTTTGTCTGTCTGTCTAATGGACAGGCCCTAGAAAATGCCATTCTAGAGTTGGATTCTAATTGTTGGGTAAGCACCCTCGGCATCTATTTTAACCACACCAACTACATCTCCTCTGAATCGAAGGAGTAAGACAGTGAATCCATACAGTTAATGGAGACAGCTAGCGGTGATGGTTTAGTGGTGACGGCTAAGTAACGAAGGACCTTAAGGATAGAACAGTTAGTTGATGATCGAACAATTGTTGCTAGACTGCTATGAAGAGATGCTCTTCCTTTACTCTTCACAGACTAGTGACTAAATGGTGGGCCCATCCAATGTGACAAAGTCCATAGGAAACCAACGGTTGGCGCTAGACTGCAAAGGTAAGATGCCTGACCTTTACCCATAGTGGATCAGCGACAAAGAGCAAGCGAGTGACGAAATGATGGGCCCACTTTGAAGGCTAAACTAATTAAAGGGAGCGTTGAATCTGCATGATCTAACGGTTCTTGGTAGACTATGATAAGAAAATGCGCGACCTTTACTCATTGTGGATCAGCGACTGAAGGGAAAAATACTCAGAAGAAGCCCTTTTGGTCCGTTCAAGTGGAAATTTGAAATTTAAAATAATTAATTACATAAGTGCGCAGCCCTATTGATGATAATTAATGCTTAACTATCGGTAAGGTACCTCCATAATACATTGTTTTAAAATTCAAATTGCAAAAATTTTTTAGGAGGATTAGCACAGACTAGGTGTGTGGTTTTTTGTGATTTCTAGAGCGACAAGTAAGTTTTTCTACCACTGTGCTTTGCAATACCTATTTGTGTGACATTGTTTGGCACTAGAAATTTAGAAGGGGTTGTTTGAATAATAATTGAAGTGATGATAGCTTTAGATTGATAAGATGGCACCATGAAGAGAATTTAAGGGAAAGATAGATTACCAAGAGAGGGCTATTTGCAATTATTTTCACAAACAATTGATTCAATCCACAAATAGTGCAACCAAGATAAATGAACTTGTGCCCAAATATCCCCACCTGCGGATTGGTGATGGTTTATATGACAATGGATGTTGGTTGAGATATCCCCAGATAGGCATGACAGGTTTAGGTCTTTTCAGGGTAGGGTTTGGCCAACAGAATACACCTAGTCCTATAAATAATATATGGGAATTAGATGTTGGGAAACTGGTGGTCCTTGGAGTTTTCATGGACATTGATTTGTTGACCCAGATTGCAAAAGGTTATGATCCTATCACTAGGACTGTGAGGAATGTAAATAGGTGCCCCCTACTTCAAATCATTGATGATGAACTCAGAAGGGTATTCCAGCTGAATGAAGCCTCAAGTTATTTAGAACCCATTGATTTTGAAATGCTCAAGAATGTCTATGATGCCCAGAAGGATCATCTTAGGAATGGGCCATTGAAGGAATTTTTTGCAAAGATAGGAGGGTTAACATTGGTAGGCCCTAGAACAATGGAGCCTTTCCCTATGAATTTCTTCACTTTAATGGCTAAGGGTGTATATTG
Source organism: Cryptomeria japonica (assembly GCF_030272615.1). Classification (NCBI taxonomy): domain Eukaryota; kingdom Viridiplantae; phylum Streptophyta; class Pinopsida; order Cupressales; family Cupressaceae; genus Cryptomeria; species Cryptomeria japonica. Next base: position 160,461,213 of record NC_081408.1, on the reverse strand, counting down.
GTCTCTATGTCAAATTTTTGGAGAAGATGCAGAGAATGCCATGCCAACTCATTATATTCTTATGATGGCACAAATTTTGAACCCGTACTTAGTAGTGGCATAGGATTTTGCACCTTATCTTGCATATGTCATTCATGAGGGTTTAATTGGGATAAATAATGCTAAAATGGATAGACCTTTTGGCTGGTATTCCATGTTCATGCATATGTTCTTGTTTAAAGGCATGGAATATTTTGGAAAAGATATGGACCTACTAAGAGAAAAAGATGGTGAAGACATGCCAGTTCAGTTATGGAGTGTAGATCTATCTTGGGACAGAGAAGATGCTAGCTATCTGAAATTTGATAGATCCTTTGCATCTAAGCTCAGAATATTCTATGTCAAGACAACCCTAGGATCCCAAAGGTTCTCCTTCAATTCATCAGACCTAAGGAGTTTGCAGATGTAGCGTCGTAAATTGTATGCACTTGCTAGGGTGGTACAATTTCACACCTAGTTTAGCACCCGCTTTAGTGCATTTTACATTTTGCATTGCATTTCTCCTTTAGCACTTAATTAATCAAATTAATTAGGTCTAAGGTCCTATTTCATCATCCTTTGCATCATAAAGTTGGGCCCTTTCGCTAAAGCGTGCCCTTTGCATTTTATTCCTCCAATACATCACTCAATCAAAAACCCTAATTAAGTCCTATTTCGAACTTGGGGGCCTGGTTTCGGGGTCAAAACATCTCGAAATCACCTGTAACTTCGGGATTCTCTCTAAAATCATCATATCCAACGGCCCTGAAAATTTGGTGAAAAGTTGTCGGGACTGTGGCGCCCGGAGTGCACATGGTCCCGGACATTTTTCCCAAAATTTTGGGAGCACGATCCAATCATAGAATAAAGCTTAACCCTAAGAAACTGGTGGGATATTCAATCTCTAGGTCGGCCAAAAGATAAATTTATGATCTAGGGTTTCCTACATAAGAGCTCTCCTTCTTCATTTGAAGGGATCCGATTTTTGTTTTCAAGAACCTCATATGCAGCGAAAGAGAAGATCTTTGAAGACTTCAACAACATTCAACATCCTTCTATCAAGCATCTATCAATTTCATTCCTTCACTTAGGGCTTGGAAGACATTGAAGAACAATAGGAGATTACCGACTGAAGATTGGCTTGTACTCCTCCCTTGAGGGTTGGGTATGATTTCATGTTGTTTTCATGTCTTTGCATAAGCTTCAATATATCATTTATTCATGCTTTAGATCACTTTGCATCTTGATTTAGAGCATTTACATTGTCATTTACAAGCAATTAGGGTTTACTTTCTAGGTTGCTCTAGTTTGATTTCTTGCATTTTAGGACCTTGCACACACACTAGGTCTACACACACAATACATTTTACAGAACAACTTGGCTATTCGTGGAGGTGGAAATCACTGAAGCGGGGGTTTGACTAAGGAAAAACCCTATATAGCCGCCCATCCCATTTTTCAGATATAAGTGCAGGTTCGGGACTCGGACGATGCCGCAGGATACAGATCCGGAGAGAACAGGTTGAGACAGCACTCTGTATCAAATTGCAGAGCAGAAGACTGGGACAGGGGCGCTGGGTGCCCTAGTCCTGCTAGGACAGGGGCGCTAAGCGCCCTGGTCCCTGGGACAGAGGCGTTGGGTGCCCTGGTCCTCTGAACAGACGACTTTCAGACAGCTTTCCGACAATGTTTCAGAGTGCAGAACGACAGTTTCCGGTGCAGTTTTCAGGACAGTGGCGCCCGCACTCCCGTCCCGAACATTTTCAGTCTGATTTTGACTCTGGGCACACATCTGCATTCTTATTTCATCCTTGTATTTACAGCTGTTCATTGTTTAATCTCAATTCTGCAATCTTGTTATTAGTTCATACTTGCATTTTGGGATTAGGGTTTGAACTTACATTACTTGATCTTACAATTTCAACAAGGCAATAGAAATCCTAATAGATATCCCATGGCTCTCTCTTTCACAAAAAGAAGTAGCCAATTGTGCGATATCTCTAGGCTCTTTCGTATTCCGTAATGTGTGTCAAAAGGTAGGATTAGGGCATGTTAACCTAGTCTCGCTTTTTCCCCTACACATTTTGGTGAACCCGACGTGAATCTATCATTGCTTCCTCTTGCATTGCATTTGTTAGATCTAGATCTAGATTTAGTGTGTTTTCATTTCATTTTCATTAAAAAGAAAAAAAAAAAAAGAGAGTGTGTTTCTTTGCATTGTGTGTTTAAATTTTATGCAATCTTTTCAAAATGTCAGATTTTTATTTGCAAAATGTTCATGCTTTCGATGATTATTATGAGTATAGCCAAGACGAATTAGATGAAGCTTTAGATGATTTTTTAAACCCTAAGGATGCCAAACCTTCATTTTACCAAAAACTCATAAACCTTGTTACTATGCCATTTAGGTGTGATGAGAAAGATAAGTCGAATGATTCCTCTCAAGGATACATTCCTATCAACACTTCCCCTGAATCTAGTAACATGGTTGTTTTCAATAATCCCCTATATGAGGAGATGTCCCCTTTTGAATCAGAAGACAAACCTTTTAACCGATATGATCATGCTTTGTTGGATGATGCTCTTGATGACTTTGTGGCTTTATCGAAATCTTTAAACAAGAACAAGACTTCTAAATTGGTGAACATGATAAACTTGAATGAACATAACAAGCCTCTTTTTGAAGTCCAAGGTGCTTATCCTTCTCCCACCTTTCAAGTTCCTAAATCACCTCTCCTTACTGTTCAAGGAGGGTATGATCATGATTCCTTTCGTACTCTGAATAAACCAATTATCACCGTACAAGTAAGAAAACCTATAAGTCCTTATAGTTATGCCAAGAAAATAACTAGAGAGAGTTATCATGAGGTTGCCCACACTTATCACACCAGAAATAATAGGCAACCTAATCCTCCTCTTGTTATTCCAGTTTCTCTTCCTAATCCTCAACCAATTCTTCCTCAAGCTCCCCGTATTTCGCAAGTTATGGGTAAGGAATATGATCTCATAGAACAACTTAAAGCTACCCCTGCTAAGATATCCCTTTGGGATTTGATTCAAAATTCTTCCGCTCATCATGGAATGTTACAAGATGCCTTGAAAGATTTGAATGTTCCTCCACCGAATACATCTAGTAATATAGCATCTTTGGTTAACTCTGTGATGAATCCTAAAGCTCAAATTGTGTTTACCCAAGATGAGTTGCCTACTAGTGAAATTCAACAACAATATGATCCCTTGATGATTGTGGTTATCATGAAAGATACTGCTATAAGACGAACACTAGTAGATAATGGCTCTGGCCTTAATGTATGTAGCATTAATCTATTGCATAAGATGAATGTGGATACGTCTCTTATTGAGCCTGACTCTCATCCCATTTGTGGCTTTGACAATGTGGCTAAGACTTCATTGGGTATCATCACCTTACCTCTCACAGTAGGACCTGTTACTTTGGCTACTCCTATCCATGTTATGTCGGGAAATTTAACATATAACTTGTTATTAGGGAGGCCTTGGATTTACAGCATGCAAGCTGTCCCCTCTACATTACATAGACAAGTTAAATTTGTTTATAACAATAAGACATATACTTTGATAGGTGATACTAATTTTCAAGCTTGTCTACAAACATCTAATTCCAAAGGAGATTCTTCTAAGCCATCCTCGTCTAGTGATGACTCTTTAAACAAGAAACCTATCGATGAATCCTCGCTCTCCGATGATCAAAATTCTTTGGATGAGTCTGGAGCTCCTGAAGAAGATTCTTCTCGATTTGAAACTACACATAAGAAGGATTTTGATCCTAAGAAGATCCTCAAAGAAGATGATTGGGGATCCCCTAATTTCAATCCCACTTTTGTAGGTGAATATAAGGTTCCTTCTAGAGAGCTTAAAGTTGAAAAGAAGGAAGAAGCTAAAAATCAATCAACCTTACCTGAATCTATGAGTAATAATTTTGTGGCCGCTTCTCAAACTTCTTCTCCTCACACTTCTAATTATGAAGAGTTTGATTCTTTGTCTTATGAAAAACCACCTTCTCTTCCTGAAATGGCTGATCATTATGGTCGTGGTTTTCACATTTTTGCTAAGCATGGGTATCATGGAAAAGGTTGTGGTGCTCATGAACAAGGGATAAGAGTTCCTATAGAGACTAATTTTCACAATTATGCCTTTGGACTTGGCTATAATCCCTGCAAACGTACTAAAGCTTCTAAAAGACCATGCATTAGTGATAATGCTATCTCCACATCTCTATCAATACAGCATCCTGAGTACATTAATGGGGATCCTTCGGGTGACTGTGCTTTGGATATCTTCCCTACTGACGATGCTTTAGCTGAGTTCTTGGGAGATTATGACACTCTTCCTCATTATCATCACAATAGGGGACTCCCTTATTGTTTGAACACTAAAGCCTATTTTGGAAAAGAGATTGATAATGACGAGATTGTGAAAGAATTCCCTCAGTTAAAGGATACTCCTCAACAAAGTAATCTTCTCATAAGTGAAACCACTGATGTTAAGATGGACCCTTGCAATAAAGAGAAAGTTATTAAAATTGGGAAATGTTTGGATGAAGAGGAACAAAAACAATATGAAGATTTATTGCATGAATTCCCCGAGATCTTTGCTTGGACATACTCTGACATGCCTGGTATAGATCCTAAGATTGTTACTCATAATATTGTCTTAGTTCCTAATGCTAAGCCCGTGAAGCAAAAGATTCGAAAAATGAATCCCAAGGTGGCTCTGCTTGTTAAGGCTGAGATTGAAAAATTATTGGAGGCTGGATTTATCCACCCTATTGATTATTCCCCATGGATTTCAAATATTGTCGCTGTGGCTAAACCAGACAAAAAAATAAGAATGTGTACTGACTTTCAGGATCTAAATAAAGCTTCTTTAAAAGATGATTTCCCTCTTCCAAACATTGACATGATAGTGGATTCTACGGCAGGACATGCCTTGTTATCCTTCATGGATGGTTTTTCAGGATACAATCAAATTTTCATTAACCCTCACGATCAATTCAAAACCTCTTTCACCACTCCTTGGGGTACGTTTTGTTGGATAATGATGCCTTTTGGACTTAAAAACGCTGGTGCAACTTATCAACGAGCGATGACCCTTATCTTTTATGATTATATGCATAAGATTTTAGAGGATTATGTTGATGATATTTTAGCCAAATCCTTTCTTCGCATAGATCATGTTAAAATCCTTTGTCAAATCTTTGAAAGAATTCATAAATATCACATGTGCTTGAATCCCCGAAAATGTGTTTTTGGTGTGGATAGTGGAAAACTATTAGGATTCATAGTTTCGCATCGTGGGATTGAGGTGGACACTAAGAAAATAGATGCTATTGTTAACATGCCACCTCCTAGAAATGTGTCTCAACTTAAAAGCTTACAAGGAAAGATTCAATCTATTCGTAGGTTCGTGTCTCAGCTTGCGGATCGTACTTTTCCTTTTACTCAACTTCTTAAAAAGGATATCACTTTTCAATGGAATGAGGATTGTCAGCAAGCATTTGAAGATTTAAAAGTGTATTTGTCTAGTCCTCCTATTCTTCAACCGGCCGAACCTTCTAAACCTTTCCTTCTGTATACAGCTGCTTCCTCTCATGCTCTCACAGCATTGTTGGCACAACATGATAAAGATGGTAAGGAATGTCCGGTTTATTACATAAGTCATACCTTACTCGATTATGAGACCCGATATTCTGTGATAGAAAGACAATGCTTGGCCTTGGTGTTTGCGACTCAGAAATTGAGACATTATCTTTTAAATTCAGAAGTCCATGTCATGGTAAAGTTTGATCCTTTGAAGCATCTTTTCTCTAAAACTGATTTATCAGGACGCCTAGCTAAGTGGGTTATGATGTTAACTGAATTTGACCTTAAATTTGTTTCACAAAGAGTAATTAAAGGACAAGCGTTGACCGATCACTTAGTTGAGGCCCCTTCACCTTTCTCCTTTCCTAACCCTAAGTCATTTCCCGATGACTTTATTCTTTCTATAGAGAAAGATGAAACTTGGGAGTTATACTTTGATGGCTCTAAGTGTCGTACGAGATCGGGGGCAGGTGTTGTTCTGATTTCTCCTACAAAGAAACCTATTCCCTTATCCTATCATCTAAATTTCCTGTGTACCAATAACATTGCTGAGTATGAGGCTCTTATAGCAGGAATAAAAGCAGCCTTGGCTCTGAACATAAAACACATACATATCTATGGAGATTCGCAATTGATTATAAGACAAGTAACAGGAATGTATCAAGCAAAACAAGACAAATTATTACTATATAAAGACCTTGCCATCTCTTTATTACAAAAATTTGATTCTTATACCATGGAACCTGTTCCTCGAAAAGATAATCGACATGCGGACGCAATGGCATGTGTGGCTTCTCTAGTATCTTTAGAGGACCCTATGGTTGATCTTAAATTTGTTAATCATAACCTTATTTCTCAAACTATTGTAGACGATTCTAGCTTGGTAACATGTTGTGACTTGGTAGATTCAGATGAATGGTACTCGCATATCGTAAGATATTTGACCGATGGTACCTTTCCTGATTCTGCTAATAGAAACACTAGGGCTAGAATCCACAAGTTGTCTGCTAGATATATCATTCTTTCTAATGTCCTTTACCGAAGGGGTTATGATGGTCTTCTCCTTCGCTGTCTTAACAAATCGAAAATCCCCGTTGCTCTTGAAGAGGCACATTCAAGTGCCTATGGGGGGCATTTTGGGGGCAAATCCTTGGTTCATAGATTGCTTCGTATGGGATACTATTGGCAAACTATGCAGAAGGATTCCTTTTCATTTGTTAAAAAATGTCATCAATGTCAACAACACAATAATCTGATTCATGCTCCTGCCCAAGAACTTCGTTCTCAAGTAGCTTCTTGGCCTTTCTCCGCATGGGGTTTGGATCTTATTGGTAAAATCTCTCCTCCTTCATCTCAAGGACACACCTTCATTAAAACCACAACAGATTACTTTACGAAGTGGGTAGAAGCTATTCCCCTTCGCTCTACTACTGCTGAAGTGATTTGTCAATTTCTTCTAGAAAACATCATTTCTCGATTCGGGATACCTTCCACTATTATCTCAGATAATGGGACATCATTTAAGAACAAGGACGTGAAGAAATTCCTCGAGAAGTATCATATCAAACATTGATTTTCTACACCATACTATCCTCAGTCAAATGGTCAAGCCGAATCATCCAATAAGATAATTGACCAAATTCTTCGCAAAACTATGAATAAGCATGGTAAGGATTGGAGTAACCAGCTAATCTATGCTCTTTGGGCCTATCGAACGAGTGTACGAATTGCTATGCGAACTACTCCTTATAATCTTGTTTATGGTGCTGACACTATTATGCCTTTAGAGTTAGAGATTCCATCACTTAGGGTTTCTCTCAAAGGTATAGTAGCTGATGAGAGAACAACGACTTCAACAGCTTGAGATGCTTGATGAACAGCGTATAAACACCCTCGAGCATGTTCAAGCGTATCATAAAACTCTACAACGAAGCTATAATGATAAGGTTATTCAACGTTCCTTCTCAGTAGGTGACTTAGTCCTTTATGAGAATCAGCGCAATGTGAATGCCTTACCTGTAGAAAAGGGAAAATTTAGTCCTAATTGGCTTGGACCATATATCGTTATTGAGGATTATGGATCAGGTGCTTACAAAATAGCGGATGTAGACGGTACGCCTCTTAAAGAACCTATCAATGCTATGCACTTGCGTAGATATTATGCTTAATTCTTTGTTCCTCATCTATCTTCTTTTCAATTCTTCAACATTGGATAATATGTTAGTATCTCTTAATTAAAGCAAAATAGAATTAAATGTTATGATGTTTAATCTATATTTCTTCGTTCCTGACAAGCGCATCTCTTTACTTTATAGTTTGTCTTGAATTCATTTATGTAAATTGTAAAAGATTTACATTTCCATTATGCTAGCATATTATACAATGTCGTTATGTGTTAAGTAGAATCGTATCATGTTGTGTTTAAGTTCAAAATTAAATCACATTAGTTATATGATTCTTAGACTTAATGCATATTTCTTCCTTATCATCAATGTAGTACTTGATTAAATATGTTAATTAAGTCACACATGTATCAATTTAATCATGGAGCATTGAGAAATCAATCACATGGAAATTAAATTCTGAACATACATGTACATTTACCAAATGTATTAGATTTAATCAAAACAAAATATACATTATTTTAAGCATTAAAGATAACACATTTAAGACAAAAGAGAAGCATGTATATATACATATATATGTGTGGATCGTATACAAATATAGGTCACTGTACATCCAAAATGTGACCTCTCCTACATCATAAAATCATCTCCTATCCCTAGGGCTAGTGGCTGGAGAGTGTCGACTGGACGCTCCCTCCTGATCTGGCCGTGAAGGCAGACCCATGGGTGTGTAGCACGATACAAACCGTGAGTGACTCCGAGAGGAACTCCTATGATCCCTATCCATAAGGATCACGCGATAGGTGGTAGCCTCGGCCTGAGCTGCTGCTAGATCTCGCCGTGCCCACTGAAGGTCCTCTGATAGGACTCTCTCTCTCTCCCTCCATATGTCTACCTGTACTCAGAATGGGGAAAAAAAATCCTCATGCCGACCCACGTTCCCTTGAGGCCTATAAGAAATCTGTGAGGAATTGGGGATCTGTGCTATCATGGAAATGTCTGTCACTGCCTGCTGAATTAGGGAACGCCATTCCTGCACATTAGCTATGATAGTAGAATAGATTTTTTGTTAGTACCATTCTATATCATCAAAACATTAATCAATTAATATATATAAACCTACTATACCTGGGTCTCCCTCACGCTAGTAGGGATCATGATACGGTAGTATCTATGACTGAGATCTACTAGGCTCCCCTCGCTCGACTAATCTGTGCACGATGGGTGTAGGCTGGACGGTACTAGGAATAGGTCTCTGTATCGCCTCATGTTCTCCCTGTTGGGGAATAAGAGGTGGATCCAGAGCTATGGTATCATCTCCCGAATGGTGGGGAGCTGCATCTGACTCCTCCTCATCATCCCTATCCTCCTCCTCTTCATCCTCCTCATCATCCTCATCCTCGTCCTCATCCACATCATCACCTACATCCTCCTCATCCTCATCTCTATCTGTATCCTCCTCCTCCTCCTCGACACTGGGCTGATCGCCTATAGGTGGATAAGGGTCTCCTGCCTCCTCATGACCCTCTCCCTCCTCTGGCTCCTCTGACCTAGATCCCTGGTCCTCATCTCAGTCTCCATGTCTCCAAGGGCCTGGATAGCCTGTCGGATGATCTGGTGGAAAGATAGGACCTGGATATGATCTCATAAATCATGAGACATACCTGCGCTGTGCTCCAGGCTCTGCAGAATAATCAGTGACTACATCCTGATCAGATCCCTCTAAGTCTATAGTCTCGATGTCATCTATCATCGGTCTCGCTACTACTCTAGGTCTGGGAAGGACCCATGAGTGTCGAGTATAGATGGGCACATCGGCTAGAACACACTGCTCTAGCCCAAACTGCCTCTGTACTCGGTCGAAGTAGAATGGGACTATGATGTGTGAATATCATCCCTGCAGTAGGCGGTTTCTCTGTAGACATGCTAACTATCTCTCCATACCATCCCATCTATGCATCCATAGGTAAGGTCTTCACACTGTCACCTCAGCTGTCAGTCTATCAAAAATCACACTCCAATATAACAAATCTCCAAATATCCACTCGCTGGTAAGTGGATAAGCAAACACCCTAGGTCGCTCGCTAGCCATACTCAGTGGAAAGCCGATGGGCCTGGTGCATGTGAAGTGCTCTAAAATCCACACCTGCAGAAGTGTGCATGTCATCAAACTGCAACCCTGTCCAAATACATACTCCTCAAGGTAGTGATAGAGATGTGCAAGCATACTCCGACCCCAAGCATACACTCTCCTGTGTCTCTCCATCGCTCTGATACACCATGTGAGACCCCCATGCATGTGCGTCCCTCGCCCATTAGGGCAGACGGCTAGTGCTATGATGGCGATCATAAGGCGTCTCAGAAGGGGTACCTCCCCTGTAGGATGTAAGAGCCAGCTGACCATGATGCGACCTCTCGTCTCGCTCGACATGACTCTCCCTATGCAATACACCTGCTCTCTCTGATGATCCTCCATTGACCGATGGGTCGCGTATGTAACAGTCACTCCTCTGATAGGAAGATGAAGTATACGGTACACATCCTCGAGTGTAACCGTTAGCTCTCCTACTGGAAGGTGAAAAGTGCATGTGTCAGGATTACATCGCTCCATCAATGCCATCAGCATCGCAGGATGGAACCGAATGGCTGGCATGAGGATCACATACCACAATCCCACAATCGACAATGTGTCTCTCTCTGCTTGAGTCAGCCGCGGAATCTGATCTCGCAAACTGTGAAGAATATGTCCCGCTGTATGCTCTCTCATGTATGGGAGACCCTGCAACACAAAAACATAACTGTAATCAGTACTTGATCATCAAAATAGCTCATGCAAACTGTTGAACATCATATGCCAACCCTGAATCCCCTCGCCAAGCCCTGACAGGGACCATGGCGCCCTGGGTGGGCCCCGGGTCAGCCTTCAAGGCCCGCATACGATCACAGAAAAGTCAAAATGCGTAAAAATCAAAAGTCAACGTTCAGTCAACTCACCTCGTCCAGTGGCTCGTCGTCGATCATGGCCTAGCGCAGGATCTCAATCCTCGTGGGACGCTCCCGTCGTCGTGAAGGCATGATGATGGCTATGTGGGCTCTGCTGCACTGAATAGTATTCTAAAATCAACAAAGTGACAAATGTAAGTGTCACTTTCAAAGTATATACTTTCATTTGTTTATCTTCACTTTTGAAACCCTAATTTTCCTCTATCATTCATTTTATCATAACTTGGGTTTGAGAGATGTGATTTTCGAGCCGTTTGTTGAGTTGGAATCGTATTTTCCTTCTCTTACTCTCGGGATGTTCCAAAAAGTGCTCTGATGAAGCCTATTTAGTGAACACCCCTCATCAATACTCTCTTACACAATTTGTCGTAAGTAAACATGCTACCTTGTTTCACCACCCTAATAAGAAAGTCAAAATAGGGGGGGGGCATATAGCTACTCACAAATTTCATCACCTTCCTTAGTAAGCATTAGGTGATTTTGTGATCTAACGTGTGTTTTGTAGGGTGCGGTTCCTAACTGTGTACTGCAGATACCGCTGGGGGCTTCGTCCAACAACTTATGGATATATCCTTTTTCAAATGATGTTTACTTTTCTGTACTTTAGCTTGCATATGCACGTAGTACTCATATGACTGCTAAAGTGGGGGCTAAATGTAGCGTCGTAAATTGTACGCACTTGCTAGGGTGGTACAATTTCACACCTAGTTTAGCACCCGCTTTAGTGCATTTTACATTTTGCATTGCATTTCTCCTTTAGCACTTAATTAATCAAATTAATTAGGTCTAAGGTCCTATTTCATCATCCTTTGCATCATAATGTTGGGCCCTTTCACTAAAGCGTGCCCTTTGCATTTTATTCCTCCAATACATCACTCAATCAAAAACCCTAATTAAGTCCTATTTCGAACTTGGGGGCTTGGTTTCGGGGTCAAAACATCTCGAAATCACCTGTAACTTCGGGATTCTCTCTAAAATCATCATATCCAACGGCCCTGAAAAATTGGTGAAAAGTTGTCGGGACCGTGGCGCCCGGAGTGCACATGGTCCCGGACATTTTTCCCAAAATTTTGGGAGCACGATCCAATCATAAAATAAAGCTTAACCCCAAGAAATTGGTGGGATATTCAATCTCTAGGTCGGCCAAAAGACGAATTTATGATCTAGGGTTTCCTACATAAGAGCTCTCCTTCTTCATTTGAAGGGATCCAATTTTTGTTTTCAGGAACCTCATATGCAGCGAAAGAGCAGATCTTTGAAGACTTCAACAACATTCAACATCCTTCTATCAAGCATCTATCAATTTCATTCCTTCACTTAGGGCTTGGAAGACATTGAAGAACAATAGGAGATTACCGACTGAAGATTGGCTTGTACTCCTCCCTTGAGGGTTGGGTATGATTTCATGTTGTTTTCATGTCTTTGCATAAGCTTCAATATATCATTTATTCATGCTTTAGATCACTTTGCATCTTGAGTTAAAGCATTTACATTGTCATTTACAAGCAATTAGGGTTTACTTTCTAGGTTGCTCTAGTTTGCTTTCTTGCATTTTAGGACCTTGCACACACACTAGGTCTACACACACAATACATTTTACAAAACAACTTGGCTATTCGTGGAGGTGGAAATCACCAAAGTGGGGGTTTGACTAAGGCAAAACCCTATATAGCCGCCCATCCCATTTTTCAGATATAAGTGCAGGTTCGGGACTCGGACGACGCCGCAGGATACAGATCCGGAGAGAACAGGTCGAGACAGCACTCTGTATCAAATTGCAGAGCAGAAGACTGGGACAAGGGTGCTAGGTGCCCTAGTCCTACCAGGACAGGGGCGCTAGGTGCCCTGGTCCCTAGGACAGAGGCGCTGGGTGCCCTGGTCCTCTAGACAGACAGCTTTCAGAAAGCTTTCCGACAGTGTTTCAGAGTGTTGAACGACAGTTTCCGGTGCAGTTTTTAGGACAGTGGCGCCCGCGCTCCCATCCCGAACATTTTTAGTCTGATTTTGACTCTGGGTACACATCTGCATTCTTATTTCATCCTTGTATTTACAGCTATTCATTGTTTAATCTCAATTCTGCAATCTTGTTATTAGTTCATACTTGCATTTTGGGATTAGGGTTTGAACTTGCATTACTTGATCTTACAATTTCAACAAGGGAATAGAAATCCTAATAGATATCCCATGGCTCTCTCTTTCACAAAAAGAAGTAGCCAATTGTGTGATATCTCTAGGCTCTTTCGTATTCTGTAATGTGTGTCAAAAGGTAGGATTAGGGCATGTTAACCTAGTCTCGCTTTTTCCCCTACACAGCAGAGAGCATGAAGATTGTGCACAATTGGGGTAACATAATCTTATATCCTATTTCCACCATTTTTAGAGTATATGGTTTCAGTGGAACCCCATATTTTCTCCCCTATCAGGTCCCTTTGAAGATTGGTATTGCTGAGATTATGAGGCAAAATGGAGGCCTACAAGAAGCAAAACTGACAAATAAAGGAAGAGGGACAATATTCTCAACAGTCACCATGGTACATCAATTTGTAGTCACCAAAGGTGGTTGGCTACATTTTGAGAAGTTCCTTTAGCCATATAGATTGTTAATGGCAATGGTGAGGTTTTCTGATCTTGAAGACTTCTTCAATGGTATGTTTAGGAAGAAAGTAAGGTGCGGTCGCAGAATTCATCAATTTCACTTCCTTAAAGATCTGATAAGAAATGAATTTAATGTGGATGAGCAGGAAGTAAAAAAGGAAAAATGGTTGGCATACAAGAAGACCCTTGATTTTGTCCAATTTTTTGACAAGAATTATGATCCTTTGAAAAGCTTTCACCCATTTATGGAGAGGATCAATTATTTGATACGATACTTTGAAGGTACAATGCAGACTCTAAATCAAGAGAAGGATGCTTTAATGAAGGCAGACTCTGAGATAGCCAAGCTTGTCTTCACTAAGCCCATTTTGGCCAAAGTCATTCCCCTTGGAGAGTATGTAATGTATAAGAAATCAGGATATAATGTGGTAATGCCTAGGAGGGATGAACCTTCTACGTCAAAGGGAAAGAGGCCAATGGAGGATGCCCTTTAGTCACAAGCTTCCCCAAAAAGGCAGAGGTTAAAAAATGAGGCACAGTCAAGTGAATCCCTATATTCTCCTTCTCAATCTCCATTATTTATAGATGATGAGCAAGTAGTTGTTGAGCAATTATTGCAAGTAGGAAGCTTAGGGGAGATTGCATGTAAATATGGAGAATTGCAAGAAGGGATGCCAGAAGAGCCAGCAAGTGCCAAAATGGACCTGACTATTGACGAATTTGTAGGTAAAGAATAGATCCTATCATTAAGCAGGCTAGTGATGAATTTTTGGTTGATAACAGTTTTGTAAAGACAAGAACCTTTCTACACTTTGTTTGGCGAAGGCATATAGGGCAATTTAAAGAAAGGTGTGAAAAAGGGGAAAGTTGAATGACCCCATAAGGATACATCTATTGTTGAAGTAGAAATAAATCAGGAAATGGTGAAAGAGTTTGAAGCAATTACCCTTGAGGAAGGGAGAAAAGTGATTGCAGATGCTAGAGTGCTAATTCTCCCAGAATGGGACATAGTCGATGCAATAGTTTTTGATGCAATAAGGAAGGAGACCAAGCCTTTAGAGGGAATGAATTATAATACTGACCATGCATCCCTTGTAATGTGGTCACTTAAAAGAGACAAAAATAAAAGGAGATATTTCTCACAAAATGATTACTCGGGGGGCATGATTGTGAAAAGAGTTAGAGACACAGGGGCAGTAGAAGCTGCTAGCACAACCTTAGAGTCTGCTTAATTTAGCATGGCAGTGGATGAAAAAGAGGCCAAGGAGAAAGATGATCTCCACATGAGATTACAGGTATTCCTAAAGGCTTATAATCAAGAAAACGAGGACAACATCAAAGGGGTGAGTCTTCCCAACTGATGATTGCTTCTTCTCCTACTAAGCCCCCTCCTTCCAGCCCAATTATTGAATTCCTTCCTTCTCCCATGACTCCTGGTTTCCAATCAACTGAGAACATTGAGGATGAGATTGACAGATTAAGGCAAGCTCAAACAATTTTTGCAAATAAGTATGAGGAAAAGATCAGGGGTACTGTTTTGAAGTTTGTCGATACTATTGGGCCATAAATTGTGCATATACATATGGGAAGGGTAATGAGTATTTTAGATTCTTTCAAAGAATAAAAGCCTACTTTGGAGCAAATTTTGGATAAATGGACCGCCAGAGAGGTGAATTTGAAGACTATATATTCTTTGTCCCAGGGAGAAGAAGGTTTTGATGTCATAATGAGACCTACTTGTGAATTAGCAAATGAGTTGTCCAGGTTTGTGGCAGAAGGAGTTAACATCAAAAGGAGGGCAAACGTGTACCAAAAGGAGTATGCAAGTGAAAAAAATGAATTGTTTTCTAGAGGTTTTTTGAGCACCAACAAGATAAAATATAAAGAAGTATGGATTGAGGAGATAGGTCATAAATTGTGTTAGAGAATTAATAACATTATAAACATGGATGATACTTCTTTATTTATTCAGACTATTAAGGAAATTGAGAAAATAAAATCACATTTCGGTTTTTTGGAGAAGGAAGTTAAACAGTTGAAAAAATCATTGAAGAGTTGGAACAAACTGAAGAAAAAAATCATTAAATTCTCATGGCTTGGTGATGATACATTCAAAATATGGGAAACCAAATATATTTTGAAAGAAATAGAAGAAGAGGAAGCTCCCACCAATGCCCCGACATGTGGCACTTCACGGGCAACCTGATCTACATAGGAATACTTTTTCAGAATCATTTGTGCTCCTACTACTATAATATTTTGCAATTGATGTAACTTTTGGGGGTGAATTGTGGTTACAATAGGAATATTTTCTAGGGAAGTCTGAAGCTTGTCGCATCCTATTTTGTATAAGTGGAAACCATGACTACCTAGAAGGGGATCACAAGAATTTTGTATGAAAGCTCTGGCAAAATATATATAGACTTTTGTTTTGGCATTTTGGAGGATCATTTTGTGTCTATGTAAAACTTTGATGGGAGAATATTAATATACAATCCAAACATTTATGAGCCTAGATCTAATGTTGTCTTTGTGTCTGTATTCTAGTTATCATTTTGATTAAATGATCTAGGATTGTTTAGTTAAATGATTTTCAAGGCAAATTATGAGAATGTCTTAGGTTTTTTCCTCAAGGACAAAAATTAAGTCTACTTAAAATAAATATGTGAAGATCAGTTCATATAGAATTTGGGAAGAATGTTTCTCTATCAAGGACCTTAAATGCATGGCCAACCAGGGCCTTAAAAGATAAATAACAGACCACTGCCTCTATCCAGGGCTACTTATGACACTTTGCGGACAAAATACTTATCAACTACTGAGACAATATTAATCATCAACTATGAAGGTTTCCTATATGTGTTAAACATCAATGAAAAACCCAATCTTATATTTAATTTAAAAACATGTGATGGCACATCATAGGAAATCATATGATAGATTTATCAAGAGGAGAAAGACAACTCATCAACATAGAAGTATGCATAATACTTAGGAAAAGAAACAATGAACCTTCATATATTAATCCTTAAGAGATGATTGCATACATAAGATGCACTTGAAAATACTCCATTATAGTCTGTTTGCACAAAAAGATACTTCTTCATTCTATAGACTTCCCTAATACATATAACTTGTAGTCCTTCTAGGCAGTATGTTTTTTTTGAATCCTAGATGCCTTTACATACAAAATGACTCATTATAAATACACATGCTAAGAGATATGAATGAAAGGACACACCCTTTCATTATCCTAAACAACTAACCAAACAATAACTAAACAACCTAACTAAAACATCAATTAAACTATAAACACAAAACTAAATAATGACTTAAGGTTTTTGATCCAGCCTCTATTCGCACTTCTGAATGTGCCGCAAATAGCCTGCATCTTTTGTAGGTTTTAGCATTGAATATTGCATCCTTGGCTGCATTCTCTATCATGCAAAATTTCTCTAACTCATCGGTTGTGTCATTCATATCAAGAATATTCATTTTGGCAATGGCTTGGGCTGCACTAAGCAAAGACTTACACTCAAAAAGCCATACAGTCTTATCCTTGATTACACCTGCATCATCTACCAAACTAGGAACCCCATGCTGAACAATTTACTAACATTCATCAAATTCAAATTTCAATTCCTTCGTGAATTCATCATGTGTGTCAAGAAAACCCTGAACCTTGTTCTTTACCTTTTCCCTAGTCGATGCATCTTGTAACAACGGGTTTAGTCTATCTCGAATTCTAGTATTAGAAACCATATTGTCCATGTTCCTCTGATACAAATCCCAGAATTCGTTAAATGCCTTCTCCATGTTATCATATCTTTTACTCATTAATACACAAATCAGCCCTGATGCTCTTCATCTACCTATTCAACTTGGTGTGTTCATAAGCTAGTTTATCAAATTTCTTCTTCCACTGGCCTCCTGAATTAGTAATTTGAGGGATCAGATGCCCACTCCTAAGATTTTATTCATATAAAGCCTTGTATTTATTTTTCTCTGCTATCTCGTGTTTCATCTGAGCCTTATTAAATTTTGAGTTATTAATACCTATGTCAGCAGTGACCATAGGATCTACCTCTCCAACTTTCAGGGTCATTATGTGACCAAAATCTTTATCCACATCTATGATTTTTGGCCTTTTATTTGGGGGGTACAAAGCCTATAACAACATTTCTTGTTCATCTGGATCATACCTCGATCCAATGCATATATCATTAACCCCTTGGACATTTAACTTCAAGTCCTTATTCTCTGCATGTAGTAAACTGTCAAAAATGAATGATGCACTCAAATCCCATCTTGGGAAAATAATAATACCTACTTCCACTAGCAACTTCCTTCCTCTCTGAGGGGTCATTGTCTCTATTTCTACATCAATATCATCTTTGAGTTTTTGCAACATTTCCTCCTCATTCTCTGGTGTGATGTTTGGCATTGCTTCCCTCAACCTCTTCCCTTTGAAGTTGTATAAGAAGGACTTAAACTCTTTAGATTTGATGAATTGATCATCTGAAACAAATGAAGTGTTCTTTGTCATCCTTTCATCTATTTCTGTATTTAGCACAATGAGGAGCTTATCCTGTGCTTCTAGTTCCTTCTCTTTCTCAGGTGCATAGAGCTTGTAAACTACCTCATTCTCCCTTGAATCACTTTGGGTTGGGTGTTAGGATTAATGACAGTCCCAAAGATACTGAGAGGGGAGGTGAATCAGTATCTAACTGGTTTGCAAAATATTTAAACTTATTAAGAACTTTCCATCCCAAAATAGTGTACCGGTAAATAAGAATTAATATAGTAAACAAGAACAATAAAGAGAACATAGAAAACACACCATAACACAAGATATTTAATGAGGAAACCCGGTGTGGGAAAAACCTCAATGGGATTTGTGACCCACAATATTCACTCACTAGCCAATGAATAAATATTACTTACAATGAGGGGCATGCACGTGTAGGAAGGCCAACTGCCTAGAGCTCACTGCTCAATAAGAGTCACATTGACTACAAAAGTGGATTATGAAATCCAATACAATGTACTGCTTCAAAGTAGCATCAACTATGTTAGGTTCAGTATCGATTTAAGCTCATTCTATAACCAAAACCTTTGTTGTCAACTATATCTCCTTTTACAAAATATCATCTATATATTTACATTCTACACAAAATGACCTATAAGATCTCATACATATATATGAGTCTTTTGCAATATGCCATGTCCACTTTACAAAAGATAATTATAATTAAATACAATAAACAAAAGTTTATTCTCTATCGGCTAGGGTGTCGGTATGCATTGTTGTCACTGTTGGTAAAGTGTTTGCCGATGTATGTAGATGTCTATGCTAGTGTCGATGCCTTCTGGTGGCTTTACCAGATGGGTGCTAGAATTTTGCCATCAATGACAACACCAACTATTCTCATAAGAGTGTAGAATGCCAACAATCTCCCCCATTGGCATTGATGGCAACACTCATGAGAAAAATCCAAAAAATGTTCCAAAAATAGAAGTCCAAAAAGTTACCAAAAATATGTGCTCTCCCTGAGCAGATGATCTCCTTTGAATAATCATTTTTCTCTGTCCACTACTCCTCCTTTGACATTCATGACAAAGGTTGTCAAAAATTGTTAAACGAGTGCAAAAATTTCACCTCAAAGTTTGTAACCGATTGGTTACAATCTGAAATATGTCTGCGAAAACCATGTTTAAACTCTGCATGAATCTGTTGTTGTCATTCAGGGTTTCCTCAGTCTGTTGGATCATGTCAGTGAGATGATGGATGTGCTCTTCCGGTGATCTTTCTCCTTGAAGTAATGCCTTAGAGATCTCATATCTCAGAGAGATAAGGTTATCCAATTTAGGACCAAGTTTATACTTAAGCTCTCTAGCATTAGCCTTAATCCTTGCCTTCTCTTTCTCAAATTTCTCCAATTTCTCTCCAAAACTTGCTATTTCTTGCTCAATAACTGATATAGGTTCGAATGAACCAATTATGTTATCAGCTATGTCATCTATTTCTTTCTGTACTCTTCTTATTTCCTTTTCTATGTCCTATGTCAACAAATGTGGTTTGCATGTTTCTCTATACAGCTCTTTGTATTCCAAAATTGTAGTATTCAATACTAGTAAAAGTGTGTTTATATGTTCTATGCACTTTTTTATTGTATCCTCAAAGAATTTATCCTCTTCCTTTTCAATTTTCTCTTTGAAGGTGTCCTCATTCACCTTATCAACTGTTATTACATTGTTAGTAATGAATTTGGACAATGTGTCCAATTTACCTAAAGAATCCTTTACATGGTCTATATTATATTTTGAATTGGTATTGTGTCATCAATTTCTTTGTAAGCCAATACATTATAGTCAGATATCTTCTTGATAGAGTCCAGGAGTACCTCTACCATATTAGTAGGCCTGAATTCACTTGATGAAGTACTGGATGTCTGACCAACTACCTTAATTGCCTCTGCACTTCCAGCATTTGTAACCATTTTTCTTGTGTTATCCTCTAGTGGATCAATCTGAGTTTGCATTTCAACTAGTAAAGGTTTGTCTGATTGTTTAGGTATATCGGTGATTACCGGTTTCACTACCTCAATATGTAGCTCTGCCTCTTTAGGTTTCTCTATGTTAGCATCTATACATTAAGTATTCATTCCAATGTCCAATGGTTGCTCAATTTGTAATGTTTTCTCTATTTTCTCTGTTTGGATCTCAACCTCTACAATCTTTGTCAATTCTTCAGCAATGTTTCCACTACCAACAATATCATCCTTAACCTCTGTATTGTCCTTATCCACAACAATATTCACTTCTTGAGTGTCTACATTCATGGTGAATAGAATTTTAGATTCAGGATTAGTGTTATCATGTGTTATACCTTTACTTTCAGTAACTGGTGGATCATCACTAGGTATTAGTGCAGTGTCCAGGGGTGGTGGAAAGTTGTCAGTTATCTTGATGTTCGGTATTCCACCAATTTTACCTTTCCCTTTGTCCTTATCCTTCTGATAAAATTTGAATATTTTCTTAGGCCTGTTCACTTCCTCTTGTTTTTATTTTTCCACAAAAAAGATATCCCATTTATCAACAGTCTCCTCTGCAATCTCATTTGCTCTACCTTCCATTAAACTCACTTGTCAGTGACCACTAGCAAAAACGGATCTGTTAACCACACAAATTAGGTCATCAATCTTCTCTTTTGAGTTAACCGGATGTACAGCTAGAAGTTTTTCAACTTTTAGTTTCTTGTCCAATTCCATCAATGCAATCCTCTTTGCATCTAATCTTCTATATAGTTCATTAGGCAAGTCATCCACAACTTCAATTAAGACTTTCTTGTATATATCCAGATGTAAGATTATACTATTTTCAATGCTTTCCTTTTCTGAATCTTTGAATGTGTTATACAATTTTCTTACATTCACCAAATTACCATCATCAGTTATTTCATTTATCAAATTATCCAATCAAGGTATGACTGGTTTCTATTTCTTCTTAGGAGTTAGTTTCTTAGCTGGTTGCCTTACTGCTTGTTGTTTCTTCCTTAAGGTTATTATTCTTTTGGGTGGAGGAGAGGGTACCAATGAAGGTTTTCTCTTCCTTTCAACTCTTTTGAATTCAACAGGTATCTCACTGTCAGAAGATGTGCCAACCGGTGAAATTTGTGCCTCCGGTTACAGTCCTTCTATCTCACTAGCCGATATACCAATAATGTTCATAACATTTTCTTTGATTTCTTTTACCTACTTTTATGCATCTCTTATTTATTTCTCTCTTTTCTTCCTTTTCTTCATTGTTTTCACATTACTTTCAATTGTTTCAACAATACCAAAAACTTCTTCTATTGGTTCTCTAGGTGCATCTAACAAGGATTTTGCATAAGTCTCATTTATGTTGAGATCTACCTCATAACCCATTTCTATTACCCATACAGTTCTAAGTAGTACAAATTCCATCCATGTCTCATCCTTCTTGATTACAAAACAGATTTCTTTATCATATTTATCTACTATACTCTGCAGTAGTTTTTCTCTAGTTTTCATTTTGGCTTGAAAATCTTTGAAATATTCAGTTATATTGTTGTCCTTAGCAGTACCCATGCCAGTGAAAGCTTCCTATAATTTTTTTCCTACCAGTATGTCGTATCCAAATTCTTTATGTCCTATACCGAGGATCTCCCTTGTGAAATACAACATTAAGCATACTAAGAGATTACCAAAACAAAATGTCCCTTTCTTATCACCTTTAATCTTTTTCAAATTATCAATGATTTCATCCTTCAGCATTCACACACATCTATTTTTGCGTTGTTGTTCACCATTTCATAAGCACTATTAATGCAAAGACTAGAAACTGAATTAAGTCTTTTTTAATGAGTAGTCTTGTAACCTAAAACCTTACTTATAAATCTCACATTGATGTCCTTGATGTCATTTACTCTTAGTGATTTACTATCAGATGTTGCTCCAGTTAGGGTCATGACTTTGTTGTTAGGGAATTTCTTTGTCTTGTCTGGTCTGTTGTTGGTTGAGGGTAAACCTATTACTACTCTAATTGCTTGCCGAGTGAATTTGCAGACATAGTCTAACCATAGAAATCCTCCATGTGCCCTACTTAGGACAATTCTTACTACTTCTTCCAGAAATTCAGGGATATTCAATATCTCAACAAAACATAAAGTCTCCACAATCTTGTGCTCGAGTTTAACAGTGCCATTTTCATCACAAATTACGGTTCTAAACATTTTTAGCAATTCCTTGGAACCTAATTCTTCAATGTTGCAATGAATATAAATCCTAGGGTCTTCAGCATAAGCTACACCTTTAGGAATCTTCAAAAATGATCCTATGGAATCATCTTGCTTAGATACTTTGGGAATAATTTTGAACATGGGCCTAGGGCATTTTACATTTTCCACAATAGTAGGGTTTGCAATAAATTCAGGAGCAAAAGAAGAAGCCATTTGAAAAATACCTTTAGCTGCATGATAATGTCTGAATGCTTGAAAGAAATCACTTCACACCTTCACCTTGAATGCCTTTGCTTAGATTTCATTCTCTCTGCTAATTTGAATGCTCGATGAATCAAAAATGAGGGAAAACCAATTATTTATAATGAAATTTATTTCAATGACTGCATTAAATGCTTGTCGGTTAAGTGAAAACTTAACACATCTTCTGGTAAAGAAGAAATTTATCTTCTCACCATCAACCGAGGGTAATCTACATGATATTCAGTTTGCTACAATACCCCCAAAGGGTTACTTCTCAGTTAGATGAAGAATCTCCTGCCAGTGGAGTAATACTTTGTTCTACCGGTGAAGAAATAATCTCATCAACATTCTATTCTGTCTTCCTAATCCATTGTTTTGAAAATTCTTTCTTTACCTCATCTACCTTTTCTTTGCCTTTCAAACTGGGTCCTTTACTATTTGCCGGTGAAGTCTTGCTTCTACAAAATTTTGCAATATGTCCAATTTTGTTACAAGCATAACAAGCTACATTATTCTTCTGAATAGCTTTTCCATATCCTATGCCGGTTTGTGTTCTGCATTGATTAGATAAGTGCCCAACTCTTCCACAAACATAACATTTCACATCCATTCTGTAGTTTTCTGAATTATGACCAACTTTGTTGCATTTGGAACATTGACTGGTGGGTGCATTGATGTTCTGATTGTTTCTAAATTTACATTGATTTTCTCTATGACCATACTTGTTACAGGTAAAGCATTTCCCATTAAATTTATAAGCACTAGGTTGTCTTACTGGTTTACTATGATCATGATTGTTTGCAATACCGGAACTTTCTCCAACTTAAATCCAAGTCCATTAGTATCTCCATTAGGTTTCTGACTTTTTGACATGTTATCAAATTCTTCTGAGCTTTTCTTGAATTTCTCTTTGTGTTGATTTGTTGTAGCTAGCTTATTTTCCAGAATTCCCTTTTGTCTCATAAGTTCAGTTTTATCATGTTGCATGTGAATCAGATCTGTCTTCAATATATCATTTTCATGACTGAGTCTTAGATTTTCATTTTCAGCATCATTAAGTCTCTTAGTCAAGTCATCTTCATTCTTCTTTCTATCTTCAATGTCTTTACAAAACCTCATAGTCATATCTTGCATTTTATTTTTCATACTACTATTTTCTTATCTCAACTTGTTCACAAGTTCATTAAGAGTTTCCTTTTCATCATTATCATTCTGCATCTTCTCATGTAGATCTTTTCTTTTATTTCGAGCTATAGTAAGATTCTCCTAAAGTCCTTGAATGAATTCCTGTGCAGTCCTTACATCATATTCAAGTTTGATATTCTTCAACTTCTCTGCATCATAGTCTACAAGAACTCCTTCCAATTATTTTCTTAAGTTCTCCATCTGTACCGGTGTTAGAATCTTCCTCAAGCTGTTAGGCTTTTGAAAATAGAGGACTAGGCTTTGATAACAATTGTTAGTATTAATGACAGTCCCAAAGATACTGAGAGGGGGGGATGAATCAGTATCTAACCGGTTTGGAGAATATTTAAACTTATTAAGAACTTTACATCCCAAAACAGTGTACCAATAAATAAGAATTAATGCAGTAAATAGGAACAATAAAGACAACATAGAAAACACACAATAACACAAGATGTTTAACGAGGAAACCCGGTGTGGGAAAAACCTTGGTGGGATTTGTGACCCACAATATTCACTCACTAGCCAATGAATAAATATTACTTACAATGAAGGGCTTGCACATGCAGGAAGGCCAATTGCCTAGAGCTCACTGCTCAATAAGTGTCACACTGACTACAAAAGTGGATTATGAAATCCAATACAATGTACTACTTCAAAGTAGCATCAATTGTGCCAGGTTTAGTATCGGTTTAAGCTCATTCTATAGCCAAAACCTTTTTTGTCAACTATATCTCCTTTTACAAAATATCATCTATATATTCTCTCCATATATTTACCTTCTACACAAAATGACCTATAAGATCTCATATATATATATGATTTTTTTACAATATGCCATGTCGCCTTTACAAAAGATAATTACAATTAAATACAATAAACAAAAGTTTATTCTCTATCAGCTGGGGTGCCGGTATGCATTGTTGTCGTTGTCGATGAAGTGTATGACAGTGTATGTAGATGTCTATGCCATTTTTAGTGCCTACACATGGCTTTACCAGATGAGTTACAGAAGGTTTCCATCAATGACAACACCAACTATTCTCATAAGAGTGTAGAATGGCAACACTAGGTCTCCCTCCATTTTTTCTAGTCTTTGTCTTCTCTCCTCCAGTTTCTTCTCCAAGGTCTCCATAACCTTTACAAGCTCTTCTACTTCCTTATTTTTACACATGTCTTCAAACACATCCTCCTGATCAAAGTAATCTCCTAACTCTTGTCTCTTCCTGCTTGTGTGGATGTAGCCCTTGGGATCATAATGCGTTCTAGATATGTGCTTGAATAGGTTGTACTCATCCACCAACTTCCTGTCAATAACCTCATATGCTCTGGTAGATACAATTTTAAAATCTAAGAAATGAAGTGTGCCAGGGAGGAAGGCTTTCTTGTGTGAACCTCCAAAGTGTTTGGCATTAGAGACACTTAATTTCCTTACAATATCCAAAAAAGCAATCCTGTCTGGTGCAGGCTTCGGTAGCACATAGTGGTAACCTTCAAATCCTTAGCACCAAACAAAAGTGAAGTTTTGACATGAATACCAATCACCCCAATTGTGATTAACCTTCAGATTTTTTTCCTCATGAGGCCTAAGAAACTTCTTTACATCCTCATAAAATAATCCCTACAGAGGCTCCCCAAAGAGAAAGAAAATCGGCTTAACAAATAATTCTTCAAATTTGAGGTAGTGAGAATTTACATATCTATAGTCCCAAAGAGAAACCCATAACTACACTAGTTGATCCTGTCCATTCTTCCCAACTGTACTTACATCCAAACCTTCTGACCATAACCCTCTAAATCTCCAAAAAAAATAATAATATGCATAAACAATGAATAATGCTTAAAATGCTTGTCTGGATTATCTTTCAAGTTCATGAATCCTTCCTGAAGTCTATCCACCAGGTATGAAGCAAAATCAAAAGCTCTAGGCTCATGTCTTTGAATATCTGCTACTAAAACCAACGGTCCTATGTTTGCCACATCAGGGGCTTCAACTCCTCCAACTTGACCACAAGCCATATATGTATATTGTAAATATTTCTTGAAAATAGTCATATCATATGGAGGACCATCTTCCTCTGTTAGCCTCCCCTTCTCTTCTTTGTGGATAGTGAGGTTCCAACCCTAGTATGTAGTATCCATTTTTCTGTATACCTCTTCCAAATCCACAAAAGATAAGGGCACATTCGCCTCCAAATCTACTGCAAAAACTTCCTGAATTGTGACTACTGCAAAGTGAACTAAAGCAGTCCCATCAGGCAACAAAATGCATCGCTTGTTTGTATCATAATGTCTTACCAAGAGCTTCAATAAATCAATATTTACAAAGACATTAGGTACCACGAGTTTACCCAAATTAGTACTCCATGGATCTGAAATTGGCATAGCCTCATCCCTGCGGAGGTAATGAAAAAGAAACAGCTTGTGCCCTTGCACAGTTGTGAGTATATCTCCAATTTCTCTGTATCTATCTTCCAACTAGTCATGAATAGAAAAATTAACCTTAGGTCTATGTGACCTAGCTTCTAGAGAGCCCATCTTATCTATCATGTCTTGATTTAATTTGTTAGGATTCCCATAGATACTGAGAGGGGGGGGTGAATCAGTATCTAACTGATAATTAGAATTTCTTAACTTAAAACATGCAGAACATATTATAGCAGTGTACCGATATGCAAGAAATAATGCAATAAATAGAAATGAAAGTAACCACATAAGAAACACACCATAACACAATATTTTAACAAGGAAACCCGATGTGGGAAAAACCTTGGTGGGATTTGTGACCCACAATATTCACTTACTGGCCAATAAGAGAATATTACTTACAAGAGGGGTCAAGTGCCTAGAGCTCACTGCTCAATGGGAAGTCTCACTGACTTACAATGTGGATTATGCAAATCCAATGTCTTGTACTGCTTTACAATAGCATCTTCAATGCCAGATTCAGTACTGGTTTCTGCTTTGTTCTTTACATATGCCTCTTAACCTATCTTTCGCATAATAGGTCTGCCTAATAATTTTTCTCCATGTTCTTAAATGTCTACAATGATCTCTCTTATATATAAGAGTCATCTTACAACATGCCAAGTCAGCTTACAAAGTTTTTACAATAATAAACAAAATATAATATATCAAAAATCCTGTCAGCCTCTGTGCCGGTATGCTTCCTTTCTCTGCTGGTGCCGGTGGTCTGAGTGCTGGTGTAGAGTGTGATCTGTTGATGTTGATGTAATGCCATGCCGGTGTAATGCCTTGCCAGTGCCATAGGATTGTAAGGTTGGCATCAATGACAAAACCTTCAATCACCTTCAGTGTCTCATTAGAGTGTGCATATGCTAACATAATTTTCTTCGAGCCTCACTGACTTCACCCTTCAATTTTTTTGTCGTGGCACTAGATATTTCAGCAACCTTTCATTTCCCTTTTGAGCTTGACCCTTCCATCTCTACAAATTCCTTTACTCTATGCTCAGTAGCTCAAAATATTTCTCAATAAACACCTGATATCTTTCTGCAATAACTTTGTGTGAAATGTTGTTATGCCACACTAGCCATATATCCCAAGGAGTCCAATCTTGTACTTAGTTACTACAATCTTGATGGATTTTCTTTGTGTGGAAACGAGCCTACTCAATGGATGCATTTAATGGAAGCCATTTTGTTAGCTTTTCACATCAAGACCTCCAATGGCTAATTGGTGAGACTTTTCCTAATGATTCAATTGTTTGCCCCCATTTGTTATGACTTTACTTCTTTTCACCTTCTAATCGGCACAAGCTATCCCGACCGACTTATCGGGTCTCAGGATAATAATTTTTCTCCTATCCCGATGGGCACTCCTTCAGTTTTGGCTTTGCTTTTTGTTTTCACGCTCCATCAGAATAACTCTCCCCAATGCATTCACGTTCAGTTTTCTTTTACTTAATCGATCGAGTATCAGCATAGTTCTTTTTATGTCCCTCTGATGCCTTGATGATCTCAATATACCAATCCACATTCTGACTAACCCCCCCGCATTATCAGCATAACTCACCCCAAAGAACTCCTTACAACTCACCATCCACCTTAAGAGTCCTATCGGGATTCGGCATAGCAAATAAGTTCTTCTTTCGATGTCCCAATGAGTCCTCCCTTAATGTTTACTTTATCGGTATAATTTACACCAATATCCCTGCAAGTGCTTTTATCTTCATCAGAGATCAGAATAGCCCTTTTCTATTCCTCCCGAAGTCCCAATGAGTCTCTGATGCACTTTTATACTTTATACCTTCGAGTTTGTTTTGTCGATATGGGTGATATTGATAGTTCCACCTTCTGATTCTCCAATTCATCGGGGTCGGCCTAACTATTTTTGCACTATCCCGATATGGTCTCTTTCTCCGATGGACCCGCCTTCAGTTTCCTTTAGTCATCAAGTATTAGGATAGAGTTTTTCCATTATTTCCGATAGGCCGATACATGTCGATAGACAATACCCACATTCTGCCTCATCAGAACAAGCTATCTCGATGGTATGATTTTCCAAGAGTGTGCACCATGTTTAAACATTACTCAAGTGCCTCAATGAATCTGCCCTCTGATTTATCAGTATATGTTACGTAGATAATCCTTCTTTTGCTTGCCAATGCTATTTCATGGACACTACTTATGTCGATAATTTTTACAATTTTGAACAAATGAGTCTTCTTTCTTTCTTGAGTGGAACCGCCTTATCAGAGATATTCTTTCTGATAGAGTTGCCTTATTTTTTTGGTGCATCAGGTATAGGGGTAACATAAATTAGGACCTCCTGACAACCTGATGTCCTTGCTATGCATACATCACCTCGTCAGATATCGGCAAGGGTTCCACCGATAACCCCATCGGGTATCGAGATAACATTTTTTCCTCATTATCGATAGTGTATGTTATCCCAATGACACCATCTTATTGTCACACTGACATATTAGGAATTCATCGGGTATCGATGTAAAATCGAACAAGTCCACCTTCAAGCGTTAGCTCTTCTTTGCGGTCAAGTCCGGTTGGATATTCATTGAGCAATTTTCCACTGCAATATAGTGATAGCCATTGGATCTGCATCTAACCTGCATTCCCTTTATCTCTTCATCCATTTGTGCCATGTGTCAGCTTCTGGTTCACTCGCGGATCCACTTGGACTACCATCTGAAGCTGTCACTAGACCACCACCTCATCAGTCACCAAGATGTGATGGTTAACCAATGAGTACCTTCATCATGCAGTATAGCAACAATTGTCTGATCATCCTGGACTTTCTCACTCGTTAACTCGCCTGAGCTGCTCTTTTGTCAAGCCCCACCTTGGTCACCAAGCCACGATGGATAACGTTCATGCATCTTCATCATGCAGTATAGCGACAACCATTGGATTTGGATCTAACCTGCACGTCTTTTATCCTTTCGTCCATTTGATAACCGATGCTACCCTGATGATCGAAGACAACTTTGTTGGGTCATCTGGATGACTTCAAACCTACTACTCTGAGATCCAAAATGGACCTTTTGTATAGCATGTTAGTGACAAGTTAGTCAATCACAACCATTAATTGCAAAATCAATGGTGTAAAATGTGCGACTAATGCACATGTTAGTCAAGAGTCATCAGGTATCGGTATAGAAGATTGAAATCGCTCTCGATAGCCGATACCTACTCCGATATGTTGAGGTCATCGGCAAAGGTTGTGCCGATAGAGCTCACAGATTTTCTTCACACTATTTCATTGGTCAGAGTTAACCCGATCAATATGAACAAAGGTCAAGTGAATTAGACGCATATTTCCAACACATACCACTAACATCTTTGAACATGTTCATGACCCTACTCTATGCTGATCCTCAAAAAGTACTTTTGCAATGAAACTAATTGTCAAGATGAGGATTGCAAGAATGCCATAGTACTCAAAATTCCAATCAATATGCCCAAGTGATGCTTTTTCATGAAGATACTACAACATATCACCTGTACATACAATCCACTAGTAAATGCTCTTATGATGAAACTAAAAGTGTCCATATATAGCACAAAACTATTTCGTAAAAATATGTGCTAAAAGGGTGAAGGTCTAACAGTAATGTAGCTTTGTGAAGTCATTTGTGCCAAGCGACCCATATCATGGCAAACACATTTGAAATCAACCACTATCTCAAAACACTATCACACTGAAGATATCATCATTGTGGTTGTTTACTATTGATGATATATCTTTCTTTGTCTGATATGTGTAGGACCACAATGGGAAAACACATAAATGACAGGACATTATGGTATTGGAAATTCAAGATGTTGGTGAAGGTTTGCGTCATTTATGTTCAAAGGATATTGAGTGGATACCAATTTGTGATGAAAATGATTCAATGACAGACCTGTGTGCAGCAATTCCACTGGGTAGATCGGATGCATTCATCAGAGACAAATC
This sequence comes from Cryptomeria japonica, assembly GCF_030272615.1. Lineage (NCBI taxonomy): Eukaryota > Viridiplantae > Streptophyta > Pinopsida > Cupressales > Cupressaceae > Cryptomeria > Cryptomeria japonica. Next base: position 160,431,223 of record NC_081408.1, on the reverse strand, counting down.
ATTGTGCGAAGGTGTTGAAACCAAATTTCTCTAAAAGCGGTACACTGAGCATGAGAGTGTTGTGTAGAACATGCATACAACAAAGATGTATAGCCGGTTCGTAGACACATTATTTCTTATTCTTTGTCTACATTTAATGACATTACGACTGTTGTTGATAATAGGAGAATTTTTTTCTAAGGTATTGGTGTTCATATGGACCAGAAAACAATAGGAAAAAGTCGCTGAATAAGAAGCGTGCTCGGACATATAAAAAAAAGAGAGGTTGTACATGCCACTTCATTGTTAAGGTGTTATATGGTAGGCCAGATGTGGCCATCTTGATATTGAAGTAAACGTTTCATTTAGACAAGAATGGTGAATCTTGTCATGGCATGGATGATACCAACAATGAATTGCACTCTCAATTTGCACCAAAAATTTTCGATGAATGCAAAGCATTTATAGAGAGGTTGTTGATGATGGATGTGAGCATTGATACTATTATGGACAGACATCTTGATGATACTATTTTTCATGACATGTTGAAGAAGAGAGATTCATTCCTCACATGCAATGATGTTATGAATGTGGCGATGAGGGTCTGTTCTATTCAGTCACGAAAGCATGTGCACAATGACACTAGCATCTTAGAATGGAAAAAACATGATGAGGCAAATTTCTATTTTTTTCCAGCAACCACAAGGTACCGACAGACCTTTCATTATGGGAATACAAATGGCTTGGATGCTTGACATGATGCTTCAATTCTCGCATGACTCAATCATCTCAATGGATTCAACATTAACAACAAACAAATATGGCGTAAGTCTCTTCAAACTTAACCTATTTTCATGTAGCCCATTTGATTTGTGGATGGTCATGATCTTCCTGTTTGTTGTTTAAAACAGTATCAATTGTATTCGTGTCTCATCTTCGATGAGGAGCAATTGGGGGTGCCTGTTGCATGGGCTGTGACATCGAGGAATACGATCGAGGATATCCACGTGTGGTTGATGGAGTTGCGTAGATGAGGAAAGGAAAAGAGGCCTGATTGGAGGACCAATGCATTTATCATGGATGATGCGAGTGTAGAGATTCAAGTGATAGAGTAAGTGCAAGAGCGAAATGTTTGTCTACATGAAATCAAACATTATGATATGTTGGTCTACGTTTTATTTCAAATGAGTAGGCTCCCGGCTCAATTAAATGTTTTGTTCATAACAGGAGTGTTTTTGAATGTCCTATCATACTTTGTATTTGGCACGTGCATCGAGCATGGTTGAAGAATGTGTACAAGTATGCAACGAAGGAAAAAGCAATGGACATTTTTCACCATCTAGGAGCGATAATGATGGCAATGCATGAAAGTGAAGAGAGCGCTATGGAGGAGCTGCACACTTTTTTTGCCGAATTTAGTGATCAGCCACGTTTTCTAGAGTACTTCTACAACACATGGTGCCAAGGAGAAGGCCGTATCGATGAGTTGGACATTACATTTGACTAGTGGCTTTATGACTTGTTACCTGGTTTGGTTGTTGTTTGGTAGTTGACATCCTACTCCTATTTTAAATTTCTTTTTTTCAATTTTTTTTTGGCCAACTATGTGGGCGAAAAACTTCAGGAATTTCACTCATGCTAACCAGGACACAAATAATGCCATCAAATCATACAATGAAAAATTGTAGTCATTGTACCTAAGAGATGATAAAAAGATATGCTCAAGGACGATGGACAATTTGTATTTTATACTTGAGTATAAAGTGGAACCATTCTACCAGCATAAGTGAGAATTTCAGTATTTTGGATTTATCAAAAACTACAAGTTGACACATTTGCAAACTAGTATAGAGATGGCAAAGGCAATTCCTCATGTGGATTATGTTCTAGACGATACTACTCCTAGTTGGTACTGGGTGAAAAGTCAGTCCTTGTGCAATTGGTATGTGGTTAGGAAAGTTGGGGATCACTTCTACATCTGTGAATGTCTGTAGAGTTTGAGAGGAAATATGTGCAAGCATGCGTTGAAGGTTGTTGCAATGATGAATAATTCATTCCATGATTCACGTGTTTCGGGTAAGTGGATGTTCGTGAATATTGATCTTTGATAACTTAAAAGATGTGTACTTCACTTTAATATCTTATTTCATACAGATCCTATTCCTATGTCAACTCCAACATCTGCTAATACTAATGAAAACCTAACACTCGAACCCATCGTAGATAGCATTTCTAATGCACATACAAATTTAGAGGATATGGACATTGTAATGTGGAATGTTAGGATTCACAAGGATACTGAGAGGGGGGGTGAATCAGTATCTGACTAGTAGAAGAACTTTCTTCAATTATAACATGAAAAGCATTTCAAAACTATGTACCGGTAAACCAAAATTAATGCAGTAAATAAGAACAACAACCACAACATGAAAGACACACCATAACACAATATTTTTTAACGAGGAAACCCGGTGTGGGAAAAACCTTGGTGGGATTTGTGACCCACAATATTTGCTTACTAGCCAATAAGAGAATACTATTGTTTACAATAGGGGCCTGCACATGCAGGAAGGCCAAGTGCCTAGAGCTCACTGCTCAATTACAAAAGAAGTCTCACTGACTTACAAAAATGGATTATACAAATCCAATTTCATGTACGGCTTCATATCATCATCTACTATGCCAAATTTAGTACCAGTTTAAGCTCTACAATATACATAAACCCTTATCCAATATCTACCTTACAATTCGCATATTAGGTCTGCATTAATCCTTCCATCTATATCTCTTAAATGATCTACAATGATCTCATACTTATATGAGTCATATTACAATCCATGAAGTTGGCTTACAAAAGGTTTTTACAATTAAATACAAAATACATTTAAACAAAATTCTTGTCGGCCAGGGTGTCAGTAATCTTCCTTTTCGGTGTTGGTAATGTTTCTATTTGGTGCAGTGTCTGCCAGTGCTAGTGCATGTCGGTATCACATGATTGTAAGTTTTCCATCAATGACAATACCTTCAACCACCTACAATTTCTCATTGGAGTGTGCATTTTCCAGCAATCTCCCCCTTTGGCATTGATGGCAACACTCATGAGAAAAATCAAAACTATATATCCAAAAATGATTTGCCAAAATTGTCTTACCAAAACTGTGTTATCAAAAGGTGTGCTCCCCCTGAGCTGCTGATGTCTTTCTTCTAATCATTTTTCTCATCTCCACTACCCCCCCTTTGACATCAATGACAAGGGTTGTCATTCACTATCAATGGAGTGTGGTTCTTGCCTAGATCCTTGTAACCAGTGGGTTACAATCTGATAGATGTCCGCTAATGAAAAATTTTGACTGTCGCTGAACCTTTTGTTGTTCTTTAATGCCGCTTCTATTCTCTGAATTGTACCAGTGATTATGTGCATTTTCTCTTCCGATGTCTTAAGTCCGGGAACTAGAGCCTCATAAATTTATTTTGTCAAAGAAATGAGGTAATCTAGTTTAGGACCTAGTTTGCATTTTAAATCCTTTGCCTTAACCTTTATCTTTTCTTTATTTTTTTCTAACTTCTCAATTTTATCCTCAAGATCTGCAATGTTCTTTTCAATTTCCAAAAATGGATCTGATGTTCCTATTAAATTATCAACAATATTGTTAATTTCATCTTGTGCTTTGCTGATCTTCAAATGTATGTATTCTGTCAAAATATCAGTTTTGCAGGTATCTCTGTACAGTTTCTTGAAATCCAAAATTGTTTCTCCTAGTGCCGGTAATAAGGTTTCCATTTGTTCCTTATTCTTCTTCACTATTTCCTCAAAGAATTTTTTTTCTCCTTATTCATTCTCTCTTTGAATGTGTCTTCATTTATCTGGTCTAGTGTAATTAGATTGTCGGTTATATATTTAGACAATTTGTCTAATTGGCTCAAAGAATCTTTATTATCTATGTTAAACTTTGGAGCGATCATTTTCAAAATTGGTAATGTGTCATCTATAGCCTTGTAAGCTTGTGCATTACACTCTGTTATTTTCTTTATTGAGTCCAAGAGTACCTCTATCACATTTGTTGGTCGAAATTCAGTCATTGATGTGTTAGATGACTGTCCAACTATCCTCATAATTTGTAGTCTGTCGGTTGTAGTGATAGCTTTTCTATCCTCTTTCTCAGGAGGATCTGTTTGAGTTTGCATTTCCACTTTGGGCACGATTTCTTTTTGAACTTGTGAATCTAACTATTTCTCTTCTTTTGTCTCTGTTTGTTTTACTATGCTCTCGTCTGCCAATTTTTTTGATTGTTTCTCAGTGTTATCTACCGGTGTTTTTGAATCTTTACCAGTGGTATCCACTGCCGATTTTTCTTTGTTCACCTCTACATTGTCTACTACCAGTGAGTCAGTTGGTTTTTTAGTTTATGTGGTTGTCGGTGGCTCAGTAGATGCAACAGTATGCACATCTGTGGTCTTTGTCTTCCCAGTGTGTAGGGGTTCATTTGATTCTTCAGTTTGTTGTTGTTCCCCAATTCCAATGTTATCAGTTCCAACATTTTCAGTCAGTGGCTCTGTTGCCACATCTCTCTTCTCAGTTGATTCCTTATCTACCACAATATTTACCTCTTGGGTGTCTAAGCTCATAGTGTACAAAATTTCAAACTCAGGATTTGTATCCTCATGAGGAGTCTCCATACTCTTTGTTGTTGGTTGTGTGTCAATAGTTTCTATCGGTGGAGTATCAGAAAGAGGTGGGGGTAAGTTATCAATTATTTTTATGGTTGGAGGTCCACCTACCTTACCTTTCCCCTTATCCTTGTCCTTTTGGTATACCCTGATGGTCTTAGGTCTTTTAATTTCTTCTTGTTTCTCTTTTTCAACAAAGAATATGTCCCATTGGTCTGCAGTTTCTTTAGAAATTTCATTCACTCTTCCTGCCATTAGTGCTACATTTCAGTGACCGGTTGAAAATATTGTCCGATTGGCCTCACTAATTAATTGATCTATCTCTTTAGTGGAGTTCACTGGGTGAACTGCAAGTAGTTTTTCTATTTTTATCTTTTTATCTAGCTCAACAATAGCTACCCTTCTAGCTTCTAGTCTTCTGTATAAATTAGTTGGTATTACATCAACAATCTCCATCAGAAATTTCTTGTAAATGGCTAAGTGTAAAATTACACTATTCTCTATGCTCTCTTTATCAGTAGTAGAAAGTGTGTTATATAACTTGCTAATGTTTCTCAACTTTCCATCCTTAGTTATTTCACTTAGAAGTTTGTCCAGTGGAGCAATATCCTGTTTTACCTTTTTCTTTGAAGTTAACTTCTTAACTAGAGGCCTAACTGCCTGTTGCTTTTGTCTTGTCTTTCTGGGGGTAGGTGAGGGTGTCAGTGAGGGTTTTCTTTTCCTTACTACCCTTTTGAACTTAGCCGGTATATCACTTTCAGAAGAAGTTCCAATCGGTGAAAGATGAGCTTCTAGTTGAAGTCCTTCCAACTCACTTTCCTTAATACCAATTTTGTTCAGTACATCTTCTTTGATAGTTCTTGCTTGTCTTGTACCTTTCCTCACTATCTGTTCAGTTTTCTTAATTCTTTTTTGTGATTGAATGCCACTCTTAATTGTTTCAGCATTGCCAAAGAATTTCTCATCTGGTTTTCTTGGTGCCTCAAGTAGAGCTTTTGCATATGACTCAATTATGTTCTCATCAGCTTCATATCCCATTTCGGTTACCCAAATAGTTCTTGGGAAAACTGCTTCCATCCAGATTTCATCTTTCTTTACCACAAAGTATATGTCATGTTTGTATTTGTCAACAATTGTCTGGGACAACCTTGTTCTAGATTTCATCTTTGCCTTAAATGCTTGGAAATATTCATTGATGTAATTATTTTTGTTTTTTCCATGTTGTTCAGTAGGTTAAGTAGTTGTTTTCCTACCGGTATATCAAATCCAAAGTCTTTTCTACCAGTACCAGGTACTTCCTTGGTCATATACAACATTAAGCTTACAAGTAGATTGCCAAATCTAAAGGTTCCCCTCTTGTCACCTTTGATTTTCTTTAGGTTTTCTATTAGTTCATCTTTCAGCCATTCACAGATGTCAATCTTAGCATTGTTGTTCACTAAGTCATAAGAACTTTTAATACACAAGCTAGAGACTGAGTTTAGTCTGATTGTATGAGTAGCTTTGTAGCCAAGTACCATGCTAATGAATTTGACATTTACATCCTTAACATCATTGACTCTAAGTGATCTCTTGTCGAAATTTGCACCGGTTAGGGTCATCACAGTGTCATTAGAGACCTTCTTAGTTTTGTCAGGCCTGCTACTGGTGGAGGGTAAGCCTGTCACTGCCCTAACTACCTCTTTCATGATCTTATGAATTGAATCCAACCAAAATAATTCTCCATGTACTCTGCTTAGCACAATCCTTATAACATCCTTGGGAAAATCTGGGATACTAAGGGTTTCAGTAAAACCTAGGGTTTCCACTATCTTATGTTCTGGTTTGATGTTTCCAGATTCATCACATAAAACAGTCTGATACATATCCTTGATTTCTTCATCTCCTAGTTCTTCTGTATGACAATGTATGTACATTCTAGGGTCTTCGGCATATACTACTCCTTTAGGAATTTGAGAGAATGCCCCTAGGGTATCATCTTTCTTTGCAATGTCGGGAATGATATTAAACATGGGTCTAGGGCATTTAACTTCTTCTATAATAATAGGGTTTGCAATGAATTTAGGAACACAGGAGGATGACATGGTTATAAATACCTTAATCTGCCTTTATGTATGTGTGCTTGAATGATTTGCTTCCTTCTCGCTATGGATGCACGTCCTCAGAATTTTTGCGCTCTCATAGATTTGAATGTTTGGTGAATAAAAAAGGAGCCAAAACACTTACTTTATAATGTTATTTTCTTCAACTACCACATTTAATGCTTGTCGGTTAAGTCATAACTTAACTCATCTGTTGGTAAAGAAGTAATTAAACTTCTCACCATCAACTGAGGGTATATTAGCATGTTTTTCAATTTGTTGCCAAACCCCCAAAGGACTTTCCTTCAATTAGATGAAGAGTCTCCTGCCGGTGGAGTGATACTCTATTATGTCGGTGGAGGAGTTACAATTAAAGCATTTCCCATTAAATTTGTAAGCATTAGGTTGTCTTACCAGTTTGTTATGATCATGATTGTTTGCAGTACTAGAGCTTTCACCAACTTCAAAGCCGAGCCCATTTGTATGACTATTAGGTTTCTGATTCTTCAACATGTAATGAAGTTCCTCTGAACTTTTCTTGAATTTCTCCTTGTGTTGATTTGTAGCAACCAGTTCACTCTCCAAGATTCCTTTCTATCTCATGAGTTCATTTGTGTCATTTTGTGTATGCATCAAGTCTATCTTTAACATATCATTTTCATGACTAAGTTGTGTTTTCATTTCCAGCCTCATTTAGTTTTCTAACCAAGTCATCTTCATTCTTCTTTCTATCTTCAATTTCTTTACAAAATCTCATAGACATATCTTGCATCTCATTCTTCATTGTATTGTTTTATTGTCTTAGTTTGTTTACCAGATCATTAAGAGTTTCCTTTTCATCATCATCATTCTATATCTTTTCATAAAGTTCTCTTCTCTTATTCCTTGCAATAGTGAGATTTTCTTGAAGTCCTTGAATGATATCTTGTGCAGCCTTCAGATCATCTTCAAGTTTGATATTCTTCACTTTTTCTACATCATAGTCTGAAAGAGTTGTTTCCAATTTCTTTCTCAAGTTTTCCATCTCTACCAGTGTCAAGATATTCCTCAAGCTGTTAGGCTTTTGAAAATAGAGGACCAATCTCTGATACCAATTGTTAGGATTCCCAAGGATACTAAGAGGGGGGGTGAATCAATATCTGACCGATAGAAGAACTTTCTTCAATTATAACATGAAAAGCATTTCAAAACTATGTACCAGTAAACCAAAATTTATGCAGTAAATAAGAACAACAACCACAACATGAAAGACACACCATAACATAGTATTTTTTAACGAGGAAACTTGGTGTGGGAAAAACCTCGGTGGGATTTGTGACCCACAATATTCGCTTACTATCCAATAAGAGAATATTACTGTTTACAATAAGGTCTTGCACATGCAGGAAGGCCAAGTGCCTAGAACTCACTCCTCAATTACAAAAGAAGTCTCACTGACTTACAAAAATGGATTATACAAATCCAATGTCATGTACTACTTTAGATCAACATCTACTATGCCAGATTCAGTACTAGTTTAAGCTCTACAATATACGGAAACCCTTATCCAATATCTTCCTTACAATTCGCATATTAGGTCTACATTAATCCTTCCATATATGTCTCTTAAATGATCTACAATGATCTCATACTTATATGAGTCATATTACAATCTGACAAGTCAGTTTACAAAAGGTTTTTACAATTAAATACAAAATACATTTAAACAAAATTCTTGTCGGCCAGGGTGTCGGTAATCTTTCTATTTGGTGTAGTGTCTGCTGGTGCTAGTGCCTGTCAGTATTACATGATTGTAAGGTTGCCATCAATGACAATACCTTCAATCACCTACAATTTCTCATTGGAGTGTGCATTTGCCAACATGGAATGAAGCAAACAAAAAGTTAAACACATTGTCACAAACAATGCCAGGTTCAGGCGATAAACTAATGGCTTTTGTAGGCTATCTGGATAGGTTCATGGTTGATCTTCAGAATATTGATGCCATGTCATTTGGTTTTAGTCCATCTAGTGATCCAGCCAATACAACCACCGAATGTATGTGGCCTTGGTTCAGTGCAAATTGGGTCCGTCGTCGCAATCGATGACAACATAGGCAGAGTACTACGAGTGAGATCTATCATGATGTTCAATAGCATGTCACCTTTGAGTTTCCCTTTGAGACTTCTAGGAGGAGAATAGGAAAGAGGCAATTGGACCAAGCATCGAAACTGCATGTCCTTGCCACTGCATCGGTTGTGTCTGATACAGGTTGGTACTCTAGTGTCACTTGTAAGTGGTTTCTAAACATGTGAATGTTGCACGCGTTTATTTAGTCATCATGTCTTGTAGTCAGTGAAAATGATCTAGACTTATGTGTGATAGTGTTCGACACCCCCTCAACACCTGGCCATAGGAGTCATCATCGGCTATTGGCTTTTGATGGTCTTTTATGTGGATAGGGATCATATAATGATCCTCCCTGATAGTAATTTTGGTATTATTTGTTTAGATTAAGCTTTTTGTTTGTAACTATGTCATTAATGTGCTTGATGTTTAGCCATTCTTCATTCAACCTGTTGCGTAATATGTAATAGCTTTGTTTATTGTAGTTGCATTGTAATGTTTACTATTGTTGTCCCTAACCATCTTTTATAATGTATCTTTGTATACAGGTTCGTTGTTTTTCACCCTTTTTTATCACTTAAATTTCTTTCACATATACGTTGGATGATAGGTGCAGATTTTATGCAACTTAATTTTTGGTATTACATTTTTATGTCTTCAATTTATTGAATGCTCTAGTTAAATAATTAATACTCCTATGGTGTCATTATGTCTTGCATTTTTTTAGTGATTAACACTCTTATGTCTTACATTTATTGAATGTTATAGTTATATTACTAACACCCTTATCGTGTGTATTTGTAGATTGCTATAGAGGTTGGCAAAGAATGATGAGGAGTCTGCCTTATTTTAGAGCCTCCCGGATATCACTGTTTCAAATATTATCTGAACAATAACTCCCAAATAGGCCGATGAGTGGACAACTCGAATGGGAAGACATTATATTGAGGATAATATGTACACTATCCACATAGAAGACATGATCTTGTTCACCAGATTGTCAACTCCAGTGATGGTCACTTTGTATAGGTGACTATGGCTAGTGTATTTCGCCCTTGCGTACTAGCCAGTCACTCTCCCTCGAATTGAAATTTAGTGTGCTGACTAACCCCATTGGAGACGTGGATGGTCCCTAGTGCCATACTCCAATGACAGTATCGAGGATGTCACGACATTCTTTCCATGGAACCTCCTTATTATGGACTACACCTGCATTTTAATGGGTCATGGTAGTCCTCGGCCAACACGAATATTTGTCAAGATACAGAGTAGATTCCCAATGTAGAGGAGGTCCTCTCATTAAAATTGTATAACTGCTCCTGTATGGTCCCTCCTATATGACTATGCTTTTTTTATAAAATAGTTCATTTCTAAGGTTACATAGCCAATCTTTGTACGTCATTTGTCTCGATTGTTTACGATTTATATGTTTGTGTCAGCTATGTTTACAATTATATGTTTGTCTCTATACACTTTATCTGTCTACAAACCAATAAACTTTATATGTTAATTTAAATCTAATAAATATAATCCTTTCTCTAAAGGAAAGGATGAAGCAATTCTGGCTCCAAAATGACTGCCATTGACTAACCTGTTGCTAACACACTTTATGAAAGGTCTTTTGGAGTGAGTAATCGACTAAGATAGTGTGCTAGTCGATTTCCTCATTTCATGTGGCAAAAAGAAATGGTGGCCACCAAGTCCGCCTATCAGTGAAATAGACTAACACGTTGTGTTAGTCTATTTGTGTTAGTCTATTGTACGGATTTGAGGACTGGTTGGCCGACAATTCCTTTTGCCACACAAGACAACGAAATAGACTAACACATCGTCTTAGCTGATTTGTGTTAGTCGATTTCGCTGATTCACATAATGTGTGGCTGCCATTTCCTTTTCGCCGGTGAAACGATGAAATAGACTAACACGCCACATTATTCCTTTTCATTGATTCGTTGACTGGCAAGCCGCCATTTCCTTTATGCCTGCGAAACAGAAAAATTAACTAACACAACGTGTTAGTCTATTTTGTCATGAGACGGCGACGTGGAATTGGCAGGCAGCTAGTCAGCGAATACAGCTAACACCTCTCACATATCTATGAAGTGTTACTTTCAATTTGAGTCTCTTTGTTTACGGAATACAAGTATAACTAACCTGCATGTTATACTCCACCTTATTTGTGTGCTAAAGTTTAAATAGTTAAATACTCATTGATCTATATTTAATATTTACGAAGAAGAATACTCATTGAGCTGGCTATCTTATGTACTTGTGATTCAGTTTATCCATCATTTATAAATAAGCATTTTTCAGTCTTCAATAAGCAACTATTATAAGCAGGTGGAAACAACTAACACTTCTCACATATATATGAAGTGTTACTTTCAATTTGAGTTTCTTTGTTTATGGAATACAAGTATAACTAACCTGCATGTTATACTCCACCTTATTCGTGTGCTAAAGCTTAAATAGTTAAATACGCATTGATCTATATTTAATATTTATGAAGAAGAATACTCATTGGGCTACCTATCTTATGTACTTGTGATTCATTTTATTCATCATTTATAAATAATGATTTTTTCAGCCTTCAATAAGCAACTATAATAAGCAAAGTGGAAGTTAAGAAAAATTGCCATCATACAATTACTGGTTCTTTTAAATCCATTATATAAAAACCTGTAACCTACAGTTAGGTTTTAGGTATAGATTCACCCGCCTTTGTTCGCCAAGACTGATTCAGAAGTCATTAAGAGAAGTATGAAAACCATTCACCATACAAGATGTGTAGGAAACCCACATATAACCATTCAAAAAGCATGAAAAAGTGTACAAGAAACCAATAATTAACCATTGAAGTTGTTTAAGTGAAGTCAATCACATTTATTTTTTTTATTTTTTTGAAAAGGTGGTGAGGCCACTTAATATATATATACAACTGGTTCAAGAAGGGCTCCCAAAGAAAAGAACCAGAAAGAAAAACTTCGGTCAATCACATTTATTGAAAATAACCATTCATGAAGCATACAAAGTGTTTTCTTAAATGAAAGAATATGTCTGATTACAAACAATTTGCACCACTTCTAACGTTTTATTCAACAGGAGTCAGCAATATACATCTAGAAAACTTTCGTAACAGTACAACACTCTTATGGAGACAGAGGTTGAGTATTTAAATGACTTTTGTTTCCCCAAGTGGTCAAAGTTAGGGGAGGCACATCATTCCCATCATCTTCATCAGTTACGGAGGCAGACACCTCTGCATACCTCTGTTTCCAGTAGTGAGCACATTGCGCACAAACATCTAGCATGCCCTGCATCTGGTCACTTATGATTTTGGTGTTTTTAGTGCATGCCTCATGCACTACCTCCTGTCTCTCATTTGCCATCTTTAAACTATGCACTTCCAGCTCAAGGTTCGTATTCTTATTATCCGATTCCATGACCTTGTTATTGAATTCCATGCATTTCTTATTAAGTTCAGTGCATTTCTTATTGAGTTCAATACATCTCCTTTTCACTTTAGTGAATCTCCATTCAAGATTAGAAACAATCCCCTTCAGCCTTTCATTTTCAGTGTGGGTCATTTCGACCTTCTGCATTAGTAGTTCTACACGCATGGCGTCAAACTTCATTATGTCCATCCCATCGTTCCAGTCTGCAAACGGCGGTGGTGGTTGTCTTGCAGACTTCCCTAAACCACCATCGGAGGTGAGAACATTGGGCATCCCATTCACCTTTGAATTCATAGTAGGCATTCCATTCTATGGAACAGATGTTTCGATGCCCTTTCTTTTTCCTGTTCGTGCTCTTCCCATTGCCATCCCTGCAAACAATGCCAAAAAGAAGTATCAATAGACAGGTGGGCAAGACAACATGAAAAAGAAAGGAAACAATAATTTATGCCAACACGAAACAAATAGCTATTTGTTGCATTTTTTGCATGAATAACATTATGTACAATGCAAAAGTTAACGTGTTCACTAAAGTTGACATGTTCACTAAATTGGGCACTTGGGTGGCAGGTTACCTGCCAATTGGGAATCCATGTTTTGGGAAGATAACTCCATCAGACACCACTCCTCGTCTTGCATCCAACTTATTACACATCTGCCATGAAACTCTAACAGAAGTCTGGTGTATTTTTATTTTTATTTTTTTGTTATTTTTTTTTGTTAATTCATTTCAGATTCAGTGTTCAAAAACAAACAATAACAATCGTATATTGAACTATCATAAGCTATAGTGGAAGGAGCACATAGTTCACAATTTCAATCAAACATTTTGCTTGATCTATATATGTAAATGAGTTTCAGGAACCCTATTGCTACGCAATAACAAAACCTATGCATATGCAATATGTTAGAGACCTTGAACAAAACTTGAACAATAAATGACTATCATCGACTATATTGTACCATCCACAATCATTATTAAAAATTTTGCACACCAAAGATAGGTTTCTAAAGTTATTCAAGGGTAGTTGATGGTGCAGGATCACCATGAAACAATCCAACAAATCAAGCCTTTACAATTATGTTGCTTAAAATAGCAGGAAAGGTTGAAAATAAAGTACAATTCATTTAAAATGTAAACAATAATTGAGAGGGTTTAAACTATGGTAAGGTAAAAGCCATCTAAATATAACATCTTCAAATCCCATCTGAATAGTCTATCAAAACTGATCTTCCACCACAATATCTCACTCTAAATATTAGGAAAGAGGAACAACAACTATGATAAAAAAATATTATCACCTTCGCTATCTGGATTGCGCAATGGAGTTGATGGCACCGTAAAATGCTTTACGCTTCTTCTCATTCTTATGCAACTCGGGAGGGATGATGCCAAGTAATTGTAGCCTCTAACTTACCCATCTGATCATAGGGCCACGTTTAACATCCTCTTTTTGTGGCTGGACACTTTTGCCAACTTTATCCTGCCACATACAAAAAACATCATATGAGTGTTGCCTATTTCATTCCATTGGAATAAGGTAAACAATGGAATGAGAAGACAGAGGAAGGGATCTTGTCATCTTCAAAACTTACCACAGGTGGGAACAGACCAGGTCTTCAATAGGCCACACTGCCCATGAGTTTACAGTATCTGACAAGACATCGACGAAAGGACCTGGGCAAGGCAGCTGGGCATTTGCATCAAAGACTTTGACGATGCGAACTTTAGCACAATGTCATGGGAATGGAATAGTATGACACATTACACTCTTCGCAAGGCCATCAACAACACCTTCCCCAACCACTACCCCAACCACTACCCCATCCACTAGTAGGTGGACTTCAACTTCAATAGCAACAACATGAGTATCTTCATTGGCGCACTCTTCTTTGTCTTCCACAGCTGCCTGCATCAGTAATGAGTGGACGCAGACACTTAAATAAAATTCTTTATACATGTCCATCAAACATAGGCAAATCAATTAATGGCAATTCAATACAACAGTACCAAAATAGTTGTCTCTCCCGACCCGTTGCCCCCATCGCGGTCACGGTTTGCATTTGTACAACCATCATCATTTCCCCCAGACTCTTTCTCAATGCTTTCTTCTATCGGATTATGCTGCAAAACATGACACATTGTACAGGAGTGTAAGTACACATTAACCCCATACGCCTACGAACACTACTAGACCAATGCTAATGAATTTTACACGACTAAGGCAATAACAAGAACACAAATAATGGACACAAACCACAACATCATAAAAAATCCTCTCTAGTATAGCACTGCTTCTCACCACCTGTTATCCAAAATAAGAGCCCAATACCTGTTCATCTCTGCTCTTATCCTCCAATGTCTACCCCAATTGAGTAGACTCCTCTGCAACCTTCTCACCACTGCATGCACTCAAATTTCCATTCAGCATCTCCTTCAGCTTCTCCCTCGAAATAGACTTTTGAAGTTTCTCGTCCAATACCGCGGCCAATTGCATACAAAAAGAGTTACTCTATAGTATAACACACCAAGTGATGATATAGCACTATATGTCATTCAAAAGGGCACTGCATTACCTGTTCATATTTGCACCTATCCTCCAACCTCTGCCCCACTTCAGGAGACTGCTCTATAATCGTCTCGCCACTGCATGCACTCAGTTTTTCAATCGTCATCTCCTCCAGCTTCTTCCTCCTAACAGATGTCCGAGAATTTGGACCTGGTTTTTCAGGAACACTACACATGGTGTCATCAAGCAACTGCATTGACTGTTCTTTTCTCCTATCATCCATCATCTACCCCAACTCAAGAGACTGCTCTGCAATCTTCTCACCACTACATGCACCTAATTTTTCATTCAATGTCTCCTTCAGCTTCTTTGACGAAACAGACATATACCTAATAGACGACCGAGGTTTTCAACTTAATTTTTTGGGCACACTGCGTTTCGTGTCATCCAATACCACAGGACAGTCCATGCTCCCTCCATGGACCCCATCAAAATCAGCCTACAATGACATGGACAAAATAGTCAACATACTACACAGTGGAATGCAAAGCATACCATGCAATGAAAACACACATATGGACAGGCCAACAGATAGTCACCTTCGATGACAAACGTGTCACCTCGTCTGAAGTCGGACTTGTTTTTTATGCGACATTCTTGTTTTCTTGCTTCTTTGATGAATCACATGCAGGCTCATTAACTAACACGTTTGTTTCAGGATGTGAAGTTCGCCTTGTTTTTTCAACAACATTCTTCTTTTTTTGCTTCCCCGACAAAACAGGTGCACCCTCATTTGTTTTAGGATCTGAATTCGGCCTTGTTTTTTTCCGCATTCTTCTTCTTTTTTTGCTCCCCTAACGAAATAGATGAAACCTCATTCACTGGTATTTTTGTTTCGTGATTAGCCTTCAATGCCATAACCTCCTCACCATGGCCTGCACCATCACTTAAAATCTAGGCACCAGGATAGGATAGGTCGATAAGTCATTCTTCACATATTTAAAGGAATTTAGTAAACTGCAAAATAATACGATCACTAAAAATTACCTCTGTTGCAATATTCTTTCTTTTCAGTAACTCTAAAACCTTCTTCCTTCTCGCCTCCCTAACTGAACTATTGTCGTACACTCGCATTGCTTCCTTTATCTCTTCCTTCCCTTCGATAGGAAGCCCATCATGTTTTTTCTTGCCATATTTCATGCACACTAGGTCAGTGACACATTTTTTTAACATATTGTGTCATACACCCATTTGGTATTCGATATTAGACTCCCTCTTTTTCAAGTGCATCAACGATTTCTTCATATGATCCACACTGCATTGTCCACTACCACATGGTTGATGACTATGTTGTGCAATCCTGAATAATGGAAGTTGATGTTCTCTTGCTCTATGCATATTAAGCCTCCTCAAATCCCAAAACTGACGGCCTCCATTTTTGGAACAATAACGAAAGAGACAAAAGTAGTGCAACCTACCATTAATATCTTCTCTTTTGTGATCAACCTATTGCTACGCATAACTAATGGAGACAAAGAGTCAAATTCAATTTTTCACTAATCAAGCATTATAAAGATAAACTAATATATAATGACTAATAGTGGACCTCCTTGTTACTCACCCCTCCTCCTTTTTCTTGTTCATGAGCACTGATAGAATCACATTGCTGTTAAGTCTCCTGCTCTATGCTCACCTCGTGCTCGCTATGAACATCCCCTTTTTCACTCTCACCGCCTGGAGCATCAGTATAATTGCCGTCATCTACATTTCCAATGGCCTCATCTTCCTCACCAGCAAAGCCACTATCATTATGTTTTTCAATAAAATAGCACACATCATCGATGCATTTTATGCCCATGTATATATCTACATTTCCACTTATAAATCCCAACTTCCATCAACCATGCCATGCAATGATGGGAAAAATATATAATGCAATGGTAAATAATTACCTGTGTGGTTGTGCAGTCACTAAGAAGCCGACTTGACAATGGGTTCAAAATTGGCGACCCAATTCATGACTCATTTAGATTTGAATCCCCAACTAGTCCCTGACCTGAAGGCCCATCTCCTGACTCTTTTAGATTTGGATCCCCAACTAGTCCCGCATCTGAAAGCCCAACTCTTGACTCTTTCAGATTTGAATCGTCAACTAGTCATGGATGTGAAAGTCCAACTCCTGAATCTTTCAAATCTGAATCCCCAACTTGTCGCGCATCTGAAAGCCCAACTCCTGACTCTTTCAGATTTGAATCCTCAACTAGTCCTGGATGCGAAATCCCTACTCCTGAATCTTTCAGATTTGAATCTCCAACTGGTCGCGCATCTAAAAGCCCAACTCCCGACTCTTTCAGATTCGAATCCTCAACTACTCCTAGATGTGAAAGCCCAACTCCTAAATTTTTTAGATATGAATGCCAAACTGGTCTCTCATATGAAAGCCCAACTCTCTCCTGGGTATACAAATTCGTTCTCTAGTCACAAGCATTAAATAGTGACAACACCAAGAAATACTACATGTTACATAATCCATTAAAACTAATTATCTTACAAGCAGGTCAATGTCACTTGTTACTAGGAAGCGAACGCAGCCAACTCCCGGGAGATCATATGTCTTTAGCTCCACTAACCCATAATCACAATCAACAGTTTTCCTCAACCTTTTTTGCAACGCAATTGACATGATTGAACTAAAACAAAAAAAAATTCAATTCATATTCTTCACACTATCAATAACACCACAAATGACATAGCCAACACACGACCGATTATTCCCACATTGCAATAGAAAGTCAGCATGTCATTGTGTTATGTACAACCCAGCTAATGGTTTAGCCATAAACTATCCATGATATTCCGTTGTAGAACATATTTCATTGCAATTACAATGAAATAATGACTATGATCCATCACCAACGCTGTTAAAAAGGGTTCCTATCTTCTCCCCATCCAAAATACAACACAAAAACTAGACTTTGTTAAGGATTGATAAAGAAGGATGCAAAACACGCTTAACGCATTAGTTGCGTCTATTCTGGCTCCAAAACAAACCTTTCCTATAGCTTGTTAGCAACAAGTTAGTCAATCGCAACCGCTAATTGCAAAATCGATGGTGTAAAATGAGTGTGCAACAATTAAGATGGTCAATCTATGTCATAGAATACACAGGGATTCATTATCATTAACAAATTCTTTAACGATAATTAATGGGTACAGAGACCTCCAATTCATTCTTCCAAAGACACGTGTCTTTTGAAATGAGTATGTATTCTAAAGCTTCAATCTCTTTATTGATATGGAAATATTATTATTTATTAAAAACTTAGTCTTAAGTTACGAAAAGAAAAAAAGAAAAAAACATTATGAAGGATATACACATGAGGAGTTCGTCATGCCAACCAAAGACATCTGAAACAGAAGCCCAAATAACATTTCAAATCAGAGTTGGATCATCGAACACATGTACTTCTCAAACATCACGAACATCAATAATCTAGATATACAAATACATTGGGATGAACATAAACACTCTCATGCAAACCAATAGAATATATACAAATTTATAACACATAGTTTGCAAGAATCGAGATTTCTGGTTCATATATTCAACACTGGTTTCATGACTCAAAGTTCCATAAATAACAATCGTACTGCATTCAGGTTGGAAAATAATATCTTATTGT
The DNA here is from genome assembly GCF_030272615.1 of Cryptomeria japonica. Taxonomy (NCBI): domain Eukaryota; kingdom Viridiplantae; phylum Streptophyta; class Pinopsida; order Cupressales; family Cupressaceae; genus Cryptomeria; species Cryptomeria japonica. The sequence goes on along the minus strand of NC_081408.1, from coordinate 160,412,741 downwards.
CTAATATGGTGCATCTATAGCATATAATATAAGGCATCAGCCAATAGCATTGTTCATTTTCATCATTATCAAATTTAGTAAAAGTAAGGACATTAATATTACATGATCAAGAATTGAAATTTATACATACATTTGTATCGCATAAAAAAATTATATACAACAATATATATATATATATATATAACAAGCCCCTTTCAAAAAGTTGCACAAGCCCAAAGATTATTAATAAGGGGACATTACAGTGTGAGTAGTATTAAAGAAGGGAGAGAGAGAAACAACCTAGGAACGTTTGGACGTTTGCCGGGGGACTACTCAATAGTCCTTGAAAATCAACAACCTGCATGGATAACTAATGTTGGTGGTAGTCTACATTGGGAAGTAAATGCATTTCAAAAGACAAAAGGAACCTACATGTTCATATATGAAAATGCAGTTTAACATTCAATATAAACTACCACTAAGTAATTTATATCACCTAAATTATATGTGTCAATTTCTCATAGTGCCAAAGTTGTCTATATCAGCCACCTATTTTCGTACTGTTGTTATGCGCTCAAGGACAGACACCTCTATTCTGACTCGAAATCAATGCTATCGTCTGACTAACACGCAGCTTAGTCGCATGTTTTACACTATATTTTACATTCAATGGTTGTAATTGAATAACATGTCACTAACACGCAGTAGCATTTGTCTATTCTCAAGCCTTGTTATTGACTAACTCCAACTCCAATTGTAAATTGCATCGTGTGTTAGCCTTTGTCTTTACCGTTATTAGCTGCATCAAATCACAAACCATACATGAACAATGGTCTGAGAGGTTGTGTCTATTCTGGTTCCAAAATAGACAAATCGTACAGACTAACAACATCGTGTTAGACAAAAGCATCCATCAAATATAAAACCTATGATTAAAAACCCACCACAAACATGGAGTGTTAGTCCCCCCATACTATTTTTTGTAGCCACAATAGAGGCATCCCATTGTGAGAGTAACTTGAGTTTTGTGCTAGTCTTTTCTCTGACAAACGTACCAAGTTTTGCAGCCCATGGCCTCTTCTTCCTGGCAGGATGTCGTCTGAACGTGATTCCTTCATTCGCAAGATTTTAATGTGTGTGTTATGCACAATAAATCGGTGGTAACCATGAAGCATGTCGCAGCCATCCTCCCGTATGTCCACATAATTTTGCGTGGGTCCTAAGGAGTGAAACCGAGAACTTGAAAACAACTCCACATCACATACCATGGGTCCGAGCACCACAACAAGTTGGCATGGTATGCATGTCTTAGAAATGTATGTCAATGCATGTCATTAGTACGATAGGTCCGCTCTCGAGCCACAATACACATAGCCTCCCACATATATTTGCATATATGTTTATTCTGCAGTTTTTTGAGTGTGATTAGGTGCTTCCAACTTGTGTCAAACATGTCTATTCTGGCTTCAAAATGAGATTGTACCAACAACATGAATCGACATAGATGAGACGCATCTATTTTGGCTCCAAAAAGGACCTATTGTATCAATTACATGCACCAACATACATGTCCGAGAATAAATATATATGCAAATACAAGTGGTAGGCACCTAATAGCTACATGAAAGAGAAAGTGAGATAAAATGTTCTGTTTCAAATTGAGATTCTTTTACATGGTCTTGACCTCCTTTAGATATTATGGTTTGCCTTTTGATGCAAATAGACTCCTCAAAATCAGGTTGTTGCCTGGTTGACGCAGCCATTCCTTGACTGTGCGTGACCTGCTCTTGTTTAGGAGTTGATCTGTTGTTTGCTGGCAATTAGGAGTTGATCTACTATTTGTTTGACGATAGCAAACATGTCACCTTTTTAATCTTCCTAACGTGGAAAAATTAAGACTAATATGCGAATGAAAACATTATTGTTGAAGGGCTCCTTGTTGAAGCAGACTGCATCTATTCTGGCTCATTGTTGAAGGGGGGTTTATGGGACTGCAGTTTTCTATGTCGCGCTGCGGCTTGGGGTATGTTGAAATCTGCCTCTATAACTCATATTTTTCCTGTTTCAGTTTGGATTTTGTTTAAAATCATCAGGGTTTGCATTATTTGTTTGTGTTTCTTGTTTGCCTCTATATGTAACCAGAATAGCTTCAGCCTATGTCGAATATTTGCCTGTTTTGGAGCCAGAATAGACGTATACCATCACGTTAGGGTTAGAGACCACTAGGGTTAGGTTTTCTTTTTTTCATCTAATGAGCACTTGCGAATAATGGAAACAAAGCATAATATTTCCATAGTTTCTTTTATCTATGTTTTATTCTATCGTTTTCCTTTGTATTGCAAAGGACATGTTTGTTTGTGTGTGTGTGTGTGTGTGTGTGCGTGTATTGCTTCATATTCACACACACACACACACACACACACACACACACAGATATATATATATATATACTAGCACACACCAAAGCGCAAACAAACAATGAAAACCCTGAAGGTTTTCAACAAAATCCCAAAAATCAGCCCTCAACAATGAGCCATCAATAATCAAGCCTTCAAAAATCGGATGCCCTTCAACAATGAGCCAAAATATACGCAACTTGTCAAACCCATATATATATATATGAAGCAACACACACACACACACACACACACGCCGGTGGTTGTTTATTTTTTTCTGGCTTTTAATGTGCGTGTATAAGAACAAGCATTTCATCTTTAACAACTCTACTCACTATGGAAAACTAACACACATAATTATGGAAATATACATACCTTTAAAATCTTGTAGATCTTCTTCACTCTGCCAAACCACAAACAAGGAACCTCGGTATCCTTACACGACCATGCTGCAAAATGATGCCTAATTTTTAGAGATAGATCACAAAATGACACAGCAAATAAATTTTTTTTATTGAATGGCTTAGGGTTTCAAATTACCATAGTCATCTAAGCCTCCACCAAAATCATTGTACTCTTGACACCTCCCGAGGCCACACTCACAACCACCTCTGCGATACAAAAATGATATAAAAAATTACAATCGAAAACACAGGGTTGACGAAGGAATCATAAAACTTTCATTATCTGTTAGGGTTTGAATTTACCAATGCCGCCATAACCCTAAACAACAATCTTCAATCATACCACCCCCTGTGCGAGCCCTACGATACCTCTAATACCTCAGCTTCTCCCTGCACATGAAAAAACTCGCATGTTAATAGGCAGCTCCATTATACCCATGCATGCGGTCAACTTTTGTCCTCCCCTTCGGAGCCACAGATATTTTGACAATGCATACCTATAACAACAATTGAAGTGCAGCTCCTTCGCCCAGTGATTCTACCAGGGACATTGTCATGCCACAATCGACATGAATTTACACCGTCGAATATTTTGTTTCGCCTCCACCAGTGCGTTTTGCATGTAGCGCCCGGACGAAATATATTTTCAATTTCTGCGAAATCAAGTTTTCATTCAAAATTTTTTAAAAAATTAATTGAAAATTGTGCCCATAACATGTGACCGTCGATGTTAGTTGACTCATGGATGCAATAAAGTAGGTTAGCCAAAAAATGGATGCATGGTCATTAAAAAAAAAAAATCCAAATCTGGCGGTTACCGAAAATGTAAACTACCTGGTCGGCGGTATGTTAACTGCCTCACCTGATGTAACCGTCGCATCACGGTGACAATGGCCAGGGAAATGTTAACCGAGAGCAAGCTTTTCCATCAAGCGCAAACTGGGAACATCATCCACGTCATCCCCGCCACAAATTCTTCCATGTCATCTGTGGGTCTCAGGAACGTCGCTCTCATGAACTTGTCGTACTTGAATGGTATGCCTTCGACATCATATAGAGCCATGCCGTTTTGGAGCCAGAATAGCTACAACCGAAGCTACTATGTGTAAACGTCAATTCAGTCAGAGATGTATTTATAGGGTTTCAAATAGAGTTTCAAAAAATGCAGAGGTTTAGATAAAATTGTGTAAATCTTTAATGATAATGGAAGAAAAAGCTATTATACGCTGCACGGAATGGGTTGGCATATTCATGCTATTTACCTTGGTTTCCACGTTAAGGTACAAATCCTCGATAACATCATTCTATATATGTGAATGCCCGACCTACTGCCTGCCTCCTCAATGGTGACGTAGATTTATAAAGACAACGTTAGATAAAGCTAACTATGAGATTAAACAGAGCCCACATAATTGAAAATCAAGAAAATCAGATTTACTTTAAATTGTGGTGTCAACCGTGGTTTCGTTATTACATAGTTAAATACGAGTTGGAGAGGTATTCGATTCAAGCTTTTGATATAAAGTGAATTCATATAAATCATTATTTATAAATATGATTTATTAACAATGATTATATTATTATTAAATCTTAATTTTTTAAAAATTATTCAATAATTTGTTCACACATCTATTATAACATATAATATTTATTAAGTTGTCCATCCCACATCAGTAAATAAGTGGTACGTTTTTTGTGTTAAAATTCAAAACTCTTCAGTGTAAAGAATTAAACAAAATTAAAATTTGCACTTGCATCAAAAAGAAGAGCAATAATTACATTGATAGCAAAATATATATTAAATAATATATTAAAGGGTACAAACTAAAGAATGAAAAATTTGAATTAGTAGTGATAACCATTCAGTATGTCACAATAAAAATAAATCAACATTTGAGATCATCCTTTTAAATCCCTCAGGATTCTTCACTGTACATTATAGCTAAATTAGTTCTTGATGATGCTTGCAAGGGATGTTGTGATCAAGAGAAGTTGTGTTTCTTAAGAGTTTCAATTAAAATCTACCTCTAATATCTAGACCACTTAAATTTCTAGGGTTAGTAGTAGAGTCTTGTACTCTCATAACCATTCCAATTCTAATTGTTGTCATGTAATGGTCAACACTTATACTCTTGATTCGCTTGAATCAAACACAAGTTTAATAGATGATAGGATGAGTGACCTTTTCTCAAGATTTGGATGTTTTACTTTTGTAAACATCACTTCAATACAATGAATATTAAGTGAGTTCATATAAATTATTGATTATTAAATATAATTTATTAAGTTTGATTCTGATGCCCTCCTAAATGGACAAGGTTAGTCTAAGATAAAACAACACAAAAGATAAATGAAAATCGTTAGTGTTAGTCAATCAAAAACTAATCTAAACAGGCATACCAAGAGAGACATTAAAATCATGCTAATATATCTAATAAACAAAACAAAGATTATGAGGCATCTCCAACTGCCTCTTAGCATGGCCTTAGCTCCTTCTCCCTTGTTCCTCTCCTCTCCAAGTTCCAAAATAGTGTAGCTCTCAGCAGCTTTTTGCACTATGGATGCTTATGGAAGATTGAGATTGTAGTATTGCTCTAAATGTAAAATAAAGAAGCTAATATACTAGATGATTTAAAATGATTGATTTTAACCCAAAATGACAAGATATTAGTTGATTATGCTAAAATGCTCTCTTAAAATGCCTATAGCTTAAATGCATACTAGTTTTCAGGATCTGGATTATGAAGGAATGAGCTCTATTTATAGGGAAAATGGAGCAATGGATGGTTGAGATTGAGTAATCTCAACAAGGGTCAGGATTGAATGATTTCAAATCCATGTGAGGGCTTTCAACCCAATCCTAGGATGACAAGTGTCAATGTGAGATAGGTTGAGAGGAGAGGGAATAAGCATTTAATGCTTGACATGAACTTGGGAGTTTAAAGTCAAGATTGGTTGAATGAATAAACTCTTTATTCAAAGAATAAAGATTTTATCCAATGGATAAACTCTTGTGCAAATGTGAAATGGATGAATATGGTCAAAACAATAAATGTTTGAGGAGACAAGTTTGAAATAACCATAAATGGTTGTGTAAGAGCCATAAATGGTCATGTAAGAGCCATTAGTGGTCTTGGAAGACTTTGGGGGTTAATTTGTTGAACACACAAAGCATTAAATGCTTTTCAAAGACTTTGGAGTCTTTGAGAAGTGACTCCATTTTGCTTAGGAATGTGACAATAATTAGGGGATGGATTAGGCTAATTAGGAAGGGGTTAGAAGAATCTAGAAGGGGATTAGATTTTGCAAGTGGATTTGGTGGGTGAGAGAAAATAGGATTTTATTAAAATAAAAATTCATTTATTTCAATAAATGTGTGCAAGTTGCATTTGTAGGAAAATGCAAGTGGGGGGGGATAATGATTTAAATAAATGTTTTATTTAATTTATTTAAAAGAGGAATAGGGGATTTAATTAAATAAACAGCTTTTATTCATTTAATTGATTGGAATTTGATTTAATGAATTAATTAAAATAAATTAAATAATTTATTTAATTAATAGAAGAATGTTTGGAGATGAATTAATTAAATATTAATTTAATTAACTGATGGCTAGTGGATTTTTAATCAAATAAATAGCGAATATTTATTTAATTAAACTGGACAGATTTGTGTGACTACAGATTCAAATTCTATAAAAGAATCTTAATAATAATAAAATTGATTTATAAATTTATCTAATAATTTGTTCATGTAAACTACAAAAATACATAATGTTTACTAGTTGTCAATCAAGCCACATCAGCGAATAAGCAGTGTCGCTCTGTGGTAGGCACAAATATGTGCTAAAGTTCAAAGTTGTTCACCTTGAAGAATTAAATAAAATAAAAACTAGCAATTGCACCTTGATGTGCAATGGTTACGCTAAAAAGACATTGCATGTCAGTAATTAGAGCCCATTATCAACATGCTCATGTTATGTGTACAATATAGAGAGACGGAAAGATGGATAAGTAAGGATAGAAAGAATAAGAGATAGAGGGGGAAGAGACAAACAATGAGAGAGGGTTAGGAGATAGAGATAGGGGATAGACATAGATATGGAGATGGAGATGGAGAAGGAGATGTATATTGAGAGGAGAGTGAGAGATAAGGAGAGGAGGATGGAAAGATAGAGATGGAAGAGATAAATATGTAGAGGGAGAGAGGAAGAGAAAGATAAAGATGAAAGAGATAAATATATAGAGCGAGACGAAGGAAGAGAATGAGAGAGGTAGAGAGAGAAAGATAAATTTAGAGATTGGGAGTATTATAGAGAGAGTTAGATAGATAGATATAGGGGTAGACAAATATTGGTAGATAACAAGATATATATAGAGGGAGAAAAAGAAGAAATATGGAGAGATAGAAATGAATATGCAAAGAGATATAGATATACATGTATAGAAAGAAGATGGAAAGAGAGGGGGAAAGCGATAGATGGATAGAGAGAGGGGGACATTTGTAAATATAGAAGAGGAGAGTGAAAGATAGAGGGAGAGATGATGAGTAAAATAAATCGATGGAGAGATATAGATAGGTAAAGAGAGATAAAGATAAAGAAGCAAAGAGAAAGAGTCATATTGCCAAGGCCTCCCCAATAATACATGACATGCATCCATTGGGATGACATCAGACCAGACCTCATCTTTGTAAGTTTTTCCTATAGAAAACCTGATCAAGCACCTCTTATCAACAATAACTTCATTCCCCTTCTTAAACCATGCAATACGGTAAGGGTGAGGATGTTTCTCACACTACAAATTCAATTTATCTACCATCTCTCTAGAAACTATATTCTCACAACTACCACTGTTAATGATAACTTGACATACCTTTCCTCCTGAGGTGCATCTGGTTCAAAAAATATTGGTTCGAAGCCATGAGTCATCAGAGCTTTGAATTTGTGTTTTCTCCTTCTCTGGGATTATCAAGGTTCTCCTTATCATGAGGTTTTCTCCTATGTTTGGGAGAACTTCTAAATCTGCTCCATTATTTTCAGATTTAGCTAAAATCACTCTGGACAGTCCTCCTTGATTTCTATCTTGCATGTTAAAATTTGAGCACTCAAATTCTCTTTGGCCTTCTTCCCCACACCTAAAATACATGAATGGTCTCCTTTGGCTTTCCCATCCTCTACCACCACCATAGCCTCTTCCTCTTTGAAACCCTCATCCTTGTTGTAGATTAGAGGGCTTTGGGCAGGTATCATCTTGCTTCTCTACTCCTTGGGATGAATCTCCCATACCATAACTTGAACCACCACGTGAAGGAGATGAAGTAACCCTTCTTGCTCCTCTATTCCTTTGAAAATATTGTCTGTTTTGTTTTTCTTCTGCCTTTAGAGCTAGCTGATAGGCCTCTTCCATATTGTCGATCTGGTGCATGCTTAATTCATCCTGAATTGAAAACTTCAATCCATTTACATACCTAGCAGCCATTTGTTCATCAAATTCTTGATGCTCAACCTGAATGGATAACTGGTAAAATTCATCTGTGTAATCTTGTAGAGTAGATAAGTTTTGCTTCAGATTTTGAAATCTACGAAATAGAGTTTGTGCATAGTCTAAAGGCAAAAACTTTTCTCTTAATTTCTTCTCCATCTTGCTCTAGTTTTTTATCTTCTCTTTTCTTTTACTCGTTCTCTCCTTTTGTAGATGATCCCACCAGATCATTGCATGACCCTTTAACTTAGTGCATGCAAACTTAACTTTTTTTTCCTTTGTCATAGACTTCCACTAAAAAAATTTCTCCATCTCATTCAACCAATCAATCAACTCCTCTGGTTTAAGACTGCTTGCATATTCTGAAACTTCTACTTTAATTCCTTCAATCTTCCCTTCTAATGCCTTAAGCATCCTCTCTTCAAAATTTCCATGATTTACTGGCTCTTCTTCAAACTCTTCAGACTGATCTGTATCTCCTTCTTTTGAACCTTCATCAGAATTATCTTCCCTTTGCCTCATTCTCTGATTTTCCATTATATTCATGAGCTCTGCAACCTGCCTTTGGAGGTTTTACATGTCTCTATACATCTGAGCAAGACCTCTTCCTCTTCCTCTCCCAACCATCTTCCTGCTCTGATACCAGATGATGTAGCTCGTTAAAACATAATCAATATAACAAAGAATAATTAGAAATAACACAAGTATAGATCAAATGTTCTTCATTATTCTTCTGCAACTCCAACCATTCTGCCATTACAATGAAAAAGTCCCTATTTTAAACAATCACCAAAAATTTCCTTTTTGGGCAGATTTTTTACAAAATCCAAAAATTGCCATTTAAGGAAATTTTTTAATCTATCCCAAAAATTACGAAATCTTCTAGAAATCTAAAAAAAAATTTGTACAACACAAATTAACAACTTTCTAATCTTAAAAAGATTATGAGCTCAAAATTAACTAAAAAAACCGAAAAAAGAGTAAAAGCCAATTTTGAGGCCTTAGATGAAGGAATCTGACCCTGAAAATGTAGGGCCCTACCGAACTTTGTCCTATCGGAAATCTAATCAAATCCTCAAGATCTATGTCCACGTAAAATTTCAGCCCAATCGGACAACCGAGTCAAAAGTTATGAGCCCACGAAGTCCCTGCATCAAAGGGAGAGATACAAAGAGAAAGAGATAGGTAGAGAGGGAGATAAGGAAGAAAAGGGGTGGGAGAGAGATAGCTCAATATATAAAGAGGGAGAAGGAGAGAAGGAGATATATAAATAGAGGATGATAAAGAGATATAAAGAGGGATAGAGAAATAAATAGAGATAGAGAGAGAGAGAGAGAGAGAGAGAGAGAGAGAGAGAGAGAGAGAGAATAGATAAAGATGTGGATAGATAGAGCTAATAGACATTCAAATGAGGTATATATATATATATATATATATATATATAGAGAGAGAGAGAGAGAGAGAGAGAGAGAGAGAGATGGATGGGTAAAATAAATTTAGATAGATAGATATGGAGAAAGAGTTGAGTTAAAGGTATCTAATGAAACAAAGAGAGAGATGAAGAGAGAGAGGGAGATAAACATAAAAAATTATAAAGAGTTCGAGATTAAGATGAAGGTAGAAATAGAAAGAGAGAAAGAGGGAGAGAGAGGGAGATGTTTGAAAGAGGAAAAATAAAGTATGGAGAAAGGTAAGTATATATAAAGAGAAGAATATATATGAGAGAGATATAGTAAAAGAGAGAAAAAGAGAGGGAGAGAGTTTCAGTTAGAGGAATATTGATAGAGAGATGGGAATATAGAAAGAGGGATTCAAAGAGGAGTGTCTCCATGGGAAGCATCCACCAATCCAATACATCATGTGCTTAAGGACTCAACAATTCAACTTTAAGATCTCTTAGATGTACCCATTACATATAATTCTAACATATTTTTTGTAGAAGATGAAATACATCCAATTAATAAGAAAAGGCAGTAGATAGTGATGAATAAATTAGATGCATGATTTTATTATGATGATGGGATCTAGAACATAGGATTGACGATGGTGGAATATTAAGTTGTAACTAGTTCTTTGCAAGCTTTGTGTATAAAAGTGTTAAAACATAAGACTTTTTCAAAAAATTCTATAGAGAATAATTGTTTTTTTATTTTGATTAAAATAAGATAAAATATTGTTTATTTATATTTGTGTATATAAACTAACGAAGTATGACCTAACGAACTTGTTCACGATGTTAACACAAGAATATTTTCAGGTGGTGATGATCCTACACTGCAACGGTTAGCTGCAAGCCTCCTACATGGGAGGTCTTAAGTTTAAATTTCAAAGAATTGTTTATATATATATATATATATATATATATATATATATATATATATATATATATATATATATATATATATATATATATATATATATATATATATTCATTTCAAAGAATCCCCACACTTTTCACTCAATATAACGTTAAATAATATTCTAATACACATGTTTAATTCATTTCAAAGCCTATTTGAATTAGTCCTATGGCTTAAAATGACCTTAAAATGGCTTGTAGCATCCGTTGGGTCAAAACATTTAAGAAAATTTCTCTAGAGGATCTAATTTTAAATGCACATGCTTATATTTAGGCCAAATTAGTCTTTTGGACCTACTATATGAATACCATTTTAAGGCCATTGTTTTATCCTTAAAACAAAATTGTAAAGAAGGTTAATTATGCTTGCCAATTTATACAATTTTTTGAAACATTTTCTCTCTTCTAATGATATACATGTAGAAGTTAAATTTCCAAGTTCTTTGTTTTTAAGATTCTGTGGGATTGTGTGTTGGAATGAAAAATAAAATTTTCACATCCCATCTTAAGGTTTTGTCTAAATCATTATTGTTTTGTAAATGTTATAAGGGCAAGTGCATATTCAATTCTGTCTAAAACAACAACAATTGACTACTTCATTATGGCACCAAAATTTATTTGAAAGTCTGACTCAAATTTTTTTAGGCCGGACTATCTGTTTTCACTGTGTTTTTGAATGGCACTGGGTGTTTTAATTTTCTTCTCTGAGGATTTGTTTGTTTTGTCTAGAGATACATATCTAATTGCCTGGTGTAGTCGTTTTCCGACAGAATCCTCAGCAAGACTAGAAAACCAACGTAGTTGTTAGTGGGTAGTTGATAGCTACAAGAAGATATTCACATTCAATCTAAAATGATTTGTGAGAGACTAATCATCAAGGGAAAAAAGTACTGATGAGCTGCTTGCAGGGAGGTGACATAGGGACAGTTAACTTTTGGTTTTTTTTTGGCATATTTGTAGGCAATAGATGAGGTTTGGCAAACCATTGAACAAATCAACTACGTGTCAATTACCAATAGACTTGTGTTAGGGGAGAGCGAGAGAGAGAGAGAGAGAGAGAGAGAGAGAGAGAGAGAGAGAGAGAGATGAAAATGTCAATAGAATTATAGAACTAAACATATTAAGTACAATTAATTGGGGGAAGTAATGACTCCCAGCGAAGCAAAGATACAAGATTCATAACACGTAAAATCTAAGTTAATTTTGTATGTAAGATACAAGGATACAAGATTCATAACATGTAAAATCTAAGTTAATTTTGTATGTAAGATACAAGGATACTAGATTCATAACACATAAAATTTAAGTTAAATTTGTATGTAAGATACAAGTAAACTTGTTACAATGAACTCATTCAAGTCTAGATAAATTTGTGTTAGCATATGATGTTATTATAGGAAAGTTGTGTTTATATGATAATTTATTGGGTGGAAATTTATTTTTAAAATTAGCCTAAATTTTGGTAATATGTTTTGAGTGTTATATTAGATACCAAGACTATAAATATATGTATCTATTAACCATTCAATAACATATTTGATAATTTCTAACTGATTTAAAATAATTGATTAATCATCTATGCATTTGATATGATTAACATAAATACACTTAAAATATATTAATTTCAATTATTATAATTTTTCTTAAACAATTAGAAATCCCTTCAATATTTTGAAGGCATTATCTAAAACTTGAAACATATATTCTCAAGTTATTGGAACAAATCACACTATTTAAAATATATTATGTTAATTTTTTATTATAATATTCACACAAAATTATAATTGTCTTCAATTTTTTTTAAAAGCATAAATCTAATTCTCTCAAAAAAATCAAAGAAATATAAACCCATCTTTTATTTGTCAATCATTGGTTGCATGTTTTTTTTGATTTTTTGTTCATAAATAAAATATACTATAATATTATAATTTATAATTTAATAAATATAATTAAATTATATTTATATTTTAATTTAATTTATTTGATATAAAAATATATTAATTATTAAGTATAATTTTTTTTTTTTAAATAATTTTTATTATAGAATATGATATACTACTAAAATAATTTATAATTATATTATACATAATTTAATTTCTATCACACAACAAAAATATGTATTATATTATATTTTTGTATTTAATAACTTTTAACCATATAAATTCTTATTGGATCATGGGAATCAGATTATCTTATCCAGGAAACTTTCTTATTAATGTTTTAATTGGATGCTATTAATTTTTATTAAATCAAAGGATGCACCTTTTAATCAAATGTCTGATGGAGGAAATTGAATTTTTTCCTATTAAAGTTTAATTATTTTTTATTAAATCGAAGGATGTATTTTTTAATTATGATGGAGGAAATCAATTTTTTCCTTGTTAAAGTTCAAACTCTACCTATCTTTTGGGACACAAAAATTCAATACTAGGCATTCTTGAATAAATAAAAAACTATGTCACCAAGTATAGTGTGAAAAGCGGTGTTCTGCAATGCTGAAATAGTGGACAGACGATGGTAAGTTGAAATAGTGGATGACAAATGATGGTATAAAACAAATGAATGACTAATATAAACAAAATTATGAAATAATGCAATGGAGTCTACAGACATCCGAAAAAAGACATGATAGCATAGTTAGAAGGCGACACGTAATGATAAATGAGAAAAACAACCATTCATGTCAGGACAAAAATGAAAAATTTATGAGGAACGGTGATGATCATCTAGATGGTCTTGCAAGTCCTGAATGACAATGTCCACCATTGTTAGACCATTTGAGCTCTGTCCATCTCATATAAAGAAATGCCTTCAGCGTAAATAGTAGCAATTGCACCATGGTGTGCAATAGGTACGCTGAAAAGGTGTGGAAAGGCAGTAAGGTAAAAAATGATCTATTTTTCAAATACATTTGTGTATCACATGAGGTCAATTGGTAGGACATTTAGTGAAGGATGTTATTTATGCAATAAGAGTGTCAATGGAGAAGTGATAGCTTCAAATCAATTATGCTTCCAATTACGAGGATTTGAACATGGGTGAAAGTAAACCTACAAATCAAAATGATAAGTAGGTCTTAAGAGGGGGGAAGTTAGGGATGAAAAGAGGAAGAGATAGAGGCAGGAAGAGTGTGTGAGAGAGAGAGGGGTAAGGGTATAGATATAGAGAAGAAGATAGAGATCGAGATGGAAATGAAGATGTAGAGGAAGAGATTAAGAGAGAGGATTAAGGTATAGATCTAGAGTTGGAATAGATTCATATATATATAGAGAGAGAGGAGTGATATAAAGAGAGGGGCAAAGAGAGGGAGAGATACAAAGAGAGGATTTGGGTATAGGTAGAGATTGAAGAGACACAAATGTAGAGAGGGAGATATAAGGAGTGATATATTTTATAATGTAAATTAATCTAATAATAATATATGAAAAATAATTAATTATTACTTCTATTTAACAATATATAATATATACAAATAAATATAATATCTATACAATTTAATAATATAATTAAAGATTAAGCATACATTGCAATAAAATATATCATATATAGAAAAGTGGACTTGTGGGGAATGTTAAATGTGATTTTGTATTGTTATCCTTTTGCTAGACATAATAAAATCCAATATGATTAAAATAATAATAATAATTAAAAAGAATGTCTTTTATTTTCAAACTTGAATCTAAATTAAATAATAAAATAGAACAAAACTAAATGTAAAGTCAAAATGTATCAAAATCAAAATATTAATAAAAATTATAATTTAAAAAAATTTAAAATAGTAATTATTTTCAATATTAAAATTAAATACTTTATTTTAATATTTTTTAAAATAAATTATTTTAATAAATGATAGTTTTAGAATCAACTATGAATCCATTTATAGGATCAAAACACAACTAAAATCAATCGTCTAAATCAGAGATGCCCATGGATAGAGAGAGGGAGATGTGTTAGATATAGAGGGGGAGAAAGGAAGATAGAAGAAGAGAGGGAAGAGGGGAAAATAGAGAGAGAGAGAGAGAGAGAGAGAGAGAGAGAGAGAGAGAGAGAGAGAGAGAAGAGAGAGAGAGAGAGAGAGAGAGAGAGAGAGAGAGAGAGAGAGAGAGAGAGAGAGAGAGAGAGAGAGAGAGAGAAGAGAGAGAGGATATAATAGATAGAGGGTGATAAAGAGAGATATAGATGGATAGATAAGGGGGGGATAGGGGGATTTAGACGTAGAGAAATATATGCATCAATAGAGGAATTAGAGGAAGGCCAATTAGGAGATTTTTAGTGTATTAGTTGCAAACATTTATGGAGTACATGGGGTCAAGGGTTAGGCTATTTAGCAAATGATGTTATTTGTACAATAAAGGTCTTAATGGAGAAGTGACATCTTCAATCAACTAGATCCTTCAAACATGACCAAAAAAAACCTTTCAATTGTGTAGTTAAATTTATGTACTACATTATATAGCGGTGTCCAAAAAGACTTTCAATCATGAAATTAAATATATGTACTACATTATATAGTGGGTGTCCATGAGGCATACAATTACATTTATAGTCTAAATCTCCAAATTTTTCTTAATGACCAATAATACTATCACATTATGTATATAATTTGTGCTAATAGTCTTCATTGATAGTTTTATACGTAACTATCACTCTATCTATATTGAGCAAAGTCTCTAGATGTACCCTAAGACTCGTTCATGTCAAAATATTTTTAGAATCTTGGTAAAGGATAAATCACAATAAATTTACTCTCTTGATGAGCTACTAATATTATTTTAGATTTATATTTTTGGAAAAATAACTATACAATATTTTTTATTACTTATAAGAATTAATTATATTTTAAATTAATTGTTTAAGAGAAGGTTGTGACAATATAAGTGGTAAATAAGATTTATCTTCATTGTAATGTTCTCTCCTTTCCAATTCATTAAAGAATATTTTAGTTCTAAATAATAATCTTGAAAAATTTCTTAAAAATGTGCAATCTTTGGTCCCCTTAGTTTGATGATCAAATTATCCACTTGAGTTCCATGCAACTTTTTCAAGGGTTGACATTCTTTTTTTCTAGACACTTCTAGTTCTTTCCCTTAAAACAATCCATCTCCTCTTTCTTACCAAGATACTTTTAATTGTTATAGGTTATCTTGGTCTACTACCATTCTTTCATTTTTCTTCTCTAGCTATCTTATCTTGATCATGAATCATGGATTAAGATCTAAAACATTAATAGTAAAAGAAAATCTACATAATCAAACCCAAAAATATTGCCAAGCTAACTTTTGTTGTAAATTGAATTATTAATAAGTTACTTGGTTTACAATAATCCTTTCATTTCTTACATATCTCATTATTCTGATTGATCATGGAGTACAATTCAAAACATTAATATTAAAAAATGACATAATCAAATGTAAAATCTTGTGAAAGTATAATCTTTCTTACAGTTTGAGTTTTAATCAAAATTCACTGTAATTTGTTTCGATCAATTTTAAAAATAAAGAGCATCTCTCTTCTTTGTCAATATAAAAATTCCTTCTAGCTTGAGGATGGCAAAGTAAAACATCATACATCAAAACTTGGGTCTTACACACAATTTAACAATCCATTCTCTTAATCATGAAACTACTAAGTAGACCCAAATATGTTGATTAAAATTTTGCAAATGATGTTAAGGATTTTAGATAACATACAATCAAATCAAAGGTTAAGAACATATCAAACCATAATCAGACTCTATTACAAATAAAATCATTTTTTTTTTGTGATAGGTAGAGATGGGGATCTAAAGAGAGAGAGATGAATGGGTGAAGAGTGAGAGAGGGGGGGGGTAAGGAGATAGATATAGAGATGGAGATGGAGAAGGAGAGGTAAAGATAAATATAAAGAGGAGAGAGGGAAGAAATAAATATATAAAGAGGGAAAGAAGGAAAGAATAGGAGAGGGAGATATAAATAGAAAGATAAACATATAAAGTTATATAGAGAAACAAGTGAAGAGGGGGGAATATATAGGGTGAAGAGGTAAGAAGAAAGATATAGAGGGAGAGATAGAAGATGAAATATGGAGGCATAAAGATAGAGATAAAAGTAGATAGATATAGAGGTCTAGGAAGAGAGGGAGGAGAGAGAGAGAGAGAGAGAGAGAGGAGAGAGAGAGAGAGAGAGAGAGAGAGAGAGAGAGAGAGAGAGAGAGAGAGAGAGAGAGAGAGAGAGAGAGAGAGAGAGAGAGAGAGAGAGAGAGAGAGAGAGAGAGAGTTGGAGAGAGTTGTTTACTATGAGTAGAGAGGTACATAAAAAGACCTTTCTATTTTAATTTCATGTATCAAAGTATTTTTTTTTTCAAACAAGATTTTAATTATAGGGAATATTTATTGATTGAGAATCAAATTAAACTTTTTATTACATATATTATTTTTTCATTTATTGAGTTTAGATAAAATTTTAATTGTGGTTATATTTTTTAGATAAGATCACCAATACAATCATGTCTCCCATTTTCAAAATTTAAATTTGTATCCTCAGGTTAAAATAATTTTCTACATCAACAACAATTAATCTCTTAGTTCAATCTATAAGCAATATCTATTATCAAGTACACTTTGAGTACATTATCTAACATATCTAATTTTTGGCATACATCAAGCTTCATCAACAATCAACAATCATCTTAGTGACATTCATTACCACCTCACATTGACATCTATTACAAATTTAATTATTTTATTATTAATCCTTGCATGAGAAGCTGTATAATACTCTTTGACACGACCATTAATTTACCATAATAATTAATAGGAAAATATATATTGATCTATTTCTACTCTAACATAATTATAAAACTTATAATTAAATTTCATCCCTAAACAAAAAATTTTGAATTTCAATTATCTCAAACTTCTAAATAACAATTAAATACTATTTTATACTTATATTATTTATATAATTAAGTTTACTATTCATATATAATAATAATTAAATATTTATATTTGTCTTGTGAATAATAAATAATAATAAATAAAAAAACCAAAAAAATGGCTCAGCAAAAATCCGGACCCACAAAAATAGGGTTGCAGAAAACCGCGATAGCAAATTGGAAAGGAACCAAGCAGAAGAAAATAGTTGTCAAGCACGCTTCTGTGCTATCAGGGCAACCCCAAAAATTTGCGCATTTCAACAAAGTAGGATCAACAAACAGATTTGAGGCCTTAAAAACCTGCACTATGGGAGCAAACTCCATTCTAGTTTCCTTAAACCAGAGGTGCAAAGATCTGGCTAGGGTTGTCCGGGGTCTTCCAATCAGTTCTGAGGCCTTGAAAGATATTAATCATGCCCCCTCTTCCAAAATCTTTGACCGGGAAAGAATTCAACAGAACCCTAGAAAGACTCTCGGCTCCCATCATAGGACAGGAATGGGTTTGTCCAATAGACGAACGCCTCATAAGCCTTCACCTCCAACTAATTGTGTCGCTACTGGAGTGAACTGGATAAAATTAGGAGAAAAAAGGTCTAGGGTAGAGCCCTTGGCAAAACATCATATTAACCTACCTCGAGCTTTCATCCCAGAAAACAAAAGATGGGATCATAGAGAGCTGCAACAAGTAAGGGGCTATGCCAAACTAGACCAAAAAAAGATTATCATCAGCAATCATTATATGGACGACCCCTGGGAAGACTATATGAAACAAGGGTTGTTCGAGAAATGGTATGGACATGGCAGATCCACCCCAAAAATTATCCAGTGGCTGGTATCGATCACCAACAGACACGTATTACAACCCTAGAAAATGATTTTCTATTTATTCTCTGTGAATCACCAGAACTAAAGAGAAATTTACTTAATAATCAAATTATTTTTTTAAAGGTTACTACTTTGCCTTTTTTAAATGGAGGCAAAATGTTTCCCCTAAATTGTTTGAGAATTGCTTAGTCCCTAGATGGATTGAACTGCCTAACCTCCCAGTTGAACTTCTCAATGAGCATTGCCTGAGAAGGATTAGGGATTCACTAGGGGGTTTTGTAGGTTTTGAAAAAAATTATAGAAACTCTACTACAGCCAGAATAATGGCTAAATTGCAAGCAAATGTCATAAGTTTGGAACCTATCAGAATTATAACTAACCATTCGATATATGAGGTAAGACCAGAGGTATATATGGGTGGGATGGATCAAGCTGGTGTAATCCTACCCTGTCTAACCTTCCTCAACCCTAAACGCTACAATAAAAATCAAAACAAAAGGAAATGACAAATGCCACCCTGAGCCTGACTAATAGTGGTGAAGTCAGAGAAATACTTAGGGATAGAGAAACATCCAACATAGAATCAACAGACATAAATACAACAAGTGACCTAGGAAAAAATCTATCTCCAGGATACACCCCAACCCTAGAATTGGAGGAAGGGGAAATAGAATCCAGCTCTGAGAATGCTTCTAAAATTCCATCGCTAATGGACCAAGATATTTTGATCCCTCCCATGTGTGAACAAACCCTCCTTAAATGGTGCATGGAGGCTCACTCTAGTGAGAATACAGATGAGGATGGTGTATTGAAACTAAAACATAGTCTGGTTAAGGGTCTCCATTCAAAGAACGCACAGGAAATCGATGTCTCTGACTCGCCACCCTTCAACCCCCTATTAAAAGATACGGAGGAATCAGAGGTTGAGTATGCTAGGAGAATTATCAAGGAGAATAAACTCATTTTGGCGTACGTGGGAAATGAAACAGTTAATGACTCAACTGAAACCTTTATAGATGAAGTAGCGGATGAGGAGGAACTAGCTTATCAAAAAAGAGTTCTAATGTCAGGCCTACTTGAAGGAAAAATTTCAAAGGCTAAAATTTTAGAAGTAGAAACCTCTATAAGCATAGAGGAAGAGGAGTTGGGCTTAGCCAAAACACTAAACATTATTGATTCCCCAGATTGTGTAAAAGAGGTGAAGAGAAGAGGGAGGAAATCAATAATAGAACTCATCAGCAAAGCGGGCAAGGCTGAGGGCCAAACTACTTTAACTAATCTCTTTCATGCAAGGAAGGGGAAGATCCTTCCCAGAGTAAAATGAAGCTCTTCACATGGAATGTTAGGGGCCTGAATGCCCCTAACAAGCAATGTATCTTAAAACGTTGCTTAACTAAATATAACCCATACATAATTATGATACAAGAAACCAAATTAGGAAAAGATGAGTTAGAAACATTTATCACAAGATTGGGTAGGAGATGTTTGGAAGGCTTCCCAACCAATGGGGCTTCAGGAGGATTAGTAGTAATATGGGACCCAAGGATAGTTGTTGATGCTCTGCAAAATGGACAATGTTAGACCAAAACCTATGGTGTTATAACACAAGAGAAACAACAAGAAACAAAGAACTGTTAGTGTTAATCAACCAAAAACTAGTTTAAGCAGGCATACCAAGAGAGACACTAAAAACAAAGTAAAGCATTTAACTATGAATATAAATGCAAGAAGACATCTCCAAATGTCTTCTACCATGCTCGTAGCTCCTCCTCTCTTGTTCCTCTCCTCTCCAAGTTCCAAATTAGTGTATCTCTCAACAACTTTTTGCACTATGGATGTCTTATGGAGATTCAAGATGAAAGATGATTGTTCTCAAAATGATATACAAATGTGAACAAAAACTAATATTAGATGCTATGAAATGAGAATGATTTATTTTAGACCAAAATAACAATGTATGTGATTTATGCTAAATGCTCTTCTCTAAAATTAACTATAATATAAATGCATACAAGTTTTTAGGATCTGGATTATGAAGAAATGAGCTCTATTTATAAGAAAAATGGAGCAATGGATGGTTGAGATTGAGTAATCTTAACAAAGGTCGGGATTGAATGGTATTCAATCCATGTGAGGACTTTCAACCCAATCTCAGGATGACAAGTGTCAACATGAGATGAGTTGAGAGGAGAGGGAATAAGCATTAAATGCTTGACATGACCTGAGAGTTAACTTGGGAGTTAAGGTTAAGGTTGGGTTGAGTGAATAAATTCATTATCCAATGAATAATGCTTTTATCCAATGGATAAACTCTTGAGCAAGAGTTAGTGAGGATAACCATGGTCAAAGCAATAAATGCTTGAGAAGACACATGGGTCACATGAGGGTTGAGTTAGGGGTCAAAGTCCCTAACCGTGGGTGAAAGTGGATTTAACCATTAATGGTCATGTAAGAGCCATAAGTGGTTTGGAAGACTTTAGAGGTTAACCATTTGAAGATATAAAGTCTTTAATGGTTATTGAAGACTTTGGAGGTTTTTTAGAAGTGACTTCCTTTTATTTAAGAATGTGACAATGATTAGGATAGGATTAGGCTAATTAGAAGGAGTTAGAAGAATCTAGAAGAGATTTAGGCATGCAAGTGGGAGGAATTTTGTGATTTTCAATTGAAGTAAAAATCATTTATTTCAATTAAATGGTGTAATTCGTATTTGGATAGATATTTAAATAAATATTAATTTATTTAAATGTGAATGTGAATTATGGATTTTATTTAAATAAATCTTAATTTATTTACATGAGAAAAAGGAAGATAAAGGATTAAATGCTTGAAGACTTTGAGGGAAACTCTAAAAGGCTTAAAAAGACTCTAGAAAGAAGCCATTAAGTTTGAAGATTTTAAGGGAAACCATTAAATACTTAAGAAGACTCTAGAAGGAAGTCATTGAGTTTGAAGACTTTAAGGGAAACCATTAAAGGCTTGAGAAGACTCTAGAAGGAAGCCATTAAGTTTGAAGACTTTGAGGGAAACCATTAAAGGCTTCAAGTGGGTGAGGATAAATAGGATTTTAAATAAATTATTTATTTAAAATAGTTGTGCAACTTGCATTTGTAGGAAAATGCAAGTGGGTGAAGGATAAAGGTGATTTAAATAAATGTTAATTTATTTAAATGTGAGAGAAGATTTAATTAAACAAATATGATTTATTTAATTAATTAATGGTCTGAATTTGGTTAAGTAAATTAAATAAATAAATTGAATAATTTATTTAATTAATAGGAGAAGAGGGTTAAGATGAATTAACTAAATATTATTGACTGATGGTTAAATAATCAAATAAATACTAAATATTCATTTAATTAAGTGGACAAATTTATGTGGCTACATTTTCCCCTCTTTGAGACGGTGCGGTTTATCGCGTCGTTTCAAAGAAAGAAAAATAGGTGGGAAGAAATATTCCCCATAAAATGTTAATTTAATGGGTGGTATGCCCCCTCGAGAAATGGGTCGAAATTTTTTAAAAAAATTGGGCGATCTCTCGAAAAAGAATGAAAATTGGCAGGGTGGTAGAAGAGAATATTTTAGCAATACTAGTGAAAAATAGAAGAAATCAGAGATTAAATGGAGAAATGGGAGGCTCTGGAAGTTCACAAGGACCACGACGGTGAACGGGGGAAAATTAGGGCTACGACAAAGGGTATATATGGAGAGAAAGGGTTGAACACAGGCTCATTTGCATTCGCGTCCATAGTGAAATTTGAGCTCTGATAGTGACCTTTTGAAAGAGCAAGTAGCAGTCAAGATGCCAGTTCTCATAGCAGATCATCGGCTAGAGTGAGTGCATCGATTCCAGTGACCAAACGACTACAGACTAGCGGTATGTGAATTTGAATTTTATGCATTTTTATAGGTTTTTTTCTTGGCCCAAGTTGAGTCAACACAATAGCACTAAAACAATGTTTTGGCGCTATTGTCAACTAAATTAGCACTATTGTCCTGCTATAGCGCTATTGCATAGTGGTTTTAGCGCTATTGTCAAGGGTAGCGCTATTGTATAGCTGTTTTAGCGCTATTGGGTGTTTAGCGCTATTGAGTAACTGGTTGAGCGCTTTTGTTGTTAGGTAGCTCTTTTGTATAGTTGATATAGCACTATTATTGGTTTAGCGCTACTAGATAGTTGATGTAGCGCGTTTGTCAGTATTATAGCGCTTATTGTTTGCAGAATAGCGCTTTTGTTAGGAAAATAGATGCCCCAGTGTTTTTGAACAAGAATCTCCTGATGCCAATGATGGATGGATGGAAATGTGAGTTGAGAGTTGTTTTGAATCATAGCAGTCCTGATGAGACTTAGGTCATTAGGATAAATGTATGTTATAGTCTAGGTGTGTCATGATTGCTTACTTGTTGAGACCCAAAGATACTTAATCAGAGTATCTGTTGATAGTCTAGGTTTAAACTTGA
The DNA here is from genome assembly GCF_030272615.1 of Cryptomeria japonica. Taxonomy (NCBI): domain Eukaryota; kingdom Viridiplantae; phylum Streptophyta; class Pinopsida; order Cupressales; family Cupressaceae; genus Cryptomeria; species Cryptomeria japonica. Next base: position 160,389,922 of record NC_081408.1, on the reverse strand, counting down.
GAAAGTTTGAAACAAAACAACTGATGATGATGGTGGATGCATGTGTGTAGGAGGATCTTCGCATCTTACAGATGTGCAAGAGGCATCCCGCCACATAGGTGTTGCACGATCGATTGACAGAGGCCGAGGTGGATTGCATTGCAATGACAAGCTTGTATGATGTTATGTTTATACTCGTGATTTGGACAAATCGCGGTTTGATCACAACATTGGCAAAGCAGTGGCATAGTGAGACCTGCACATTTCACTTGGCGCAGGGGGAGATGACGGTTACACTGGAGGATGTATGGTGCACCCTGCACATTCCCATTCAAGGAGAGCTAGTGACATATGGTCGATCTTGGGGGACAGTAGCAGTGCATAGTTTCTTTGATGAGGATGTCTTCATTGATGATGGGTTGATAGCTTGGGAGGATATAGTAGCCTTGTATGAGCCATTACCATCAATGTTATCAGGGATTGTTGGGGGACTTCTATGTCCAAATCGACGATCGCATGGACTTGTCGTTGGTTGGGGTCAAGTGATCGAGAAGATGATGACAAAGGGGACTCGATTTGCATGGGGACCATGCGTTCTATCACACTTATATCGGGATCTACATGAGGTAGCATACCGAGGGGTGGGCTCATTGGGAGTGGGGATCACTCTGCTTCATATTTGGGCTTGGGAGCACTTACTTGTTACCCGACCAGTTAGTCTGAGATTCTGAGCAGTGGACCAGCCATATGTATACATGTATGGAGGTATGATGAGTCAGCCTCACCTGGGGAAGTTAGAGTGGTGGCAGCGGGCACTAGACGATTTGGATATAGTGATTTGGAGGTCGTACATTGAGTGTGAGCCATGGGAGGATGATGCAGAGGCATTTTTCTATGTGTTTATGACACGATACCTCATTGGTAGGACAACCTACAATGTGGAGAGACAACTTTCGGGTATAGTTTTGAGACAGTTTGGGTGGCTATAGGGATTGCCTAGTGGATCAAGAGAGTATGCTAGGGTAGTCCGAGAGAGGTTCCTATGGGGACTAGTGTTACCTTATGATTAGGCTTTGGCAGAGTTCCACATGTTACAGGCGAGACCATGGCAGATGAGGTTGGGGGTGGTAGATGTTGGGGTGTCAAATGAGTACACTTAGTACATTGTGGCACATCCAATTCCTCGAATATCAAATCTAGTGGAGCCTATTCCATCCTTTGAGGAGAGGAGATAGGGATGAAGGAGGAGAGGAGATCGCGTAGGTGTACGAGGGAGAGGAGATGGTGGTGGTGGGGATGGAGGAGGTGGTGATGGAGGAGGAGGAGGAGGGGGTGGGGGTTTTGGAGGAGGTGGTGGATTTGGAGGTGGAGGTGGGGGTGGTGAATGTTTACAGTAGAGAGGGAGAGGTGGGAAGCCATTATGGTTATCTCAGGGACCTTTGATGTAGGGAGGCATGAGATTAGGTGGCAGGGATGCAAATGAGGGGTAGGTACCTATAGAGATAGGGGAGGGAGCCACTGGAGAGACACCTATGGATACAGGGGAGGGAGCGATAGGGGGTAGAGATCTGCGGGATCATATGATATTATTTTTGCAGACTCGACTAGAGGATATGGAGGCAAAGGTGGCCGCTAGAGATGTGTAGTTGTTTGCACAAGAGTCAGAGTTGACTATAGTGCTATGGGAGAGAGATCAGGCCATGGACAGGGTGATCCAGTTATAGGAGAGAGTTCGGGCCTTGGAGGCAGTACAGGGACATGGGCCATCGACTGATTCCCTAGTGAGAGAGTTATGAAGAGGAGGTGCAGAGGTTGATTACTAGCAGGGTCTATATGAGCAGGAGGTGTCATCTAGTCGGCAGGCACTAAGTTATTCATAGATGTGTCGAGAGAGATCAGAGTGGTCTCAGAGGATGCAGAGCAGTGGTGGTGTGATGGGTCTCCACGATGAGGTAGTGCAGGTGGTGTAGGGGGTAGTGGGGGAGCAAGTGGTGCAGCATCTGGTCAGTGTGGCATTTGAGAGAGCATTTATGTATGATATCATTTTGTCATTTTGGACTGTGTCTTGGATGGCTCTGGGTAGTTGATATGTTTGGACTTCATTGTACTCTAATACATGTATGCTTTTGTGATGATATGATATATGAGGAGATCCCATATTTTGTGATGATATGCATGTTGATGATAAATTTTTTTATTTTTTTTATGCAGGATGATGATCTATGATGTATGCTTAGATGGATACTTGTACTTGCTATATGTATGCGTTGATGAGATCATTCCTATATGCATTGTTTATGATAATGTATTTCTACATGATGTCTATATGCATTTTTTTATGAATGGGATGCTAACATGTAGATGCAAGTTGATGTGCATGATGTTGGTCAAATGCTTTATGTATGTAATGCCATGATGATTTACTATCTATAATGAAATGATGCTAATGATGATATAGATAGTACTTGTATTTTATGTTGATGAGATAATGAGATGATGATATGCAATGATGTTGATTATATTAAAATGCAATGGATGGAATGTTTTATGTAAATGCCTCTAGATGATTAAAATGAATGCAATATGGATAAACAAATGTATAGTACAAATGTTTATATGATGATATCTAAATGAATGTATATGAGAGATGTATAAACCAATGTTGAGACAAATGGTTTTGTTATGATTCTAAATGTTGATGAAATATAGCTAAGCGAAATGATAATGTGATGATAATGCAATGTATGAGTAATGAATATCTATACCTTAATGCAATAAAAAGAGAATGAATGCATTATATTGAATCTTAAATGAAATTTGTTGTAAGATTAAATGAATGAGTATAAGAATATACTAGATGGATAAATGAATGCACTTAACTCATGGATAGATAAATAACTGCATGCAACTACGGAAATATAAACAAATGTATGGTAAACAAGTTTTAAATGATGATAAATGATGATTTGTAAATGACACTAAATGAATGCATAGTAATGGATAATAATGGTAATAAATGCAATGATGAGAAAATATAAATGGATCTAAATGTCATGATTTGTGAATAATGAAATGATATAAGGATGTTAATGCCAATAAATGATAATAAAATATATGTATTTAAATGCAACTAAATGATATTAAATGCACTCTATGCAAATGCAACTAAATGTAATGAAATGATGATGTGATTATGATAGATGAATGCAAGGTTGTGTAGACTTTGCATGATGCACCGATGATGTATCAGAGAACTCTGTCGTGATTGCATCCAAGACCAACTTATTTTCACATAACTTGTCATATTAATCTTGTTCACACTTGCATACAAAACCATGCATATGAATAATGAATTATTTAAATGGATGGGTGATATGCAACAAACTGCAATATAAAAAGAGATTTCAAAAAGCATGAAAGAAGTTTAACAAAACAAAAGAAAGGAGAAGAGCCTCCCTAAGATGCTTCCATGATGCCTTTTAATGCTTCTCCCTTGTTTCTCCCCTCTCCAAGTACTAAATGAGTGTAGCTCTCAACTTTTAGCACTAGCCATGGATGCAATATGGAGATTCAAGATGGTTGGATGTGATAACCAAATGCTATGCAAGTGTAGATAGTGATGCTATGAAAAATCTCTATGCTAATACCATTATAGCAGCAATACTCTAATGCTTACTTCTTTGCTTGAGGAGAAGGGTTCTATTTATAGAAGAGATGGGGAAATGAAGGGTTAAGATTGAGCAATCTTAACAAGGGTTAGGATTGAAAGATATCCAATCAATGTGATAATTTCAACCCAATCCCATGTTGACAAGTATCACCATGAGGAGGTTTGAGAGGGGAGATAAGGAGCATTAAATGCTTGAGGGGACATGATGGTTACCCTAGGGGGTTGGTTTAGGGTTAGGTTAATGGATATTCTTTTTATCCAAGGGATAAATGAATGTGAAAGGGTTAAATGGTTACCTTAGTCAAAGAAATAAATGCTTTGAAGAGACCCATGAGTCAGAAGGATCTAGTTAAGTTAGAGGAAAGTCTCTAACCAAAGGTAAAAGGTGAGTTAACCATAAATGGTTATGTAAGAGCCTTTAATGGTTTGGAAAACTTTAGAGGTTAACCATTTGAAGACATAAAGCCTTTAATGGTTATTGAAGACTTTGGAGGTTTATGAGAAGTGCCTTCCTTTTATTTAGGAATGTGGCAATGATTAGGATAGGATTAGGCTAATTAGAAGGAGTTAGAAGAATCTAGAAGGGATTTAGGCATGTAAGTGGGAGGAATTTAGGGACTTTCAATTGAAGTAAAATCATGTATTTCAATTAAATGGTGTAATTTGCATTTGGATAGATATTTAAATAAATATTAATTTATTTAAATGTGAATGTGAATTTTGGATTTTATTTAAATAGATCTTAATTTATTTATATGAGAAAAAGGAAGATAAATCATTAAATGCTTGAAGACTTTGAGGGAAACTCTTAAAGGCTTAAAAAGACTCTAGAAAGAAACCATTAAGTTTGAAGACTTTAAGGGAAACCATTAAAGGCTTAAGAAGACTCTAGAAGGAAGTCATTGAGTTTGAAAACTTTAAGGGAAACCATTAAAGGCTTGAGAAGACTCTAGAAGGAAGCCATTAAGTTTGAAGACTTTGAGGGAAACTATTAAAGGCTTCAAGTGGGTGAGGATAAATAAGATTTTAAATAAATTATTTATTTATTTAAAATAGTTGTGAAACTTGCATTTGTAGGAAAATGCAAGTGGGTGGAGGATAAAGGTGATTTAAATAAATGTTAATTTATTTAAATGTGAGAAATGGGATTTTGGGGGATTTAAATAAATATTAATTTATTTAAATGTGAGAGAAGATTTAATAAAACAAATATGATTTATTTATTTAATTAATGGTTTGAATTTGGTTAAGTGAATTAAACAAATAAATTGAATAATTTATTTAATTAAGAAGAGAAGAGGGTTAAGATGAATTAATTAAATATTAATTTAATTAATTATTGATTGATGGTTAAATAATCAAATAAATACTAAATATTCATTTAATTAAGTGGACATATTTATGTGTCTACATTTGCCCCTCTTTGAGACGATGCAGTTTTATCGCATCAATTCAAAGAAAGAAAGATAGGTATGATAATATGCCCCAGAAATGTTAATTTAGTGGGTCGTATGCCCCCTCGAGAGATGGGCTGAATTTTTTTTTTTCAAAAAATTGGGTGATCTCTCGAAAAAAGAGAAAGAAGTTGGGGAGAGGTAGAATAGAAGATTTTAGAAGTTAGGGTGAAAGAATGGGAGAAGACAAAGTGACTATGGGGAAACGACAAGCCTCGAAAGTACGCGGGGTCATGGTGCAAATGTAGTGTTTGTTCTTTTGATTGATATTGTACAATTGATCAAAATTGGTTGAACAATCTGGTGCAATCGGTTAAATTGCCCCAGTCGAGTCAAAGCATGATAGTTGATGTCAGTTGTTTGCTTGGACAAGATAAAGTCTGAGTAAGTGAATCAAAGTGATCTATTGGTGACTTAGACAATTGATGTAGTTGCCCGATGAAGTCAAGGTATAGGAAGAAAAATACTCGTTGAGACTTAGACAATTGATGTAATTGTCTATTGTGATTGTGTTGGATTGATTAATCAATTGATAGTGTGTGTGTGTGATGGATGATTGTGGTGAATCATAGCAACCCCGTTGAGACCAGGGTCATTGTTATAAATGTCTGATGTAGTCTAGGTTTGCCATAATCGATCACCTATTGAGACCCGAAGATACTAGATCAAAGTATCTATTGATAGTCTAAGTGTGTGGGAGTCAATGTACCTATGCAGATAGAGTAACTTGCTTGATTGGGATGACTGAGGATGGGAAACATAACCCCTCTTGTTAGAGATGGATGGTGATGAACATGGTTTGATTGGGTTGATGTGACACAATGAAGGGATTATGATGATGTTTGATGTTAGATAGAAGAAATGGAGGACCTATGACCCATTCCTATGGAAGAAGAGCAAAATAGAGTATGCATCCATTGTCATTACTATGTATGAATGATATGCTACTATTATGAATGTATGGATGCATGGAATGCAATGAAATGCAATATATATAAATGAGATGGAATGACGATCCATAGTGCTTTATTTTTCATCAATGAGCATGGTAGTATCAATCTTGGACAAGGCAGTAGGAACCAAGTTTGGAGCATTGTACCTGCAAGCAAGCAACATAAATAAATAAAGAATATGGACCCTCCATAATGGTTCATTCTCATATGGTCGAGGTATACGTTGTAGTCAGCAAGCCATAGTGATCCATGACTAGATTTTTGCATATGATTATGTAGCTTAGTTAACTTCCCACTTAGACACCATTAGTACATGCCCCAGAACTTCATTCGAATAATTCGCAAAAGACATACAAACAATGCTTAGGAACCATCCCGACCACTCTAATCACTTATGGATATCCCGAAGTAGCGTAGGAACCTGATATAAATGAATAAATAACCTACAAATCAGCCAAGTATTTGATAGCTTAAACAAAAAAAATTTGTCAAAGAAAAATGTTATCATGTCTTTGTTTTGGTAAGGAAGGATGTATCCTTGTTAAGCCAGTTTGCGTGTTTGATGTTGATTGTTTGGTTGATGTGATAAGTGGCCATCATTTGAGTATTTCAAAATACGTGTTTGGTATCTGTTTGGACGCGTATATACAAAGAATTGCCATGTTTTTTATTGATTTTTTATGTTTTCTAATGTTTTTGGATTTTGTGAGTGTTTTGAATGTTTTGGATTTTGTGAGACAATTTTTTTTGGTATTTTATGAGACGATTTTGAATGTTTTTGGTATTTTGTGAGATGGTTTTGAATGAAGAACTCAATGAATCACAAGTAATGGAGAGTCCACTTCCATCAATAGGTTAAGGGCATTGCCCCCATTTAGATGTCGCTATAAAAAAGTGGGATGCAAGACGCATGAAGTACTATCCTTGATTGCATATCAATAACAAGTCATGGTTTGGACGGATGGATGTATGGATGTAATGAATGCGATCACAATAATTCTGAAAGACAATGGAGCTATAGCCTTTACAAGTGGCACTTGTTTGCCAGGTTTTCACCATCGCACTTACTCAAGGTGCCACCAAAGTGGTTGTTCACCGTTTGGATGCATGATTTTTCTTTACTATTTTGATGTTTTGTATTTTCTTCAAGACATTTTTCAGAATGTTTTTGGTGTTTTTCCGGTATTTATGGGAGCCTGATACTCTATATAGTTTATGTATAAAACCTTTTGAGGTGCATGATGTTGATCAGATCTGCTAGTGGTTCTCCTTCTGAAGTAGCCAACTGATATGCCCCAGAACCAAATACAGCAGTGATAACATATGGACCTAGCCATTTTGATTCAAACTTTCCTTGATGTTCTTGGTTGGGTTGGTTATGAGGATTCTCTCGAAGAACAAGATCACCTACCTCAAATGTACGAGGTCTAACTCGATGATTATAGGTCCTACTCATGCAATGTTGATAAGCTTTGAGGTGATTGTATGCAGCTTGTCATTTCTCATCAAGTAGCTCTAAGTCCTAAAGACATGATACCCTGTATGCTTCATCATCTATGAGATGATGCAAGGAAACCCATAGTGATGGTATTTCAACCTCAATAGGTAAGATAGCTTCTGCTCCATAGACCAATGAGTAAGGAGTTGCGCCTGTAGGGGTTCGAATGCTAGTTCGATACACCCATAGTTTTGGATTCAATTGAATGTGCCAATCACAACTGGCATCATTGACTATCTTCTTGAGGATTCTTAGTATGTTTTTGTTTGATGCTTCGGCCTGACCATTTCCTTGTGGGTAATAGGGAGTGGAAAATTGGTGTTGGATGTGAAACTTCTCACAGAGATCATAGACATCTTGATTCTTGAAAGGAAGACCATTAGCTGTGATGATGGACATGGGTACACCATATCAGTAGATGATGTAATTAAGGATGAATGAGGCGATCTGCTTGTCGGTGACTTGGGTAAGTGGAACAACTTCGATCCACTTTGTGAAGTATTCGGTAGTAATGAATTTGTGGCCATTGGATGAAGATGGATGAAATTTACCTAAAAGGTCAAGTCCCCATTGACAAAAAGGCCATGGTGTTGTGATTGGTTGTAATTCATGTGCTGGTGCATGTATTAGGTCTCCATGAATTTGGCATTTCTTGCATTTTCTGACAAAATGGTATGAGTCTTTTTCCATCGATGGCCAATAGTATCTAGCACGTATGATCTTCTTGGCTAGTGAAAGACCACTTGCGTGAGTTCCACAAATTCCTTCATGTACCTCTTCCAAGGCCTTTATTATCTCATCTAGTCCAGACATTGAAGGAGAGTACCATCAAGACTATGTTGGTATAGGTTTTCAACAATAATGGTATATCAAGCGGTTTGGCAAATGAAAGTTTTATGTTGGTTATTCAATTGGTTAGGAGGAGGTGTTTGATCACAAAGATAGGTGTAGAACTCACTATACCATAGGGATTTGGAACAAACAAGGTGACATATCATCTCAAATTTGGGGATATCATAAGCGGGAATCTAAAGCTATTCTACCAAGAACTCATAGCGTGTTGAATTTTGTGGAAGATCGAGGAGAGATGCGATAGTAGCCATAGCGTCAGTAGCTCGATTTTGATCTTGGGGTATCTGCTCAAAGGTGATAGTAGTAAATGATGTCTTTAAACTATCCACCATTTGTTTGTACGACATGAGTTTGTCATCCTTGGTCTGATATTCATCTGTTACTTGTCGGATGATCAGTTGAGAGTCGCCATATATCTGTAACTCTTTCAATTTCCATTGGATGGCTAGTCAGAGTCCTGTGATCAAGGCCTCATACTCAGCTATGTTATTTGTGCATGGAAATGTGAGCCTATAAGACTTCAGGATGTTGTCACCTTGAGGTGTGATAAACAGAATGCCTACCCCCGAGCCATGCCTAGTGTATGAACCATCAAAGTATAGTTTCCATGGTTGTGCTGCTATGAGCATGGATTTCTCTTCATCTGGAAAATTGGAAATGAGAGGATGATAGCCTATGAGGGGAGCATCGGCCAACTGGTTTGCAATAACTTGACCCTTGAGAGCCTTACGGTACACATACTCGATGTTAAATTCACTTAGAATCATCACCTATTTAGCCACGCGGCCAGTCAATGCGGCTTTGCTGAGTAAGTACTTTAGTGGATCAATCTTGGCAATGAGTTGTACTTTATGTGTTAACAAATAGTGCCTCAGTTTAGTAGCTACCAAGATTATTGCTAGGCAAGCTCACTCAATAGGTGTGTAATTGAGTTCATAGCCAACCAGTGTGCGAAAGATGTAGTAAACAACACACTCTTTCCCTTCTGCATTATGTTGTGCCAGTAATAGTCCCAATGCCATATTTGTTGCTGATATATAGAGTAATAGATATCTACTTGGATTTGGTGGGATCAACAATGGTGTATTCATGAGATAGTCTTTAAGCATCTAGAATGCTTGTTGGCATCTGGTATCCCATTGAAAGCAAATGTTTTTGTGTAACAGGTGTGTAAATGGGTGACATTTATCTGCCAATTGTGCAATGAATCTTCAGATGGATTGTAGCTGCCCTTGTAATGTCCTTAGCTACCTGATGTTCTTCGGAGGTGGCATGTCCATGATTGCCTTGACTTTTGCTAGGTCGACCTCAATGCCTTTGCTTGAGACAATGTATCTTAGAAGTTTCCCTAAGGTTACTCCAGAGACACATTTCTTTGGGTTGAGTCGAACATGATATTGTTCCAGTATGTCAAAGATTTGCTCTAATATGTCCAGATAGCCTTCTCTTGTGAGTAATTTTTCTAGTAAGTCATCAAAATAATCTTCCATTATGGTAGGCATCATGTCATGGAAGATGGTGGCCATTGCTCGTTGATAGGTTGCTCCTGGGTTTTTGAGACCGAAAGGCATTACATTCTAGCAGTGTGCTCCCCATGGACATGTGAAGGTCGTCTTATGTTGATCCTCTGGTGCGATCTTTATCTGGTTGTACCATAAAAAGTCATCCATGAGTGAAAGCATGGCATGTTCTGCTATTAGGTCCACTATTATGTCGATGTTTGGTAGGGGGAAGTCATCTTTAGGACATTCCTTGTTCAGATCTCTCAATTCAGTACAAATACAGATGCCCCCAATTGGTTTTCTGACATGAACAATATTGGATATCCAATCTGCATAATCAATTGGTCTAATAAAACCAACATCTTGGAGTTTCTTAAGTTCTTCTTTGACTAGTACTACAATCTGAGAATGCATCTTAAAAAGCTTCTACTTGACAGGTTTGGCTCCTTCTGCGATGGTGAGGTGATGTTGTTGGCATTTTTTATGTTTATGTTGTGATTGTAATTGATGGACACACACTTGTATTGAGATCCCCTTTATATGTATGAGCTAGAGCTCAACCGGTATTTGTTCCAACCAGTATGTTGTATTCTAGTCTTTAGACTAGTGACTTTGTAGAATGTGTTTCCTGGTCTGAAGCGGCATGTCGACCCCAAGCGGTTCGTAGATCTCAACTGGTAGAAGGGAGAAAAGTGGCATAACACATTCTTACCTGTCTTTAGTTTTGTCAAACCAGCAACCGGTATTTTGTATGAACCGGTAATACTTTGTGATGAGTTACCAACCCACCAATTGATTGACGGTGCCGACACACTGACAGTGCTTTTTTTGTTGAGTTACTGAGTATGGCTGGATTCATTGAACCTAGGAAATTGTAATGTAATCCTATTGGACCAACATGAAATCAGATTCCTTTAAAAGGACATCATGTCTAGGGTTTTGAGTTGTTGTTGCTGTTGCTGAAAGGGTTTATGTTGTGGCTAGGGTTTAAAGTGGTTGTTGAGTTGTTGTAAGAGCGGTCTTATCTGAGAAGATCGAGTTGTAAATAGAAAGAGATAGAGAAGACTGAAGTAATGCCGAAATGCATTAGTAGTGAGCTATACTGGATCTAATCAAGCAGTTTGTACTATTAGATAGATCAAACACTTGTTGATTACTCACCTATTCGACAAGTCTGTAACCCTTAACTGGGTAGGCCCAAAAGCCTTTGTAAAATCCTCTAACAAGGTGGTTCACTTCTGTGAATTTAAAATCCTCTAACAAGGTAGTCTTTAATCGGACTTATCTCCTAACAGAGATTGAGATTCCTAACAGGATCTATTCTGGTGAAGAATATTGTAAGATCTTAACTGGTCTGACCTTAACCGGTTTAGTTTTTATTCTGGAGATAGTGACTTGTGAGTTCCATCTCACCGTGATTTTTCCCAGCTGGGTTTCCACATCAAATATCTTGTGTTATGGTTGTATTGCTTTTGTGGGTGAATGCTTTATTCACATTTTGGTTTGCATGTGTGATAACTGGTCTGTCTGTTAGACTATTTTACCGGTTTATCTTCAGACTGTGTAAGTGTTTAAGTACAGAGATTTTTGGCATACTAATTCACCCCCCCTCTCAGTATTCATCAATTGGTATCAGAGCCAACCTTTCTATAAGTTTAACCACTTGGAAAGAGATATGGGGGAATACACTTTGAGGGAACTTACTCAACGACTCACTAAGTTTGAGCAAGCCTATGATGATCTTATGGTCAAATACAAGGCATCTCAAGCAAAAAGGAGAGAACATGCTGAAAAGATGATGGAGCTATCTAAAAGTAGTTCTGAAGATGAACCTAATATGGAAGCCATGATTGCAGAAGTGAATAAGCTAAATGATTCAAACTCCAATCTAAGAAAGGAGTTGGAAGGACTGACTATCCAGTTTAGTCAAGAGCTTGAGAACCGTAGGAAAGCTGAAGATCGGGTAAAGGACAGAGATCATGAGATCTCCAAGTTGAAACAAGAGATTAGTGCACTGACTGCTCGCCTTCATGAGAGCAGGATGGAAAAGGAAGACATGCAAGGTGAACTGAACATAGCCATCTCTGAAAATGCAAGTCTAATGGAGACAAATACTGCTATTTCCAAAGAACTCTCTAAGTCAAAGGAAATACTAGCTAAGTTTAGCAAAAGTACTGTCAAGCTAGAGAAAAAGCTTGAGTCATCTAGACTGGTAAAGAATACCAATGGTCTTGGTTTCTCTGGACATGAGGAAGGAGAATCCTCAAGAACAAATGCTAAAGCATAAAAGAAGCAACCGGCACTCAAAGGAAAAGGTAAGCAAAAATTCAAATCTGTTTGCTTTAACTATCTTAAAGAAGGACACACTGCCAATGTATGTAGGAGAAAACCCTACAATAATTTTCCATATTTGATCAACAATGTACCTAGATCCAATAAGTTCAATGGTCATTGTTATGCATGCAACAAGTTTGGGCATAGAGCATCTGAATGCAGGTCTGTCATGAACAATACAGGAAGATATCTTCAGAGGACCCAAGGAGCTGGTCCAGAATCTTTTGTAAACCGGAACCCTAATCGGTTTAATACCTACAATTATCAGTCAGGCAATAGTGGTTACCAATCGGCAACCGGATGGAGAGAAAACTATTGGATTTGTCATGGACATGGCCACACTGCTACTACATGTAGAAGGAAGAATGGAAATATGAACAATGGACCTTGGAGAGCACCTGGATTGGTTTGCTATCACTGCAACAAACCAGGTCACATTGCAAGATTCTGCAAAAGAAGAAAGAGTATATTTGATGATATACCGATCACTTAGAAAGGAGAAGTTGATGTTGAAAAAGTTCAAGCAGACATGAACAAAACCTAGAGGAAGAAACCAATAATGTTGGAAGAGGAACCGGTTTTTGCACCTAGTGTGGAAATATCGGAACCGACAAACTAAGCTCCAAAGAGGCTTAGGGGGAGAAAATGATGAAATGATTGTGAACCCTCGGTTACACTGGTAAAAGACCTTAACTGGTATGTGATACCTGTCACTTGGCAGAAGACCGGAAATGGTAAAGGAGGAAAATTAGGGTTTTCGCCCTAATAGAGGAGCATTAATGGCGGTAGGTGAGAGACATGTATAAAAGCATATTTCAAATCATTTCTCACTATCTGTTTTTGAGCGAAGAAAAATTTTCAATTGCAGAGCGAAGAAAAGGCGATTTGAGCTAAGATTTCAAGAAATTGATAAATCTTGAAGGAGATTCAAATCCAGTTTGCAAGCGGTCATGGAGAACACAAAGCGGTGATTTGGCAATCGACGAAGAGTGGAGTGAAGCAGAATCAGGAAGCCCTAAATTCACGTTGTAAAGGTATTTTTTGTGTTCTTGAAAATACTCAACAATGGCTTCCACATCTCAGACCAGTTCTAGTACATCCATTGAGTTGGAAAGTTTTATTCAAACGAAGTCCAAATATAATGCCTTATCACAAGTTCTGGGTGGAGTCATAGTTGAAGAAGGAATTTCAGATTATATTGATTGCAAAATAGAAGACCTAGGGTCTTTAGCTATTCACACCCAGTTAGGTTTATTTTGTGGCAAGGACAAAAAGATCAAACTGGAGTTTAGTATCTTAGAGAAGAAGAAACTCCATAATGTAGTATACTTTCTAGAAGATTTTACAGAGGATCACATCAGGATCATTTTGAGTAGAGTCCATGGTGACAAGATGTACTTGGAGAGGATGCATGATATCACGCCTCAAAAAATTCATGCAGTCATCGGTTTTTGCAACACAAGGGAAGTGCTAGCCCTAAGAATGGTAAGCAAAACTGAAATGGCCAAGCTCACTGGTTCAACAAGTGACTCATGGGGTATGACAGTTAATCCTATCAAGGATGATCTGGTGAAATACGCCTGCATGGTGATAGGCTATAGAACATTCTCAGCCAGCAGGATTAATTCTGTATCTGCTGCAACGGTAAATGTGGCTTACTGGATGATTAAAGAGGATGCATCTATTGACTTATGCACCGGTATGCAGAGGCAACTCCTGTTGAATCTAAAGGTGATCAAACAGGACAATGCACTGAGGTTTAAGTTTGGACAACTACTGATAGGGTTGTTCTTCTATTTCCAAGGCTACTTTCCTAGAGTAGGAGATGTCCAGTGGTCTCCTGACCAACCGGTAACCAAGCAGATCAAGGAAAGCATACAAGCCATTGGAACTGGTTACCCTGAAGTACTGAACAAATATTTTGATGAGTTTAGAAGAAAGATGAGTTAAAGGGTAAGGATCTCAGGTGATATAGTAAAGAAATACGAAGATGACATTTGTTTCACCATTCAGGTGGACAAATGCTTAATGGAGGCTGTTGAGCCTAGAATGGAGGAAGTGGAGCCAATGGGCTATGAAGTTATGTATGATATGATGGAAGGGTATGCCTCAACCCTTATTGCCTTGCCTCTTGATCCAAAGGCTAAAAGGACTGGAACCTACTTGGAGAGGATTGCACCGACTGAAGAACCATTGGTTAAGAAAGGAAAAGAACCAACAACAAAGAAAGCCAAAGCAGTGCCTGCAGCATCGGCACCGGCTACCACTGCAACTCCAAGAGTGACCAAGTGGTCACCTGCAAAGAAGAAACTAGAGGTGACACCGGCAAAAGTCTTTGAAAGAAAAAGGAAGATGAAGACAAATGAACTAGACTCTGAAGAGACCGAGTCTGATGAAAAGCCAAAGAAGGCGAGACAGACAAAGAAAATGAAGAAGAATGAATTGGCAGCTTCCACACCGGTAAATATTGATATCTCCTCATACAAACCTTTGACATATTTTCAAAGGATAGTTAAGAATATTAGGAGAAAATTACTTCATGATTTAGTAGATTATTATGATGATTTTAGTGATGAGGAAAAGGAAGAAGTATTACAGGAAATCATCATTTATTTATGTAAAAATGACCGATCGCCATCAGAGATTAAATCTTAGACACCGGATTCTTTATTTAAAACATTAGATAATAAATGGTGCATTGCCATTGAAAAAGAATGGGAGATTAGGGAGAAAGTCTTTGCACAGTACTTTCCCAACCTCTCAAATTCAGAATTGTTTGATGTGTTGGACCAAAATAAAGGACTCTTCTTCACAAGGAGAAGAAGACTCTAGCTGTTGGAAGGAAGAGTTGATGATGTTGAAAAAGACACTCATCAGTATATGAATCATGCTATTCAAGCTCACAAACCATGAATGGTCAACCGGAAAGCAGTAACAGAACCGGTCATATCCAAATTGGATGAAGTTTTTGATGAAGAAGGAAACCCGAAGAACCAATTGATACTACTGATGTCAATGCCCTGGATGTAGGAGATGTCACTCAGGACATAGCTTTTGAGGGAACAGAATAGGGGCAACAAGCCGAGCAGAGTGGTGAGCAAGCTAAGGACACATAGGAAGCGGCTAAGGAATAGGAAGAGAAGAAGAAGAGGGATGAAGATGAGAAAAAGAGAAAAGAGGAAGAGAAGAGAAAAGAGGAAGAGGAGAAATGAAAAGATGAAGAGAAAAGGAAGCAAGAAGAGGAAAGGAAGAAGAAAGAAGAAGAGGACAAGGAAGAAAAGAGGAAGAAAGAAGAGGAAGAAAAGAAGAAGCGGGAAGATGAAGAAAAGAAGAAGGAGGAAGAGGAAGAAAAGAAGAAGAAGGAAGAGGAAGAGGAAGAGAAGAAAAAGATGGAAGAGGAAGAAAAGAAGAAAAAGGAAGAGAAAGAGAAAGAAGAGAAGAAGAGGAAAGAAGAAGACAGGAAAAAGAAAGATGAGGAAGACAAGGAACAAGAACAAAAGAAAGAAGCAGAGAAAAGGAAGAAGGCAGAAGTAGACAAGGTAGTGAAAGCAATGGAGAGCACACAAATGGAGACTCCGAAGGCAACTGGGAGTCAAGCCAAACCGGTTGATATTGTAGCATCGTAAATTGTATGCACTTGCTAGGGTGGTACAATTTCACACCTAGTTTAGCACCCACCTTGGCGCATTTTATATTTTGCATTGTATTTCCCCTTTAGCACTTAATTAATGAAATTAATTAGGTCTAAGGTTCTATTTCATCATCTTCCACATCATAAAGTTGGGCCCTTTCATTAAAGTGTGCCCTTTTCATTTTATTCCTCCAATACATTATTTAATCAAAAACCCTAATTAGGTCCTATTTTGAACTTGGGGGCTTGATTTCGGGGGTCAAAACAACTCGAAATCACCTGTAACTTAGGTATTCTCTCTAAAATCATCATATCTGATGGCCCTGAAAATTTGGTGAAAAGTTGTCGGGACCATGGCGCCCGGAGTGCACATGGTCCCGAACATTTTTTTCAAAATTTTAGGAGCACGATCCAATCATAAAATAAAGCTTAACCCCAAGAAATTGGTGAGAGATTCAATCTCTAGGTCGGCCAAAAGTTGAAATTAAGACCTAGGGTTTCATATATAAGAGCTCTCTTTCTTCATTTGAAAGGGTCGAGGATTTTGGTTTCAGGGGACTTTCTAGGCAGCGAAAGAGCAGATCTTTGAAGACTTCAACAACATTCAACATCCATCCATCAAGCATTCATCAATTTCATTCATACATTTAGGGCTTTGAAGGCATTGAAGAGAAATAAGGGATCATCGACTGAAGATTGGCTTGTACCACTCCCTTGGGGTTGGGTATGATTTCATGTTGTTTTCATGTCTTTACGTAAGCCTCATTATATCATTTGTATTCATGCTTTAGATCACTTTGCATCTTGTTCTGGAGCATTTACATTATCATTTACAAGCAATTAGGGTTTACTTTCTAGGTTGCTCTAGTTTGCTTACTTGCATTTTAGGATCTTGCACACACACAAGGTCTGCACACACACTACTTTTACAATACAACTTGGCTATTCATGGAGGTGGAAATCACCAAAGCGGGGGTTTGACTAAGGCCAAACCCTATATAGCTACCCAACACACCTTTTCAGATACAAGTGCAGATTTCGGGATTCGGACGACGCCGCAAGTTGCAGATCTGGTAGAAGCAGACAGAAGCCAAGCAACACACCAAATTTTAGAGTAAAAGACCAGGACAGGGGCATGGGGCACCCTGAACCTGCCAGGATAGGGGCATTGGGTGCCCTGGTCCCTAGGACAGGGGCGCTGGGCGCCCTGGTCCCTCTGTCAGACAGCAAGTTTTCAGCACTTTTTGACAGCTTTTAGGTTGCCAAAAACAACAGTTTCAGGAGCAGAATCAGGACAATGGCGCCTGCACCCCCGTCTCGAACATTTTCACTTAGATTTTAACACCGGGTATGTATTTTCATTCTTGCCTTGTCCTTGTGTTTACAGCTTTCCATTGTTTAATCTCAATTCTGCAAATCTTGCTATTAGTTCATACTTGCACTTTAGGGTTAGGGATTGAACTTGCATCATTCTATCTATCATTTGCAACAAAGGAATAGAAATCCTAATAGGTAGCCCATGGCTCTCTCTTCCACAAAAAGAAGTAGCCAATTGTGTGATACCTCTAGGCTCTTTCGTATTCCACAAGTGTGTGATTGAAAGTGAGATTAGGGCATATTAGCTTAGTGTCACTTTTTCCCCCACACAGATATCTCCAATCCTATCGATCTCCAATTTGCAAGTGAGTTGGAGCTTATGCAAAGAATCAAGGTTGCTCAAGAGCGCCTTGAGATCATTCATAGGAAAAAGGAACAGGACATAATTCAGGCGGCTGTAGACACCCTTACCAGTTTAATCCCTGGTACCAATCTTCCTGACACTAAATCATTACTAGCATAGCTCAAACTACTATGTATTGTAGTGGATGATCAGGTGCAGAGCCTGGAAGAAGCAGCTGAGGCAAATGTCAAGAAAGAGCATCAAAAGGCTCTTAACATTGCTCTGGTGAAAAAGATGAATGAGCTTCAGTCTGAACTGCTGAAAGACCAAAAGGACATAAGGAATGCCTTGGATGAGGGAAACTTTCTACTAAGCAAAATTTGTCAACCTCATCTGTGCTGCAATGATGTGCTAGCTAAGAAGCAAAAGCTTCGAACGGACTTATAGTCCTACTTGGGCACATTTAAGACACCTTATGATTCCCTTGCAACATATGGGCAAACCCTTCACTGGTTCCAAATCTAGTTAGCCAAAATGGAGCAAGAGATCAGTACACGATCTAAAGATTTGTAGGAGCTACAACTGGTTTTACTTCCACGTTCTCAAATTCTTCAGAAGTGTTATCTGAACCTGGATGCCTTGACAATTACACAGGAGCTGAGCACAGTTGATGCCATGGAGGAACATGTATACCAGATGCAAATAGAAAAAGAAGTGGCCACCTCCCTACTTGAGTCCTGGTCTCTATCCATGACACAATTTTTATACGACTATAAATCGGTTTTTGACAAATATTATTCATTGTTGTCATAAACTTTTTATTTTTATCAAATGGAAACAGGGTTGTTCAGCAATACTTTGTCATTGTTGGCAAAGGGGGAGAAGTACTCTATCTATTTTGAAGACAAATAGGGAGAGGCATCTGATTTTAAAATTTTGATATATGTTTTTTATATATGCTATGTGCTCTGATATCTCAAATGATTATGCTTTGTATGCAAAATTGCTATACATTGTGTTGATTAAGGGATAGTGTATATGCTTAGGAGGAGTAATTTTGTTAATGGAAAGTTTTTGTTGTAAAACACTTAGATGTCAAAATATTATTTTCCTAACTGTTGCCATCAATGCCAAAGGGGGATTGTTGGCATTTTTGATGTTTATGTTGTGATTGTCATTGATGGACACACACTTGTATTGAGATCCCCTTTATATGTATGAGCTAGAGCTCAACCGGTATTTGGTCAAACTGGTATGTTGTATTCTAGTCTTTAGACTAGTGATTTTGCAGAATGTGTTTCCCGGTCTGAAGTGGCATGTCAACCCCAAGTGGTTCGTAGATCTCAACCGGTACAAGGGAGAAAAGCGGCATAACACATTCTTACCAGTCTTTAGTTTTGTCAAACCGGCAACCGGTATTTTGTATGAACCGGTAATACTTTGTGATGAGTTACCAATCCACCAATTGATTGACGGTGCCGACACACTGATGGTGCTTTTTGTGTCGAGTTACTGAGTATGGCTAGATTCATTGAACCTAGGAAATTGTAATGTAATCCTATTGGACCGACATGAAATCAGATTCCTTTAAAAGGACATCTTGTTTAGGGTTTTGAGTTGTTGTTGCTATTGCTGAAAGGGTTTATGTTGTGGCTAGGGTTTAAGGTGGTTGTTGAGTTGTTGTAAGAGCGATCTTATCTGAGAAGATCGAGTTGTAAACAGAAAGAGATAGAGAAGACTAAAGTAATGTTGAAATGCATTAGCAGTGAGCTATGCTGGATCTAATCAAGCAATTTGTGCTATTAGATAGATCAAACACTTGTTGATTACTCACCTCTTCGACAAGTCTGTAGACCTTAACCAGGTAGGCCCAAAAGCCTTTGTAAAATCCTCTAACAAGGTGGTTCACTTCTATGAATCTAAAATCCTCTAACAGGGTAGTCTTTAATCGGACTTATCTCCTAACAGAGATTGAGATTCCTAACAGGACCTGTTCTGGTGAAGAACATTGTAAGACCTTAACTAGTTTGACCTTAACCGGTCTGGTTTCTATTCTACAGATAGTGACTTGTGAGTTCCATCTCACCGTGGTTTTTCCCAATTGGGTTTCCACGACAAATATCTTGTGTTATGGTTGTATTGCTTTTGTGGGTGAATGCTTTATTCGCATTTTGGTTTGCATGTGTGATAACCAGTTTGTCTGTTAGACTATTTTACCGGTTTATCTTCAGACAGTGTAAGTGTTTAAGTACAGAGATTTTTGGCATACTAATTCACCCCCCCTCTTAGTATTCATCAGATGCATGCCTAAATCTGGATCAAGACTAGGCATGTCTACATATGACCATATGAAGTTGATATGGCATTGTTTGAAGAATTCGACAAACTTGGGTTGTTCCTCTACAGTCAAAAGAGATGCCAAATGTATGTGGTGAGGAATTTCAAGAGTCCCCACATTGTATTCTTTGGTTTCCTCAATGAGAATCGTTGATCGTTCCTTTGTGTACTACAGGGGAGAATGTCAAACCTTCATCCTTAGGTGCCTCAGAGAGGTTTTCACCATTGGATGTGCTCTTTATTTTTACTTTTGTAGGATCAAACAATGCCACAGTGTGGTTTTCACTAGAAGATCCATGTATTATTGTTATCTTTTTATAGCAGAAAGGTTTGGCACCCACCACGAAGTATGTTGCACTATTAAGTTCAATGGTGAATCTAGCTTTGTGATCCCCACTTGGTATGTTATCCCATAGTTCCAAAAAGTCAATGATCACCTCATCATTTTGGAAGCGGTCAAGGCATGAGGGATTAGGTTGGTTCCATTCAATGAGTTCGGGATGGATAATGGGCATTACTTCATCGATTAGGTTAAGTTCATTAGATGTGTCAGTGAGGGTTAAGATGTTGTGGTGAAGGTCATTGATGGTACTCTCCCTATCAGAATCAGGCGTAGGATGTGACATAGGATCTATGGAAGAAGTTTCCAGTTCAGGAATCCAAGAGGCCTTTATCTGTGCTTCTCCATAAATAGGGATGTCTTTGCAAGGTGGAGGGAGTGACGTGTCTTCCTCATCTAAAGTATTAAGCTGGATAGAATCAAATTCCCACTCATGTGAGTCAGTCTCTGAGTTGCTCTCGAGTATCTGATTGCTATACCATACTAGGATATCTTTTGAGTTAAACACTACAGGTGTGATCGATTGATGTACCTTTGTAGATGAAATGATCGGTGTTGCAGGAAGAATTATGGGAATCAATGAATCTCATACAGGGAGTATTGGTAGTGTTGAATTTGCTGCTTCTACTAGAATGGTCGGTGTTATAGATACTACTATGGGTTCTGATACAGTTGTTGTTGCTAATGGTGCTATTGATGTCATTGTTGCTGTTGATGGGGTTGCTAGTTTGATTAGTGGGATGATTGGTATTGTGGATGTTATTGGTGGGATGTTTAACCTTAGTGGGGCAATTGGTGTGGTTTTTGGTGTTGCTAATATAATCAAAGGTGACCTCCTTAGAGTTTTAGGCTGATATAGAGGTTTTTTGGGTTTTCCTTTGAAACTGAGCTTAGGAAGAATCTCCTTTTGAAAGCCTAAGACTGTGTTATCTTTGGGATTCAATTCTGGCCGTAGGGGCTCATGTCATCCTTTCTTGCAAGGTCCCAAAGCACTCTGACCATCATAACCCATCTTTGCATAATGAGAAGGCATTTTCCATATTGATCTATGGGAAGCTTAGCTTGCGGGATGTCCGTGGTGATTGGGTCTTTATAGATCCATTCTGCTAAGTCTTCATCTTTGGTTTCTTCTTCTTGACTCTTTCCAAGGATGAAAGGTGTCAAAGTGCATGTTGGCTTGACCAGTGCTGTTTGAAGTAACCTTTGAGGTTTACCATGAGTTCTAGGAGAACTGGGTAGTTTCCCAACACAAAAGAGTTGGCTAAGATTGTACTCTCCAGGACCTTCCTCTGCCATTTTCATCTTTAGCTTCTCTTTCTTGGGTATAGTGGTGTTTGAACTGGAAAGAGAGGCTGGACTTACATATGATGTGGATGAGATAGCTTCTCTATTGTTGGGAATGGTAATCTCTGGTTGATTATTGATATTGTGACAATATGCAAAGGGATTTGCATTGCCCAGGATTGTAATTTCTACACCATTATGTGGGAACTTGATACACTGATGGTAGGTGGATGGAATGACTTGCATGGCATGTATCCAAGGTCTTCCTAACAACAAATTATATGGCAAAAGAAGGTCCAGAACTTGACATATGATGTGCTTCACCATTGGGCCCACTCGGATTGGTAGCACAACAACTCCTTTGGATGAACGCTTTGCATCATCATAGGCTTTGATTGTTATCTTCTTGTGGGGATCCACTGATTCAATTGCATATCCCAATGTTGTGACTAATTGTAGTGTACAGATATTTAGGCCTACTCCATTGTTGATCAAGACTCGCTTGATCCTATGTCGATTGATAAATCCTTCAATGTGGAGCGAGGCATTATGAGGTTGTTGGAAGGATGTGTTGTCACTTTCAAAGAAAGTGAGACAAGGTGATGACCTTAGATTTCCAACCATGGCTTGAAACTGATCTGTATTTAGGTTTGTAGGGATCGATGCCTCTTGGAGAGCTTGATCCAAGATTGTTTTATGAGATGGAGATAGATGCAATAGCTCTAAGAAAGATATCCGTGCAGGCATTTTATCTAATTGGTCCACAAGGTTATACTATTTTGGGATAGATGTGGTTCCTTGTGGAGTTGCTTTTATGGTAATCTTGCCGCGACATGTAACAACATTGCAAATGTAGCTGGGATTCTTTATGGTAATAGTTGCAATTTGTTCACTGGCATCATATAGGTGATTCACAATGTAATTATAGGCGGTAACCGTATAATCGGTGGTATTTGTGTCTCACCCTGAAGTGGAAGGACCCCTTTGATCTTGTGATGGAAGTGGATTCTTAAACATGAGATGATCATTATTTATTGTTTTTTGGGTCGTGTCCTTTGATTTCAATCTCACCGCAGTCAATAAGATCTTGAATAAGGTCTTTCAATCTGTGACAATTGCTTATCTTATGCCCTTTCCCTTGATGGAAATCATAATGTTTAGTATCCCTCCACCATGAAGGTTTGACCTAAGGTTCGTAATTCGATGTTTTGGGTAAGGTCACCAGATTTTGAGAAACCAGTTGATGTAACACCATTTCAATAGGTTCCCCTAAGGGAGTGTATGTTCGTTTTGGTTTAAAAATTTTCTGGCATTGTCTGGGTTCCTCTTGAGATATATTACATTCTTGATTTGGAGGATCAACTGTGTTATTCTTGGGTAGGGGGTTCTGTCCTACAAATCAGACCATAGGTTGTGCACTTTTGATGGTCCTTGCATCTACAACCCTGTCATTGACGACATTTTTATTTTTGTTCCAGAAGTTAGGCTTGTCACTATTGAAGCACAGGCAAGGGCCATCCTTTGGCTCATTGTATATATTGATAAGCCCTTTTTAGATGAGATCCTGCTCACATTTTAAACCTTTGGTGATCATGTCATTGAAAGAGTCTGTGTCTTTTACATATAGGTGAAATTACATTTTGTTGTTTAAGTTGGAAATAAATATTTCCACCAGTTCTTGCTCAGGTAACTGAAGAGAACATCTGCTAGACATTTGATGCCATCTTTGCAGAAAGATTGAAAATAGCTCGCCTGGTTTTTGCTTAGTGTTACATAGATCAGTCATGGTGATATCACGTTCAATGTTGTGTGAGTAATGTGTGAGAAACTTTTGGATTAGTTCTTCAAAGGTCCTAATGCCACATGGTAGTCAGGAAAACCACGATGTGGTTGTTCCTCCCAAACTTTGGTGAAAAAGTCACATTAGGTATGTGTCCTCATATGCCACTTCGAGGCAAGCTGAATGGAATTCTCTAACATAATCGCGAGGATCTCCTTTTCCTCAGTACTTTTCGAACTTCAATGTTTCAAACCCTCATGGAAAAGGTGGCATATGAAGATTCCTATCAAAGGGATAGGGACAAATGTCATTAAGTGAAAATTGATTAGTTTTCATACCACTATGAAGTTGTTGGACAAGATTTTTGACGTGTTCCCGCAACATGTCTATTCCATTTGGAGGAGGAGGAGGTGGGGGATTACCTTGATGAAAGTTGTATCTGATGTGATCTTGACCTCTTTCATCCTTATTATGACTTTGGTGTTCTGATGCTTCCCTTAGTTTTGCAACATCAAAATCAGAGGGTAGTTTGGCTCCCTCTTGAACAAGTCTTAAAAAGTGAGCATCAACATTGCTTCTGAGTATTTCATTAAAAATTCTATTAAAAAGAGGGTTGTGTTGTGCCCTTTCTATTGATGCAAGAGTAGGAGTACTTGGATTTTCATCATTTGTATTTTCTCCAAGAGATTCTTGGAATTCATTGATATTCTCCTTCTCTTCTTCCTCAATTTCTTGTTGTCTAGACCTTGATCTGGTTTGATCCATTTTGTTTATAAGTTTTTGTTGAAGTTTGATGAAAATGATGATGAGTTGGTGATGGAATGAAAGATTGATGTTGTTAGGATTCCCATATATACTGAGAGGGGGGGTGAATCAGTATCTAACCAGTATATCAATTTTCTTAACTTAAAACATGTAGAACATATTAAAACTGTGTACCGGTAAGCAAGAAGAAATGCTATAAACAAAGATAAAAGAAACCACATGAAAAGCACACCATAACACAAGGATTTAATGACAAAACATGGTGTGGTAAAAACCTTGGTGGGATTTGTGACCCACAATATTCACTTACTGGCCAATAAGAGAATATTACTGCTACAAGAGGGGCCTACACATGCAGGAAGGCCAAGTGCCTAGAGCTCACTACTCAAAATAGAAGTCTCACTGAATTACAAAATGGATTATACAAATCCATTGTCTTGTACAACTTTAGAATAGAATCTATAATGCTAGATCCAGTACCGGTTTTTGCTCTACTTCTTACATAAACCCTTAACCTATAATTCACATAATAGGTCTGCCTAATTACATTCCATGTCGCTTCAACTATCTCTTTCTCGATGTCCTACAATGAACTCTTATATATATGAGTCATTTTACATTATGCCAAGTCAGCTTACAAAGATTTTACAATAATAAACAAAATATATTACAACAAAAATCATGTTGGCCTTTGTGTCGATATGCTTCCTTTCACTACTGGTGCCGGTAGTCTAAGTGCTGGTGAAGAGTTTTCTCTTGCTGCTACTGGTGGAATGTCTTGTTGTTGTCATAGGATTATAAGGTTGCCATCAATGAAAAAACCTTCAATCACCTTCAATATCTCATTGGAGTGTGCATATGCCAACAATCTCCCCCTTTGGCATTGATAGCAACACTCATGAGAAAATTCCAAAACTGTATCCAAAACTTGTTTCCAAAGATGTGTACCCACTAATATATGAGCTCCCCCTGAGTAGGTGAATCTTTTGCTGATTATTTTCTCATACTACTACTCCCCCTTTGGCATCAATGACAAAGGTTGTCAGAGTGTCAATAGACTTGTAGTTTCCTGTCTCAGCCTTGTAACTAGGTGGTTACAATCTGAAAAATTTCTACCAAAACCAAATTTATACTTTCCATAAACTTCTTACTATCTTTTATTGCTGCCTCGGTTCTTTGCACTGTACCGGTGAGATGCTACATATGCTCTGTCGGTGTTTTTTGTCCTTGTATTATCGCCTCAAATATTTCCTTTCTTAAAGATGCTAGATAGTCCAATCTTGGACTTATTCTTAGTCTCAGGTTTTTAGCCTTGTTAATTATTCTCTCCTTTTCTCTTTCTAACTTAAGTAATTCTCCCTCAAAACTTGTTATCTTTTGTTCAAAAACTGATAATGTATCAAGTGAGTTAACAAAACTATCAGCAAGTTTACTGATTTCATCATGTATCTTGCTCATTTTCTTATCTATGTCAACTGTTAGGAAGTTTGACTTGCAGATATCTTTGTATAGAGTTTTGAATTCCTTCAATGAGTTGCATAGTTCCGGTAGAAGTGTGTCAAACTCTCTTGTACACTTCTTTATTTGATCATCAAAGAATTTTTGTTTTTCAATTTCTAATTTCTCTTTCAACGCCTCTTCCTTTATTTGCTCAACTGTCACTATGTTGTCAATAATGTACTTAGAAAAAGTGTTGAGTTGTCTCAAAGAATCCTTATTATCTATATTGCAGTTAGGAGCTATCATTTTCAAAACTGGGATTGTGTCATCTATAGCTTTATAGGCTTGTGAACTACAGTTAGTTATTTTCTTTAAAGAATCCAAAAGAACTTCAGTTACATTTGTTGATTTGTAGCCTGTTGAGGAGGAACCAATATTCAGAATTCCACTAGTGGAGGAAGTAACCATGCTTGTAGTGACCTCTGATAGGTCTATTTGTGTTTCCATTTCCTTAAGCAAAGGCTTTTGTTTCTCTCCTATTGCCGGTGGCACTGTTTCCACATGAACCTGTTCCTGTTCCGAAGCCTATTGCTCTGCTTGACTCTCTATTTGTTGATCTGTCTCTGTCTGTTGCCTTGTGCTGCCATCTTCAAATTTTCCTTCAGTGTTGTCAATGTTGTCAGATGCTAGTGGCTCATTAGCCATGTCAGTCTTACCAGTTGAATCTTTATCTACCACAATGTTGATTGTTTGAGTATCAACATTTAATGTGTGTAGTACCTCAGGATTAGGATTTGTATCCTTTATACGGTTGATCTTCAGTTTTTGTTACCGGTGGAGTAATCAGAGGTGGTGGGGATAAGTTATCTTTTATTTTGATGCTAGGTGGTCCACCAACCTTTCCTTTCCCCTTATCTTTTTCCTTTTGATAGACTTTGATAGGCTTGGGGTTATTGTACTCTTCCTGTTTTTCTTTTTCCACAAGGAATATATCCCATGCATTTTCAGTATCTATTGTTACCTCATTTACTCTTCCTACCATGAGTGCAACATGCCGGTGTGCAGTAGAAAATACTGACCGGTTGGCTTCTGCAATTAAATCATAAATCTCGTTTGGTGAGTTTACTGGGTAAACAACAAGTAATTTTTCAATTTTAATTTTCTTATCAAGCTCTACAACAGCTTGTCTTCTACCTTCCAGTTTTTTGAACAGTTCATCTACCACTTGCATTAAAAACTTCTTGTAGATGTCCAGATGCAAGATGACACTTCTTTCAACATGCTCTTTCTCATCTGTTGATAGTGTATCATATAATTTTTCTATATTCTTGAGTTCTCCTTCCTCTATGATTTCATTTAGTAATTCATCAAGTGAGGTAATGTTCTGTTGAGTCCTTTTCCTTTTAGGTGTTAGCTTTTTCTTTGGGGTTGACTTCTTTACTGGTGACCTCACTGCCTATTGTTTTTGTCTAGTTCTTCTAAGCGAGGGTGTGGATGCCAGTGAAGGATCCCTTTTCATTACAACTTTTTTGAATGTTGCTACCATTGCATTCTCTGAAGAAGTTGCTACCGGTGATAGATGAGTTTCAGGCTCTAAAGTTACTAACTCATCCTCAGTGATGCCGGTTTGTTTTAAAACATCTTCCTTGATGGCTTTTGTCTGTCATGTGCCTTTCCTCACAATTGCTTCAACTTTCTTTACCCTCTTCTTGGATTGAATTTGGCTTTTAATCATATTTGCACTACCGAATACCAATTCCTTTGGTTCCTTAGGTGCTTCCAGAAGGGCTTTTGCATAAGTCTCAATGATATGATCATCAGTCTCATAGCCCATTTCAATTATCCAAATTGTTCTAGGGATCACTGCTTCCATCCAGATCTCATCCTTTTTAATTACAAAACATATATCATCCTTGTATTTGTCAACAAGTTTTTGTGACACTCTGATTCTCTTGTTCATTTTGGCCTTAAGTGCTTGAAAATAATCATGGATATTCTTTTCTTTGTTCTCACCCATGTTGTTGAATAGGCTTGATAGGTGTTTTCCTATCGGTATATCAAATCCAAGGCTCTTGTCGCCTATACCAGGAACTTGTTTGAATATGTGTATCATTAAGCATACAAGTAAGTTACCAAATCTAAAAATCCCTTTCTTATCCTTCTTGATTTTACCTAAATTATCAATTAACTCATCTTTTAGCCATTCACATACATCAATTTTCACATTGTCTGTAACCATGTCATAAGCACTCTTAATGCATAAACTTGAAACTGAGTTAAGTCGGTTTGCATGAGTTGCTTTGTAACCTAGAATCATGCTGACAAATCTCACATCTATATCGGTCACATCATTAACCCTCAGAGACCTTCTGCCAGATGTTGCACCAGTTAAGTTTATTACTAGGTCATTTGAGACCTTCTTGGTTTTGTCTCGTCTGCTACCAGTGGAAGGTTACCCTGTTACAACTTTCATTGCTTCCTTGGTAATTTTGTGAATTGAGTCTAACCAAAAGAATTCACCATGTACCCTGCTCGATACTATCATAATGACTTCCTTAGGAAAGTTTAGAATGTTAAGGATCTCAGTGAATCCTAGGGTTTCAATAATTTTATGTTCAAGCTTCACATTTCTAGAATTATCACATATAACAGTTTTGAACATGTTTTTGACTTCTTCATCTCCTAGTTCTTCTATGTGGCAATGGATGTACATTCTGGGATCTTCTTTGAAAACAACTCCTTTGGGGATTTGGGATAATGCACCAATATTGTCATCCTTTTTAGCTACTTCATGAACTAGCTGGAATACAGGCCTAGGGCATTTGATAAACTCGACTACAGTGGGGTTAGCTATGAATACAGGGGTAGAGGAGGATGCCATGATAATAAATACCTTTTTCTACCTTAGGAAGGATTGATTGCTGAAGTGCTTTGCCTTTTGCTCAAAATGCCTTAGCTCTGGGAGTTTCATGCTCTTCGAGAGTTTGAATTCATGGTGAAGTATAACGGAGCAAAAACACTGATTTATAATGTCAATTTCGCCAACTACCACAATTAATGCATGTCGATGAAGTAACCACTAACCTTTTGCTAGTATAGAAGTAATTTCCAACTTCTCATCATCAACTGAGGGAATAATAGCATATGTCTTATTTTATTGCCAACCCCTCAAGGAAACTTTCTTCAATTTGATGAAGAACTTCCTGTCGGTGGAGCACTACTCTGTCCTGCCGGTGGAGTACTACTATGTCCTATTGGTAAAGTGTTGATTGGTTCTACTGGTGGAGGAGTATTCCCAACATTATTTAGGTATGACTTTCTAATCCCTTGTTTTGAGAATTCTTGCTTAAACTCTTCAACTTTTTCTTTTCCTTTCAAACTAGAACTTTTGTTGTCTGTCGATGATCCTTTACTTCTGTAGAATTTTGCAATATGCCCAATCTTGTTACATGCATAGCAAGCCAGATTATTCTTCAGAATAGCTTTTCCATAACCTATACCGATTTGTGTTCTACATTGATTAGATAGGTGTCCAAATCCTCCACAAACATAACATCTAATATTCATTCTGAAAATCCATAAAAAAAGGAAAGTTGAAATAGAGCATGAAGAAAAGGAGGTGCATTGTGATGAAGAAGAGGGAAATGATAAGGACACTGATACTGAAACGGAGCCAAACAAGGATGACAACTATGGTGAAGGGGAGGAAGGGGGTAATTCTGAGAACCCTCACTCTAACCCTAAGGGTTCGGAAAGCGAGAATGAGGCTCTGAATCCTAAGGAGGGTGACAGCCCTAATGCTGAGGAGACTTAATAGAGCAAGGACTCTACAAATACCATCCTGGACACCGCCCACAACTGCACCCTTGAATTCTTCAATTTCCAGAAATGGGTTGCTGAAAACATCAGCAGTATGCAAGGTAAGCAAAGGGAGTTGGAAGATAAGATCAATAAGCTGATTAAGATGTCTGACTCTAGGAAACAAAATGAGGATACGGAAAACAGTGAAGTGGAGGAGGAAATGGAGATGGAGGACTGGCTGGACAAAGATCTGATAAAAGGCGACCTAAAACATTTGGAGGACGTTATTAAAACTATGAAAGAACAGGTGGAGGAGGACAAAGACAACGTCAACACCCGAATTGCCCATAATGAGAAAGCATTGAAAAGCCTTATGAACCACAACCTCCAGGTCCTTAAATTTTCTTCCCAGAATATGAATGCGCTGGTGGATCATCTGGAAAAGAAAAACCAGGAGAAGAACCTAGTAATTATAGAAGATGCTCCAACTTCCAGCCCAACCCACCAGAACCCTAGGCGCAGAACTAGGTAGACTACTGCTAAGAAGGACACGAAAATGAAAGAGAGTTAGATTGGATAGGAAAACAAGGACCTGAGGGAAGCGGCCAAGGCAATGATGCTCTTGGTGCAGAATGCTGAGGAAACTATGAAGAGTTTTTAATTTTCTTGTTATGTTGGGCTTGGGGTCAATTTCTTGTTGGCCTCTTGCTGTCCTTTTCTCTACTGCTGGTTTTTTTGTTGGTCTTTTGCAGCTGTATTGTTTTGTTTCCTTCTTAAATATCTTTTGAATGTTGGGTTTTGGGTCCCTTAAAATCTATTTTTACTTAATCAAAAAAATTCATTCTGCAATTTTTCAGAGTTATGACCAACTTTGTTGCATTTTGAACATTGACCGGTGGGTGTGTTAGTGTTCTGATAGCTTCTAGATCTACATTGATTTTCTCTATGACTATACTTATTACAGTTAAAGCATTTTCCATTGAATTTGTAAGCAGTAGGTTGTCTTACCAGTTTACTGTGATCCTGTGTGTTTGTAGTACTGGAGCTTTCTCCAACTTCAAAGCCAATTCCATAAGTGTCACCTTTAGGTTTCTATTTCTTTAGTAAGTCACCAAGTTCCTCTGAGCTTTTCTTAAATTTTTCTTTGTGCTAATTTGCAATATCCAATTCTCTTTCTAAGATCTCTTTCTGTCTCATCAGTTCATTGGAGTCATTTTGTGTATGCATCAGATCTGTCTTCAGTAAGTCATTTTCATAGCTAAGTATTGTGTTCTCATTTGCTACATCACTTAGTCTTTTGGTCAAATCTTCTTCATTCTTCTTTCTATCTTCAATTTCTTTGCAAAATCTCATAGTCATATCCTACATTTCATTCCTTGTTGTCATGTTCTCTTGTTTCAGCTTGCTTATCTGATCATTAAGTGATTCTTTCTCATCAATCTCATTTTGCATTTTTTCACATAGTTCTTTTCTTTTGTTTCTTGCAATAGTAAAATTTTCTTGAAGTACCTGGATAATATCCTGAGCTACCTTTAGATCATCTTGAAGTTTGATGTTTTTCAATTTTTCAGTATCATACTCTGAGAGAGCTGCTTCTAGTTGCTTTATCTGATTTTTCATGTCTATCAGTGTCAAGATCTTCCTCAAGCTTTTAGGCTTCTGAAAATAGAGGACCAAGATCTGATACCAATTGTTAGGATTCTCACAGATACTGAGAAGGGTGGGTGAATCAGTATCTAACAGGTATATCAAATTTCTTAACTTAAAACATGTAGAACATATTAAAACTGTGTATGGGCAAGCAAGAAGAAATGCTATAAATAGAGATAAAAGCAACCACATGAAAAGCACACCATAACACAAGGATTTAACGAGGAAACTTGGTGTGGGAAAAACCTCGGTGGGATTTGTGACCCACAATATTCACTTACTGGCCAATAAGAGAATATTACTGCTACAAGAGGGGCCTGCACATGCAAGAAGGCCAAGTGCCTAGAGCTCACTACTCAAAATAGAAGTCTCACTGACTTACAAAATGGATTATACAAATCCAATGTCTTGTACTACATCAGAATAGCATCTATAATGCTAGATCCAGTACTGGTTTCTGCTCTGCTTCATACATAAACCCTTAACCTATAATTCACATAATAGGTCTGCCTAATTACATTCCATGTCACTTCATCTATCTCTTTCTCAATGTCCTACAATGAACTCTTATATATATGAGTCATTTTACATTATGCCAAGTCGGCTTACAAATATTTTACAATAATAAACAAAATATATTACAACAAAAATCCTATCGGCCTCTATGTCAGTATGCTTCCTTTCACTGCCGGTGCCGGTAGTCTGAGTGCCAGTGTAGAGTTTGTCTTTGCTGTTGTCGATGGAATGTCTTGCTAGTGTCATAAGACTGTAAGGTTGCCATCAATGAAGAAACCTTTAATCACCTTTAATGTCTCATTGGAGTGTGCATATGCCACCAGATGTTTGGTGGGGTGTTTTGCATATGGATCTCTAGCACTAAAGGTAGATGTTACCAAATTTATTTCTTGAATTTGCTTGTTGTGTTTGATTGACAAAGTTTGATGTTATAAAGTTTAGAGAGATCTGAGATGTATTATAGACTCAACTACCTAGTAATGAGAGGATTCACTCATAGACTAGTTTTAACCTACGTAGAAATGCCTCGTAGGATGAGTTTATCCTAGATATAGAGACACTCTAAAAGGTGATGTGTTGTGTTTGATTCAAGCAATATCGAAATAGAACTTAGGATAAAAACCTCTTAATGTTTTGAGAGTTGAAATGGATTGATGATGTGTGAATGGTGAGAATGGATGAAATGTTAACTTCAATAGAAACTTTGTTTTACAAAAGGAACAAACTCTTCCTCTTCTTATTCAGGGGTTGGTGGTTCTACCCTAGCTGAGTTATATGTGATACAAATATCTGGAAAGAAGGCAGGATTGATCTTGCCTCCCTTGTTTTTGTAATAACTCAAAGCTCGATATTGAGTAAAGCTTTGTGGTTTAATGACTCTTGATCAAACTCGTTTGATTTCCCTTCAAGATAGAGACACATGTGATGTAAGACGGTCCTATGAGAGACAAATATTTGTCTATTAAGATAGGAGAATTTCCTCCTTTTGATAAAATCCTTTGAGCTTAATGGTATTTTCTTCAAGTTGGTTTGTTGATGAGGATTCTTCTTTCTCAAGATGTAAAGAATGGTCATATAGTGTGTGTAGACACTGAAAAATAATTAATTTAATTATTTTTAATTTCTCACATAATTAATTAATTAATTATGTTAATTAAAATTATTCTCAATATTAATTAAATATAATTAATATTGTCACTATAGCATATGATTTATTTAATAAATCAATCCCTTTCTTTATTCTTCTAAAAAAATCAAATCCTCACAAATCTTCCTCTTAGCTAATTAATTTCAATTAATTAATTAACCTACATGATTCCTACAAATCATCTTCTTAATTCATCAGTAACCTAATAAATTCTTCTAGAAACTCCCTAAACTCACTTAACTTTATTCTTCTAATTTTTTATTCCCTCCACTCATTCTCTCTCCTAATCAAATTCTCCTACAAATATAAATGCCACCTAACATTTCCTCTAATCCCCCTCCTAATGAGTCGTTAATGGCTAATCATCATGATTAGCCACAAAGTCAACTCTGTCCTTTCATCCAGCCACTAGCTTTAAATGCTCTTTTTCTAGATGAATGTAAGATTTTCGAAATCTCACATTCCTCTAGGCATTTCCCTCTCCCAAAGAATATTTAATTCCTTTTTATTCTTCTAATCCCCATAATATCTATTTTTGGAGAATTTTTAATTCCTCCAATGCATCTTGTAGAGTGTGGAGATACGAAATGCCTTTAAGGCATATTTCTTGGTCTCCACACCCTCTCTTGGACCTTGTGTGAGCTCACAAGTAAATCTTAGCCCTTCATCTCGAATTCATCCTAGCCATCCATTTTCCTCTCCTCTTCCTATAAAATAGGGTTCCATCCCTTCATTCAAAACATCTTGAAATCCAGTAAGCTTATGCTGCCCTTTTGAGCCTCAAAAATCATCTTGGCAACTTGATCATCTCATCCTTATCATTTGTGCACAATATTGGAGAGTCATCCACATCTAGCAATCAAAGGAACACATTAAGTGGAGCATTGTCAAGGGGCACCTTCACTTCATCAAGCTCAATCCGAAGGAGAAGGCAAAATAGCAAGTTGAAATGGTCTTTTTATGATATTTTAGCATTCTACATGTTTATTTCATTATGTTTTGATCAGTTTACCTTTCAAATCTATTTTTCCCTCTTCATTTTGGCACGTCCGGTGGGACTCACATCCCTAAGAACTAATGCTGTTTTTTTTTTTTTAAGGTTTTTGTGAGTTGTGAGACGCAGGTTCCAGAATAGCGCGACTGCAAAAAAAAAAAAAAAAAAAAAAATATATATATATATATATATATATATATATATATATATCTTTTACGCAAGTTCTAGAATCGCGGCTCTGCATTTCTGCGCGACAGCTCCTCCTTATTCTATTTTGTTTCTATTTTTATTTTTTTTATGTTTCTGTTTCTGTTGCAGCACGACAGCTTTGTTATCTGATTTGTTATTTGATTTGTTGTTTGTTTTGTTTTAGTATAATCTGTGTGAAAGTAGGAGAGTATGCTCTTGTCTATATAGACAATCAGAAATCTAGACCTTTCACTTTTCTATTCTGTTTAGCACAACTGTATGCTCTAACCATAGGAAAGTGTGAAAATAGGAGAGTATGCTCTTGTCTATCTAGACAATCAAAAATCCAGACCTTTGACACTTTTCTATCTATGTAGTGCTACTGTCTACTCTGTTAATCTGTTTGAAAATTTTAGGCGCTAACTATGGTCTGCATTTTATTTATTTATTTTCTATTATCTGCTCTATTTAAATATAATCTGTCTGCCCACAGGAAAGTGTGAAAGTAGGAGAGTATGCTCTTGTCTATCTAGACAATCAGAAATCCAGACCTTTTGACATTTTTATTTTATTCTGTTTAGTGCAACTATTAGCTCTGTTAAATCTAGGGTTTCTGTTTTGTTAAATTTAGGGTTTCTGTTGTTAAATTTAGGGTTTATATCCCATTAAATCTAGGGTTAATTGACTCCATTTTCCTCCAAATTTCACCAAATTCTCCGCATTGCCATTTTCCACATTTTCTTCCTTGGAGGCCTTATCTCAAAAATCCACTTTTTGAAGCCCAAAATCCCATATTTCTCTATTTTTAGGGTTTGTCATAACTTCTTCCCTTTTCATCCAATCACTTCCAAATTTGTCCCATATTATCCATCTTCAACTTTTGCTTCTTTGTCCCTCTTGGTCAAATATTCCCATTCCTTCATCTCTCCTCCAAAATCCCCATTTTTCGCTTGCCTATCCTTTAAAAAGTGGTAAAAACCTAGTCAAACCCCATTTACCCATCAAAGCTTTCTTCAAATCCACATTTGTCATTAGTAAAAAAGTTTTTATTCATGTTTTTCTATTCATTCCCAAAAAAATAAAAAAAAATTAATATTTTTCTCATTTTGTTGATTTTTGCAAGATGCTTCTTGAAGACTATTTTTCCAAACTACTAATCAAGTTGTTTTCCAGGATGCTTTTTGAAGACTCCATTTTTCAAACTACTAATCAAGTGGTTTTACAGGTTGCCTAGCTGATTCAACCAAATATTGTGCATTTATTTAAATTAGGCACCTAGATATTAATTAAAATGGAATGAACCATTGTCTTATGTGTCTTTAAGAAAAGTGTAAAGGTAGGAAAGTATGCTCTCGTCTTACTAGACGATTAGAAATCCAGATCCTCCAACTTTTCTTGTTTGATTGTGTGTTTACCTCTAGCGGGCCTTCCCTCCCAACTTGCTCTTTGAGAAGGTAAGAGGGGAATGACCCAAGTGAGTACACCTGGACCTGGGGTTCCCAACTCACTATAATAAATAGGCCATTGACTACGAAAGGGTTAATGGTTGGGGCTATATGAGAGTTCACTCTCACATTGGATGCCTAGTATGATCCTAGAGATCTTAATCATGCTTGCGTGACTACTAAGTTCTTGGTGCTTCGTTGGGCTATAGGCCTCAATTGCACTTGCGCAACTTCGAAGGGTAGCTCCTAACAGGAAGACTTACTAAACACCTTGTTCATAGTGGCCAAAAACCTTCTAGTCATTAGTGCAGGAGGTCGGACTTCTGAAGCGACCCATACTCTTACGGCCCGTAGTAGACACACAAAGTTTGCCATGAGGAGTTTTCATGGGAATTGATGCTTGGCTGCCCCGAGAAGTACGTGTCGTGGAGGGGAGCCAGTGGGGTCAAGCATCTAAGTGTCCGCTCTGGGTAAGCGTAGATGGGAAACCAATTGGGATTCAATGACTATTTTCCTTGCCAGCCTTAAGAATGTTGTATATGAGCATGAGTGTCTTTGAGATAATATACATTTAATCATTGTGTTTGCTTTGTTTCATACATACTTGCCAAGAGTAGACTAAAAACACAACACTATCCCCAAACACTTTGCAAAAATATTTGTCAAGACACAAACAAATTGTCCAAGTCATTACCCACACCAAGTCCAAAATTGCATCAAAACTTCGTCCATCCCATTTTTCATAAGCCTAAGAGAGAAGCTAAGAGTTTATCCTCTACGTCAACATTCAAGTTTGTCCTTTGAAACACCTACTATTGTCCAGATCAGGGTGGTCATATCCCTTCATACAACTTGGCATTTAAATAGATCCTTCATGTTCATGCCAAAGACAACCTAATCATCAAGTTTTTTTTTTCTAAACCATCACTACCATACCTTCTTCATCAATCATCCTCAAATTTCTTAAGTCCTTTCATCACAAATTTCTTAAGTCCTTTCATCACAAATTTCTTAAATCCTTTCTTTCATCACAAATTTCTTAAATCTTTTCATCCTCAAATTTTTTAAATCCTTTCATCACAAATTTCTTAAATCCTTTCTTTCATCACAAATTTCTTAAATCCTTTCTTTCATCACAAATTTCTCAAGTCCTTTCATCCTCAAATTTCTTGAATCCTTTCATCACACAAATTTCTTAAATCCTTTCATCCTCAAATTCCTTAAGTCCTTTCATCACACAAATTTCTTAAATCCTTTCATCCTCAAATTTCTTAAGTCCTTTCATCACAAATTTCTTAAGTCCTTTCATCCTCAAATTTCTTAAGTCCTTTCATCACAAATTTCTAAAATCCTTCCATCATAAATTTTCTAAGTCATTTCATCACATTTTTCCTAAGTCTTTTCATCACAAATATCATGTATGGTCGCAACTCAATCCCAACAGAAAAAGATGGCTGATCAACAATATGGCATGCCAGACATTGGTGTCCTATATGAAGATCCCACGCAAGATCATACACAAAGTGGGCAACCAAGCGATCAAGATCAAAGCCAAAATCTTGACATGGTTAACCAAGATGAACTTTGTCTGGAAGT
The DNA here is from genome assembly GCF_030272615.1 of Cryptomeria japonica. NCBI lineage: Eukaryota > Viridiplantae > Streptophyta > Pinopsida > Cupressales > Cupressaceae > Cryptomeria > Cryptomeria japonica. Next base: position 160,353,105 of record NC_081408.1, on the reverse strand, counting down.
GCAAACTTTCCTAGCGGATTCTTATAACCAAGAGATGATAGAAAAGTTTATTAAACACAATCCTACTGCACTTCTGAAAACTCTTCTTTAACATGGAGCTCAACTTCCACCTAAATTTAATAGATCCGCTCTCATCCAACAACCACAAGGAGACCTCGCTCCCACACAAAGTGTTGCACCTATTATTCAAACTCAATCAATTGCAGCCCCATCAATCATCCAAGCCCAGTCAATGCCACCCGCGACACATCCCACCACGGTCTCCATCCCCCTTCTTCCTCCTTACCATCCATACCACTATCAAATCCAAACTCATCCATTCTCCAACAAACTTCTATACCACCTCCTTCTATTCAACCACATATTTCTATTCCACAAACTTCCCTTTCTCCCAACAATGTCGCAAATTTTATCCAAACCGCATTCAATCCCATCACAACAGTTGGCGGACCGCAACCAACTATCACACGAACCCCGGCAACATCGGTCATCACATCCCACATTCCCACCTCCTCATCATATCAATATATTGGTGGTGGTGCACCTTCTTTAGTTCATCCAATTCTTGGGGCAAATACAATTCATTAATATCAAAGTCCACAACAAGACCTCATCAAAGAAATTCAAGAGATGAAGAATATCATCAAAAAGCATGAAAGAAAAGACTAATAAAAGGAAAGCTTACTCATTCGAAGAGTTTTGCCCTTGTCCTTATGACCCATCTATATCAGTTGCACCATATCCCTCAGGATTTGAGATCCCTAAATTCACCAAGTATGAAGGCAAAGGAGACCCCCACGACCATGTCCGAGAATTCCACATCTTATGCCAAGAAGTCTCCTATAGTGACCTTTATCTTCACAGACCCTTTCCCAAGAGTCTCATGGGAGATGCCCTGGCATGGTTCTCATCTTTACCACGAGGTTCCATTGTCTCTTTTCCAGACTTGGCAGAAAAATTTGTGGCCCACTATGCATACAACATGGGTAATGATGTTTCTATGATGGACCTATGTAATACAAAACAAAGGCCTCGAGAAACCTTCACCAATTTCCTACAAAGATGGAGACATCTTATCAAAAAATTCCAGTGGGACATGCCAGAACAACACCAAATTGAACTATTTCAAAAGAACTTGGTGCCTGAACTTTCAAGACCTTTAATATCTCAATGTATCAAATCCTTCCAAAAATTGACTGATAAGGGCCTCACCCTCGAATGTGTCTTGTTGGAGGAAGGAACCTTGAAACATTACCAGAAGTCATCACAAAATTCTTCCTCTTATCATAATGACAAGCCAAAATTCTGGGCTAAAAACAAAAACGTGGTCAATGATGGTGTAACTGATGCAAAGCGGGTCCAAACCGTGGCCGCTCCCCCAAAATCCACCACCAATATTCATCAGTTCAACAATCAAAACAATTCAAATCAATCTCAAAAACCTCACAACAATGTCTCAATCCAAGGATGACCACCCCGATCGAATAACAGGACTCCAAGAGATTTCACTCCTCTTGCTGAGCCTATTGAAGTGGTGTTTCAAAAACTTGTCCAAGCAGGTATAGTGGTTTTTCCAATCACTTACCTGTTTGATCCCAATCAACCTTAACCAAGATGGTATAATGAAAATGAGTATTGTGAATACCATCGTATCAAGGGACATGATACACGAAAGTGTATGAAACTGAAGATCTACATACAAGATCTCATTGATAGAGGTGAGATTGAGGTAGCAAATGCAAAACCTGGTAATAACAATGACAAACTCAAAATGTACCAGGAACCCTTCCCAAAGCATGATAAAGGAAAAGGCTCATCATCTAACGCAATGGATTATGACTATGCTAATCACGTAACCAGTTTTGATTTTTTAGTAAGTCGCATTGAACCTGCAGACAATCATGTCAATGTCATAACCATCCAAGGAGTTAATCCTCCTTCTTCCCAAAGCAGACCAAATCCGACTAGAATAGTCATTCAAGGTGCCACGCCTTCCACCTCCCATTTTCAGAATGACTGTAATGCAACTACATACCAAGGAAGAGTCACCATCCAAGGAGTTCCTCCCCCACCAAACCCCCCACCCATGTCTTCCACCCGCCGATATGACCTCCTTGATCAACTTGGGAAGACACCCACGCAGATCTCCATTTTGGAACTTCTTAAGACTTCTCTGGTCCATAAAGAAATTTTGGAACAAGCCCTTCTCCAATCACGCGTTCCTGATAACATCAACGCCACCCAATTTCAAACCCTCATTGGAAACCTTGCTGCCCAATAGTACATTGTATTTAACTCCCAAGACGCTCCCGCAGATGAGGACCATAACAAACCTTTGCACATCAAAGCTTTCATCCACAAGCATAAGTTCAAACATATCCTGATAGACGATGGATCCGGGCTTAATCTGTGTACATACAAATTGATAAAACAATTGGGACTTTCTGAGGATCTGATAGACACATCAGAAAGGATCACAATAAGGCATATGATGATGTGGAAATAATTTCAAACGGCATGATCACCTTACCTCTTCAAGTGGGCCCCATTACAATTGAAACCCCTTTCCAAGTACTCGATCTTGATCTCCCCTACAACATTCTCCTCGAGAGGCCATGGATTCATTCCTTGCAAGCCGTACCCTCCACCTATCACCAATGCATCAAATTCCCCTATAATGGAAAAGTGATCACTGTCAAAGGCGATCCCCAACCTTTTCAATATTGCAAACTATTAGAGGGGAAACATCTGTATCATTGCCCACTAAATAGACCTTCGCCAACGCCTCCATCTAACACATCAAATGTTGCCTCCACATCATCCCAACCAAATAATCAAATCAAGATCTTGGACAATGGTTGTGGAGAATACAAATTGGAGGACGTCTTATTAATTGCAACCTCCCTCTCTCTCCTAAGTCATTTGGTAAACCAAAAGAGCTAAAAAAGGACCCGAAACTAGTCATGCAATGCCAAAACACCACCTTCTAGTAATGGGGCCCACTTGATAACGAGAACCTCGAAGCAGATATCTGTTCATGGCTGTACCGGGAAGAGGACGATGATCCAACAAGAATATCCAAAGAAATGTACCCAAAAGTATTTGCCATAGTTGAAAAAATGGGTTACAAAGGACATGGTCTGGGACCAGAGGAGAAAGGAAGAAAATCACCCATAAATCCTATCTCCTACAGATACAACAGAGGCTTGAGGTACACCCTGGTGCCTAAGATTACTATCATCGGTGCCCCTTCTAGTCCTTCTTTGGATATCGAAAGCGCCGACGAAGAGGAATTCCATGAAATGCCTTATGAATATGAGAAAGATACCTTCTTCGATGCTTACATCAATACCATCACCCCCATAACCCCTCCCACTTCACATGAGCTACATCTTGTCCATCCTGAACTCATTGACTGGGGCCAATGAGATAAACCCACTTTAGATATCTGCACCGATGATAATGCTCTCATTGCTCTCCTAACAGCACAAAATATGGAAGATTGTAATAGAATTGAGGGTATTCAACTACACGAAAAGGGATACTTTGGTAGTCAAGTAAATGCCCTTATCCACAAAAAAGATAATAAAAGAAAAAGATATGATTTTCTAGGTGAAAACTTCCCTGAGGCGCCTTTGGATGAACAAGAAATAATAACAAAGGGCATATCTGAAAGTAAAAACCTAGAAAAGGCACTTGACGATGAGGGATTTGACCTCCCTACCATTGGTTACCTTCCACAGGACAAATCAAATTTGTTGATAGAAGAAACAGAAAGCATCAACATGGGCACCGAAGTAATTCTGAAAAATGTGCTCATTGCCAAATCCCTCACCGAAATTAAGAAACAAGACTTCATCAACTTCCTTACAGAGGTTAAAATCAATTTTGCATGGTCCTATTCCGATATGTCAGGGTTGGTTGGATCCTGCCTTGGTGGTTCATAATCTCACCATCCGCCCAAATGGAAAACTTGTAAAACAAAAACTCCGCAAAATGCACCCGCATATTGCTCTTTTGGTCAAGGCAGAACTCCAAAAGTTGTTAGACACAAAATTTATCAAACCCATAGACTACGCTGAATGGGTCTCCAACATTGTACCTGTTGGTAAACCTACTGGGGGCATCCGCATTTGCACAGATTTTCGAGATCCAAATATAGCTTGTCCTAAAAACAATTTCCCACTCCCAAACATAGATATGATTGTGGATCTTACAACAGGACATGAAATGCTATCACTAATGGATGGGTTTTCTGGATGCAACCAAATCAGGATAGCAGATGAGGATCAACATAAAACCACATTCACAACACCATGGGGTACTTTCTGTTACCAGGTCATGCCTTTCGGCCTTAAAAATGCTGGAGCTACATATCAATGGGCAATGACAACAATTTTTCATGACCTCTTACACAGAACTATGGAGGACTACGTGGATGATCTGCTAGGCAAATCCAAGACAAGATAAGAGCACATCCCTATTCTAAAACAGATCTTCAAAAGATTGGAAAAATACAAGCTGCGCCTAAATCCCAAAAAGTGTGTGTTTGGCATCACATCAGGAAAACTACTAGGATTCATTGTTTCCCGCAGAGGCATCGAGGTTGATCCCGCAAAGGTAAAATCTATTATGGAAATGCCTCCACCAAAAACTCTTAGACAAATACACAATCTCTAGGGAAAACTCCAGTCTATCAGGCGTTCCATTTCATAGCTAGCCGACAAGTGCCATCCATTTGCACACTTGTTATTTAAAGACATAAAATTCAAATGGGATTGGCTTTGTCAAAAGGCCTTTGAAAAATTAAAAGAATATCTAGCATCACCTCTAGTTTTGATGCCACCTACCCCTGGAAAACCCCTCATTCTGTACATATGTGCTACTACAGTGGCATTGGGGGCATTATTGGCTCAAACAGATGATCAAGGGAAGGAACACACCATTTACTACATCAATCGGACATTGGTAGGTTATGAACTCAATTACACCCCCATTGAAAAAGCATATTTGGCATTAGTGTTCAGCACACAGAAACTACGACACTATATGCTAAATAATAAGAAAATATTAATTGCTAAAATTGATCCACTTAAATATCTCTTGTCCAAAGCTACTCTCACTGGCAGAACCACCAAATGGGTCATGCTTTTAAGCGAGTTTGACATTGAATATGTGGACAGAAAGACAATCGAGGGACAAGTCATTGCAGATCAGTTGGCTGAAGCTCCACTTCCAGGCGACCATCCTCTTCTCACAGAATTACCAGATGAGCTCATTATGACTGTTACCACATCCTCCACATAGAAATTGTATTTTAATGGCTCCTACACTCAAAATGGATCGGGGGCAGGAATATTATTGGTCACACCTTAAGGAGATGGAATCCCCAATTCATACAAGATAGCCTTTGCATGTACTAATAACATAGTAGAATACGAGGCCCTCATCACAGGTTTACGCTTGGCTATCCACTGGAAAATAAAGGAATTACAAGTCTATGGCGATTCCCAACTCGTCATAAAACAAGTCAATGATGAATACCAGACAAAAGATGATAAACTCCTTCCCTACCATACCATGGTTGAAGATCTTAGGAAACATTTTACAGCAATCAAGTTTGATCAAATCCCACGAACAAACAACAGGGCTGCATATGCAATGGCCACCATTGGCTCCCTCCTTCAAATGCCAGCACACAGTCAGAAGTGTGAGTTCTTGGTTGAGTAATTATTTATACCGACATACGACCTACCAGAATCTGAAATGGTGTGTGTTCTCGTTGGTCCAGAGTCCCCTTGGTACCAAGAAACCCTCAGAGACCTTCTGTCAGATGTTGCACTGGTTAAGTTTATTACTAGGTTATTTGAGACCTTCTTGGTTTTGTCTAGTTTGCTACCGGTGGAAGGTAACCTTGTTACAGCTTTCACTGCTTCCTTGGTAATTTTGTGAATTGAGTCTAACCAAAAGAATTCACCATGTACCCTGCTCAATACTATCATAATGACTGCCTTAGGAAAGTTCGGAATGTTAAGGATCTCAGTGAATCCTAGGGTTTCAACAATTTTATGTTCAGGCTTCACATTTCTGGAATTATCACATATAAAAAATTTTGAACATGTTTTTGACTTCTTCATCTCCTAGTTATTCTATGTGGCAATGGATGTACATTATGGGATCTTGTGTGAAAACAACTCCTTTGGGGATTCGGGAGAATGCACCAATATTGTCATCCTTTTTAGCTACTTCGGGAACTAGCTGGAATATGGGCCTAGGGCATTTGATAACCTCGACTACAGTAGGGTTAGCTATGAATACAGGTGTAGAGGAGGATGCCATGATAATAAATACCTTTTTCTACCTTCAGAAGGATTGATTGCTGAAGTGCTTTGCCTTTTGCTTGAAATGCCTTAGCTCTGGGAGTTTCGTGCTCTTCGAGAGTTTGAATTCATGGTGAAGTATAATGGAGCCAAAACCACTGATTTATAATGTCAATTTTGCCAACTACCACAATTAACGCATGTCGGTGAAGTAACCACTAACCTTTTGCCGGTATAGAAGTAATTTCCAACTTCTCACCATCAACTAAGGTAATAATAGCATATGTCTTATTTTATTACCAAACCCTCAAGGAAACTTTCTTCAATTTGATGAAGAACTTCCTGCTAGTGGAGTACTACTCTGTCCTACCGGTGGAGTACTACTATGTCCTACTGGTGGAGTGTTGATTGGTTCTACTGGTGGAGGAGTATTCCCAACATTATTTAGGTATGACTTTCTAATCCATTGTTTTGAGAATTCTTGCTTAACCTCTTCAACTTTTTCTTTTCCTTTCAAACTAGAACTTTTGTTGTCTGCCGGTGATCCTTTACTTCTATAGAATTTTGCAATATGCCCAATCTTGTTACATGCATAGCAAGTCACATTATTCTTCTGAATAGCTTTTCCATAACCTATACCGGTTTGTGTTCTACATTGATTAGATAGGTGTCCAAATCTTCCACAAACATAACATCTAACATTCATTCTGAAAATCCATAAAAAAAGGAAAGTTGAAATAGAGCATGAAGAAAAGGAGGTGCATTGTGATGAAGAAGAGGGAAAGGATAAGGACACTGATACTGAAATGGAGCCAAACAAGGATGGGAACTATGGTGAAGGGGAGGAAGGGGGTAATTCTGAGAACCCTCACTTTAACCCTAAGGGTTCAGAAAGCGAGAATGAGGCTCTAAATCCTAAGGAGGGTGACAACCCTAATGCTGAGGAGACTGAACAGAGCAAGGACTCTGCAGATACCATCCTAGACACCGCCCACAACTGCACCCTTGAATTCTTCAATTTCCAGAAATGGGTTGTTGAAAACATCACCAATATGCAGGGTAAGCAAAGGGAGCTGGAAGATAAGATCAATAAGCTGATTAAGATGTCTGACTCTCGGAAACAAAATGAGGATACGGAAAACAGTGAAGCAGAGGAGGAAATGGAGATGGAGGACTGGCTGGACAAAGATCTGATAAAAGGTGACCTGAAACATTTGGAGGACGTTATTAAAACTATGAAAGAACAGGTGGAGGAGGACAAAGACAACGTCAACACCCGAATTGCCTGTAATGAGAAAGCATTGAAAAGCCTTATGAACCATAGCCTCCAGGTCCTTAAATTTTCTTCCCAGAATATGAATGTGCTAGTGGATCATCTGGAAAAGAAAAACTAGGAGAAGAACCTGGTAATTATAGAAGATGCTCCAACTTCCAGCCCAACCCACCAGAACCCTAGGCACAGAACTAGGCAGACTACTACTGAGAAGGACACGAAAATGAAAGAGAGTTAGATTGGATAGGAAAACAAGGACCTGAGGGAAGCGGCCAAGGCAATGATGCTCTTGGTGCAGAATGCTGAGGAAACTATGAAGAGTTTTTAATTTTCTTGTTATGTTGGGCTTGGGGTCAATTTCTTGTTGGCCTCTTGCTGTCCTTTTCTCTGCTGCTGGTTTTTTTGCTGGTCTTTTGCAGCTGTCTTGTTTTGTTTCCTTCTTGAATATCTTTCAAATGTTGGGTTTCAGGTCCCTTAAAACCTGTTTTTACTTAATCAAAAACATTCATTCTACAATTTTCAGAGTTATGACCAACTTTGTTGCATTTTGAACATTGACCAGTGGGTGTGTTGGTGTTCTGATAGATTCTAGATCTACATTGATTTTCTCTATGACTATACTTATTACAGTTAAAGCATTTTCCATTAAATTTGTAAGCAGTAGGTTGTCTTACCGGTTTACTGTGATCTTGTGTGTTTGCACTACCGGAGCTTTCTCCAACTTCAAAGCCAATTCCACAAGTGTCACCTTTAGGTTTCTGTTTCTTTAGTAAGTCACCAAGTTCGTTTGAGCTTTTCTTGAATTTTTCTTTGTGTTGATTTGTAATATCCAATTCTCTTTCTAAGATCTCTTTCTGTCTCATCAGTTCATTGGAGTCATTTTGTGTATGCATCAGATTTGTCTTCAGTAAGTCATTTTCATAGCTAAGTCTTGTGTTCTCATTTGCTACATCACTTAGTCTTTTGGTCAAATCTTCTTCATTCTTCTTTCTATCTTCAATTTCTTTGCAAAATCTCATAGTCATATCCTACATTTCATTCCTTGTTGTCATGTTCTCTTGTTTCAGCTTGCTTATTTGATCATTAAGTGATTCTTTTTCATCATTCTCATTTTGCATCTTTTCACATAGTTCTCTTCTTTTGTTTCTTGCAATGGTAAAATTTTCTTGAAGTGCTTGGATAATATCCTGAGCTGCCTTTAGATCATCTTCAAGTTTGATGTTTTTCAATTTTTCAATATCATACTCTGAGAGAGCTGCTTCTAATTGCTTGATCAGATTTTCCATGTATATCGGTGTCAAGATCTTCCTCAAGCTGTTAGGCTTCTGAAAATAGAGGACCAGGATCTAATACCAATTGTTAGGATTCCCACAGATACTGAGAAGGGGGGGTGAATAAGTATCTAATAGGTATATCAAATTTCTTAACATAAAATATGTAGAACATATTAAAACTGTGTACGGGTAAGCAAGAAGAAATGCTATAAATAGAGATAAAAGCAACCACATGAAAAGCACACCATAACACAAGGATTTAATGAGGAAACCCGGTGTGGGAAAAACCTCGGTTGGATTTGTGACCCACAATATTCACTTACTGGCCAATAAGAGAATATTACTGCTACAAGAGGGGCCTGCACATGCAAGAAGGCCAAGTGCCTAGAGCTCACTACTCAAAATAGAAGTCTCGCTGACTTACAAAATGGATTATACAAATCTAGTGTCTTGTACTACATCAGAATAGCATCTATAATGCCAGATCCAGTACCGGTTTCTACTCTACTTTTTAAATAAACCCTTAACCTATAATTTGCATAATAGGTCTGCCTAATTACATTCCATGTCACTTCATCTATCTATTTCTCAATGTGCTACAATGAACTCTTATATATATGAGTCATTTTACATTATGCCAAGTCGGCTTACAAATATTTTACAATAATAAACAAAATATATTACAACAAAAATCTTCTCGGCCTCTATGCCGGTATGCTTCCTTTCACTGTCGATGTCGGTAGTCTGAGTGGTAGTGTAGAGTTTGTTTTTGCTACTGTCGATGGAATGTCTTTCTAGTGTCATAAGACTGTAAGGTTGCCATCAATGAAAAAACCTTCAATCACCTTCAATGTCTCATTGGAGTGTGCATATGCCAACAGATGTTTGGTGGGGTGTTTTGCATATGGATCTCTAGCACTAAAGGTAGATGTTACCAAATTTCTTTCTTGAATTTGCTTGTTGTGTTTGATTGACAAAGTTTGATGTGATAAGGTTTAGAGAGATCTGAGATGTATTACAGACTCAACTACCTAGTAATGAGAGGATTCACTCATAGACTAGTTTTAACCTATGTAGAAATGCCTCTTAGGATGAGTTTATCCTAGATATAGAGACACTCTAAAAGGTGATGTGTTGTGTTTGATTCAAGCAATATCGAAATAGAACTTAGGATAAAAATCTCTTGATGTTTTGAGAGTTGAAATGGATTGATGATGTGTGAATGGTGAGAATGGATGAAATGTTAACTTCAATAGAAACTTTGTTTTACAAAAGGAACAAACTCTTCCTCTTCTTATTCAGGGGTTGGTGGTTTTACCCTAGCTGAGTTATATGTGATACAAATATCTGGAAAGAAGGCAGGATTGATCTTGCCTCCCTTGTTTTTGTAATAACTCAAAGCTCGATATTGAGTAAAGCTTTGTGGTTTAATGACTCTTGATCAAACTCGTTTGATTTCCCTTCAAGATAGAGGCACATGTGATGTAAGAAGGTTCTATGAGAGACAAATATTTGTCTATTAAGATAGGAAAATTTCCTCCTTTTGATAAAATCATTTGAGCTTAATGGTATTTTCTTCAAGTTGATGTGTTGATGAGGATTCTTCTTTCTCAAGATGTAAAGAATGGTCATATAGTGTGATACTTTTTTTATTGCTCTTTGTTTTTGATCTTTTGTTGTTATTTTGATAATGTTTATGTTGGATGAATACTTGTCTTTGGAACTAAGTTTTTTATTTTTCTCTTTGACAAGGAAACAAAGAAAGCACACAAACACAAGAATGTTGCCTCAAAAGGCCCAAATAGGTGTGTGTCTAGATCAACCTGATCCTTTGAACTTTTTATGACCCTTTCCTTCAAATGTATTTTAGGTGTTTCCAAAGCCTAAAGTCGGTTCAATTTGCACTGGTCTTGACTCAAAATGAAAAATACTTCGAACACTCTTTATTCCTAAGGTCAAATGGCCAATTTCGATAATTTCAGCCCACATCTTGATATTTCTTCAACTTTGGTACTACATACCTTATGAATCTTGTCGTGGCAAGTAAGGATGTGATATACTAAGTCTTGCATGAGCATAACAAATAGATGATCCCTATGATGGGGAAGTCACCACTTTTATCGGGCTACAAGTAACCTTTCAAAAAGCTATGTTTCTACTCAAGGAAATATGTATGGTGAGTATCTTGGGAGCAAAACCTTTTATGCTCTTGCACTGAATTTATCATAAATATCCTCAATAAATAGATCGGGTAGGCTACTACTTAAAGTTGTTTAGTAATTTTTGATGTTTTTGGACATAAGTTCATTCTGCAATGACTCACTTAAGAGCCTTGTAACTTGTGGTGGGGCCCATTTGTCCTTTCGGCAAGTTACACTGTAGGAATAGTTATACCCATGGCTACAACTTTCGCTCTCACTTGATTTCTATAGTGGCTCGAAGCATTTGCTGTGCGAGGTCATTCCCAAGAGTGATGTGTCTCTTGGCAGGCCTCTCTTAAAAAGATAAAACTTGAGTGTTACTAACACTTTTCTCTTGCGCCTAGGACCACGAAAGCCAAGGGAGAGGATAGTGTGTATTAGAAGTAGGACCACTTGACAAACTCTTTTGCAGAAGTGTGCCAAACACAAAATACACTTGTTATGTTTTTAACTTGTCATCACAATGGTGATCTAACTATTTGGAGATGTTGCTCCAACAACCATGGTGTTTTTTTTATCCTTCAAAGGCAACGTGTTGAGTAAACTAGGAAAAATGAAATCTTGGTCAACTTAATGAAGAGCACATTTTCTTAAAGTAAATCACTTTGTAAAATAAAACAAGTTGATTGTTCTTTTTATTTGCCCAAAAACCAAGTGTGGATTGTGATTTTTAACTTGAATTTGATGCAAGGAAATCAAAATTTGTCTGGTTGAGTTTTATGCACCAAAATGAAGTGTTTGAAGTTGATTTTTAAGCACCAAAATGGAAGTGTTCAAGTTGCCTATCTTGCATGAAAAACAAAATTTGTTTGTGATTTTTAGAGCACCAAATGAAAATTTTGATTTTTAAGCACCAAATGAAGTGTTTTGAGTTTTTTTTAGCTTGCAATAAAATCAAGAAAGGAATTTCTAAAATTCTAAGCAATTAAAATGAGTTAGTTTACACCTACACATGAAATGAAAAGTTAGTAAAATCTGAACACATGGTGGGCTTCTACAAGCCTAAGAAAAATTAATTTATTAGTTACAAGGCATTTTTTACAATGCTCTGTTACAATAGCGCTACTCTGTGTGAGAAGAGAAACGCTACTTAACACAAAAGCATGAAACTAAGGACAAAAGCGCCAAAATAACATATTTAGACTGAAAGACAAACACGCTAATACAGGAACAAAAGCACTAACTAAGAGACAAAAGCACTAGACTATAGACAACAATAATAAATTTTGGACAAAAGCACTAGAAGACCAAATAACGATAACGCTAAAGCACGAACAAAAGCGTCGAACCGCGACCTGTGTCAAGAAAAACAGTCAAACAAGTTAGTTTATTTCAAAAAGTTACTCCTTGGTTCATGTTGGGTTCACCAAATGATGTCATGGAAATGGGGACAAGGCAACAACAGAGCTCAATGTTAATAAGTTAGTTTCAACCATAAAACCAAAACAAATAACTAAAAACCATTCCAAACATATCAAAAGAGATTTCAAAAAGTATGAAAGAAGTTTAACAAAACAAAAGAAAGGAGAAGAGTCTCCCTAAAAGGATTCCATGATGCCTTTTAATGTTTCTCCCTTGTTTCTCCCCTCTCTAAGTCCCAAATGAGTGTAGCTCTCAACTTTTAGCAGTAGCCATGGATGTCATATGGAGATTCAAGATGGTTGGATGTGATAAACAAATGTTATGCAAGTGTGGATAGTGATGCTATGAAAAAGTTCTATGCTAATACCATTATAGTAACAATACTCTAATCCTTCCTTCTTTGCTTAAGGAGAAGGGTTCTATTTATAGAAAAAATGAGGAAATGAAGGGTTAAGATTGAGAAATCTTAACAAGGGTTAAGATTGAAAGATATTCAATCCATGTGAGACTTTCAACCCAATCCCATGTTGACAAGTGTGACCATGAGGAGGATTAAGAGGGGAGATAAGGAGCATTAATTGCTTGAAGGGACATTATGGTTACCCTAGGTGGTTGGGTTAGGGTTAGGTTAATGGATATTCCTTTTATCCAAGGGATACATGAATGTGAAAGGGTTAAATGGTTACCTTAGTCAAAGAAATAAATGCTTTGAAGAAACCCATGAGTCAAAAGGATGGTTAAGTTAGAGGAAAGTCTCTAACCAAAGGTAAAAGGTGAGTTAACCATAAATGGTTATGTAAGAGTCTTTAATGGTTTGGAAGACTTTAGAGGTTAACCATTTGAAGACATAAAGCCTTTAATGGTTATTGAAAACTTTAGAGGTTTTTGAGAAGTGACTTCCTTTTATTTAGGAATGTGACAATGATTAGGATAGGATAAGGGTAATTAGAAGGAGTTAGAAGAATCTAGAAGGGATTTAGGCATGCAAGTGCGAGGAATTTTGGGATTTTCAATTGAAGTAAAATCATTTATTTCAATTAAATGGTGTAATTTGCATTTGGATAGATATTTAGATAAATATTAATTTATTTAAATGTGAATGTGAATTTTGGATTTTATTTAAATAAATCTTAATTTATTTACATGAGAAAAAGGAAGATAAAGCATTAAATGCTTGAAGAATTTGAGGGAAACTCTTAAAGGCTTAAGAAGACTCTATAAAGAAGTCATTAAATTTGAAGACTTTAAGGGAAACCATTAAAGGCTTAAGAAGACTCTAGAAGGAAGCAATTGAGTTTGAAGACTTTAAGGGAAACCATTAAAGGCTTGAGAAGACTCTAGAAGGAAGCCATTAAGTTTGAAGACTTTCAGGGAAACCATTAAAGGCTTCAAATGGGTGAGGATAAATAGGATTTTAAATAAATAATTTATTTATTTAAAATAGTTGTGCAACTTGCATTTGTGGGAAAATGCAAGTGGGTGGAGGATAAAGGTGATTTAAATAAATATTAATTTATTTAAATGTGAGAGATGGGATTTTAGGGTATTTAAATAAATATTAATTTATTTAAATGTGAGAGAACATTTAATTAAACAAATATGCTTTATTTATTTAATTAATGGTCTGAATTTGGTTAAGTGAATTAAATCAACCAAATCAAATAATTTATTTAATTAATAGGAGAAGAGGGTTAAGATGAATTAATTAAATATTAATTTAATTAATTATTGATTGATGGTTAAATAATCAAATAAATACTAAATATTCATTTATTTAAGTGGACAGATTTATGTGTCTACAACCTTCTTTAACCTTCTTTATAAAACCCCAAATTGGCTATGCGGCAGGGTCAACAATATAAAGAGCAATTTAAATTTTGCCCTATTCAATATCTATGGACCTATCCAGAATAAAGATAAAAAGAAAATCTGGGATGAGATAGAACAATTCCTCTCCTTTATCCCAGATCAATTATGTATTATTGGTGGGGACTTAAACGCCATCATTGACCCTTCAGAAAAGTGGGGGGGGCATAAAAAAAGTTAACCAGGCCACTACGGATCTCAAAGACTGGATCCTCAACTACAACCTCATGGAAATTAAAATAGAAACAAACATGTTTACCATGAATAACAGAAGGAAAGGTTTCTGCAACATTGCAGAAAAGTTGGACAGATTCTTCATAAGAGAAATCTCGCCAACATTTCAAATATCTTTGATGCAAAAATCCTTCCTCTCTCAGGCTCTGACCATTTCCTGGTTCAACTCTCCATCTCTGAATTCACCCCTTCTTTGAAAAGTCCTTTTAGATTCGAATTAATGTGGTTAAGAGATGAAAACATTATAAAATTGATAGAACAATGGTGGACAGAAGTTAGAGTGATTGGCTCTAAACCCTTCAAATTAATCACTAAGCTAAAATCAGTTAAACAAAATCCCATAACTTGGAATAGAAATCAGTTTGGGAACCTCTTTGAGAAAAAAACTAAAATAGAGATAGCCCTAAAAGAAGTTAATGAAGAGGTAATTAGGTTCGAAATGGATAGTAACCTCTATATGAAGGAGAAATCCTTACTAACAGAATATGAGGAAATCTTGGCTAGAGAGGAAATTTTCTGGAAACAAAAATCCAGAGAAAACTAGCTGGAGTCTGGTGATAAAAACACCAAGTTCTTCCACAACAGCACTAAGCAGAGGAGACTAGTTAATAGAATAACTAAAATCAATACCAAATCTAGGGTTCCTAGTTGCAACTCGGAGGTCATAGGGGCAGAAGCAATTGATTACTTCATGAATATCTTTCATAATCAAGATGGCTCTAGATTATCCCTGTGGAATGAAGTGCTCAAGTGCATCCCAAAAATAATAAATAAGAATCATAACTAGTCATTAAATGCAAAATTTTCTAAGACAGAAATCGAGAAAGCCCTTTTTCAAATGAACCCAGACAAGGCTCCTGGGCCGGATGGATTCTCGGCTGCCTTTTTCCAAAAATGTTGGCACTTCATAGGGGATGAAGTCACTGAGGCATTAGAAGGAATCAGGAATTCAGGAAAGATCCTCAAGGAATTAAATAATACATTTATAGCCCTGATACCAAAAAAAGACAAGGCTGAGAGTTTTGATGAATTCAAACCCATTGCTCTATGTAACAAATTATACAAACTTCTCACCAAAACAATAGCAAACAGGCTACACAATTTGCTTCCCTTGGTAATTAGTGATTGACTATGGAAGGACCAAGCAGATGCCTGTTATGAAGTATGCTCATTAAATTAGACATCAAAAAAGCCTATGATAAAGTTGATTGGCACTTCTTATGCAAGTGCCTAGAAGCTTTTGGCTTCGCTAAACAATGGATCAATCTTATATATGAATGTATATCAACACCAAGAATGTCAATCCTTGTTAATGGGTCCCCTGTTGGCTTCTTCAATATCTCAAGGGGTCTAAGGCAAGGAGATCCGATCTCCCCTTTCCTCTTTATATTAATGGTTGAATCCCTTGGTAGACTATTGAAACTGGCTAGAGAACAATCTTCTATTTAGGGAATTCACATTACTAGTGCCCTGGAAGCAACCACGAATCAACAATTTGTGGATGGCACTATGCTCTTTGGACAAAGTAGTGTTCAGGAAGCCAAAGTCATTAAACAAATACTTCAAACCTACTCAATGGTGTCTGGTCAAGAAATCAACACCTAAAAATCTAACATCTACTTCTTCAACATGAAAGAGAAACTAGCAGACAAAATTTGCAAAATCCTAAAATTCAATAAAGGCATTATGCCATGCAAATACCTGGGCATCCCTTTGGACAAAGGATGCAGATCTTCAAATCTGTGGAATCAAATTATTGAAAGAATAAAGAACAGAATTTGCTCATAGAGCGGGAAATGGTTATCTTCAGCTGGCAAGGCTACGATGATAAAATCAGTATTATTGGTCATGCCCATTTACCAACTTTCCTACATAGACCTCCTTTTAGAAAAAAAGAATGAAATTAATAAACACATCAAAACCTTTTTTGGCAAGGAGCTAGTGAGAAATTTAGAAAGCCTCTGATGGCCTGGGATAAAATCTGCAAACCTAAAGAGAAAGGGGGCCTGGGGATTAAGGACATGATACTACAGAGTAGAGCCCTTGGGGCTAAATTGGTATGGAGAATACATAATAACCCTTGCTTAAATTGGGCTAGGATTCTATATAACAAATATCTCCATAGTAATGACCGAACAAGCATCTTTAGAGCTCTTTCACCACCCAAGGGATCTAGAATATGGAATTTCATGATGGATTGCAAAGAATTAGTTTCAAAAAAAATATCATGGTATCTAGGGAATGGCAAAAAGGCACTATTTTGGTTAGATTCCTGGGGGGGTTACCCTTCACTAAACAAAAATAACAAATATGACACCTCTAGAGTTATCCTAGAAAGACTTTGGGGTGATAAGGTTGCTGATTATATTGAGGAAAACACAGTGGAGGGTATCAGAGTGTGGAGGTGGAAACAGTTTGATAATCTGGGACTTCCAGCTAATGAAGTTAAGGAACTAGCAGATGCACTAGATAGCTCAGGAAAATCACTTTGGAGAAGGAGGAGGATGGAGTAATCTGGGCAAGGTCTAAAAATGGCAGGTATAGTACAAAAGTGGGATACGACCTTCTTACTGAACAGGACCATACGACTACTAAGGACATTCCATTAAAACTATTTTGGGACAATAGATGTCTCCCCAAAGCAAGGCTATATGCCTGGTTGGCATTACATAACAAAGTTTTAACGACTGACTTATTCAGAAAAATGGGTTATGAAGGACCAAGTAGATGTTTGTTATGTGAGAAGGCCAAGGAATCAATCAACCACCTCTAACTAACTTGTGAATACTCGCACAACTGCTGGAGTTGGCTCAGGAAACAATTGAACTGGTACTCACCCATCCCAGATTTAGTCATAGTCATGTTTTAGGCATGGCCCATCTTGAACAAAGGATGCATTTATGAGGGACTATGGGTGGTAGCTCCCTCAATGCTTGTTTGGGAGCTTTGGAAAGAAAGAAATAGGAGAATATTTAGAGAGGACAAACTAGAATGGTGGCAACTCACAAATAAGATTGAGGTGGCCATCATAGAGTTAATTAACAGTCATTGTATGAGAAACCACAAAAATATGGAAATGACTCTATGGGATGATAAAATGAGATTAATATGGATTGGTTTAAAGATTCATCCATTTGTTGGAGATGGTCTGATTAGTGCTAATCACAAGTGCAGAGAATGCAAGTGGATGCCCCCAGAGGAGGGCTGGGTCAAACTAAATTTTGATGGAGCATCTAGAGGTAATCCAGGTGTGGCAGGCATTGGATGTTGCATACATAACTCAAATGGTGATGAAATAGCATCTTTATCCCACCCTTTGGGATACAACACAAATAATGAAGCTGAACTCAAAGCCTTGGAAGAAGGAGTAAAACTGTGTAAAATTTTGAAAGTTAACAAAATCAATATAGAAGGAGATTCAACCATTATCATTAACGCCCTCCGAAAAAGGGACATACCTAATTGGAAACTCAATCCAACCCTTCAAAACATTCTTGATATGGCCCAATCCTTTGAGGGGATAACCTTCAATCACATCTATAGGGAAGGTAATTCCAGGGCAGACCATCTTGCAAACCAAGGAGCTAATGGTAAATCGATTATTTACATAAAGCCTGGCTACTCACTCATAAATCAATCCCTCAATAATCAATAGTAGCAAGGTAAAATATAAAAAGAAAAAAAGAAAAAAAAGTTATTATAAAAACTGAGAAGTAACTACTTTAATTAAAAGGAAAGCCTTAACTAAAAAGTTCATAATTAAGAGGTCCCTCTAAAGATAACACCTAAAGAGCATACATACTCAATATAGGAAGGATAATCATTAAAGGATAATAAGCATCTCACCTCGAAAGTAAAAATCCGAAGAAATAGAGGTGCCATTTAATTATTACGTCGTCCTCACATCCCATGAAATCAAAAAAACCGATCCTATCATCATTCCAAGACATGGGAAGGAGTACTAAGACGATCATTTTATGGGCTAACGAGAAAGTCCGGCCTAAATCATAATTACTCACCAAAAGCAAGGCTATTATTTATGATTGCATCCAGAAACTTCACATCTCTCTTAATAAGAATTGGCATTGCTAAATTTACTTCCGAGGAACTCTTGCTAAAATAATTCCCTCTACTATCAGCCTTTGAAACAAAAGACATGGATACCCTGGTAAGACTGAAAAGACAAAAAAGAAAAATGGCCTTCGTCAGAGAAATTTCAATAGATACGCTGAAAAGAATCATCAAATTCTCTCATGAGTTGGTTATGGACACGGTAGAGCACATCCTTGGTGAGGAATTTTTAAATAATGAAGACAGAACCAGGGCCAACAATGATATATCGGCCATGTTTTTAGCAGTAACGATGTTTATCGAAAAAGATAGAGACATCACAGCAAGCCTCTACAGGGCAATATTCAAAGCATCTATTCTAGTTGAAATCAATAGGGTTATGGTCAACATCAACGACGAGCTGACAATCCCTAGGCCTACACACTATGACATTCTGATTTTGAATAACAATCTGGTTCCTAGAAAACCAATATTGATCATTGAGGATATCGTGGCCTTCAATGCAAGGAGGGATGAAATTCAGAGAAGCATAGAATTTCTCCTCAACCTGTTCCACCTTCGCGCGCCTAAGAAGGCATCATGGTTTGAAGATTACCTCAAGATTCAGGGTATCGAACTCAACGGGGAATCTGACTCCCTTGAATCTTCAAAAGAAAATTAACATGTGAGGTAAGCCCTCTTTCTAATGGAGTTTTTTGTTATATATTGTCTAGCCTAGGGCTTAAGTTTAACGAAGCATAGTTTTAAACTCTCATTATATTGAAATAGAAGCATAATCCTGGTAATAGTTTGTGATATATAAGACATATATGTAATGAAAGTACAACAATATCGGAAAACTCTGAATTAAAATATGGATATATATATATATATATATATGTATATATATATGTATATATGTATATGTATATGTCTATGTATATGTATGTATACATATGATATACATATACATATACATATATATACATATGTATACATATATATATATATATATATATATATATATATATATATATATATATATATATATACATACATGTATATATATATATATATATACATGTATATATATATATATATATATCTATATATATATATATATATATATACATGTATATATATATATCTATATATATATATATATATACATGTATGTATATATATATATATACATGTATGTATATATATATATATACATGTATGTATATATATATATACATGTATGTATATATATATGTATGTATGTATATATATATGTATATGTATGTATGTATGTATATATGTATATATGTATATATATAGATGTATATATGTATATATGTATATATATATATATATCTATATATATATACATATGTATATGTATATGTATATATATACATATGTATATGTATATGTATATATATACATATGTATATGTATGTATACATATACATATATACATATATATACACATATACACCTATACATATTTATAAGTTCATATATATATATATATATATATATATATGAACTTATAAATATGTATAGGTATATGCATCAAAACATGATTATCTTAGGTATTTGTCATAACGAATTTTGTTGACCTTAGTGGAATTTAGGGGGAACCCTCCAATGTTGGTTGCTTCCCAAGGCCATTAGCACAAGCGATTAAGGAACAATACAAAAGCCTCAACACTAAATATCCAGCACTCGGAGATTAGTATACTTGTTGGGAAATTGCCACATTAGGGCAAGTAGGAACCCTATTTTCAGATACCAAAGACCTACGAGGCAGGATTCCCTTTTAGAATAGGGGCACTGTCATTTAAAAACTAAGTAATTGGACAGGTATTTGCCATGCAATGCATGACCAGTTGAAAGGCTCGGGGTGGCTACTCTATTACCTCTTTACACTGCATATGACTGTGGCTTACTGCTATTTTAGGCAATTTAGTAAGGAAGGTTGTGTTTTCCCTCTACTATATAGTACTGTCTGAAAGCAAGCTAGCATAACTATGTTTATTTCCTGTTAAATTTCTAGGTTAAAGGGAGGATATGAGGTCCGTGAGGTCCTTTTATCCTGAAGTCAATGCAAATGGAGAATTCTGGATGGATTGATTTCAGGATACAAGACTCTGTATCCCCCCCTATGTTTTTGATTAACAACTTTGTGCAGCTGGCAGGGAAGGAAGGTGACAGATTTATGACAAACCCATCTTTGTCAAGTAATGTATATCTCAGCAACAATTCAATTGGCCTTACTGGTATGATTTGAGTAGATAGGGATGTTTTATCCTTTTACACTAGGCATATATTTGAAAACAAATGTGTACACTATTAGGATCTGGCTTTAACAATTGCACCCGTTAGGAGGATATGTGTTTGGTTTTCTGGTTTTCTTTATGTGCAGAAGATTCAGGAATATGAGAAACACATATTGTTCCGCTCGCCCCTGGAAGATTGGAAAAGTATGCAAGCACCGAGACACCACCCAGAAGACAAATAGACAAACTGCAAACATCAACACTAAGGAAGGACTGAACATAAAATAGCATTATGAACATGTAAATTGGCTAGCCAAGCCTAATTGAAATTCAGTAAAATGGCAACTAATGTATACTCAAAATGCTAGGAAGAAATTCCTTGGGCAAGACTGGAGGTTTTCCTACCTCGATTCTTTCCTACCAGTGCCCACACTAAACCGATGTGTAATTTTTTAAATATAATAAAATTTCGGCTAAGGCCTATTACCTAAAAAAAAAAAATTAAATATTTATATAATTAAATTTAATATTTATTATAATTATAATTTTTCATTTTATTTTTAATTTAAATTATATTTCATAATATTTTTTTAATTTAATTTTTATATATCTTTATTTACCAATTTCATTATATAATTGATATGAAATGGTGCTTAGTCTACCCATCATATTCCTAAACTAATAACCTCATGTAATACTAGAACTCAGCGATGTTTCCATGTCCATGGACTCAAGATCATTATAGGGAAGATTTTAGTCAATTGCTTATATACAAAGGCATTCAATTTCTACGTCTACCAGATCCAAGTTTCCTTTTTATTTCAGTTTGCAAGGGACTTCACGTCTGGTGTGTTTGTTTTCAAGTCTAGGTAATGCCTGTGTATTTGCCAAACCCAATTTATAAATAAGATATTTTGGGGTTGTGTTGTATCTTCCATAGGAAATGGTGTTTGTCATGTGCAAGGATGTGATTGGTGAGCACTAATTTGATTGTGCCCACCTATGAATTAAATCTCACAAGCGCAAAATGAAAAAGGAAAAATAAAAAAACCTCCCATTTCTAGACATAAATGCATGTGATTCCATGATCTATACCAATAAGTAATTGAGGCTTGTCACTTTCATAGAAGTGAATGTTAAGCTCTCGAAAAAGCCACTGTTGTTTTTGTATTACACATGGAACGACAAAAATGACGATGAACGGAAAAATTAAAAGCAAAAATCTACAAAGTAAAAAGTAACAACAAAAATCTAATAGCTACGATGTTTTTGGTCATCTTGTTGTGTACACATTGCAGGATATCTGTGGATGTGCTCTGATAGGTTAATCTCTTTCTTTTGATAGGTGGAAACGATGAGGTGAAATGCTAGGTAAAAACAAAGTCCTTTGTGAATGGTACTGTCGAGGTGAGGGAAACTTGCACGCTTGCCCGTTACTAGAGGAAAAAATGGTTCATTCATCTCGAAGACCGTAAAGCCAATGAGGAAAAATCAATGGACTAAATAGCTGCAATCGTCTTGCATTGATTTTAACGAAATCTGAATCATTGATTTTGAAATTCTGAGATAAAGTTCAATGGAAATTCAATAATAAATATCATAACTATTCATGTGACCATTCGTATTTAGTCAGTCAGTCATTCTTTATTTTATTTTATTTTTTACATCAAAGACGTCTCCTATCTGAGAATGGACAAGCTAATTTATTGCATCCAACAGTGGAACTTACTCTAAAAGGAATGCAAGACGATTGAGACAATTTCATTTGTTAGATTTTTTCGCTTACTGTACGAGATAATATACTTTCTCATGCATCAGTATTATTTTCTTCCTCACCACATCCTCTACTCTGACAAGCTCTTACAAAAATTTATTTCCCATCAGTGTCGTACTTCTATGCTAGCTCTTTACAGTCTTGTTAGCTGATAGACTATTCCTGTGGGGGAACCCCTACCGGAATAGTATCTCATGTTCACGCCGGTAAGCTTTTTGCAGCTGTTTCCAGTTGAAATTTTCAGCAAACACACGTCATTCACCACACCACCACCTATTGATTGACCACCTGCTGTGAGCCAGTAGATATTGGAATCAATGAGAAAAAAATATTTTAAATAATGAGGTTGGCCAACATTACCGAATTTTGACATTCGCATTTGTGATTGTCGATGTGCAAAATACAACTCTATTTACAATAGCAGTTGCAAATAGGATAGCATACACTAAAGAATGGAGGACACGGATTTAAGAAGTTCACATTTCTCCTAAAGTCTATATAATTGCTTTGACATTTCTGCCTTTGTAAAGGCTTTTAGTTATTTTGCTTTCTTTTTACATTTAATGGCAAATTTTTAGTGTAAAAAGTTTTTTTATATTGATTTTTTTCATCTTCTAACTTTTACAAATTTGGGATAAATTGATAGTTAATTTAATTTTTTAAAATTATAAATTTTAAATTAAAATGAAATTCTTGGAATCTATTACAAAAAGTCTTTGGTTATATTATGAGAGAGAGAAAAGGCATAATCACACAATCAATCCAAACTAATCAGCAATAAACTTCCAAAATTAGATGCAATAATAAATAAAGGGGAGATTTTAAAAAGGGTATTCAAGATATCTTATTTTAATTTTCTTGAAAAATATGATTTTTCTTAATACCCCACAACTATAGTTGAAAATTACAAGTCATTAAGTGTGTCATCGTCTCTTAGAAAATCTATTTCACCTAAATCTCTCACCTTACACAGAACTATGCTATTTGTTATCATCAATCCATATGAAGCCCATACTGACCCAACAACCATCAATACCTTAGGGTGCCACGAAACCAAACTCATGTTTGACCTTCAACTCAATTCTCTAAGTATGGCAGGCTCTTATTATAGGAAAACTATCATAGTTGAAAAAACTAATTGTTGTCCAATATCTCAATACAACTAGGGTTTGAAATTGAAAATAGAGCATCTAAAAAGTGGTGATTAAAGCGAAAAATGATGTCATTTCAAATACTATAGTATAGGTGCATGCAAAATGTAGAAACAATAACACATGATTGCAGCATTGCATGGTTCTTGCAAACCCAACAATCTAGAAATACTAACTTTAATATACATTTTGAAGCAACTATTGTTGCAGCTAAGACTATTTACTTGCTTCGTTGTCAAATTGCATTTTTAGGAAGCTATTCTAAAACTTATTAATACAAAACCTAAATATACTATTACGAGGCTATTATTTTCATAGCCCTAATAGGTTGAAAATATATCAAGGATCTCAGTACAAGAAAAAGTAATTAGATCTTCTAGAATATAAATGAATATTGAACTACTTTTCAAATATAATTCATAATGAATTAATATTGAATAAAAAAATAACAAAACTATGAAATTGTTCACAAAAAAATTATGGTTATGACAAAACAATAATTTCAATCTTGAAACATTAATCCTAAAATATTTGATAATTATTGTGTATGTAAATGTCAAAAGACTTTACGAATAAAATAAATAAATTAAAAACTATTTTAAGATTCTTAAATAAACTTAGATAAACTATTCTCCCTCTCCATCTTTATCTCTCTATATTTCCCCATCTCCATCTCTCCCCATATTTCTATCACTTGCCTCTATCACCTCCTCTCTCTCTCTTTCTCCCCCCTCTCTCTCTCCTCATGTATTGGTTTACCTCTATCTCCATTTGCAATATCTCTATCTCTTTATATCATCCTATATTTATAGCTCTCCCTCTCCCTCTCTATATATCGAGCTATCTCTCCCTCTCTCCACCCTATTCCTCTCTCTCTCTCTCTCTCTCTCTCTCTATTTCATCCTATTCCAAACATAACAACAACATAATGTGAACCTATTGGTAATGGAGCTGATTTTTTTCCTGATTGAGTGGTTTTATTTTATTATGTTTGGATCTCTGTAAGTGGACACATAGTTTATTTGAAACCATCGCTTCTCCATTTAACCTTTTGTTGCACAAAAAACATCATTTTCTAAATTACCTTCCACACTTATTCGACGAACCCATTGCACACCTAGGTGCAATGGCTAGTCTTTATTCTTTATCAGCTGAGTGAAAACGTAAGGCTCAGATCATAGATAGGAAAATTGAGGTTGTTCATCTCAAATAAGAGATGCCTTCAATGTAATAAGCGCCACTTTATTCTTTATCAGCTGAATGAAAACGTAAGACTGCAATGATCTTGCATTGCATAAGAGATGATACAAACCGTAGATAAGACAATTGAAGTTGTTCATCTCAAATAACAAACGCTTCAACATAATAAGCGCCACGTTTGAATTAAATGGACACATAAAGAATGGCCTGAAAACATAGCATTCGGGCTATATGACAGTTGAATCTTTTATGGCAGTAGAAAGGTAGCATAAATTAACGTCAGATAAAGCGGTCAGGTGTTATTTTCCAAAAGATGTCACAGCCCAGGCTATACGAGATAATCCGGTATCGCAAATTAATATGTCAGATAAAGCGGTCAAGTGATCTTTTCGCATTAAAACTAAATTTAACAGTTCACTTTTTGTGAATATTATAAACTAATATATCAGACAAATGGATGTAGTGGTCTTTTCACGTCTTTTCACTTTTAAAAGAAGTTGCACGGTCCTGTCTGTATTACGTATCATCAATTGATATGTCAGATAAAATGGTCGACTAGTTTTTTCACAATAAAAGAAGTGGCAGAGTCCAGCCCATACGAAACAGCGGGGTAAATTAATTTGTCAGATAAAATGGTGAAGTGTCTTTTCATTTTAAAAACAAATAGCACAATCCAGACTGCTCGAAGTAGCAAGGTCACAGTGCAGTGCGTACGATAATATTAAGCGGCCAGGTCACAGTGCAGTGGTTACAAAGCTGCCAGGTGGTCTTTTCCAATGAACAGCACAGTGGCACAGTCTAATCTATACGAGATAACCAGGTATCACAAATTAATATGTCAGATAGAGTAGTTGAGTGATCTTTTCGCATTTAAAATAAATGTCACGATTCACTTTGTGTGAATATTATGAAGTGGTCTTTTCAGTTTTAAAAGAAGTCCAGTCTGTATTACGTATCGTCAAATGATATGTCAGACAAAATGGTCAAGTAGTTTTTTCACATTAAAAGAAGTGGGAGAGTCTAGTGCATACGAAACCGCGGGGTAAATTAATTTGTCAGATAGAATGGTGAAGTGGTCTTTTGATTTTAAAAAGAAATAGCACAATCCAGTCTGCACGAAGGAGCCAAGGTGACAGTGCAGTGCGTATGACAATGTTTAAGAAGAAAGTAATGGATGCCAGCCCAGCAGCGCATTTCCTTGCAAAGTACATCGTATCACCCTTTAAGATCGATGATTTGAACTAGATGGCTCCATCAATAGCGTGAATGTAATGGGAGTTTACGGGAAGAACACCGGTTGCAGTTCATGTTTCAATAATGTTTACTTTTTGGACATTCTAATTCTTGAATTACTAATTTTAAAAATATAAAAAAAAAACAAATATCTATAAGCTCATAAGTAAATTACACATGTTTTTTAGATCATAATTGGTCTATTTATCCACTTTTACTGGTACCCATAACACATGATCTCTGGAGCATTTCTACATAAGTATTAGCGATTTTAAGTGCATAAGGCATCTTTAAATAGGTATTATGGGACACTTTGAAAAGTGTACTTTTTGACCCTTGCACACACAATGGATCCTACAACGTGCATCGCTACTACCCAGAAGCCAAAACAATAGCTATATGTAGTTAAGTCGCATGTGAAGAAAACCAAAAAAAAATTGATAAAATACGATGCACCGTTTAGAATATGTGGATGCACAAAGTTAGCTATAATGGCTACTAGTACGCTTCCCCTCTCACACTTCGAGGTTGAGTTGTTAGACCTTTATGGCTTAAACGGAATGGTCATATTTAATGGCATGAAGAATTGGTCAAAGATCCAATAGCATCATTCACAAAACTTACAATGGACAATATGTGGTAGACTATGTAATATGTTCTTAGAGCTCTATTTCCAAGTTGTTGGACTTCACTATTGAAGGTTGTCCTATAGCACTGAATTTTGATCATATGCCTCTTTGTATTAAGTTTGGCATAAATAATAAAGGCCTGCATGAAGAGAAAAATCAACACTCCCACGAGAAGGTCAACACACAAGATAAAATCCTTATAAATTAGGAAAATCGTGAGCTCTTCAAGGAAGCTTTAGAAAAACACGCTGCAATTGGCATAAAAATAGTATAGAGAAAAAGGAAAACAAGAGGGAAAAAAAGAATGTTTGTAGTAGCATGTTGATCACTTTAATACACAAATCTTTAAAGGTGTGTAAGTGTTCTAAACTTCTGAAGAAGGTGTGTTGGTTCCCCAAACCATAGATTGCAAAACCCTAATAATATGCTAGGTTCTATAATCATATTTCACTATTGATTTTGGCCAACAAATGAGACTTGACCAAAATAATCAAAGTTCTCCTACACTTCAAGCTCTACTACACCTTGGTGAGTGTACCTTTCTATGCTTTAAGCAAAATTTTAATCCCTTACACAATTATGATAACACCCTCAACTAATCTACTTCAAAATGGCATGAATGTTTGAAATATTTATCAATTATCACTTCCTCTGCTTCTATTTTTACTAGAAATAAAAAGATCAACAAATCGAATTTTAACTGAAATATCTTGAAATAATTAAGACCGGTGCCTTTCCTGTAGGGCTACAGAGTCCACATACATCCCCTTTCTAATACATATCCACATTACTCGGCACTTAAATTATTTATACCTTGTATAAATGTGCATTAATGTAATGTTAGCAGGTTCTTCTTTTTAATCCAATTGAGTTTTCCAATTTGTGGTAACTCTATTAAATGGAATTTAGTTTTGCCTTACAAAAACCAATTAACTTTAAGTTACACATAGCAAGAAAGTTGTTTTGATAAATTAGAAATATCCTTGATAACATGATTTAAACAAATGAAAGAAAACGCCAATATGGAGACAACCATGTAACATATATCATCCACAATCATACAAGTAACTGAGAGCAGAAATAGGAATCTTTATATTAGATGATAACCACTGCAAGGAAGTATAACAGTCTGCCTTTTTTACCACTATTTTCTATATTTTATATTTATCCATTTTTCGGTCTTTGTTTCTCCCTTATATAAAATTGGGAGAAACAACAAGCTTCAAACCGTTATATTAGTGACTTTTTAAAAATAAAGACGTGCATTTTCATAGCTTAAACATTGCTTAACTAAAATATTAAAAGGTTCGTTGAGTAAGACACGTTTTAAAAACAAACATTGAAAATAAAACATAACATAATAGTAGACGGTAAATATGAGTGAGCCCTTTATCATCATGCTATGAGTTGCAACCCGTGACCAATGGGTCAGGCAAGGTTCTACATTTAAGTAAGGTCATTCTCTATATCCACCAGATGGTCTTTTGTTGCATCAGTCTTATGAAGGTTTCAAATTGGTGCTCTCCCACTAGTAGATGTCATAAACGCTCGACCATTTGTAACTATAGACAATAGGCACATTTGCTAGATGATCTTTCTACCTCCTATTTGTCATTGCTCATAGCTCCATAAAAAATTTGTATATGCAACATCTAGGGCCACAATTATGTCTAGGAACAGGTTGAAACTTTGCACATTTGTATTCTTCTCTTCCTTCATGTGTGATATAATTTTAAGCACCATTTGGTAGAAACCACTCCTCCAATCACTGAAATCTCCGATATGTTTATCCTTATCAATGATTTGTGCTATGGTCTAGTGCTTGAATGCATGAAAGGAGTCCATTTTGGCTTTCGACTTTAGTTCTTCATTAGAAATATACCTGAGCTCTTTAGTGATCATGTTTATTGTTCTCTCAATTCCTCTTATAGCAGGAGGGGTAGTTGGATCCATGTGTATAACTTTGCACAAAATAACAAGAGTGTGATAAGTTGGTTGCAACCATTTTTATAATGTCTCTAATATGGGTTTATTTTATTAGAATGTGTTAGCATCCCCTCAATTTTTCATTAAAATTTCAAAGTCGGAGGTCGTCTTTGGTGTTTCTTTCCTCTTTCGGTCTTATGTTTCCTTTCTTTGAACCTAAGTCATTGAACCTTTTCATAGTTCAAAGGTTCAAGGTTCAAAATGCGCTTTTAGTAGTTCTCTTCACGACTTTTATTATGGTAAGGCAAGCGCATTGTTATATTTTATATTGAACTTGAATCCTTGAACCTTTTTGGTTAAAGGTTCAACGAGCTCTCTTGCGTGAGTCGTGGCTATGTAATGTTATTTAACGAGCAAGTGTGAACATGTTAAGTCGGTTTGGAACTTGAACTTTGAACTATTTACAAATCGGTTCAAGGTTAAAGGTTCAAAACCTCCCTTTCTATTTGTTAAAGGTCTTTGCTCTTTCTTAGTGTTGTGTTGAGCTGCACGTTGAAAATTATTTGTTTTGTCTCCTCGAATTGAACTTGAACCATTGAACTCTTTGCGAGTTGGTTCAAAGTTCAAAAGGTTCACTCCAAGTTGTCTCTAAAGACTTTAATAACACTGAAGGTGGTGCAACAAAAGGAATATTCCTGACATCTTTTAATTTAAAATTCTAAATTTGGAAAGAAATCATGAAAGAATTAACCGTTTGTGCGGAGTTGATAGGTAATTAAGAAAGTGTCAGGGTCCTATCATATCATTTGTTATCTCACACATTCAAATAAATCATTATGAGGCGTGTGTAGATCTTTCTCAATTGTTTTCCCGTTTGTTTTAAAAAGACATGTGAATTCTCAAAATTGTAAAAGTTGTAGCTATTATTATTGAAGGAGCCAAAGATGTCGAAGGTAATTTCAGCTCTATTTTGTCGAGGGTTTCACAGATTTCATGGTGGTTACAGGTGAGTTTTGATAATTTCCCTCTACTGTGTTTTTAGCTCAGAAGGTCGGTCAGAGTAGGAGAGATCTTTTGTTTTGGAATAGAATTTTTTCCTGTTTAGGAATTGTTGTTTAATGTACCAATACTTCCAAAAATTGGTCGCACATCATGTTTGGTGAGTATACTTCCAGAGTTGGGTGACACCTCTTTGGCCCAAGCTAACTTGGGAGATTTATTAGAAAGGGCTAAAAACCCTGAAGCAGGTTCAATGATGGAGAGGATAGTAAGAAGTGGAGCGATGGAAGCCACCACTTTTCCAACCATTACTCCCTGTCCAGATTTGGTAATAGTGTGCATGAACATATATGATGCTAATAGAAGATGCGTTAGAACCAGTAGTGGCGAGTTGTTGGTGGAAATTAATAGAGAGACAGTAATGGTTGTGAAGGGGATCCCACGTAAGGAGCCATACGAGGACTGGTCAATTGGGACCTCATATGCATTTTTCTCTAAGAAGAAAAGCACATATAGAAGTGTTATTGCAAGGAATTGGCTTCTGAAGGTTCAAAAAGGGGGGTCCCAATTACCTAAGCCTCCCACCAAGGAACATTTCATCACAGAGGTGCGAGATATCATCATACTGCTAAATAGACTTAAAGGAAACTCACACTCTTTCTACTGGGAGGATTGGATGTACTTCTATATCTAGGTGTTATTAGCTGGCGAGAAATACCTTGACTAGGCTCAGGTTATTGCTGAAAGGCTTCATCAGAGTTTGAGCAACTTTGTTGGTATGTCCAACTTTTACATGTCTTCATACTTATTCTACATATTGCCTTGTACCAGAGACTGTAAAGGATTGCATAACGAGCCTGGGTAAACGGAATGAAGGTTTATGACTATTACCCTTACCTACAACAACAAAAGTATACAAAGTATTTCATTAGATGGAATGATGTTTTCGCGGGAAGGCTTGCCTTTGAATTGTAAGGAGATATTAATAAAAGAATGTTAGTAGAGGCCATGGAGCTGATTAGCATTTATGGAAGTTATTTCATCCAGTTTTCCATATTTACTTATATCTGGGTGGGCGGTTTTGAAGGTGAGCCATTCAAATTACCCATATATGCTTTTGATAGTTATGTACCAATTGAAGTGAGCCGACAATTGACTCACATTGACAAAAGGCTAGGGACAAAGGGCAAATATGGGGTCATTTTTCCTATTGAACTGGGATATTACAGTTGTAAATTTGTATCTGATCCCTTGAACTTAGAATTGGAGTTCAAGAAAATCAATTTGCAGCCTTATATTGCCAAGCAAAAATTTAGGGGATATGCTATAAAAAATTTGAATGTGGATGACCATTTCTTCCATGAACCCTAGTTAGAAGATTGCTGGGAAAATTATGACAATGAGTTTGAAGTGAGGAGGATATTATGGTCAAGGTTCACCCTACAGCAGGTTATTATCATGAAATTGCCCATTAATGTATCAAGTGTGCAAGAAGAGGAAGGGGAAGATGTCTTGGATCCTGAATTCAACGAAAAGGTTCAAGGGCACGCAATTCCTAAAATTGACTGGGATAAAAGAGACGGAGAAACTATTCAAGCCAAGTCCCTTAACGTCATAAGAAGAATAGAAAAATGGCTAACGGATCGAAAGTTCAGAATGTTGGCATTTTGCAAAAATATTACATTAATGATATGTTGTCATTGATGTCAATTGAACTAGTAAATGATATTTATGATATTGTTGATATTGTTGTTATTATTGCTATTGTCTTGTAATTGGTGGGATGAACTTTGTGGAAGATGTTGTAAACCGATATGTAAGTTTGTAAGCTGAACTGGTAAACCGGTGTATAAGGTTAAACCCTTTCTATGTTATGTAACTAGTAAACCGTACCAGTCATTTTTGTTAAACCCTAACCGATCAAGATTTGTTGTTTTAAGATCTAATGTTGAGTGGTAATGATGGTGACATGTGTGGTCATTGAATGAAGATAAGTTCAAGTTATTTTGGCATGTTTTTTATTGTCTAGGGAAGTATAAAAGTGGATTGCATCTAATGCATAGTGCGTGATGAGTTACAAGTCCGATGAAGCGGTGATCAAGGAGCGGTTGAAGTTTTCTTGATTCATATGAAGAGATTGTTATGAAATCTAACGGTCATGCTTGTACCAACTTGTTTGTAATCTCAATGATGATGAGAATTAGGTTTTTGTTGTGTTACCGACCTAATTGATTTGTATTTATGGTCGATGAAGTTGTTTTATTTAGGTGTTGGCAAAGTTGACAGAAATTAGTTGAGTGTGTGGTTGCTTAACCGGAGAATGAATCTGCAGTTTGAGTAAAGGCAGATTGAACCTTAAAAGGATCCGATCAAGCAAATGTAGCGCTATTCAGACAGATCAAGAAAAACCCATTATTTTCTAACAATCACAGCAGAATTGAAATCCCCTAACCGGGTAAGCTCTAACAAGCTTGGTTACTTCTTAAATCCTCTAACAAGGTGATCCATTAGAATGGATTCTCAAACCCTCTACCGAGGTTACTCCTAATAGGGTATTTTGCTTTTCATCAAGGCATTTTGTAAATCCCTTAACCGGGTGATTCCTAATAGGATCAGTTCTTAATAGGACTTATTGTAAAAGCTTTAACAGGCTATGCTCCTAACAAAGCTAACTTTAGAAGAGTTTAGATAGCTATCTTGTGAGTGTCATCTCACCATGATTTTTACCTATTTGGGTTTTCCACGTATAAATATTTGTGTCATATGGTGAATGCTTTTGTGGTTATGATCTTATTTGTTGTTTTGATTAACTACTTGACTATTCTGATAAGGCATGATAACTAAAAGCATTAAGAGATTGAATATGTTGACATATGATTAAGAATTTTTATGTTTACAAGATTAAGGTTGTTTACTGTTAAGTTGCTATAATAGACAACCGGTAATCTTATGAGTATTGATCTTGACAGAGTTATTTTATTGATAAGTTTACTTTGAGTTTGAGTTTGGATGTTTGTATTAGTTTTTCAATTTACTGATTTACTGATTCACCCCCCACCCCCTCTCAATAATCTACCAGATACTTATTCTTTCATCATACCATCAATTGGTATCAGAGCATCTCGGGTCCTCTTAAATCTAAAAGCCTAACATCTTGAGGAAAATATCTCGTAGATCATGATGAAGAAGGAAGGTACGAAGTTCAACAAAGAGAACTATAGAATTTGGAGCGACAGAATGAAGATTTACATCAAGAGTCTTGGTCAGTATTGGTATCATGTAGAAACTAAGTATATTGTACCTACAACCCAACTCTGACTGATGATCAAAAGAAAGAACAACAAGAAAATCATCAAGCATCGGAGACTATTATAAGTTCCCTGTCTGATGTTGAATATGTAGATGTTCATGGTCTTGAAACTGCATATCAAGTTTGTAAAAAACTTGAAGAGATTTATAGTGGTGATGAACATGTTAAGATTGCTAAAGAGGATAGTTTTAGAGGAAATTTTGATGACATGAGAATGCCTGAAGGTGAGAATATCCAGTAGTATGGTCAAAGGATAAAAGAGATAGTTGGTGAAATAAAGAGTGCAAGAGGGAAAGTGGAAGATACCACAGTGATCAGTAAAGTACTAAGAACCCTGCTACCAGTCTATGTTATTCAAGTTGCAGCTAATCAGGAGCTTAAATCCATTGACAAAGCTAAGGTAACTCTTGACTCTATCATTGGCAAACTTATTGCTTTTGAATTAAATGGCTATGATGGTAGTGTATAGAAATCAAAATCTGCATCCAGAGCTTCTATCTCTAACCCATCTGTGAGAAGTAGAGATATCGGCCATAGCTATGAATCCAGATCTAGCAGAGATGCTGATGATGAAGATAGTTTAGTGGAGCTTGAAGCATTGTTTGCAAAAGGACTGCCTAGAGGCACTGGAAAATACAGAGGTAAGCTACCTTTAAAGTGTTTTGCATGCAACAAGATTGGTCATATAGCAGCAAATTTTCCTAATAGTGAAAATGAACACAAGAGAGACAAATTCAAGAAGTATAAGGGTAAAGGCAAGAGAGATTGTCTTATAGCGGTTGACAGAGGTATCACAGATGAAGAATCTGATGATGATGTTGGTGAAGACATTGTGTTTGTGGCTATTAAGGAAGATATATTAGACCAAAAGACTTTATTATCCAGGATGGATAACTCTGATGATTGGATCACTCATAGTGGTTGTTCACATCACATTACCGGTGATCGAAGCAAATTTATTTCCATGAAAGAATTTGATGGCGGTTTTGTCAGACTTGGCAATGACTCACCCTGTATGGTTAAAGGTAAGAGAGTTACTTCTCTTAATGGAAAGAGCGGTGTTGACGATGTCTATTGGGTTGAAGGTCTAAAGCACAATCTTCTG
This sequence comes from Cryptomeria japonica, assembly GCF_030272615.1. Lineage (NCBI taxonomy): Eukaryota > Viridiplantae > Streptophyta > Pinopsida > Cupressales > Cupressaceae > Cryptomeria > Cryptomeria japonica. The sequence continues at coordinate 160,318,931 of NC_081408.1, read as the reverse complement.
AGTGTGGCACAACTTAATAACAAAGGATACCCACTGGAGTTTAGAAATTGATGCTCTGCAAAAAGGATTAGAAAATCTATTTGATGGCAACACACAAAAGAGCACAAAAAACAAACATTAGTGTTAGCAACAAAAGATTATCCTAAACAGGCATATCAAGAGAGATATTAAGCATGAAATAGAAAGCATACAAACATAGAATAGATAAACTATACTCCTCCAAATGCTAATCAAGATGCTCATAGTTGCTCCTCCCTTGTTCCTCTCCTCTCCAAGTTCCACATGAGTGTAGCTCTCAGCTTTTAGCACTAGCCATGGATGCCATATGGAGATTCAAGATGGTTGAATATGATAAGCAAATGTTATGCAAGTGTAGATAGTGATGCTATGAAAAAACTCAATGCTAATACCAGTATAACAACAATACTCTAATGCTTCCTTCTTTGCTTGAGGAGAAGGGTTCTATTTATAGAAGAAATGGGGAAATGAAGGGTTAAGATTGAGAAATCTTAACAAGGGTTAGGATTGAAAGATATTCAATCCATGTGAGACTTTCAACCCAATCCCATGTTGACAAGTGTCACCATGAGGAGGCTTGAGAGGAGAGATAAGGAGCATTAAATGCTTGAGGGGACATGATGGTTACCCTAGGGGGTTGGGTTAGGGTTAGGTTAATGAATATTCCTTTTATCCAAGGGAATAAATGAATGTACAAGGGTTAAATGGTTACCTTAGTCAAAGAAATAAATACTTTGAAGAGACCCATGAGTCAAAAGGATGGTTAAGTTAGAGGAAAGTTTCTAACCAAAGGTAAAAGGTGAGTTAACCACAAATGGTTATGTAAGAGCCTTTAAGGGTTTGGAAGACTTTAGAGGTTAACCACTTGAAGACTTAAAGCCTTAAATGCCTTTCAAAGACTTTGAGGGCTTTGAGAAGTGACTCCAAGTTGCTTAGGAATGTGACAATATTTAGGGGATGGATTAGGCTAATTAGGAAGGGGTTAGAAGAATCTAGAAGGGATTTAGGCATGAAAGTGGATTTTGTAGGAAAATGCAAGTGGGGGGAATTTTGAGATTTTTAATTAAAATAAAATCATTTATCTCAATTAAATGGTGTAATTTGCATTTGGATAGATATTTAAATAAATATTAATTTATTTAAATGTGAATGTGAATTTTGGATTTAAATAAATCTTAATTTATTTACATGAGAAAAAGGAAGATAAAGCATTTAAATGCTTGAAGACTTTGAGGGAAACCATTAAAGGCTTAAGAAGACTCTAGAAATAAGCCATTAAGTTTGAAGGCTTTAAGGGAAACCATTAAGTTTGAAGACTTTAAGGGAAACCATTAAAGGCTTAAGAAGACTATAGAAGGAAGCCATTGAGTTTGAAGACTTTAAGAGAAATCATTAAAGGTTTGAGAAGACTCTAGAAGGAAGCCATTAAGTTTGAAGACTTTAAGGGAAACCATTAAAGGTTTCAAGTGGGTGAGGATAAATAGGATTTTAAATAAATAATTTATTTAAAATAGTTGTGCAACTTGCATAATTTGTAGGAAAATACCAGTGGGTGGAGGATAAAGGTGATTTAAATAAATGTTAATTTATTTAAATGTGAGAGGTGGGATTTTGGGGGAATTTAAATAAATATTAATTTATTTAAATGTGTGAGAAGATTTAATTAAATAAATATGATTTATTTATTTAATTAATGGTCTGAATTTGGTTAAGTGAATTAAATAAAAGAAATTGTATAATTTATTTAATTAATAGGAGAAGAGGGTTAAGATGAATTAATTAAATATTAATTAAATTAATTATTGATTGATGGTTAAATAATCAAATAAATACTAAATATTCATTTAATTAAGTGGACAAATTTATGTGACTACATAAATGGTATGTGTAAAATCTTTGACAACAAAGGTGAATTGATTGCAATTGGGAAACAAAAAAGAGGTAATCTATTTCATCTTAATCCTAAAGTTAACAACTGTTTGATTGCAAAGATAGATGATAGTTGGCTTTGGAATAGGAGATTTTGTCATATAAACTTTGACAACATTGTTAAAGTGAGCAAGTCCAAGACAATAAGAGGTCTACCTCAGTTAGATAAACCGGTTAATTCTCTTTGTAAAGAATGTCAGTTAGGGAAGATGACTTCTTCAACTTTCAAGAGAAAGTCCTTCTCAGTGGAGCACTTGTTAGATTTGGTTCATACAGATCTATTTGGACCAATAAGAACAAGAAGCATTCAAGGTGATAGATATTTCATGATCTTCACTGATGATTGTTCAAGGATGATGTGGGTCACATTCTCGAAGGATAAGAATGAAGCTTTTGGTAAATTCAAGGCATTCAGGGCCTTAGCTGAGAAAGAGAGGCAAAAAGATAAAATGTCTGAGAACAGATCAAGGCGGTGAATTTACCTCTAAGGAGTTCACTAACTATTGTGATGAGAATGGCATCAAGTAGCAACTTTCTGCACCATGGACACCACAACAGAATGGTACAGCAGAGAGGAACAACTGGTCAGTGGTTGAAGCTGCTAGGACAATATTGATACAAGGAGGTATAGCGAAAACATTTTGGAGAGAAGCTGTCAGTGCAACTATTACACAATGAACCGAGTTCTGGTGAAAAGAGGTAAGGACAAGACTCCTTATGAATATTGGTATGGAAGATCACCTGATGTTAGCTATTTCAAGATTTTTGGTAGCAAATGTTTTATTAAAAGAGGTGATTACATTAGCAAGTTTGAAGCTAAGAGTGATGAAGGCATATTTCTTGGCTATTTCGCCAAGAGTAAGGCCTACAAATGTTTGAACAACAACTAGACACAGAGAATTGTTGAGAGTGCTGATGTTTAAGTAGATGAATGTCCTGAAGTTTCAGAAGGAACTAGTTCAGAGAAAAAGGATGAAGATCCTTGCATTTTGCTTTTGGAACCTGAAATGGTTAAATCTGAAACTGGCAAAGAAAATTATGATGCACCTGTTCAACCAGAACAGATAAATTCAGATGAAGAAGATGATGAAGGAGTTGAACTTGAAGAGAATGATCATGTTATTCCTAGATATGTGAGACTAGATCACAGTCTTGAATAGATTATTGAGGATAAGGATGTTGGAGTACTAACTAGAAGGAGAATAACAGAGAACTCTTGCATTATCTCCACCATTGAACCAAGAAGCGCTAAGGAGGCTTTTGGTGATTATCATTGGGTTAAAGAAATGGAGGAGGAATTAGATCAAATTGAAAAGAACACTTGGACCTTGGTACCCCGACCAATAAACAAGAATGTCATAGGTACTAAATAGGTGTTCAAAAATAAGTTGAATGAGGATGGTGTTATAATTCGCAACAAGGCAAGACTAGTTTGCAAAGGTTATGCACAAGAATAAGGAGAAGATTATGGCCAAAATTTTGCACCAATAACAAGACTGGAAGGTGTTAGAACTTTACTTGCATTTGCAGCCCATATGAAGTTCAAGGTATATCAGATGGATGTTAAGTCTGCATTTTTTAATGGGATATAGGAAGAAGAGGTATACATAGAGCAACCAGATGGTTATGCTTTGATAGATGAGAAAGTCATGGTATGTAGATTGCATAAAGATTTATATGGATTGAAGAAAGCACCTAGAGCATGGTATGAAAGGCTTCATACACATCTGATGAAGATAGGCATTGTAAGAACTAGTGATGATAGTAACATTTATCTCAAGTCTGAAGGAGATGAAATACTGGTTAGTGAAGTGTTTATTGATGACATTATATTTGGTGGTAATGATATCATGAGTAACAGTTTTGCTGATGAAATGAAGAATGAGATTGAAATGTCTTTAGTAGGGGAAATAAAAAAATTCATAGGCCTGCAGATACAACAAATGAAGAATGGTATTTTCATTACTCAATCTAAGTATGTGAAAGAGAATTTGAATACTTTTGGCATGAGTGACTGCAAACCAGTTGGAACGCCAATGGTTATAGGTTGTAAATTGTCCAAGGAAGATGAATCTAAGTTTGTTGATGAAAAAGAATATAGGTCAATGATTGGAAAATTACACTATGTTGTTCACAACAGACCGGATATTGCCCATGCAATTGGTATAGTTACTAGATTCCAGAAGAATCCAAAGGAAGCACATCTGATAGCAACCAAAAGAATTTTTAGATATCTGAAAGGTACAATTGACTATGGGTTATGGTATCCATATGGAGGAAATTTTGATTTGAAGGTATACATAGATGCTGATTGGGCAGGAAATGTTGATAAAGGGAAAAGTACTACCGGTGGAGCATTCTTTCTAGGAGGAAGGCTTGTTTCATGGAGTAGTAAGAAGTAGAGTTGTACTTCACAATCTACTGCTGAAGCTGAGTATGTTGCAGCTTATATGAATTGCACACAGGCAATTTGGATGAGGCACATTATGGAAGGTTTTAAGATGAAGATCTGGGAACCTATAAAAATCTTATGTGATAATACAAGTGTCATAAATATGTTTAAGAATCCTATTTTGCACGCAAGAACCAATCACATTGAATTGAAGTATTATTTCTTGAGGGAAAAAGTTCAAAGCAAAGATGTTATATTAGAGAATGTTTCTACCAAGGAGCAACTTGTAGATATTTTTACCAAACCTCTGCCTAACACTACATTTGAGTGTGTTAGAAGACAACTAGGGGTTGTACCCCTTCATGAGGTTAGTTGAGCATGATGCTGATTGCATCAGTCCCTGAATCACTTGCAAAATTTTACATGGATTGATGAAGAAATGGATGTATTCCATAGGGGGAGCATCCAGTTGTAGTTTGTTGATGCACAGTGAGAATGTCCAATTACATGTTTTACTTTCAATTTGGCATTGTTGTCAAAGGGGGAGAAGAATTATGTGATTAGGAGAAGAATTATGTGATTGATAAGGTGAACCAGTGACAAGATGATGATAGACAGAGCATGGTGAATACTTGGTATGTAAACCAGGATTCCTATTCACTAATCACAACAATAATCAGACGCGTTGATATTTGTATTGCCATCAATGCCAAAGGGGGAGATTGTTGGCATTTTGCAAAAAGATTGCATTAATGATATGTTGTCATTGATGTCAATTGAACTGGTAAATGATATTTATGATATTGTTGTTATTACTGCTATTGTCTTGTAACCTATAGGATGAACTTTGTGGAAGATGTTGTAAACCGGTATGTAAGTTTATAAGTTGAACCGGTAAACCAGTGTATAAGGTTAAACCCTTTCTATGTTATGTAATTGGTAAACCCTAACAGTTGTTTTTGTTAAACTAACCGATCAATATTTGTTGGTTTAAGATCTGATGTTGAACGGTAATGATGGTGACACGTGTGGTCATTGTATGAAGATAAGTTCAAGTTATTTTGGCAATTTTTTTATTGTCTAGGGAAGGAGAAAAGTGGATTGCATCTAATGCGTAGTGCGTGATGAGTTACAAGTCCGATGAAGCGCTGATCAAGGAGCAGTTGAAGTTTTCTTGATTAATGTGAAGAGATTGTTATGAAACCTTGATGATGATGAGAATTAGGTTTTTGTTGTGTTATTGACCTAATTGATTTGTATTTATGGTCAATGAATTTGTTTTATTTAGGTGTTCGCAAAGTTGGCAGAAATGAGTTGAGTGTGTGGTTGCCTAACCGGAGAATGAATCTGTAGTTTGAGTAAAGGCAAATTGAAGCTTAAAAGGATCTAATCAAGCAAATGTAGTGCTATTCGGACAGATCAATAAAAACCTGTTGTTTTCTAACAATCACAACAGAATTGAAATCCCCTAACTGGGTAAGCTCTAACAAGATTGGTTACTTCTTAAATCCTCTAACGAGGTGATCCATTAGATTGGATTCTCAAACCCTCTACCGAGGTTACTCCTAAAAGGGTATTTTTCTTTTCATCAAGGCATTTTGTAAATCCCTTAATTGGGTGATTCCTAACAGGATCAGTTCTTAACAAGACTTATTGTAAAATATTTAACAGGCTTGGCTCCTAACAGGGCAAACTTTAGAAGAGTTTAGATAGCTATCTTTTGAGTCTCATCTCACCATGGTTTTTACCTATTTGTGTTTTCCACGTATAAATATTTGTGATATATGGTGAATGCTTTTGTGGTTATGATCTTATTTGTTGATTTGATTAACTACTTGACTATTTTGATAAGGAATGATAATTGGAAGCATTGAGAGATTGAATATGTTGAAATATGATTAAGCATTTTGATGTTTAAAGGATTAAATTTTTTTACTATTAAGTTGCTATAACAGAAAACTGATAATCTTATCAGTATTGATCATGAAAGAGTTATTTTATTGATAAGTTTACTTTGAATTTAAGTTTGGAAGTTTGTATCAGTTTTTCAGTTTACTGATTCCCCTCCCCCCTCTCAATAATCTACCGGATAATTATTCTTTCATCATACCATCATAGAAAGGATTCAAACATGTCTTCTCATGAATTAACAGTTGGTCCATGTGCTACAACTCAGATTCCTACTTCCTCCTCTAACAAGATTATTGATAGTGAAGGTGACACAAGGCCAATTATTGAAGAGGTTCGACCCAAAAGGTCAAAGAGGTCTCCACTGAATTCTTTAGAAGTCCAAGTTACTCACTAGAGGAGAAAAAATAAGAACAGAGAACCAATGGTGAATCAAATTGTTGTGGACTTGGATCCGGGTGAAGAAACCGAAGTGACAATGGATCAACAAGTATTGAGTAACCCTCCATTGCAGGATACAGATGTAGGTAAGGAACCTTAACAAGGGATAACCCCATTGAGAACTCTGACTATTATTGACTCCCTGGATTCTCAGACACCTCCACCATCTAAAGAAACTTCCAACACTCCTCGATGGCTAGGAGCTTCAATTGGGAAGAAACATAATATTGTCACTATTACAATTCCCATGGAGGATATGGTGAGCAAGTGCCTTGGGAAAGTATCTAAACTAAAGAAGCTCAAAACACAAGCAATGGTAGAAGTGGACAAGGCAACAGGTCATTGGGTGGCTAAAGTAGCTAAACCCATCTTAGGCAAAGATTCAGAGAAGGCCACAGAAGAAGAATTTACTGTGGATAAAATTGATTTAGGAGTTTCTTCAAGGGAGGTAGATGCTACACACCTAGAATCCTCCACAAAAAGGATGATATCCAGGTCTTGGAAGGATAAGAAAGACAAGAAGGAGCTGAAAATGGTTGTCACCCAAATGGCATAATTCATTAACGCCATACATCATCCAAGCCCTCAGCCACTGGTGCAGGGGCACCCCTTCAACATGATTATTCAGGCTCATAGGATGAAGGATAAGACCTTAAACATGTCTTATTATGTTTTCCTTGTGTTTTCAATCATGTATTTTGTGTTTGTAATAAAGGACCCCATCTTGTGAGCCAAACTCCTATTTTGGCATCTTGATAAGCCAATTAGGACTTTTGGACAACAGGGAACTAAGTGTGCTTAGGATAGGTTTTTCCTAGTGGTTTTAGTTGTTTTATGTGCTTCTAGGGAGTTTTGAGGTGTTATTCTTGACTCAAGTCATTCGGGTGCAAGAAATGACATTTTTGACAACTTTGTCAAAAGTTGTCATGAGCAACTTTTATGCAACTTTTTGAATTTTTGTTGGTTTAGACTCCTCCAATGGCTCTAACCTCTTGTTTTCAATTGGGAGAAGTTTTAGAGTAGTATAAACACCTTGGGGACACAATTCCCAAGGAGAGACTGTATCAAAGAAGGTTTTGATGATTGCAAACAATAAGAAATTCTAAGTTTTTCCTGCAAATTTGAAGTTTTGGCAGGGGGTACGGAGTTGTATGGATTAGGATCAATCCCTAATGTTGTTTTTTTGTTAGTAAATTGAGTTATAAATTATTTGGGCTTGATTTGAGGTCTTGATCATTTGTTTTGCTCAAGATATCTAAGTTTTGTTGTAGGTACCTGGAAAACTAGGGTTTTGCCTAGAGTTTTGCCTTCCCATGGCCATAAGTTCCACCCTGTTCATCTAAAACTCATGGAAGTGGGTGGGATTTAAGTGTGTCATATGAATTCTAATATTCCAAAATAATTTTGTAGGAGAAGAAAAGGAGATGTGTGTTTGATCAGACCCTAGGTAGACATCTCTATGTGGCTACCTAGTCCTTTGACTGCAATAATTACCCTAGAAGACAATTGGCGATGGTTCCAGGCATGCAACCCTGGAATATATAATTGTTTATGGTTCCCCATATACCCATGGGGTTTTGGTTGTAAGGTGTTTCCATTATGATATAGTTTCTTCACAAATGGAGGCCTAATTAGCCCTTTAGGACAGTTGGTCATCACCGGGTTTAGACCTTGCCTTGTTAGATATTGACCTTTCCTCTTTGGGGGTTGTGTAAGACCATAAAGGGTGTTTGAAACTATGATTTATTTTCTAGGGTGTCTAGAAAAGTTTGGACTTAAGGTCCCATTACCCGTCTCCAAGGGCTACAAGCAAATAGGCCTAATTGTGAAGGTGTCATAGGGAATTGGTTTGAATCCTTGAAAACAGTGTTTGGTCTAGTCCATGTGAGTGTTGTATGATCCAAAATAGGTGTTGTAAAGGTCAAGAACCTTAGGAGTCTTCATGATGCATAATGGAGCAAGCTGGCCAATTTGAGTAGTATGAACCTTGGAGTGAAATGAGAAGTTGGAACTAAGATTGTAGAGCCTTGCTTTTTAGGATCCTATTGGTGTCTTGAGGGGTTAGTGTCATACATCTTGGATTATTTGATAAGATACAAGGAGGTCTTTGCATCAAGTGGTATCAAAGCTAGTAATGGCTTTAGTAAAGAGAGTGATTTTGAGAAAATGGCAGAAGTAGAGGAAGAACTCCCTAGGGGACCAATCATCAACATGGAATTAGCAAAGATTGTGACAAAGAAGGCCAATTATTGTAAGGCCATGCAGAAGGAGATAGAGAAGTTGAGGGGTAGAGTAGATGAGAAGGAAGATTGAGGCACTGGTAGCGGTGAAGAAGGGGATGAAGATGAGATCCCTATGCCGAAGGAAGAGGCGATTCCTCTTGACCAGAGGCACTTCCATAATGCCCTCAAGTCCATGGAGAGGAGAACCATGGAGCAAAAGATTGATTTGCCAACTTTCATTGGGAAGATGGAACCAGATGTAGTGGTGGATTGGATAGACTCCCTGTCCAGTTTCTTTGAATGTGAAGACATTCTAGGGCACCAAAAGGTGAAGATTGCTAAATCCAAGTTGAAGGGAGCCGCCCTAACCTGGTGGAACTTTGTCTAGGAGGAGAGAGAAAAGGACAACAAACCCAAGATTGTTTCTTGGAAAAATATAGTTGCCTTAGTAAAGGAGGCTTATGTACCCAAGGATTATGAAATTCAACTCCACAAGAGGAGGCAAAATCTCAAGTAGAAGGAGATGTACGTGAACTCTTACACTGAGGAGTTCCAAAGGCTATGTATGAAGACTAAGACAAAGGAGGAGGAGAGTGAAAAGGTTGCCTGGTACCTAAATGGATTAAGGTACAACATCCAAGAAGAACTAAACCTCTTTAGCCCAGATACAGTTGGTAAATGCCATCAAGGTGGAAGAGAAATTCAAAAGGAGACAAGATCAGAACAATAAAGGAAGAGGAAGACAACAGAGGGGTGGAAGAATTTTTTTCAGAGGTAAGGGAAGTGGTTTTGGAAACCAAGGTGAAACAAATCAAGAAGGCACTAAAGGAGAAAATAGTTACAATAACAATGGAGGATATAATTAGAGGGGTAACTTCAGAGGAAGAAGACCACCATTTAGGGGAATATCTCAAGGTAGAGGTCCAATCAGATTCTATAAATGCAATCAAGAAGGGCACATGGCCAATAGGTGTCCTGACAAGCCTATTAGTTCCATGGGGGAAAGAAGAAGTAACTTGATCCAAGAATCTGATTGCCAAAGTGTGGCAAGTGCAAATACATATGAGAGTGTCAATACCCCTGATAGCTATGGTTACCCTGAAAGAGGTGAAGCTTTGATGATCAGAAGAGCAATAACTACCATGAAGATGGTTGACAAAGAACCCCCACAGAGAAAGTCTCTATTCAAGACCACTTGCAAAGCGGGTGGAAAGGTATGCAAGGTTCTAATAGATTCTGGATCAACTGAAAACTTTGTGTCTCTAGAAATGGCGGAGAAGCTAAAATTGAGAAGAATACCTCACCCCTGCCCCTATAAGGTCTCATGGCTCACCCTATGTCAGCAAGCTGTTATGGAAGAGTAGGCTTGGGTAGAATTCCAGATTGGAGCCTATAAGGATAATTTGTCGTTGGACATTGCAAATATGGATGCTTGCCATCTCCTATTTGGGAGACCATGGCCATTTGATTTGAAGGCACAACATGATGGTGCTAGGAACACATATTCAATCACCAAGGATGGTAAGGTGATAGAGTTGTTACCTTTGATGGAGAGTGAGGATGAAACAAAAACAAAGGAGGCCAAGGTGTTGATAGTAGGAGGAAAACAATTCATGAAAAAGATAGTAGATGAAGGCATTTTTTGTTATTCTCTTATTCCTAGTCCCAAAATGACAAAGGTGGAGAAGTTTGAGGACAAGAAAGGAGACAAATTGAGGTTGGTTGACCCTGCAGTGCAGTAGTTGCTAAACAAGTACAAAGGTGTCATCTCTGATGGCATGCTAAGGACACTACCTCCAATGAGGGATATAAATCATTGCATAAACCTTATACCTGGATCCACCCTACCTAACAAAGCAACATATAATCTCACCCCAGATCAGAATGTTGAGATGGAAAAATAGTTTGAAGAACTGTTGGAGTCCGGACTTATTGGCAAAAGTTTGAGCCCATGTACTATCCCTGCAGTCTTGGAACCCAAAAAGGAAGGCACTTGGAGACTTTGCATAGACTCAAGGGCTATCAAAAAAATTACTATCAGGTATAGATTTCCAATGCCTAGGATTGAGGATTTGTTAGATTGCTTGGGAGATGCTATGTAGTTTACAAAAATTGACTTGAAAAGTGGCTACCATCATATTAGGATTAGGCCGGGAGATGAGTGGAAGACTGCATTTAAAACAAATGAGGGGTTGTGTGAGTGGAAGGTCATGCCCTTTGGACTATCTAATGCTCCAAGCACCTTTATGAGGTTAATGAATGATGTTTTGAGGGATTTCATAGGAAAATTTGTCATAGTCTACCTAGATGACATTGTGATTTTCAGTCAAGCCAAAGAAGAGAACCTAAAACATGTAGACCTGGTCCTAAGGAGATTGTATGAAGAGCAATTAATGATCAATTTGGAAAAGTGTTTGTTTATGCAGGAAGAGAACATTTACTTGGGATTTGTAATCTCATATGGTGAGTTGAAAATGGATCAAGAAAAGGTGAGTGCTATATTGTCTTGGCCTACACCTAGAACAATGAATGATGTTAGAAGCTTCCATGGGTTAGCCACATTCTATAGGAAATTTATAAGGGGATTTAGCCATATTTGTGCTCCAATGCTTGAAACCATAAAGGGAGGACAAAAGTGCAGGTTTAGTTGGACTAAAGAGGCAAATAACTCTTTTGAAACATTAAAGAAGAAAGTTGCAGAGCAGCTGGTCCTTGCCCTACCCGATTTCAATAAAATCTTCCAAGTGGAATGTGATGCCAGTCACATGGATATTGGGGAAGTGCTTAGTCAGGAAGGAGGGCCCATTGCCTTCTTCAGTGAGAAATTAAATGAGGCAAAGAGGAGGTACTCATCCTATGACCTAGAGATGTATGCTCTATTGCAATCCTTGAAAAAGTGGAGACACTACTTACTACCAAGGGAGTTCATAGTTTTCACAAACAATTAGCCCTTCAGTTTCATAAATAGCTAAGAAAAATTGAACCATAGGCATATGAAGTGGGTAGAGACCCTACAAGCCTTCACTTTCACTCATAAGCATAAGAAAGGGGTCAAGAATAAGGTGGTAGATGCTTTGAGCAAAAGAGTATTAACCACAAATCAAATCCGGTTGGAAAGTGTTGGAATAGACTCCTTGAAGGCCATGTATGAGGATGATGAAGAGTTTGGAGAGATCTACAAGGTATGTGCATCTTTTGACGAATGGTTTCATGTTGATTAAACCAAATTTATGATACAAGATGGACTATTGTTTAAGGGTGCACAGTTATGCATACCTAAATTCTCTATAAGACTAAACATAATCAAGGAGAAGCACTGTGGAGCAATGGTAGACCATTTTGGCCTTGACAAGACACTAGACTTGGTGAAGAGGCACTACATTTGGCCCAAATTGCAGACAGATGTGAGGAGATTTGTGGAGACATGTGTGATATGCCAAAAATCAAAGGGGAACTCCACTAATGCAGGCTTATATCAGCCTTTGCCCATTCCTTCAAGACCATGGGAAAGTATAAGTATGGATTTTGTTTTAAGATTGCCTAGGAAAAGAAAAGGTTATGATAGTGTTTTTGTAGTGGTGGATAGGTTTAGTAAAATGGCACATTTCTTGCCACGTAAAACCACTTGTGATGCTTCTTATGTTGCAGAATTATTTTTCAAAGAAATTGTCCGGATACATGGTTTGCCTTTCACCATAGTCTTTGATAGGGATGTGAAATTCATTGGACACTTTTGGAGGACTCTTTGGAAGAATCTTGGCACAAATCTAGCCTTCTCCTCGACCTCCCATCCCCAAATGGATGGCCAAACTGAATTTGTAAACAAATCATTGGGAAATATGCTAAGATGTTTAACTAGGCAATATGGAAAGAAGTGGGATAGCATACTGTCTCAGGCAGAATTCTCTTATAATGATACAATAAATAGAAGCACTAGTAAGTCACCCTTCCAAGTTGTGTATGGCATCCACCCAAGGGGTTTTATGGAGTTAAGGGAACTACCTCAAGGAGAAGCCATTAGTACAGATCAAGAAACCTTTGCCACTGCCTTAAAGGAAATACATGACCAAGTTAAATCTCACCTTCAACAATATGCAGAATGGTATAAGGCTCATGCTAATAAGAAGAAGAGGGATGTCTAGTTTGATGTGGGAGACTTGGTGTGGGTTCACTTGAAGAAGGAAATACTTCCAAAAGGAAAATATACAAAGCTTATGCAGAGGAAGATTAGACCCTGTCAAATCTTGAAAAAATATGGACAAAATTCTTATGAACTTAAACTCCCACCTAATCTTGGTTTGTCACCCATTTTTAATGTATGTGACTTAACTCTTTACAAATGTAGTGTTGATGCAGGAGAAGAAACCATTTAGGTTGTAGTAGATGATGACATTCCCAAACATGAACCACCAAAATTGCATAAATTTTTGGACACCAAGGTTGCAAAGAGGACAAGGAAAAAAATATATATCAAGTATTTGGTGGCTTGGCAGGGACAACTAGATTCTGAAGCAGTCTGGATGACAGAGCAGCAAATCAAAAACCATGGTGCAGACCTGCGGCCTCTCATCTCAAGTGGACTTGAGATTTCTTCTTCCGGGGAGTATGGTGAAGGGGTACCCCTTAAACATGATCATTCAGGCTCAAAGGAGGAAGGATAAGACCTTAAACATGTCTTAGGATGTTTTCCTTGTGTTTTCAATCATGCATTTTGTGTTTGTAATAAAGGACCCCATCTTGTGAGCCAAACTCCTATTTTGGCATCTTGATAAGTCAATTAGGACTTTTGGATAAAAGGGGACTAAGTGTGCTTAGGATAGGTTTGTCCTAGTGGTTTTAGTTGTTTTATGTGCTTATAGGGTGTTTTGAGGTGTTAGTCTTGACCCAAGTAATTCGGGTGCAAGAAATGACATTTTGACAACTTTGTCAAAAGTTGTCATGAGCAACTTTTATGCAACTTTTTGAATTTTTGTTGGTTTAGACTCCTCCAACAGCTCTAACCTCTTGTTTTCGATTGGGAGCACTTGTAGAGGAGTATAAACACCTTGGTGACACAATTCCCAAGGAGAGAGTGTACCAGAGAAGGTTTTGATGATTGCAAACAATAAGAAATTTTGAGTTTTTCTTGCAAATTTGAAGTTTTGGCATGGGGTATGGAGTTGTACAGATTGGGATCAATTCCTAATGTTGTGATTTTGTTAGTGTTTATGGTAAAATGGAAACAACAATATTGAAGGACTAAATTAATTCAACCACAAAACCCTAGCCTAACAACAACAAATATCCACCATAACATATGAAGATTACCTAAGACAATGCAAATCAAATAAAATCACAAAGATTATACCATCACATGTCCAATAGGGTTTGGATCTCCACTCTTCCCATCTCCATTGATCTTTCTTGATATATTTTATCTCATATTTTATGTGTGCACAAGAGCTCAACAAAGAACGGAAATGTGGTTGCAAGTAGGCTTGATCGCATGTGAAAGTTTGAAAGCATAGATGGGGGTTGATAATGAAGGAAGCATCTCCTTATATAGAAGACACTATAAGAAATGGAGGATAAGATTAAGAGGTGTAAAAGATAAATGGTCGGCTATGATTAGAGTGTAGGTAAAAGAAATAAGAAAGTAATGAGAGGGCAGGTGGTGTAGGAATTAAGATATGAATGACATGTGTCATGGGTGGAAAAGGTTAATGAATTAATTAAATAAATAAAGATTTATTTAATTAATAGAAGAAGTGGGATAATTAAATAAATAAAAGTATTTATTTAATTTAAGAGAAAAGGATAATTTAAATAAATAAAAGTATTTATTTAAATGAGAGATAAGGCTAGAAGAGGATAAATGGATGAATTAAATAAATAAAGATTTATTTAATTAATAGAAGAATTAGGCTTAAAATAATTAAATACATAAAGATATTTATTTAATTAGACAAGACAATTTTAGGTGTCTACATTTTGCCCCTCTTTGAGATAATACAACTTGTCACGTTGTTTCAAAGAAGATAAGATAAACTAATAAAAAGTTGCCCCAAGATGGGAATGATATGCCCCCTCGAGAGATTGGATGAAAATGTCTAGGAAGATCACAGACAATCTCTTGATAAGAAATAAAGGCTAGAAAGGATTGATAAGATATAGTGACAGAGTCACGGTACAAAAAGACTGACTTGGGAAATGAGGGATAGGGTAGTCTATAAGATAGACTACGAGGGAAAACATACTCATTGTCATCCACACATCTAAGAGATCAGAGTGCAGAGAGAAGTCAACAGTCAGTAGTGATAGCATTGGTGCATAGATTTGATTGCATTTGTCGATATCAGAGGCCATTAGATGTAGGAGAGTCGGTGTGTACCACAAAACCTCCTTGTGCTTTGTTGCATTAATTGTTGTCATAAATGCATGCTAGGTAGTGCAATAAATGCACTCTAAGTAGGTCTAGAAAAAATGTCAAGTGGGGTTAAAATGGTAAAGCATGTCTGTGTTGGTGCCAAGTGTGTCTGGGTAGGCTAGGCACGTTTATGTTTGTGCGAGGCACGTCTACGATTTTAGTAGCGTCTGTGTCAGATGTGAGCGCGTATGTGTATTTCAGGTGCGTTTATGCAGGATAGGTACATTTGTGAAGCATGTAAGCATGTTTGCATCATGAATGTGCATTTATGTCTTCAAGGTTGAATTGACAGTTCTGTGATAAACATACATTGTTGATTGGATAAGTTGCTAAGAGGATACACTCAAGCAGGTCCTCTAGGAAAGACTAGGATAACAGATAGGGCTAGGATTGACAATTCTATGATAGAACATACGTTGCCAATCAGGAAACTACTCAAAAGGACACACTCAAGTAGAGGCCCTAGAATAGGATAGAGAAAAGCACTTTGTGATGAAAAGGGAGTACCAAAGAAATTGACAATTCTGTGATAGAACATACGTTGCCAATTGGATTAGGCTGAAATTGACAATTTTGTGATAGAACATACGTTGCCAATTGGATTAGGCTGAAATTGACAATTCTGTGATAGAACATATGTTGTCAATTGGATAAGCTACTCAAGAGGATACACTCAAGTAGGTGCCCTAAAAGATAGGATCAAATCAACACTTTGTGATGAACAGGGAGTATTACTAGGATAGAAAGTAGCACTTTCTGATGAACAGGGAGTACTACAGGATAGAAAGAAACACTTTGTGATGAACAAGGAGTACCACTAGGATAGACTGCCATATGATAGATATAAGCACTAGGATAAAAATCAACACTTTGTGATGAATAGGGAATGCCACTAGGATATAGTGCCATATGATAGATATAAGCACTAGGATAAAAAGTAGCACTTTATGATGAATAGGGAATGCCACTAGGATAAAAAGAAAACTTTGTGATGAATAGGGAGTACCACTAGGATAAAAGAGTAGCACTTTGTGATGAACATGGAATGCCACTAGGATTGACATAGTTGATTTTCTTGACTGTAGGAGGACCTACCGATGCTGCAGTCACGAGAGAGATTCCCTTCGACTCAGAGTTTGTGAACATAGCTGACATTTGAGGATAGAGTAGCAGTTCAGGCTATGGGCTTGCGATATATTCTGTATGTGCCTGAGTTTCAGGAAAACATAGGGTTGCTGACTACGCTAGTTGAGAGATGGCACTCAGAGACTTACACATTTCATTTGTTGATGGGTGAGATGACAGTCACCTTGGAGGATGCATATAGGATACTGAGGATATCGATCGATGGGGAGTTAGTTCCTTATGATCGACAGGGAGACAGGGATGCACTTAGATGAGTGTTTCAAGATCTAGGATTGGAGATGAGGGCTAGACATGTGGCTTGGGAGACCATGACACAGATAGGATTGGTGCTACCAGTGGTGCTGGCAGGAGTGATCAGTGGATTCCTATGTCAGGATAGGGCAACATGAGGGTTGATTGTGGGATGGGGGAGGACACTAGAAACATTGGTGGCAAAGCACATTAGGTTTGCATGGGGGCCATGTCTGTTGGTACACTTGTATTATGAGTTGCATCAGTTTGTCTATCATGGATCAACAGGATTGGGATGCAGAGTGACACTATTGCAGGTATGGGCATATGAGCATCGACTGGTTACACGTCTGATACACTTTAGAGGTAGGGGACATGGGCGTAGCGATGTACACTTGTATGATATGATTACATCATAGCCACAGATTGGGAGACTGGAGTACTGGCGCAGGGTTATCGATGAGATAGACAGTGTGATATGGAGGCCTTAATTAGATTGTGAGGAGTGGGAGGATGATGCAGTGGAGCTGCCTATGTATTTTAGAGTGGGTATCTGATTGGTCAGACACCATATGTTATTGGGTGACAGTTGATAGATAGGGTATGTAGGCAGTTCGGCAAGATACAACGGATGCCATGGGGTTTAGGGATGTATGTATGGACAGTGAGGGATCAGGTGCATTTGAGGCCATTGCTTTCTTATGATCATGTTGTCACACAAATGGTAGAGACGGTTCCCGTGCCTTGGGATATATGCGCAAATATAGAGGATGTAGGGATGGATGCAGAGTACACTACATATTGGGGAGAGCATCTATTTCCACGGTTGACAGATCCAGGGGAGCCGATAGATGGCAATGGTGGAGGTGATGGAGATGATAATGGAGATGGTGGAAGTAGAGGCCAACGACGGAGGCGGGGTGCAGTGGTAGAGAGGAGAGTGGCTCCGAGGAGAGAGGGTAGAGAGGAGAGATAGGCTCAACAAGCTCATGTAGTGAGGGGAAAATGTGGATTGTCGTTACAGGTGACAACAACACAGGTTCCCGGATAGGTACAGGCTCCTAGATAGGGACAGGGACAAGGACATGGATTGGAGAAGTCATAGGGACAGGGTGAGGGGAGAGAGGAGGAGGATGAGCTACTATCCTTGAGGGAGATCTGCTAGGGACAGGAAGACGAGATCCAGGATCTAGAGAGGGAGACAACTAGACTCAGGAGACAACTGAGGGATACTGAGTGGGAGAGGGATAAGGCTATTCAGCGCTATATAGAGGCTGAGACAACACTAAGGGAAGGGATGCAGGCAGTAGAGGAAACAGGGGCAGGATACACCTATGTTCTACAGGCAGGGGAGGAGATAGCCTACCGAAGAGATTTGTACTATGGAGTGGTACCACCAGATTAGTGGGCTAAGAGATTTTGGAGACCGTCACGGAATATGACGACCACTGGAGGGAGAGACAAGAGACAGGCGTCTAGTGGTGGGGTCATGGGTCCTCCACCACCACCAGATAGAGGGGGTAGGAGAGATGATCCTAGGGCAGGTCCTTTGAGGGCTCAGACTCCATCGATGCTAGTTGGCTCCAAGGGAGGGAGTTCATCATAGCCTTAGAGAGCTCCCTATGTATCAGTTTTGTACCATTTTGTATGATGACACCTTTGGGTGATTGTGTAGCCATATGTATTTTGACATCATTGTATCATGACACTTATGATTTTTGAGGTATATATATGAGATGATTCATCGTTGTGGCAACTATATGAATGTGTACCTATGTGATGTTTCTATGTGATGCATGTATCTATGTGATGCTTATGATATGGATGTAAATATGCACATGAGGAAATGCAATATTTTTGTTCTTTTATGTTTTTAATATGTTATGCCAATGCAAATGTGAATGTATGAAATATAAATGAATATGATAATGTACAGGATGAGATGCATGATGTGAATGTGATAGACTAATTAGTGGTGTGTGCAGGATGTGATGAAATTTTGATATCTATATGTATGAAATGCTAATATGTGGTAATCTAGGTGCAAACTACATGAAATGCAAATATTTTTCGTGTGTCATTATACTTAGTCATGTGCTAGTAGGTTACACAAACTCAGGAAGGACGATGGAGGTCAATCAAGAAAGGGGGATGAAAGATAGAAGATATGAAAGTGAAAGAGCTTCTTGTGCGTTATTATCATTGAGCTTTATTATGGCAAGTGGGTTATGATAATCTAGGTATATGTTCGACTCGGAAAGTTATTGTACCCATTTGCATGGAGATCAGATAGTTGTAAACAAGGAATGCCCCAGTTCACACTAGACTCACAGTGTCCTCATATCATTGGACAAGTCATAACATTACTAAGAGACAATCCACAGACAACAAAGAAAAATAGGTGACGATACCCCATCCTCGCCTTTCTAGTCAAAGACATCCTGGAGATAAAAATCTCTAGTTAGAGACATCCCAGAAAAGCTAAAAGACATGTCACCAAAAATATAAAATCAAAAAGAAAACCAAGACTCAACACCAACATCCACTGTAGTCCTCAAGTTTAGTGTCTCTTGTCGCTTGTATAAGTCTATTTGATTGTGGTCACAATGTTTGCTTTCACAAAAGGATAGATAACATTGAACCATAATGTTGTCGGAGTCTACCAGAAGATTTGATTTGTTGAATCCCATTGTTGCTTGTGTCTCATCTGAGACTAACTGAGTCCATGAAACTAATACTTTATTGCGGAGAAGACAAAACTTTATTGTGGATTGGCGATGTAAGTGTTGCTTTATTGTGGATTGTGCACGGATAGATTGAAGAAAACTGGAAGAAATTGTACTCCTTGGAACGTGTGATTCTCTTAGTTCCACACCCATCACTAGACGTAGGATTTTCCTTAGCCACAGATAGGAGCTAATTTATTATGGATGGAAAGGGTGAAATGGAAGGATTATTATGAATGACTAACCAATCTTAGGTAGATCAATAACAAGCCATGATGGGAATAAGTAAGTTTATTATGGATAGATAGGTTGTGAGTGTGTGCAAAGTGAAGGATGAGATTGAATCCTAAAGGAGGGAGGAGCAATGTCTCTACACATGGTGCCAGTAACTTGGTTTTCACCATGGTACTTGCCCAGCATGCCACCGAAGTGATTTGCACCATTGGATGAGTTTATTTCTCTTTACTTTTTTTCAATTTTTCAATTTTTTTTTGTGTCACAAGGCGCCCATTTGCGAGGTTTTCACCAAGTAACAATTTTTTTATGTTTATGGTTTTTTGGTATTTTTTAATTTTTTTGATTTTTGTTTTGTATTTTTGAATTTTTTGATTTTTTTGTATTTTTGAATTAGGATACTCTGAAGAACTATGTGTAAAACCTGCGAAGGTGCATGCTGTTGATAGGATCCTCCAAAGGTTTACCATCTGGAGTTGAAAGTTGATATGCACCGGATCCATAGGCTGCTGTAATGATGTAAGGACCAAGCCAATTTGGTTTGAACTTGCCCTTCTTCTCTATGTCTTGCTGATTCTTAGGATTTTCTTTTAGAACTAAGTCACCTACCTCAAATGTGCAAGGCTTAACCTTGTGATTGTAACTACGACTCATTCGTTGTTGATAAGCCTTGAGATGATTAAAAGCAGTTTGTCTTTGTTCATCCAATAGTTCTAGTTCTTGCAAGCGAGAGATCCTGTAGTCTTCATCACTGATAATGTTTTGCAAAGAGACTCATAAATGTGGTAACTCAACCTCAATAGGCAAGATAGCTTCAGCACCATAGACAAGTGAATAAGGTGTGGCTCCTATAGAGGTGTGAACACTTGTGCCATAAGCCCAAAGTGCGGGATTAAGTTGGATATGCCAATTGCGGCAAGCATCATCGACTGTCTTTTTTAGGATTTTAAGAATGGTTTTATTAGACATCTCAGCTTGACCATTACCTTGGGGTAATAGGGTGTGGAGAAATGATGGGTAATATGGAAGCAATCACAAAGTTCATGAACATCTTGATTTTTGAAGGGACGTCCATTATCGATGATGATGGAAATAGGAATGTCGTACTGACAAATGATGTAGTTGAGAATGAATGTAGCAATCTATTTTCTAATGACTTGTGTAAGAGGCACGACTTCAATCCATTTTGTGAAATACTACGTGGCAGTGATGATGAATTGTGGCCATTGGAAGAAGGAGGGCGAATCTTGCCTATGAGATTGAGTCCCCACTAATAAAAGAGCCAAGGAGTCGCAATCGGTTGAAGTTCTTGTGCTAGCGCATGAATAAGATCTCCATGAATTTGACATTGCTTACATTTCTTGACAAATTGATATGAGTCTTTTTCCATATTGGGCTAGTAATATCCAGTCCTGATGAGTTTCTTGGCTAAGATAGGACCACTAGAATGTGGACTACATATCCCTTCATGAACTTCGTGTAATGCAATCTGAGCTTTGTCCCTTTCTAAACATCTAAGAAGAGTGCCATCTAGACCTCGACGATATAGGATATCGGCTAAAATGACGAATCGAGTAGATTGGCGAATGAAAGTGCGACGTTGGTTGTTGGATAACTCAGGAGGAAGGGTATTATGACAAAGGTATGTGAAAATGAAACCATTTAACTGGGAATCAAGACCAATGACACATATCATCTTGGTAGGAGTGATCTCATACAAGGGAACCAAAAGGTTATCCACCAAGAACTCATAGCGGGTTTCATTCTGCGGAAGATCAATCAGCGAGGCAATAGTAGCCATGGCATCTGCGGCTTGATTCTGCTCTCTTGGTATTTGCTCAAAGGTTAACTTCATGAAATGTTGCTTCAGGTCATCCAACATTTTTTTGTAAGGCATTAATTTTTCATCCTTTGTTTGGTAGTCATCAGTTGCTTGACGAATTACAAGTTGAGAGTTCCCAAAAACATAAAGTTCCTGGATCTTCCATTGAACTACAATCCGCAATCCAGTTGTTAATGCCTTGTATTCTGCTATGTTATTAGTGCAAGGAAATGATAATTGATATGATTTTGGAATGGAATCCCCTTAAGGAGTGATGAAGAGGATGCCAACACCTGCACCATGCTGCATGTACGAGTCATCAAAGTATAGTTGCCAAGTCTTTGTGTGTGATACTGTCAAGATGGATTCATATGGAAATTTTGAAGTTAGAAGAGCATCATCATTCATGGGAGCATCTACTAACTGATCTGTGATAGTTTGTCCTTTTATTGATTTTATGTCTACATATTCAATGTCTAATTCACTCAAGAGCATCACCCATTTGGCTAGTCGACCAGTAAGCGTTGCTTTATTGAGAAGGTACTTCAATGGATTGATCCTTACGACCAACTTAGTTTTATGAGTTTACATGTAGTGTTGTAATTTTTGTGAAGCAAAGACCACAACCATACACACATAGTCAATTGGTGTTTAGTTTAGCTCATAGCCTACCAAAGTATGACTGATGTAGTAGACTGCCTTTTCTTTGCCCTCAACATATTGTTGTGCTAAGAGTGCCCCCAGTGTTGTTGATGTAGCTAATATGTAGAGTAATAGGGGTTGTTATGGAACTGGTGGCATCAAGACTGGTGGATTTAGAAGATAATCTTTGAGTATCTGAAAAGCATGTTGACAATTTTTCATCCCATTTGAATTTGATAATTTTGTGTAGCAAGTGTTGAAAAGGATGACATTTATCTGCAATTTGTGCTATGAATCTTTGTATGGACTGGAGTCTTCCTTGTAAAGATCAAAGTTGACTGATATTTCACGGTGGTGGCATCTCTAGGATCGCCTTGACTTTTGTTGGATCAGCTTCAATTCCTCTTTTTTAGACAATGAATCCCACGAGCTTCCCAGAGGTTACTCCAAATACACATTTCTTGGGGTTTAATCTTACTTTGTATTTTCTAGCCGATCAAAAATGACTGAAAGTATCTCCAAATGTGTCTCTGTCTATTGATTTTCCCAAGAGGTCATCCACATAGTCTTCTATAGTTATGTGCATGAGATCATGAAAGATAGTAGTCATGGCTCTTTGATATGTAGCGCCTGCATTCTTTAGCCTGAAGGGCATGACATTCCAGCAGAAATTTCCCTAGGGACAAGTAAATGTTATTTTGTGTTGATCCTCGGATGCAATTTTTATTTGATTATAGCCAGAGAATCCATCCATCAAAGATAACATCGCATGACCTGCTGTGAGATCTACAATCAAATCGATATTTGGCAATGGAAAATCATCCTTAGGACAAGCTTTGTTGATGTCTTTGAAATCTGTGCATGTTCTAATGCTATGATTTGGCTTCTGACTGGTACTAAGTTGGAGATCCATTCAGGATAATCAATTGGGCGTATGAATCTGACATCAAATAATTTTTCAATTCCGCCTTAACTAGTAATGCCACTTGTGGATGCATCTTTCTTAATTTCTGTCTCACTGGTTTTGCCCCTGGTTTAGCTGTCAAATGATGCATTACTAAAACTGGATCCAGTCCAGGCATATCAGCATATGACCATGCAAAATTGATTTGTCACTTTGTGAAGAAACTTATGAACTTCAGTCTTTCTATTTCTGTCAGAGATTGTGCCAGGAATATGTTATGTGGAATTTCTTATGTGCCAATGTTTGTTTTGATGGTCTCCTCTACTAACATACGTGATTTTTCTTCATATGATGTTGGGGGAATGTTGAGCCTTCCATCTTCGAGTGCCTCAGAGAGGTTTTCACCCTCGGATATGTCATTTCTTTTTACTTTTTTGGGGTCAGACAGTGCCACAATGTGGTTTTCACCATAAGACTCATGATTTGTTTTTATTTTTATATTTTTGCGACTGGAAGGCCCAACACCCTCACCAAAATATGCCACATTGTTGAGTTCTATAGTGTATCCTGCCTTATGGTCCCCAAGTGGAAGATCATCTCGTATTCCTAGATAGTCAATAAAGGCTTCATCATTTTGGAATGTGTCGAACTGTACAGGTCCTTCATGGTCCCAGTCAATAAGTTGGTGGTGAACAAGGGGAAGGCCTTCAATGTTTTCAAAGTCAACGGGACTAAGGGTGAAGATGCAGTTATATTTAGGTATGTCAGATGTAGTTGTCGAGGTCATCGTTGGTACTCTCCTCATTTGTCTCAATCATGAATGAGTCCAAATTGTCATCACTAAAAGTGCATTCGGGGAGGGGTGTCCTCATCCTTCGTGATTTCAACCTAGAACCTAGAGGCAAAAACTATATGGGATCCTCAGGGGTTTTTTCTTGACCAACTTTGAATTTTCTATGAAATTCCTCTTCTTCTGTGGGTTCACCTGATTCTCTGAATGTCTTGGTGAGTTCATAGTCACTAGAGGATTTGTCTGAACCCCATTCCCATTCATTAGAGTCAGTGGAATAGTGGTTCTCTTGTTGATCATTGGACCTCATGATCTGTAATGCTTCTTCTAATTTGTGAGTGTTTGCCTTGGAAGAGATGAAACCAAGCCCTTTCGAGTGCTGATTTTTAAATGTCAATTCCTTTTGCAAAGGTTGAGTGATACCTTCTTTTCTTAATGCAAGAGGACTTTTGCCATTATACCCAAACTTTTGTAGGATCTTGAATCCTTTTCCATATTTTTCACATGGTATGCTGATGTGATCTTGTGTACCATCTTTAGGGTCTTTGTAAAGCATTTTGTATAAGTTTTCTTCTTCCATTTCACCCCACTTTTGGAAGATAGTAGGATCCCATTTGAGTGTAATGATAGATATCCCTTTAGAAGGATGTGGTCGTCCATATTCTTTTGGTGAACTCATAACTTGTCGTAAGCACATGATTTGATTCAAAGTGTATTCACCCATGCCTTTGTCCTGATATTTCCCTTTAAGCTCACCTTTCTTTGATGTTGAAGGTTTTAATGATTCAGGGTCAATGTATGCAGAAGAAGGGATAGCTTCTCTATTAATTGGAATGATTATCTCAGCTTTTGGTCTCAAGTTATTGTTGTATATAAATGGATTAGGATCACCATTAACTGTTACTTCAACTCCATTGTGAGGAAACTTAATGCATTGGTGGTATGTAGATGGGATTGCCCTCATCTCATGAATCCATGGGCATCCTAGCAATATGTTGTATGGGAAATCCAAGTCTAGGACTTGACAAACCACATCCTTTGTAACTGGCTCAACTCTGAGAGGCAAGGTGACTGTGCCTTTGGATAAACACTCTTCATCATCATATGCCTTGATGGTAATTTTGTTTGTAGAATTCACAACTTTGTCTGAATATCCCAATTGTATTATTGTTTTCAAAGTACATATATTGAGACTAGCTCCTCCATTTATCAGGAATCATTTTATTTGATGCTTGTGTAGGAAGGTGCATTATGTGGTTGTCTCATGGAGGATTCATCAGCTTCTATGAATGTAAGGGAGTGTGGAATGGAAAGGTATCCCATCGTGGCTTGAAACTAGTCCATGTTCAGATCAGTGGGGATGGAAGTGTCTCTCAAAGTTTTGTCAAGAATGGCTTTATGTGCAGGGGATATGTGTAAGAGCTCAAGGATGGAAATAAGCGCGGGTGTCTTCCCTAACTATTCTACAAGGTCATACTGAGGTTTGGTTGATGAGGAAGCGGTGTTTTTAGTTGGCGCACCTTGCAAAGTGAATTTACCTCGACGAGTTGTAACATTACATTCAGAGGTAGGTTCGGAAGAAGATCCAATGCCTTTTAGGACAACCTTGGGGCTTTGGGTAGAATTTTCAGGTGTTTTGTCCTTGATGATAATGGTAGAGACATAATTGTCCATTGAAATGTGATTGGCAGTTGAATCATAGTTATAGGATGCTATGGTATAGTTGATTTGGTCAATTGTGGCTTTGGCTTTTCCCTTGTCATGTTTTGGGAATGGTTCTTTAAACATTTCATGTTCGTGGTTAGATGAGTGTCCTTTGATCTCAATGTTTCCTCTATCAATAAGATCTTGTATAATGTTCTTTAGTTGATGACAATTTCCTATTTTATAGCCCTTGATTTTGTGATATTCATAGTATTCATTGTCATTCCACAAATTTGGTTTGACCTTTGGCTCATATGGAGGCATATCTAGAATTGTTATTATTTTGTTTGCCACTAGCTTCTTGAAAGCTGACTCAAGTGGTTCTCCCAATGGGGTGTATTTCCTTTGTGGTTTGGAAGTTTTTTGAGTATTCACTTGGTTGTTTGTAGAACTTGATCCAGAAAAAATGATTTTGGGTCATACTGTATTGGCATCAACAACACCATCATTGACTATGTTCTTGTTTTTATTCCAAAATCTTGGCTTTCTTTTCCTTTAAAGTCCTCTTTGTTTTCTTTGAATATCTTATTTACTCCTTGTTCAATTAGGACCTTCTTTTTTGCTAAGCCTTTTTCAATGACGTCCTTGAAGGTGGACAAGCAAGCTTTCCTTAGATCATAACCAATTTCTTTGTGGACATTCTGGGTGAACATATCTACCATTTGTTTTTGTGGAATTTCACAAGAGCATCTACTAGCTAGATTTCTCCATCTTTGTAAAATTGATGAAAAGCATTCTCCATCCTTTGTTTGGTGTTGCACAAAGTAGTGATTGATATGTCTGTCTCTATGTTGTATGAGAAATGCTGGATAAATGCCTCTACTAAGTCACCCCATGACTTAATTCCAGGTGGAAGTTGGGAGAACCATTCCATAGCTTGATCAACTAAGCTCTGTGGGAATAATCTCATCAAACATGTCTCTTCTGTTGCTACCTCAATGCAAGTTGTGAAAAACTGTCTTATATG
This sequence comes from Cryptomeria japonica, assembly GCF_030272615.1. Lineage (NCBI taxonomy): Eukaryota > Viridiplantae > Streptophyta > Pinopsida > Cupressales > Cupressaceae > Cryptomeria > Cryptomeria japonica. Next base: position 160,292,449 of record NC_081408.1, on the reverse strand, counting down.
TACCTTAGGGTCTCCTTTTCCTCTGTACTTATCAAACTTAGGTGTCACAAAGTGTGTAGGAAATGGAGGCATTGGAATTCTTTTTTCAAATGGATAGGGACATATGTCTCTCATTGTATAAGCTGGCTTTGGTGTATTTATGTCCTCCATTTTCTTTTGTAAGTCCTTAATTTGCTGTTCCAAATTGTTCTTAGGTGGAGACCAACTTCTTGGACCATACCCCATGCCTGAGCCACCAGGTGGAGGAGGAGAATGTTGCATATATGGACGGTATTGATCATACACATGTTCATATGGAGGAGGTCTATAATGATGTTGCATATATGGACCACTTGGCATAGAGTCATGATGAGGAATGGAATATTTGTTTTGTCCATGTATACCATACTCTACTGGTATGTCATGATTTGTTCTAATGTGTTGCCCCAAAATTTGATGTGGGGTTTGCTTGTGTCCAAATTTTGAACATGCCTTTGGATATCCAATTGCTTTTGTGGTTGGTCCTTAGCACTGGTATGTGACTAAGTATATTAATCTGCATAAGACTTCATAATGGTCTGCAAAGGTGAGCATCATATGCTTGACCATGTGTATGTGGGACCTCAGGTTTTTGAAACAAATATGATGGTGATTCAGGAGCAAGATGTGGTCCTCTATTGCCTCCACTATTAGGCCTCCTTTGATCCATGTTGAGTTGAGGTTCTTGCAAAGGTCGATTTTCTATTATTTGAGACATGTCAAAATCATGAGGGATCTTGGCTCCACTTTGTGCCATCACTTGTAAGAAATATTATCTATCTCTCCTCATTATTTCCTCAACCAATCGATTGAAATGGGGATCCATAATGGAGTCTTCCACTTCTACTGAATATACAGAAAATTTGTCCATGTCCATGTTCTCAATATTTGGAATGTTTCTATAGGCATCCATGTCAGGTAATGTGGTATGATCAGAATTGAAAAAGACATCATTATCATATTCATAGGCACTTATATTTGCGGACTCTTGAGCCTCTTTATCTTCTCTCCTAGATTTTTGGGAATGGGTTTCAACCATGAACTAGGTCTTGACCAAGATGTGTGAGACTAGATGGAAATGGAAAAAGTATGGAAGAACAAGAGTTGGATGGAATGTAAATGAATCTGAGGTGTACTTGCAATGTCCAAAGTGTAAGATCAAGTATGTATGTAGTAGAGTAGGTGTGGCTTCCAAAGAGATGATAGTTTCTCTTGATGAGGTAAGTTGACCTTGACTCTAAGTAAGACCAAATGAGACCCAAAGGTGATAGACCTTGATGAGGGACCACTCAGCAAAAAACATTTGTATGTAGTGTGTTGACAAAGCAAGATGAGGACAAGCAAGTGAACTTTTGACTCAAGTTTAGACAAATGTGAATGTAATGCAAAGTATAAGGCAATTAAGAAATTTGTGAGAGCTAAAGATAGGTTGAATGTTAGATGAAAACCTAGAGAAATAACCTAGGAAGCTCAAGAATTTTGAAACTAATTGCTCTTGTTTCCTGGACTATAAAATTTTCCAATTCTGAACACAGACGTGCTTGTATACTTCACAGACGTGGTTGAACATTGCACAGACACATTTCTGAGATTTTGTGAATGCAATTTTCTTTAGGATGACACAGATGCATTTCTATACTTCACATATGCGGTTAAATGACACAGACATGTTTCTGTCAGACACAGACGCGTTTCTGGAAACTAAGTGCAATTTTTCCAATTTGTCAAGTTGTTGTTGTGACCAAATATGAATTTGTTTGACTGTTTTTCATGACAAGAGGACACAATGTTGATGAAGACTCAATGTTTGCAAGTGTTTAGACTCTAAATAACTCAAAGAAAAGTGTGTTGTTTGATGTAAAAATGTTTTGCATACACTTGATGGAACAAAAGATACAATGTTTTGATGTTTGATCTTGAATGTTTGAATGTTTAAAATAAGACAAGTACAATTCTTATGGTTGGCCAAGATAATAGTTGTTGATCCCACATGGGGTTTCCCCTGAGGCTATGCTATTCAAAGGAGATACTTAGATGCTTGACCCCACTGGCTCCACCCTCGACACTCACTTCTCTGGGGCAGCCAAGCACTAGTCCCCATGAAAACTCCCTGTGGTGATCTTTGTATCTCTACTAAGAACTATACGTGTGTGGGCCGCTCTAAAGGTCCAACCTCCTGCCCCAACAACTAGAAGGATTTTGGATTTTTAAAACAAAAACGTGCTAGTAAGGGCATCCGCTTGTGTGGCCATACATGCGGCACTTTCAGCTCTGTAAATACAGAAGGCTCCCAGCCGGTAGGGGTTATGCCCTACAACTGATCAAATAAATTTGATCAAATAGGTTTATGGGGAGACATAGTGTCGGTATGAACTTATCAGCACATGTTACCCATGACATTCACCATGGATACAATTATTTATGGTGGTTCGGAAGAGGTGGGTTTTCCTCGCTACCACTTGGGTCATTCTCTCCTCACTAGTAGTCCTAATGACCACATGGGGAGATAGGCCCTCTAGAGATTAAAAAAAAAGAGCCTATTGCTCAAGACACAAAAGACACTGGTTAAATTTTAGTGCACCAATTGAAGTATTTGGTAGTCTATGAAAACAAGGCACACAATAAAGATGAAAAGAAAACCCTTGTCAAGATCTTGCAACAAATATTTGTTAGTAGTTTGGGTTGTTTGAAATGATTACCCCTTCCTGCAAGAAAATGAGTTAGGTAAATTTTAGATCCAAAAGACTTTGTGAAATAGGGGCCTTTGACAAGGCAATTCGCTTCCAAGACAAGTTGCACCAATTTTGTTAGCTAGATCACAAGATGTTAGCCCAAAATAAACCAGATCTGAAATCCAAATGATGAAATAAAGCCCCAAAATTGGATGAAAACTGAAAAATACAAGATTTGAAATACAAACGTGATTAAACCTAACGCAGACATGACAAAAAATTACAAACGTGCCTAAATCCTTCGTAGACGCGCCTAGATAACACAGATGCGACTCCCGAACACAGACGCGTCTAAAAGGTGCACGGACACAGTTTGAAAATAGAGACGCAACCCCACAATCTGTAAAATAAGATAAAATAATGCCGAACATAGACACGATTACGGAGGTCACAGACACGACAGAAAAGAAAAAACGCGGTTCCAGGATGCGCAGACACGGAAATCTCATAAGTTTGTCGAAAATGTTCGATCAACAACTTCAAAAATATAAAATCTGCAACAAAAGATGTTTATGGTAAAAATAGAAACAACAATATTGAAAGACTAAATGAATTCAACCACAAAACACTAGTCTAACAACAACAAAGATCCATCATAACATATGAAGATTACCTAAGACAATGCAAATCAAATAAAATCACAAAGATTATACCATCACATGTCCAATAGGGTTTGGATCTCCATTCTTCCTATCTCCATTGATCTTTCTTGATATATTTGCTCTCAGATTTTATGTGTGCACAAGAGCTCAACAAAGAACATAAATGTGGTTGCAAGTAGGCTTGATCGCATGTGAAAGTTTGAAAGCATAGTCGAGGGTTGATAATGAAGGAATCATCTCCTTATATAGAAGACACTATAAGAAATGGAGGGATAAGATTAAGAGGTGTAAAAGATAAATGGTCGGCTATGATTAGAGGGAAGGTAAAAGAAATAAGAAAATAATGAGAGGGTAGGTAGTGTAGGAATTAAGAGATGAATGACATGTGTCATGGGTGGAAAAGGTTAATGAATTAATTAAATAAATAAAGATTTATTTAATTAATAAAAGAAGTGGGATAATTAAATAAATAAAAGTATTTATTTAAATGAGAAATAAGGCTAGAAGTGGATAAATGAATTAATTAAATAAATAAAGATTTATTTAATTAATAAAAGAATTAGGCTTAAAATAATTAGATAAATAAAGATATTTATTTAATTAGACAAGACAATTTTAGGTGTCTAAAGATAGTATAGTGAGTTATCAATGCTTTGGAATTGATTTGATGTCTTGATCGTTTGTTTTGCTCCAGATATCTAAGTTTTGCTATAGGTACCTGAAAAACCAAGGTTTTGCCTTCCCATGGCCATAACTTGCAACCTGTTCATCTAAAACTCATGGCAGTGGGTGGGATGCAAGTGTGTACTATGTATTCTAATATTCCAAAAGCATTTTGTAGGAGGAGCAAGGGAGCTGTGTGTTTGATCAGACCCTAGGTAGACATCTCTATGTGGCTACCTAGTTCTTTGACTACAATAATTACCATAGAAGACAATTAGCGATGATTCTAGGTGTGTAACCTTGGAATCTATAATGGTTTATGGTTCCCCACATACCCATGGGGTTGTGTTTGTAAGGTGTGTCCATTCTAATATAGTTGCTTCACAAATGGAGGCCTAATTAGCCCTTTAGGATAGTTGGTCATCACCGGGTTCAGACCTTGCCTTGTAAGATCTTGACCTTTCCTTTTGGGGGTTTGTGTAAGACCATAAAGGGTGTCTGAAACTATGATTTATTTTCTAGGGTGTTTGGAAAATTTTGGACTTAAGGTCCCATTACCCGTCTCTAAGGGCTACAAGCAAATAGGCCTAATTGTGAAGGTGTCATAGGGAATTGGGTTGAATCCTTGAAACCAGTATTTGGTCTAGTCTATGTGAGTGTTGTATGATCCAAAATAGGTGTTGTAAATGTCAGTAACCTTAGGAGGCTTCATGATGCATAATGGAGCAAGTTGGCCAATTTGAGTAGTATGAACCTTGGAGTGAAATGAGAAGTTGGAACTAAGATTGTAGAACCTTGCTTTGTAGGATCCTATTGGTGTCTTGAGGGGTCAATGTCATACATCTTGAAGTGTTTGACAAGATACAAGGAGGTCTCTACATCAGCCACTATCTCAGATGATATTTGTCCTTTGACCCCAAATCACCGGTGAACCAGACTTTGTTAGATCAAGTCCATAGGAGTCGCATGATAGATGAAATATTTGATAAATGGCTTGATTATATTTTACAACAAGGTTCAGACTACATTGTTAGTCTGGTTAAAGTATATGAAGATGCCATAACTGTGAGCAAAGAACTAGAGCTAGAAATTGTTGCATGGGAGAAGGAAAGAACCAAATGGGTGGCAGTCTTGGCCCAAATAAATGATGTGTAGAAGTTTGGTATGATGAAATTCCTAACTGAGAAACCAGTGGAAAATCTGGATGATAATGTGCTTTATGTGTCAAGAAAGAATGTCGAATGGAGAAATTTGATTATTAGGCTAGGCCATGAGGAATCTGCTAAATTACTTAAAGGGTTGAAGGATTTGATTGATACAATGTAGAAGGATTTAAAGTGCATTGATATACGACTCATGAAGGAGGATGTGCAGACAATTGAAGCTGCTACATATATGGCCAAGATCTTCAAAGAAAGAGTGCAACTTGTAAAAGAAACAAAATCTCTGACCACCGATGACTTTTCAAAAGTGGCGAGGATAGAGTCAATGTTGACAGTCTTCTTTGATCACTTGGAGGCACATAAAGAAAAGGTTATGTAGGTCAACATGGACAAGGAAGTGTGGAAGCAACACATTCTACACATCAGACTCCCATACTTTCAGATTATATTGAATTTCTCAACGATGCATCTAGAGTGGCGTAATGTGCGTGGTGCCATGGAAAAGCATGATAAATCAGTGACCACTTCTTCCAAGATGGAGTCCTGATCGGCTAACAGATGAATTGTCATCATATCCATGGCCTTTGTTTATTTAGTTTAATAGAATTCAAAAGAGTCGGTTTCTTTTTTACTCTAGGTTAGAGTTAAAAGGTTTAGGGTTATTTTCAAACAAACTATTGGCCTGGAGGCTATATATGTAAAAAAATAAAGCTTTGTTAAGGTTTGAAAAACTTTGATTTGAGGAGCAGATTTGATTTTCCTTGAATTTCTCTAAACTAATATTTCTGGTACTTGAATGAAATTCTATTTTGGTGCAATCTTAAAATCTGTGTGTTTGAAGGATTGTCGATCTCTGTTGGGATGTATGTTGATGTGCAAAATATGTCATTTCATTATCAATTCTTTCCGTGTTTGTAAATTCATTGATTTTCGTTGTTTACAAGAAATTTCATTGTTGTTTAAATGACATTGATCCCCCTTGTCCTGTGAGGCATGAGCGAGAATCGATCAATATTTACACTAATTTGAATTTACTTTACTTTGAGTTTATTGAATGAATATATGTGAAAGTAGAAGTTTGTAAGCTTTACACTTATAAATAGATCAAATGTAGCATTCTTTTGTGTTGATAAATGAATGCTAAAGCCTTTCTTGCTTTCTAGTGAAAAGTGTATTCATTGCTAAATTAAATACATAAAAATTCATTGCAAATCTCACAAGGAGTTGCCCTCTAATGTAGAGGATGAACCTCAATTTGGTTCACCCAACTGTTGGTTCATTTTCTTTCCTTTCATAAGGGGTGTGAACGAGTCAATTTTGTTATATATATATATATATATATATATATATATATATTAAAGAAAGGGCAAATCTATTAACCAATAGATTTTTGGCAACTCTGCTAGGGAGTCGAATCATAAGACTGGTCACCTAGTTACAGGATACCAAGAATTGGATTGTTAGTTTTTAAGAACCTTTTTGAGTGCCATCAAAATTTTGTATTGTAGACAGACTGGAGCCAAGAAGTTATACTAGGTCTCAAAGGCGAGAAGGAATAGTTGACTCTATTTTTCAAGAATTTCAGAACCTAAATTTTCAGCCATCCTTTTCACCTCAAAGACGAGCAAGAAGTAGACCTCCTTCTCTGTCTCCTTCATTCTCTGTATCTTCAATTTTTCAAGCTCTAACCTTGCATGGTATTGCTTTACCCAGTATAATCAACCCGACCCCTCTCAATATCGTTCATCCAATGGTAGAAAACAATCCATGGGGTGTTGCAGTAGGTCCACTGAATTTGGGTTTAAATTTGAATGTTTTTCCCAAAGGAGTGAGAGATCACTTGCCAAAATTTAGTGGTAATGGGAAGATCACGGTTGATGAACACTTGAATGCATTCAATGTTGCCTACGGTATAATAGTTGTCCAACATGAAGATGTTGCAATGAGGATATTTGTACAAACACTAACTAGAACTATTGTAGATTGGTTTTATCACCTACCAAATAGTGTAATAACAAATTGGGAGGACTTGAAAACAAGGTTTGACGCAAGGTTCAAAGTAGCAAAGGATGAACACTCTCTTTTGGCTCAGTTGGCCCAGTTAAAAAAGGAGATTCTGGAATCTATGAGAGATTTCGTAGCAAAATTTGGTAAGATTGTACATAAAATTCCTGTCAATCAGAAACCCTCAGACGATAATTTGAAATGTTTTTTCATAAAATACATGCCTTCAGAGATAGGTTTCCTGATCCATAGACAAAGATTTGCAACCCTAAGTGATGTTAAAACACGTGTCGTTGAGTTGGAGGATGACTTGATCACTACAGGAAAGTGAAAGAGAGAAGTACAGGTACCCAATGCTCATCCCTCTACTTCTTCAAATCCTATAATCCAAAGACTGATGAATGATGTGATAACTCTTAAAAGACAACTACCTAAAGCTAGTGCATCTTAATCATCACCTTATCAAGACATACCTAGGAGGAATACAAATCAATCTTTGGGGATTGGAAACAAATCTTTACAATTACCCCCTACCCACAAAGATTGGCGATTGAATCCCCACCATCAAAAGGGAGTATGTGTGTTTTTCATCTTACAGATGAGCATGATGGCAATTCTTGTCCTGAAATGGTGCCTTATGCACAGCTGATTAGTTCTAAAGAGATTTCAAATGAATTAATTGATGAAGAATCTTTTAGGCAACCTAGCGACTCTGAAATCCACTTCCTAGAGTACGAGTCAGATTTAGAAAGAGGAAGTGACATTTTGGTTACTTTAGAGGATCCTTCATGTGTTGTGCTAACAAGGAATCAACAAAATGTAAAACCTCAGGGAATCTCTTCATCCTTTGCTGTGAATTCTAAAGGTAAGGAAATTGTTTCTAGATTTCATAAAAATGATGACAAGCCTCAAGAACCTCAGTTGGTAAAATCTGTAGAAATAGAAGGTTCATTTGATATAGTAGAGTTTTGTAAATCCTCCTGGATTCAAATTACACCAGCTGAGTACCTTAAATTAAATCCCAAACAATTGGATAAACTTGTTAAGTTTGTAAAAGGAAATAATGTATTACAAGCTAATGGAGCACAAGAGTCAGTAAATGGTACATTGTCTTCCCAAAGTGATGTGTCAGCTCATCCTATTACTCATGAAGTGACCCCTGAAATAACTGCCCTCCAAACTGATGATACTTTGTCTATTCTTGAGTCAAAACTTGAGATTTTTTATATATCATTGTTCATAAATGGTCATAAATTAAACAACTATATTATAGACTCGGGTGCATCAAATAATATCATGCCATCTACAATAGCTAAAGCGTTGGGGTTATCCTTGACAAAAACCTTTGGCAGATGTTATTCAATGCACTCCAAGAAAATACCCCTATTAGGACATATCGAAGATGCTCAAGTAGTCCTTGCTGCTCACTAGAATAAAAGAATCAAGTTAACTATTCTAATAGATGATATCCCTGCAAGCTATGGCATGTTACTAAGTCGTACATTTTGTACAGACTTAGGAGGTGAGATAAAGATGGATTGGTCTCAAGCCAGTATTCCTATAGGAGAACAACTATTCATTTTGCAGCTCAAACCTAAATCTAAGTTCACTTCTTTTCCCTCTGACGATCCAAAGGCTCAAATTTTGTATCATGAATGTCAATTCAGAAATTACATGATTTTATGTGATAATGAAGATGCAAAAAATGTGTCACAACCGGAGGTAGAAGAAAATTAATGGCTAATGGAGTTTGATGGGAGTTGTGCAACGTCGGGTTTTGGTACAAAGGTAGTTCTTATTCCTCCCTTTGGTGTTCACATTCCTTTTTCTTTTAAACTGGAATTCAAAAACATAAACAATATGATTGAGTATGAAGCTTTATTTTTGGGATTAGCCGAAGTGAAGAAATTGGGAGTAAATCTTCTCCAAGTCAAGGGAGATGCAGAGTTAATTGTGAAATAGGTCAGAGGATTGTTCAATGTAAAAAATGAGAGATTGAAGAATTACCGAAATAGGTTCTGGGATGAAATTGAAGATTTTGATACATTTTCTATTGAGGCCATTCCTAGAGAACAAAACTCCAAAGAAGATTCTTTAGCTGTATCGACTTCTTTATTGATTCCTCATCCCAAGTTTACCAATGATACCTATCGAGTGGAGTTGATATATCGGCCTTGTGTACCTGATAACTCTGAGTTTTGACAGGTCTTTGAAAATGATAAATAGATTTAACAATTTCACGTAGTGTATAGAAACATTCACTACTACATTCTTTGAAGGGTCAGATGCAGAATGTAAAGAGTTTTCACCAAAGCAGACCAGAGAGATGAGTGATGGAGTTATGCAATTAAAAGGGAATAAGATTCCTAAAGGGTTGGTCTCTTTAGAACGTCTCTTTGATCGCCATGATGCTTATAAGAAAAGATAATATGAACAAATTATTGTCGTCCAAGATGTTGGAGGTTATGAAAGAATTAACATTGGTACTGAGGAAGATCCCAAGTATATAAATCTAGGAGAATGTTGCACACCTGCAGAGAAAGAAAGGTTCATTTCTCTCCTATTGGAATAAAAAAATGTTTTTGCTTTGTGTTACAATGACCTGAAGAACTTCAGAGAAGGAAAATTTCAACATCACATTCCTCTGAAGCCAGGAGTGAGTCCTTTTCGGCAAGAGCTTAGAAATTTCAATCCTAAAGTAGCTAAAGCAACATTTCAGGTAGTAGACAAAATGTTGAAAGTCAGGATTATATACCCTATTCACCATTCTACATGGATAGCCAACATTGACCCTATCCAGAAGAAAAATGGGGAAATAAGAATTTGTGTGGACTTTAGGAACCTGAATCAGGCCAGTCTCAAATATAATTACCCATTACCTGCTATGGATCATATTTTGTAAATGGTTTCAGGTTCAGAAATGATGTCCATGATTGACAGCTTTTCTGGCTATAATCAGATCAATGTTCTAGAAAGTGACCAGCATAAAACTGCCTTCATTACTCCCTGGGGTACTTTTGGTTATAACAGGATGCCATTTGGTCTGATCAATGCAGGGGAGACCTTTTAGAGGGCTATGGACTTATCTTTTGGTCATTTGAAAGATAAGATAATTGTTGTATATCTTGATGATTTAACTATCTTCTCAAAGAGAAGAAAGCATCACCTGAGAGACTTGAGGCAAGTGTTGCAAAGGCGTCGTGAACATGGAGTTTCATTGAATCCAAAGAAGTTAGTATTCGGGGTGATAGAAGGTAAATTGCTTGGTCACGTCATCTCTAAAGAAGGACTAAGAGTGGACCCTGAGAGGGTAAAGGCAATTCAGTAGCTAAGTCTACCATCAAACAGAAATGCAGTTAGATCTTTCTTTGGACACGTAATTTTTTTGAGGAGATTCGTTCTAGATTTTGTAGAAACCACTAGGTACATTGTAAACCTGATGAGTGAAAAGAAAGCATTTAAATGGAATGAAGAGGGAAAGAAAGCATTTGAATCAATAAAGGAGGCCATTGCCCAGGCACCTTTTCTGGTTAATCCAGATTTTAAGAATGATTGTATTATCTATTGTTATGCCTCAGAGCATACTATGTCAGTGATTTTGCTACAAAAGAACGAAGATAATGAAGAAGTTCCAATATTATTCATGAGTGTTCACCTAAAGAAACATGAGCTGAAATATTCCCTGATGGAAAAGACAGTGTATGTAGTCGTGAAAGCTGTAAAATAATTTAGGTACTATATTCTTCATTCTCACACAGTTGTTTATGTGCCACATTCTACAGTTAAGAGCATTTTGACACAACAGGATATAGGAATGAACAATAGAGCCTCATGGGTATCTAAGATACATGAGTTTAATTTGGACATTAAACCAACAAAATTAGTGAGCGGACAAGGCCTGTGTAAGTTGATTGTTGAAAGTAAGAATAAAACGACTGAGGAGTTGCCCTTAGTCTTATTTGTTGGGCTTCAAGATTCCTGGTTTGCAGATGTTGCATATTACTTAGCCTATGGGGACTATCCAACGCATCTTTCTCCAAGAGAAAAATGGAACCTGAGACTTAAGGCTACCAAATATGTCATTTTTGATGATGTGTTGTACAAAAAGGGGTTGGATGGAACTTTCCTACACTGTGTGGATAATTCACTTCAAGAGTCACTGTTGAAGACCTTTCATGATGAAGCCTGTGGTGGTCATTTTTCATCAATAGTAACTACTTACAAAATATTGATAAATTGTTATTATTAGCCAGGTATGTTTAAGGATGCATACGCTTGGGTAGATAAGTGTGAAAAGTGTAAATTATTCATAGGGGAGCCAAAACTTGCAGCACTACCTCTTCGACTGGTAGTCATTGATGAACCGTTCAAACAATGGGTTTAGATTTTATAGGTCCCTTGTTGCCTACCTCAAGTGCGGGGCATACACATATATTAACAGCCACAAATTACTTCACCAAATGGGTTGAAGCTATTCCAATGTGAAAGATGACTTTTGAGATTGTTTGTAGTTTTCTTAAAGAAAATATTCTAGTTCGATTTGGAATTCCTCATAAAATTGTGGCTGATAATGCAACTAACTTCTCTTCTGCTGAGATTTCATTATTTTGTTATGATCATGGGATATCTGTCACTCACTCTTCAAATTATTACCCTCAGGGAAACAACTAGGCAAAGTCGAGCAATAAAAATCTCATAAATATTATGAAGAAATTGGTGAGTGAAAACTTCATAGACTGGCACAAAATATTGTATAAAGCTCTTTGGGCAGATTGTACATCTCTGAAAAGAGCTATAGGGATTTCAACTTTTTAATTGGTATATGGCATGGGTGGTCAGGTGGCACTTCCCCTAGACCTTGTGACTTCCAAGTTACAGACTGTCATTGAGGATGTGTATTTTCAGGATTCTCTAGAGAGAAGGATTATGCATTTGATGAAAAAAGGGACAAGCTATTTGATCATATCAAAGAACATCAAATGAGGGTCAAGAAAATATTTGACAGGTGAGCCAGGCTACGAAATATCATGTTGGGTGATTAGGTTTTGCTTTGGGATAGAAGAAGGGAACCAAAAGGGGCGCATGCGAAGTTTGAATCTTTATGGAAATGACCATTTGTAATTCAGGAGGTAAAAGGCCCTAACTCTTTCAAATTAGCATATCAAGATGGTTATGTTCTTCCCATGACCTATAATTAGTAGGATTTGAAGCTATATCAATTGTAAGCAAGAGTCCCTCGCGAGTATTGTACATAAGTTTTGGTTTGTTTAGTTTGTTGTTTCTGTTCCGTTTTTGTATTTGTTTCGGTCCTTTTGAATAAGATTTTTTTGTGAAACTAGATATCCTAGGGTTCATGTCTAGGTCCCTTGCGGTCCCAGTCCCTAGTCAAAGCCAATGCTAGCATCCCCTCAATTTTTAATTAAAATTTTAAACTCAAAGATTGCCTTTGGTGTTTCTTTCCTCTTTCGGTCTTATGTTTTCTTTCTTTGAACCTAAGTCGTTGAACCTTTTCATAGTTCAAAGGTTCAAGGTTCAAAACACACTTTAAGTTATTCTCTTTGTGGCTTTGTATTATGGTAAGGCAAGCACATTGTTGTAATTTATATTGAACTTGAATCCTTGAACCTTTTTGGTTCAACGTTCAACCGGTTTTGTTGCGTGAGTCGTGGCTATGTAATGTTATTTAACGAGCAAGTGTGAACGTGTTAAGTCAATTTTGAACTTGAACTTTGAAATATTTACAAATTGGTTCAAGGTTCAAGGTTTAAAACCTCCCTTTCTATTTGTTAAAGATCTTTGCTCATTCCCGGTGTTGTGTTGAGCTACAGGTTGAGAATTCTTTGTTCTATCTCATCGAATCAAACTTGAAACATTGACCTCTTCGTGAGTTGGTTCAAAGTTCAAAAGGTTCATTCCAAGTTGGTTCTAAATACTTTAATAACACTGAAGGTGGCACGACAAAAGGAATATTACTGACATCTTATAATTTAAAATTCTAAATTTGGAAAGAAATCATGAAAGCATTAACCATTTGTGCGAAGTTGATAGGTAATTAAGAAAGTGTCAGGTTCCTATCATACCATTTGTTATCTCATAGGTTAGAATGAATCATTATGAGGCGTGTGTAGATCTTTCTCAACCGTTTTCTCATTTGTTTTAAAAAGACATGTGAATTATCAAAATTGTAAAAGTTGTAGCTCCTATTATTGAAGGAACTAGAGATGTCGGAGGTAATTTTAGCTCCATTCTATCGAGGGATTCATAGATTTCATGGTGGTTACACATGAGCTTTGATAATTTCCCTCTACTGTGTTTTTAACTCAGAAGGTCAGTTAGAGTAGGAGAGATCTTTTGTTTTGGAATAAATTTTTGTCATGTTTAGGAATTGTTGTTTAATGTAAAAGTGGCCTCAATGAGGCCAATACTTCCAAAACTTGGTCACACATCATGCTTGGTGAGTATACTTCCAGAGTTGGGAGACACCTCTTTGGCCCAAGCTAAATTAAGAGATTTCTTAGAAAGGGATAAAAACCCTAGAGCAGGTTCAATGATGGAGAGGATAGTAAAAAGTTACCTGATGGAAGTTGCTTCTTTTCCAACCATTGCTCCCTGTTTAGATTTGGTAATAGCATGAATGAACAGATATGATGCTAATAGCAAGTGCATTAGAACTAGTAGTGGTGAGTTGTTGGTGGAGATTAACAACAAGACAATAATGGTTGTGATGGGGATCCCACATAAGGATCCATACGAGGACTCGTCAATTGAGACCTCATATGCATTTTTCTTTGAGAAGAAAAACACATATAGAAGTGTTATTGCAAGGAATTGGCTTCTGAAGGTTCAAAAAGGGGGGTCTCGGTTACCTAAGCCTCTTACTAGGGAACATTTCATCACAGAGGTGCGAGATATCATCATACTGCTAAATAGACTTAAAGGAAACTCACACTCTTTCTACTGGGAGGATTAGGTGTACTTCTATATCTAGGTGTTATTAGCTGGCGAGAAATACCTTGACTGGGCTCAGGTTATTGCTGAAAGGCTTCATGAGGGTTTGAGCAACTTTGTTGGTATATCCAGCTTTTACATGTCTTCATACTTATTCTACATATTGGCCTCTACCATAGATTGGAAAGGATTGCATAACGCGCCATGGGTAGATGGAATGAAGGTTTATGACTATTACCCTTACTTGTAACAACAAAAGTGTAGCGTCCTAAAATTGTGACACTTGGAATTTTGACTGCATTTGGGTCTTCACAATGGCGGCGCAATGTTGAACCTGAATGGAGACCCCGAAACCTATTTACGACATCAAAAACTGCATCTTTTATGCACCTTGGCCTGATCCTCCTTGCACCCTGCTGTCCCGGGAGGTGGGACCATGGCGCCCAGTGCCATGGTCCTTCAAGACCATGGCGCCCAGCGCCCTAGTCCCTCAGGACCATGGCGTCCAGTGCCTTGGTCCCTCAGGACCATGGTGCCTAGCGCCCTGGTCCCTAGCCCTATTTTGGGCCCGGTCTCTTTTTGGGCATCGGGTCTTCAAGTTTGCAATTTGGAAAATAATGTTCCTGGGTCGGCCTAAGGTCAGAAAATCTCCTAACCCTAATTGACAAGTATATAAACTACATTTCCCCTCACAAAAAAGGAGAGGAAAAACATATGTGTGCAAAAGGCAGAAGCACTAGACAAACATTCAAACATTCAAGCATTCAAGCATTTCTTCAAGCAATTGAGCATTCTAAGTCTCCATTCAAGGCTAAGTGTTGCATTCAAGACAAGGATTCAACCATTGAAGAGGAGATCACTTACAACATACAACTTACAACATACAACAACATTACACCTTTGCATGTAAGAATAGAAACATTCTTACAACAAGGCATCAGTATTTTATTACATTACATACATTTACATTTACAACATTCTCATTTCTTGGTTAATTCCAAAACTGGGGTTTGACCTAAAGGCAAACCCCTAATCCCTAACCCCCCAATCATCCTCTCTTTTCTATGTGTAGGTTGTAGGTACGCGGCTGTAATTGAAGATCTGGAATCCTTGTGCAGAGACGAACAGATCCCCCTTTGTTTTGCGGATTTTTCGGAGGACCGTGTGCACTCCGGGTGCCATCGTCTTGTCAACTTTCACTCAAATTTGTAGGATAGTGTCGTCTCGACATTTTACTGCTAATTTTAGGTCCGTAGCTTCATCCCGTATCTCTATCTCTATCTGCAAGTGAATCTTTCCTACTTTTACACTCCTAGTTCAATCCTTCTATCTACATTCTTTACAAAAGAGGGTATCCTTGTTGTCTCAACCCTTGAAACTCATTTAGAATTCAATCTTGCATTGTGTGGGATTGGATCTTGTGAGTTTCAACCCCTCTTTTGAATGTAAAGTCTCTCCTAAGTGAAAACCGTCAATCCTAGTGACCTCCTTTCTCTCTCCTTGGAGTGGGGGAACACCTAGGGTTCGATTTTCTGCTTTACAAAAAGTATGCAAAGTATTTCATTAGATGGAATGATGTTTTCGCAAGAAGGCTTGCCTTTGAATTGCAAGGATATATTAATAAAAGAATGTCAGCAGAGGCCATTGAGCTGATTAGCATCTATGGAAGTTATTTCATCCAGTTTTCTAGATTTACTTATGTCTGGGTGGGCGGATTTGAAGGTGAGCCATTCAAATTACCCATATATGCTTCTGATAGCTATGTACTAATTGAAGTGAGCCGACATTTCACTCACATTGACAAAAGGTTAGGCACAAAGGGCAAATCTGGGGTCATTTTTCCTATTGAACTGGGATATTACAATTGTAAATCTGTATCTAATGCCTTGAACTTAGAATTGGAGTTCAAGAAAATGAATTTGCAGCCTTATATTGCTAGGAAAAAATTTGACAACAGGGGATATGCTGTAGAAAATTTGAATGTGGATGACCATTTCTTTCATGAACCCTAGTTAGAAGGTTACTGGGAAAATTTTGGCAATGAGTTTGAAGTGAGGAGGAGATTATGGTCAAGGTTCACCCTACAGAAGGTTATTACCATGAAATTTCCCATTAATGTATCAAGCATACAAGAAGAGGAAGGGGAAGATGTCTTGTATCCTGAATTCAACGAAAAGGTTCAAGGGCAGCCGATTCCTGAAATTGACTGGGATAAAAGAGAGGAAGAAAGCATTCAAGCCATGTCCTTCAACATCATAAGAAGAACAGAAAAATGGCTAAGGGATCAAAAGTTCAGAAAGGATTCAAACATGCATCCTCATGAATTAACAGTTGGTCTATGTGCTACAACTCAGATTCCTACTTCCTCCTCTAACAAGATTATTGATATTGCAGGTGACACAAGGCCAATTATTGAAGAGGTTCAACCCAGAAGGTCAAAGAGGTCTCGACTGAATTCTTTAGTGGTCCAAGTTACTTGCTCGAGGAGAAAAAAGAAGAATAAAGAACCAGTGGTGAATCAAATTGTTGTGGACTTGGATACGGATGAAAGATGGGGCATTGTGCAACTTTTCATTGAACTCATCTAACGCTTTTTGTCACAACCGAGAAAGTGTTGCCACGAGCAATTAAATCCGAGTCTACCTAAACCGAGAGAGACTTTTTTAGAGTGTCATAACATGACCCCATAGGATGAGATGAATTGTTGTTACGATTGACAGGCACCGAGAAACGCGATGCCAAATATCGACAACTTTGAGCAACTTGAGAACTTAAGCGATTTCATTGCTAAGGTGTGGCCCGCGTCAATCAGATGAGTTGGAGAGAAAAGGAAGGCATTCCTAACATAAACCCAACCACCCAGATGTGTACGAGCTGACGGTTTGGTGCCGCGATGAGTTGATTTAAAGATGGGGCATTGTGCAACTTTTCATTAAACTCATTTGATGCTTTTTCTCGCAACCGAGAAAGTGTCGCCACGAGCAATTGGATCCGAGTCTACCTAAACTGAGAGAGGATTTTTTAAAGTGCTATAACACAACCCCATAGGATCAGATGGATCATTCTTATGATTAATGGTTTCCGAGAAACGCGATGTTGAATATTGACAACTTTGAGCAACTTAAGCAATTTTGCTAGTAGGGTGTGGCCCCCATCGATCAGATGAGTTGGAGAGAAAAACAAAGGTATTCATAGTGTAAACCTGACCACCCTAATGTGTACACACTAATGGTTCGGTGCCGCGACGAGCGGATTGAAAGATTGGGCATTGTACAACTTTTCATTGAACTCATCTGACGCTTTTTTTCACAATCGAGAAATTGTCACCACGAGCAATTGGATCTGATTCTACCTAAACTAAGAGAGGCTTTTTTAGAGTGCCATAAAATGATGCTATAGGATTAGATGACTGATTCTTATGATTGATGGGCATCGAGAAACGCGATGCCGAATAAAGAAAACTTTGAGCAACTTGAGCACTTGAGCGATTTCACTGCTAAGGTGTGGCCCACATCAATCAGATGAGTTGGAAAGAAAAATGAAGGCATTCCTATCTTAAACCCAACCACCCCAACATGTATGAGCTGACGGTTCAGTGTCGCGATGAGCGGATTGAAAGATGGGGCATTGTGAAACTTTTCATTGAACTCATCTGACGTTGTTTATCGCAACCAAGAAAGTGTCACCACAAGCAATTGGATCTGAGTCTACCTAAACTAAGAGAGGATTTTCTAGAGTACCATAAAATGACCCCGTAGGATTAGACGACTCATTCTCATGATTGACGAGCGCTAAGAAACGCAATCTCGAATATTGACAACTTTGTGCAACTTGAGCACTTGAGCGATTTTGCTACTAGGGTGTGGCCCGCATTGATCGGATGAGTTGGAGAGTAAAACCAAGGCATTCCTAGCATAAAACTAGCCACCCCGACATGTATGAGCTAACAGTTTGGTGTCGCGATGAGCGGATTGAAAAATGGGGCATGGTGCAACTTTTCATTGAACTCATCTGACGTTGTTTATCGGAACCGAGAAAGTGTCGCCATGAGCAATTGGATCTGAGTCGACTTAAACTGAGAGAGGATTTTTTAGAGTTCCATAACATGACCCCGTAGGATCAGATGACTTGTTCTTACGATTGACGGGCACCGAGAAACACAATGCCGAATATTGACAACTTTGAGTAACTTGAGCACTTAAGCAATTTTGCTGCTGAGGTGTGGCCTGCATTGATCAGATGAGTTGGAGAGAAAAAAAAAATGCATTCCTAGCATAAAACAAACCACCTTGATGTGTATGAGCTGGCAGTTTGGTGCCGTGATGAGTAGATTGAAAGATGGGGCATTGTGCAACTTTTCATTGATCTCATATGACGCTTTTTGTCGCAACTAAGAAAGTGTCGCTAGGAGGGATTGTATCCAAGTCTACCTAAACCGAGAGGAACTTTTTTAGAGTGCCATAACATGACCCCATAGGATCAGATGACTTGTACTTATAATTGATGGGCGCCGAGAAACGCGATGCCAAATATTGACAATTTTGAGCAACTTGAGCACTTAAGCAATTTTATTGCTAGGGTCTGGCCCGCATCGATCGAATGAGTTGGAGAGAAAAATGAAGGCATTCCTAGTGTAAACCTAGCCACCTTGATGTGTATGAGCTGACGGTTCGGTGTCATGATGAGCGGATTGAAAGATGCGGCATTGTGCAAGTTTTCATTGAACTCATCAGACACTTTTTGTTGCAACCGAGAAAGTGTCACCACGAGCAATTGGATCCAAGTCTACCTAAACTGAGAGAGGCTTTTTTAGAGTGCCATGGCATAACCCCATAGGATCAGACATCTCATTCTTATGATTGACGGGCGCTGAGAAATGCGATGCCGAATATTGACAATATTGAACAACTTGAGCACTTAAGCGATTTCACTGCTAGGGTGTGGCCTGCATCGATCGAATGAGTTGGAGAGAAAAAAGAAGGCATTCCTAGCATAAACCCAACCACCTCAATGTGTACGAGATGACAGTTCGGTGTCGCGATGAACAGATTGAAAGATGGGGTATTGTGCGACTTTTCATTGAACTCATCTGACGCTTTTTCTCACAACCAAAAAAGTGTTGCCATAAGCAATTGGATCTGATTCTACCTAAATCGAGAGAAGATTTTTTAGAGTTCCATAACATGACCTTGTAGGATCAAACAGTTCATTCTGATAATTCACTGGCACCGAGAAACGTGATGCCGAATATTGACAACTTTGAGCAACTTGAGCACTTAAGGGATTTCACTGCTAGGGTGTGGCCCGTATTGATCAAATGAGTTGGAGAGAAAAATGATGGAATTCCTAGCGTAAGACCAAACACCCTAATGTGTATGAGCTGAAATTTTGGTGCCGTGATGAGCAGATTGAAAGATGGGGCATTGTGCAACTTTTCATTGAACTCATCTGACGCTTTTTGTCGCAACTGAGAAAGTGTCGCCATGAGCAATTGGATCCGATTCTACCTAAACTGAGAGAGGCTTTTTTAGAGTTCCATAACACAACCTTGTAGGATTAGGTGACTCATTCTTATTATTGATGGGCACTGAGAAACCCGATGCCAAATATTGACAACTTTGAGCAATTTGAGCACTTAAGCGATTTCGCTGCTAGGGTGTGGCCCGCATCGATCAAATGAGTTGGAGACAAAAATGAAGGCATTCCTAGCATAAACCCGACCACCCTGACACATACGAGCTGACGGTTCGGTGCCACGATGAGTGAATTGAAAGATGGGGCATTGTGCAACTTTTCATTGAAGTCATATGACGCTTTTTATCGCAATCGAGAAAGTGTCACCACTAGCAATTGGATCTGAGTCTTTCGAAATTGAGAGAGGCCTATGTAGAGTGTCATAACATGACCTCATATGATTAGACGAATCATTCTTATGTGTCACCAAGGTTGAGAAACGTGATGTCGAATTTTGATATGTTTTCACACTTTGAGCACTTTAGGGATTTTGCTGCTAGGGTGTGGCCCGCATCAATCAGGTGACTTTGATATAGGAAAAAAGGCATTCCTAGTGTAAACTCGGCCACCTAGATGCATACGCACTGATGATTTGGTGTCGCAACAAGCGGATTGAAAGATGGGGCATTGTGCAACTTTTCATTGAACTCATGTGACACTTTTTGTAGCAACCAAAAAAGTGTTTCCACGAGCAATTGGATCCGAGTCTACCTAAACCAAGAGAGACTTTTTTAGAGTGCCATCTCATGAACCCATAGGATTAGACAAATCATTCTTATGTGTGACTAACATGAGAAAAATGATGCCGAATTTTGACAAATTTTCACACTTTGAGTGATTGACAACAAATGAGCAATTTTTACATCTTTTACCATATTAGCCTAAAACTTCACAAAATGATCCCATGTGATCTCTAATGGTCCAAAATGACATTATTTACATAAAATCACACAAAAAAAGACAAAAAAACAAATTTTTATATTACAATTCCATGATTAGTCAAAAAATACAAGTCATGTACATATATCCAAATATGATTGATATTAAATTTTTTTGCATTTACATTTAATCCAATAAACCATCTGGATTTGATCTACTCTTTATCGTGTCTAAGCCATGTACTAGTAACAACTACTAATCCTGTGGGGTACTCAATATTTTCTCCATCTACCACAGGGCTATCCAATTTCTTTTTTGCGTCCACACAATGACACAGGTAATAATTTGTTCCTTCTTCATTGTCTTCAGTTGCAATAGCTGCATAAACATGCCCTGCAATGATAAAGTGAGAAGAATTTAGCAAACAAATAAGGTAAAATATTAAAGTACAAATATTTGCATGTGGATAATTTACTTGGTTGGACTAAATCTGACACATGATCAAAGTCAATTGATGCTTCCATCTCTGTGATTTGTAGTGCACTTGGAGGTCGATATGTCTCAAGTGGGATTAGAGGACTCATACACCATTCGCCCACCCACTCCTTTGACTCACACTCATTATAGGCACCATCTCTACATGAAGAACAATAACATGCCATCCGCCACGTATGGATAGTCCATGAACCTGCATTAGAGCTTTTGAAAGAGTGTAGCTCACTCGATCCTGTCAATGTACAACAATCTTCAAATTTTGCAATGTTAGTATCATCTACCAACTAAAAAAATCTGCGAACTAAAGAATTACCTTGATTACCTAGATCCTGTCATGTCATAATGGTCATTTATACCCCTTGGTTAGGTGTTGTTGTGTAACCCTGTTGATGTGAGCTATCATGTGTTTTGTTCCAAATGGTCAATCTTGGGTTATTGATTTGTGTATCCTTCACCTATAGTTTTTGTCAGGATTAGATATGGCTGTCAGTTTTGCCATAGGGTTCTCGGAGAGAAACCATTCCTCTTAGTGTCCTATGAGAGAGTGGCTTTCGAGCAAGGCCTGCACCCGAAGAGGATGGCAGGATAACCCCTCGAAAGTTAGTTAATAAATGATGACCTAATAATTGATTAGGGGGTGGGTAGTTATAATGTTAATTAAGATATTGTACCTCGCACATGGTTGAGTGCTTGTATAGGCTCAAGATGTTGTGGGAAGGCCTGGAATGGCAAACTTACCACTTTGTCTTCACGAAGGGTTGGTAGGGTCCGCATGATACTTGGATGGAGTGGGGGTTTTAGGAGAGGTTACTAGAATAACCCAGGATGGGGGCTGGGACCTATGGAGACCTACCTAGGGTAACCATCTCAAGCCATGCGATGACACTCTCTCTTTAGGGTCACTAGTGTTTTGTGAGTTGAGTCACATGGGTTTTGCGGAGTCATGTTGTATTGTCATTCTTGTCTTATTTTTCTTGCTTGAGGGTCTTCTACTATTTCCTAGCACTGTGGGGTGGTTCCTTTTTGGGATCACATGGTCGGGTGGTAGTGCCACTTTCGATCGGATTTCCTTGTTCGTACCTTCATGTGAGGATCAACTTCGTTAGTGTACCTTTGGATTAACTCCTTGGGAGGGAAGACTTGCTAAAGAGATGCACTAATGAAAGCAAAAAGATGAGTCTAGCTTTCTGATCACCTAAGAAAGGTGAGAGCATACTCGCCTATCATCACAAGCACATAAGACATGATAGTTCATTTCTTTAAGCCCAAATTGAAGTGTGCCTAAAAATCTTAAAAAATACACAAAGTTTTTGTTGAATCCTTAGGCAACCTATAAAATAGATCAATTAGTAGTCATGATTGTGTTTCGAATTATGTCTTTGACAAGCGTCCTACCTAAAAAAGCCCAGAAGGCCTTCAAAAATACAAATTACTAATGTATAGACAATCTTGAAAATTCTAACTTGCAGTTTATCAAAAAATAACAGAATCAGACACTTGTACGACATGCTTTTCTAGTTAGTATGACATAAAATGAGATTTTACAAAAGGACCAAAATTGACTCATACGAGTCAAAAAATGCTAAAGCAGAAACTCGTACGAGAAGGATTTAGCTCCTGTACGACAATGAAAAAGAGCTCGCATGACACAGGATTTACTAGCAAATGAACTCGTACGACATGAAATTATACCTTATACGATAGGGAAAATGGGCTCATACGAGCCAGGAAGAAGTTTCGCACAAGTCTAAAAGGTAGTTCGTATGAGTTGGAAAATCAACTCGTACGACATTTTGATTCTGTCTCGACAGAGATGGATGTTTGTTGAAGCTTGAGAGGTCGAAAATGATGATTTCTGCTCCATGGTGGGCACCAAAATGTCGCGTATCTGTGTGGTGTACCTGTTATACCTGTATCTGCAACACAAAACACTCAATAGATCATTACAAGCATGGTTAAAGTATTTAATCAATGAAAAGTAAAACCATAGCTAATCGACTTATTGCCTCCTAGTAAATGTGAGTATGAATTTTGCTCTCAGATCTGATTAGGAAAATTCCAGTGACTTGACTACATCTAGATGGAGGATTTGAATGATTAAGATGCATATCAAGATAACATGATTAAGCTACATGAATGATTGATGTAGCATGATTAAGCTAAGATTTAAGCTAAAATGAACATGATAATATTGTTAAAACTGATAAACTATAAGCTAGATGCTATAATAACAATGCAAATGATGAAATCAAATTGGGACCCTTTGTGCTCCAAAATGGGATCTATTTATAGGATTTCCAAGGCTAGGGGTGAGGTGGTAGGAATCAACAGTCAAGATTGATCTGAAGATATCAATGGTTAAATTGGAGGAGGTTGGCAAAGGGTGTTGGATTAAAGGGAACACTTAGTGACAAGTGTCACAAAGGTTCTAGAAGGGGTTGGACGGAAGGAAACACTTAGTGACAAGTGTCACAAGGTTCTAGAAGATGTTATATGAAAGGGGACATGGTGGTAGGTAGAATGGGTTAGGTTTAGGGATGGTTTGGTTTATGAGTGGTTAAAGTTACGATAATTTGAATTTAGAAATTCATTTAATAGGAAAATGGCTAATTAATTTCAACAACTCATTGATTTGATTTGTTTTAATTAATTAGGGGATTAAAAGAATGATTTTGATGGGGAGAATTAATTAATCAAAGGGGTTATTGAAATGAACCTTTTAAATAAATCCTTAGATTTATTAATAAGTAGATGAAAATGGAGGATTTAATCAAATTGTTGATGAATTAAATTAAATTGGGGAGAGAGATTAATTAAATAATTGTTTATTTAATTAATTATCTTCAGACCATTTTTAGGTGTATACATAAAGCACATGTGAAATCCTACCAAAAATAGCTTCTATAGCTAAAAATAGCTCTCCAACTCAAACTGCACCAAAGTGATACTCAAACTTCAAAAAATAGTTACCCAAAAAACACTAATCCCTCTGAAAAACATGCATGTTGATCATGCTAAATATACCTGCATGAGAAAAAAATATCCCCTCTGTGAAAAATCTGCATGTCGAGCTGATGCTAAAAATAGCTATAAAAGAACCTTTTCTTTTTGAGAAATATATCCCTTGTTCTGAGAACTACATGAAGTGAATATTACTTCATGCAGTAATATTAAGAAAAAGTAATATTTACTTCATGCAATTCTCAGAACAAGGGATATTATTTTCAAAAAGGAAAGGTTCTTTTTATAGCTATTTTTAGCATCAACTTGATGAATAATGATGAACAGAAGATACCCTAACTAGTACTAAGAGGAGGGGGGGGATCAATACAGACAAAAAATTTCTCAACAACTTTTCAAGTTAAAGCAATACCGCATACCAATTGGTTGTCTCCATTACTGAACTTAACCATGGCAATACCGGTTAAACACAGTAAGACTTCAAACACCATATACTGATAAATCTGAACACTTCAAATACATTCAATACTTGATAACAACTTCACCCATAAACATATGCACGTGGTATTAAAAAAATACCTTAACCTAATAACTCTGCATGCATAACCACTCAAACAAAGAATCACATGAAAAATGTACAACACATAACACACAAATTTTTCACGTGGAAACCCAAATGGGAAAAACCACGGTGGGGATGAATACCCACAAGCTTGTTTTTGAACTCTTTTGAAGCTTGCTCTGTTAGGAGCCTAGTTTCGTTAAATACTTTACAATAAGGTTTTGCTAGGAACTGATCTTGTTAAAGATCATTCGGTTAAGGGATGGCTATATACTCTTTTAAAGGTTGAAACCCTGTTAAAGGTTACCTTGCTAGAGGATTTAAAGAACTCAATAAACTTGAGTCACTTGTTTAGAGGATTTACATTAATCCTGTTAAAGCTACCCAGTAAAGGGATTTTCCAACTGTTGAAATGGTTAGAAGACAACAGGTAAAAACTCTGATCTCATAACAACACTACATGCCAAGGCAGATCCTTTTCAGTTCCTGTACTTCTGCAATCACACTCTACAGTTTTCTTTTACTGGTCTGACAAGTATCTCATCACTTGGATATATGCACAACATTTGCTAACAACTTACAATAACAAACATCATCGACCTTATAGATAACAGTTAGGTCGGTAGCATAAACCCTAAACCCTAGGAATCTTAGGTTTACAATAGAGGTGGTCCAATCCTGACCGTCCAAACACTTTGCATAGAGCAATACAATGTCAAATAGATCACAAGACAATCTGCATCGTTCATTATTGACCACACATGGGAATCAGTAATTCATCACACTTTCTTCTCATACCACCAAGAAGAATGTTCATTCCCGAGGTAGACTTTTAATGCAGTTGATCTTCTCATGCAAGATCCTCAAGGAAATCCTTCACATGCACAAAGCTGATGTGGCACCTCAATCTCATCCTCATCGCTTAGCTAACTCATCACAAAATATCATTGATTGCATCACACAAGCTGGATTTCCAAACCAGAAACCCTAGAGTTGAGACTACCAACTGATAGTCACATTTAGTGAAACCCTGACACTAGTTCACTGCATTTCTCTATACCTCTTCATACTGGCTCACCAAATTCTTTTAATCTGCATACTGGTTCACTTACACTTATTGACATCAATGACAACATACATTATCATCATATCAACATGCTGGTTCATCATATGCCAACAATCTCCCCCTTTGGCATTGATGGAAATACTCAATGTAGCATTGCAACTGTAGACATCATAGACCAGTGTATTCTACATCATCATATATCTTCTCCCCATACATCAGATATCTTCTCCCCCTTTGACAACAATGCCAAAGTGGAGGCACAAGCTTCCATTCTCTACTATTTTGCTCACCCTATGGAGTAGCATCCTTCAACACATCAATCCAGAAAGATTTGACACTGTAGTACCTGATTGATGCGGAGCACACAAATTTTAGTTGACTTCATTAAGGGGTAGAACCCCTAATTCACCTCTCAAATAGGTAAATGTAGTCTTCAGTAAGGGCTTAGTGAATATATCTGCTAGCCGCTCCTTACTAGAAACATGTTGTAGTACAACCTCCGTATTCTAAACTTTCTCTCTCAAGAAGTGATATTTAAGCTCAATGTGCTTAGTTCTAGCATGCAAAACTGGATTCTTGGAAATATTTATTGCACTCATGTTATTGCATAATATATTCACCGGTTCAGATACAGGTACTTTGAAACCTTCCAATACATGTTTCATCCAAATTGCTTGAGTGTAGTTCATAAATGTTGCCACATATTCTGCTTCAGCTATAGATTGGGAAGTACAGCTCTGCTTCTTACTCGTCCATGAGACTAGTTTTCCACCAAGAAAGAATGCTCCACTGGTTGTGCTCTTCCAATTTGTTAGTGAACAGATTTGTCCTCCTAGAATACCTTCACAAATGACTCCTAAATGCCTAAAAGTTGGAAAACAAATTGGAACTAATAGTTGAGTCACTTGCAATGGAGATGTGCAAGTGCTCTTTGAATTTTGATGAGAAGGTACAACTCCCTTCGTTTGATTTGCAAGGAATTAAATATGAGTTATGTCTTTCACCAGAAGACACAAAGTCACTTTAACATCCACCCATCACCATGGTGTGAACATAGATTTTGGATTTAAAACTAGAAGAAAAGATTAAACAGACAATGCAAAGCCCATCTATTCAATCTTCTAACTACAAGATAACAAAGGGACGATTTTAAATATAATTTTTAGGTAGACACATGAATGAAATTCAAAGATTTCATCATCACCATTTACACAAACAGATTGCACAAGGCTGTATAAAAAGAGGACCGAAACAACACAAAGATTGTCTCAATCAGAAGGAAAAATATCTTAAATTCAAAGATTTACATATATTCTCTCCTTTTCTTTCAACACAAAATAAATAGATCAAAGTCTATATTACCCCTATACACCCAAAATAATGTCTGAAAATATTAATAATCTCTTCCTTTGCCCTGTTACAATTCAGAAAATAGAAAATTATCCCCCTTTCCTGTAGCACACAGACTCCCGGAAAAAGAAGAAGCAACACCCCCTTTCTTTTCTTTTTTTTTTGTATATATATAACCTCTCTCTTTTTTTTAAAGAGACTTTCAGTTATCAATAACCGATTCTTGAAAAGATTATCAATTAATCATTTCTTTTATCTTTTATCATCTTCCTGATAACTCTTTCTTTTTCTTTTTTAATCTTAAAATCTTTTATCTCAAATCTTCCTAATAACTATGTTTTATAAATGATATTAAAAATTCAACGTGATCCAACGGTTCAATTGATAGTTATGGCCAGCGCACCGAGACTAATTTTTCTATCTCAGAAAATTTGTGGTTACAGATTACATTGAAAATTAAAAACATTAGACATGCCAATGTTAATGGATTATTGAAATTGCTGAAATTTTGAACTCACACACTCTGAACCTGCATCTAATGAATCTCTGAATTCTGAATTTGAACCTTTGAAATCTAACCTTGAACCTACTTCACTTGAACCTTTGAACCTTGAACCAAAAATGTTCAAAGTTCAAGTTCAATTACCAAAAATTACAAATCCCGCTCCAGTTGAATTCTAACTTTGAACTTGAACCCAAACTTTGAACCTTTATAAGGTTCAATGTTCAAGTTAAATGACAATTGTTCTTTTGGGCTTCCATAGAAACACTTGCACAACTTTTTACTAAGGACTCCATTTCTTGTGAAATTTTAATTGTAGAATAAATAAGCCGAGTAGAGAATAACCCAGAAATCATTTTTTCATAGCACACATAAAACTTGGGATTTAATTGTTTGGGAATATGGGTAACCCAAAAAATAAAATAAATTAAAATCTCCTAGCCAACATGGAGTTTTGACATAAAAATTTCAACATTAAAACATTAACAATATCTTATTTTTAGCTAATTACGAGGCTTTAGGCACGAGCAAAAATATAGGGGTAACACGGTCGTCCACATTACCTGCCCAATCACCATCGGTATATACTTTGAGGTTATAGTCACCATTATATGGATACCATAATCCATAGTCAACTGTTCCTTTCAGATATCTAATAATCCTCTTGAAAACTACCAAGTGGGATTCTATTGGACTTTTTTGAAAATGAGCTACAATGCCTACAACATGAGCAATATTTGGTCTGCTATGCACCACATAGTGCAATTTATCAATCATTGACCGGTACTCCTCATTCACCAACGCTGAATCATCTTTCTTAGTCAGTTTATAGTCGATCACCATCAGTGTACCAACTAGTTTTCTCTCCTCCATGCCAAAGGTCTTCAATACCTCTTTGACATACTTGGACTGGGTAATAAAGACACCCTCTTTCATTTGCTGAACCTGTAAACCAATGAAGAACTTTATCTCTCCAATCAGAGACATCTCAAACTCTTTCTTCATTTCATCTGCAAATGCATGACTCATTTTATCATCTTCTTCAAAGATTATGTCATCTACAAATACTTCACATATCAAAATCTGATCACCTTCAGATTTTAAGTAGATGTTGCTATCCTCACTTATTCTTTGAAATCCAATCTTCACAAGATGAGAGTGTAACCTTTCATACCATGCCCTAGGTGCTTATTTTAATCCATACAACTTTGTGTAATCTACACACCATGTAACTATCTTCTGATAAGGCAAACCCTTCCAGTTACTCAATATACACTTCTTCTTCTAGGATCCCATTAAAAAACACAGACTTCAAATCCATCTGATAAACCTTAAATCCCTTAAGTGCTGCAAATGCAAGGAGTATTCAGACACCTTCTAGTTTAGCCACAAGAGCAAAGGTTTCTCCATAGTCTTCTCCCACCTCCTGAGCATATCCTTTGCATACAAGTCTTGACTTGTTCCTTACACCTATGGCTTCTTCATTAGACTTATTCCTAAAGACCCATTTAGTACCTATGACATTTTTGTGTTCTAGTCTAGGTACTAGAGACCATGTTGCATTCTTTTCTATTTGGTCTAGCTCCTCTTCCATTGCTTTAATCAAGTCTTTATTTGTAAGTTCTTCTCTAGAAGTCTTGGGCTCTAATTCAGAAATCATGCAAGAGTTCTCCTTCACTTTTCTTCTTGTGAGAATCCCTGCATTTTTATCTCCTATGATTTTCTTCGGATCATGATGTAGTTTCACATATCTAGGAATGACTCTAGCTTGATCTTCTATCTTTTCTTCTTCTCCTTCACTTACCTCTTCTTCTTCTCCTACTTTAGCTTCTACCGGTATAGGGACACTGAGATCTTTACTTGTTTTTTTCTTAACTGGTTCCCAGAAGGCTATACCTGGTTCATCTTTCACTTCTTCACTGCAGGTTTCCTTAGGTTCCTCAGGAGATTCATCAACCCCGACATTGATACTCTCAACAATTTTTTATGTTTTATTGTTGTAGCACTTGAGAGATTTTCTCTTAGTGGAATATCCCAGAAATATTCCTTCATCACTTTTAGCATCAAATTTGCTCAAATGCTCATCTCTCTTGATATAGAACTTACTATCAAACACTTTAAAGTAACTCACAGTGGGAGTTTTCTCGGTCCAATACTCATAAGGGGTTTTCACTCTACCTTTCTTTATGAGTACTCGGTTCATGGTATAGATTGCATCGGTCACTGCTTCTCTCCAAAAAGTGTGAGCAAGCTTTCCTTGGAGCAACATTGTTCTAGCCGCTTCAACTACAATCCTGTTATTTATTTCTGCTATGCCATTCTATTGTGGTGTCCTTGGGGCAGACAATTGCCTCTTGATACTGCTATCTTCATAGTACTTGTTCAATTCATTAGAAGTGAATTCACCTCCTTGATCAATTCTTAGGCATTTTATCTTTTGACCACTTTCCTTTTCTACTAATGGTCTAAAGGCTTTAAACTTTCCAAACGCCTTAGACTTGTCTTTCAAGAATGTGATCCACATCATTCTTGAGCAGTCATCAGTAAGAATCATGAAATACCTATCTCCCTAAATACTTCTAGTTTTCATAGGACCACACAAATCAGTATGCACAAGTCAAGTAAGTTTTCTGTGAAAAAGGCTTACCTTTGAAAGTTGAGGAAGACATCTTCCCAGGTTGACATTCTTTGCACAAAGAATTCTCTGGTTTTTTCAGCAAGGGTAATCCTCTTACTGCCTTGATCTTACTAGCCTTCACAATATTATAAAAGTTCATATGACAAAGTCTCCTATGCCATATCCAACTGTCATCAAACTTTGTCATTAGACACTGACTTTCTTGGCATTCAACTGAAACAAGTTACCTCTGGTCTTCTTACTGGTGGCGATAAGTTCACCATTCTTTCCAATTATATTGTAGACTCCACCTTTGAACTCCAGAACAAGTCCTTTATCATTTAGTTGAGCAACACTCAATAGGTTATGCTTAAGACCTTCTACCTAGTAGACATCATCTGCACTGCTCTTTCCATTCAGTGAGATGGATCCTTTACCTTTCACCAAACATGTTGCATCATTGCCAAATCTGACAACACATCCATCATATTCTTCTAGAGACAAAAACTTTCTCCTATCACCAGTCATGTGGTGAGAGAAACCATTATCAATTATCCACTCATTAGAGTTATCAATGCAAGAGACAAGTGCTTTCTTATCAGACACTTCTTCCTTTATAGCTACAAATACTATGTCTTCATTTTCTTCATCCTCAGATTCTTCATTAGTGACACCTTCATCAACTACAACAAGACAATTTCTTCAATTTCTTCCTTTATACTTTCTAAATGTCTCTGATTTATCCTTATTGTCATTGTTAGGATAGTTAACAGCTATATGTCCTATCTTATTGCAGGAAAAAAACTTCAAAGGAAGTTTACCTCCATATTTTCTAGTACCTTTTGGAAGTCTCTTGGCAAGAAGAGCTTTAAACTCCATTAGAGTTTCTTCTTCATCCATACGTCTGCTTTGCATGGATTCATAACTGGTACTTTCTTCTTTTCCTTTTTTGGTTGGTGCAATATATGCTCTAAAAGTTGACTCAGTCTTCTGAACACTGCCATCATAGCTATTCAAGTCATGTGCAGTTAACTTTGTAATGATAGAGTCTAAGGATACCTTGGTTTTTTCAATAGACCTTAGTTCCTGGATAGCAACAACTCTAATTGCATAGACTAGTAATAATGATCTCAAGACTTTACTGACAATGATGGCATCATCAATCATTCCACGAGTGCTCTTGATATCTCCAACAACAATCTTGATTCTTGTGCCATATTGTTGAATGGTCTCACCTTCAACCATCCTCACGTCTTCAAATTTTCCTCTAAGGCTCTCTTCCTTAGCTTGTTTTACATGTTCATCACTGCCATAAATGGTTTCCAATGTGTCCCATACATCTTTATGAGTGTCCTTATCTTGTACATCAATGAATTCAATATCAGACAAACTGCTAATAAGAGCTTCCATGGCTTGCCCATTTTATAGAATCTCTCTCTTTTGATCATTGATCAAAGTGCCAGTGGGAATCACATACGAATTCTCAACATATCTCCAGTTTTGAGCACCCAAACACTTGATATAGATCTTCATTCTATCCTTCCATATTTTGAAGTTACCTCTATTGAACATAAGACCTTCCCTCTTCATCATTAAGGCAGGATCTTTTACCTCAAGCTGTTAAGCTTATATCATCGAGGACCTGGAGTAGCTCTGATACCAATTGATGAATAATGATGAACAAGAAATACCCTAACTAGTATTGAGAGGTGGGGGGGGGTGGATAAATACAGACAAAAACTTTCTCAACAACTTATCAAGTTAAAGCAATACCAACCAGTTGTCTCCATTATTGAACTTAACCATGGAAATACTGGTTAAACAGAGCAAGACTTCAAACACCATATACTGATAAATCTGAACACTTCAAATACATTTAATACTTTATAACAACCTCACCCATAAACATATGCATGTGGTATAACAATAATACCTTAACCTAATAACTCTACACGCATAACCACTCAAACAAAGAATCACATGAAAAATGCACAACACATAACACACAGATTTTTCACGTGGAAACCCAAATGGGAAAAACCACGGTGGGGATGAATACCCACAAGCTTGTTTTTGAACTCTTTTGAAGCTCGCTTCGTTAGGAGCCTAGTCTAGTTAAAGACTTTACAATAAGGTTCTGCAAGGAACCGATCTTGTTAAAGATCACCTGGTTAAGGGATGGCTATATACTCTGTTAAAGGTTGAAACCCTGTTAAAGGTTACCTTGCTAGAGGATTTAAAGAACTCAATAAACTTGAGTCACTTGGTTAGAGGATTTACATTAATCCTGTTAAAGCTACCCAGTAAAGGGAATTTCGAACTGTTGAAATGTTTAGAAGACAACAGGTAAAAACTCTAATATGATAAAAACACTACATGCCAAGGCAGACCCTTTCCAGCTCATGTACTTCTACAATCACACTATACAGTTTTCTTTTACTGGTCTGACAAGTATCTCATCACTCAAATACACACACAACATTTTCCAACAACTTACAATAACAAACATCATCGACCTTATAGACAACACTTAGGTTGGTAGCATAAACCCTAAACCCTAAGCATCTTAGGTTTACAATACAGGCAGTCCAATCCTGACCATCCAAACAATTTGCATAGAGCAATACAATTTCAAACAGTTCACATGACAATCTACATCGTTCATTATTCACCACACATGGGAATCGGTAACTCATCACGCTTTCTTCTCATACCACCAAGAAGAATGTTCATTCCTTAGGTAGACTTTTAATGCAGTTGATCTTCTCATGCAAGATCCTCAAGGAAATCCTTCACGTGCACTAAGATGACGTGGCACCTCAATCTCATCCTCATCTCTTAGCTAACTCATCACAGAATATAATTGATTGCATTACACAAGCTGGATTGCCAAACCGGATACCCTAGAGTTGAGACTACCAATCGGTAGTCACACTTAGTGAAACCCCGACATCGGTTCACTGCATTTCTTCATACCTCTTCATACTGGTTTACCAACTTCTTTTAATCTGCATACCGGTTCACTTACACTTATTGACATCAATGACAACTTACATTGTTAGCATATCAACATGTCGGTTCGTCATATGCTAACACAACTTGACATGCATATTTTACACAGAGAGGGGATATTTTTTATCACATGCAGCTATATTTAGCATGATCAACCTACATGTTTTTTAGAGGGATTAGTGCTTTTGGGGGAACTATTTTTGGCAGCTTGAGTATCACTTTGGTGCAATTTGAGTTGGAGAGCTATTTTTAGCTATATAAGCTATTTTTGCAAGGATTTCACATGTGCTTTACACAATATATATTTTGGGCAAATTCACCCAAGGTTTTTCATGCAACTTTTCATTTCAAGGTTTCTTCATGTTATTTTTAGGAGCTATCTCATATATATTCTTCTCCCCTCTTCATTATGAAGAAGTTATTTTTCTTTCCTCAACATGATTGTGGACTATTTTTAGACCCTTCATGCTCAAGGATAGCATTGTAGCTCACATTTTTGAGTTTGTAATAGTAGAAACTCCTTTATTTTCAATAAAATAGTAGGTTTTCCTTTTGCAATACATCTTATATTGTGTTGTTGAATGGATGATTTTGACCAATTTATGTTATTAATCTTCAAGGTCTTTTCATTCATCTCATTTAGTCAACATCTAGTGTAGGGAGATACATGGTAGTTGCAGGTTTTAGATTATGTTAATTGGTTTTGATAGCTTGAAGTTGTGAAAACCTATTGTTTTCCTTCAAGCAAGCATTAAAGTTAGCCCTTTCTAGGAAATATTTATGCATCCACATGTTTTGTTCAATTGTGAGATTTTCATAGCTATTTGTTAAAGTTTTTGTGAGATAGGTAGTTGTAGGACTCAAAAAGAATATTTGGTGCATCACCTCCTAGGATATGTTTCAATTTACGTTATCCTTCTATCCTTTTACCCATCAAAAGAATTTGTAGGAGATTCATCAGACAGGAAGCCAACTTGATCTCTAGAGGTCAATTTTTACCATAGGCATACCCACAAGCCTGAAAGTATTCCCATGTTTCATAGGATTATTGGGTTTCATACTTAGCCATCATAGGTGCAATCCTTCATAACAAAAGTTTTTGACACGCCCGATGGGACATATTTGAGCTATTATAGCTAAAAAAAAGATCCATTTTTGCTGTTGTTTTGGTATTGACAATAGTATTACAACCTTTTGAGGTTATTTTTTCTAAGTACCCGACAACTCTATTTTCTAGTTTTTATGTGCAGATCAGGTTTTAACAACATATGATTAAATATAAAACTATACAGAGCGAGGATCTGATTGAGCATATTGAGCTACCACCATCACAAAGGAGGTCAAGGACAATGAAAAAGATAGAAAAAACAACAAATTCAGTAGTTGAATTTTCAGCAGATTCACAAATTGAATATTTTCCTGGGATCCCAAATTCTAATTTTTTGTCTAATTTTTCTCTTTCATCTAGTTCTCAGCCTAATTTTACCATCAGTACAAATACCCTTTTTGCAACAGCTTCAGCTCAGCCACTCATTACCCAAAATCCACCATTTAATCCACCAATAAACCCACCAGTAGTTCCAATGGCCATACCAAGAGCGCATGCTTTTGTACCATTTAATGGAGGCAACCCATTAAATTTGACCCAACATGATCCCATACTAGGAGCAGCTTTGAAAAATCTGCCTATCTTCACTAGTGAAGATCACATCACACCTATTGAATGTTGGAATCCAAGAACACTGGGAGGGGTGGGGGGTGAATCAATGTTGTGCTAGTATAATCAATTTAAACCTTATTAATAGTATAATTCGATAACGGGTAAAAATGAAAGAATATAACACCAAATAGAAATGAAGCAACCACAAGGCCATACACCATAACAAAAAGACTTATACATGGAAAACCTCAAAGAGAAAACACCACGGTGGGATTGGAGACCCACAATATCTATCCACTGGCCAAATAAATAAATATTCGAATAGGGGACTGCACATGCAGGAAGACCAACAACCTAGAGCACACTGCTCACTACAAAAGGAGCCTCACTGACTACAAACATCACATATGGAGTTACAAACAAAATTTTGAACTCTGAGAGTGCATCTGCTATGCTGGATGAGTTCTGGTTAAAGCATAATTTGTACTAGTTTACACTGTGTCCTTCCTTCACTTCCTAAACCTCTAAACCAATATCCAAGACCGACTACAAAATATCATTTGCATTTTGTTGATCAAGATCGCTCGCACAATATCATATCGCTATTTCCTATTACCTTCGTTTTCATTATCATAATAACTTAACCGGAGTAACTTAAATACCTTTTCCAAACACAAACATAAATGCCTTATGTCGGCTTACAATGATATTATAATTTATTTACATGTCGGTCTAAATAAAAATAAATTCATTAAACTTCAAGACCGATGCCTTGTGTTGGCATTATGTGAACCGGTATGTGGACATAATGACATTGTATGTTGTCATTGATGTCAATATGATGAAGAGGTGTGAACTGGCATATGTGAGAACTAGAATAACACTGTGAATCGACATTTGTGCCAAATTGAAGTGGTGTGCTTGTTCATGATGAACCGACATATGGAAGTATTGTATGACTACTGGTTGGTAGTCTTAACTTTAGGGTTTCCGGTTGATGTGCTTCAAGCCTGTGTGGCTCAACTGATGATATTGTGTGATGAGTTAGCATTGTAAAGAAGAACAAATCATGTTGCCATGCAAGCTTGTGTGCGTGAAGGATTTTTCATGAGGGAGATTGTTCCTATCTACCTCAGGAATGTGCGAAGTCTGTAAAATGGTGATAACATGTGATGGGTTATCAACCACCATAAAATCGATGGAAATAGACGTTGGAGAATGTCTTGAGTTTGGATCAAGATCTATTGCATTTAATGCAATGTGCTCAACGGTTAGGATTGAACCATTTGAATTCCTTAACCTAACATGTTTAGGGTTTAGGGTTTATGCTACCGACCTATTTGTTTTCCTATAAGGTTGATGTTGTGTCTCTTTCTGAGGTTGATGGCAGAAGTTGTGTGTGTATCCAAGAGAAGGGATAGGTGATTCTTGCCAGACCAAAAGGAGAGAAGTGATACCTATAGAGTGTAAGTGCAGAAGGTGAAGAGGAGATTAAGCGGATCTGCATTGGCATTGAGTGCTTTTTTCAGATCATTGTAATACCTGTTGATCTCTAACCACCTCAACAGTTGGAAAATCTCTTAACAAGGTAGCCTTAACTGGCTTGTTGAAAATCCTTTAACAGGGTAACTCATAGCTACTGAGTTCAGAATCCTTTAGCTATTGAGTTCTTGAAATCCTCTAACAAGGTAACCTTTAACAGGGTTTAACCCTTAACTGGGTATTGTAGCCATCCCTTAACCGGGTGATCTCTAACAGGATCGGTTCCGAGCAGAACCTTTTGTAATGTCTCTAACCGAACAAGGCTCCTAACAGAGCAGACTTCTAAAGAGTTGAAAAACAGCTTGTGGGTATTCATCCCCATTGTGGTTTTTCCCAGTTGGGTTTCCATGTGAAAAATATGTGTCATGTGTGATGCTTTTATCTTGTGATGCTTTTCTGTTAAGCATATGATGGTTCTGTGTTTTATGCCTGTCAATAAAACATGTTGAACTAGCTATTATTATGATCTGATGATAGATTGCCTGTTTATGCATAAGGGTGAAATGGTAGTGTAGTCTCGAGTTGAGTGAAAAGCTAAGTGAGTAACTGGTTAATGCTTGTCTCAGACATTCTTAGCTTTACCGGTTGCACTCTATTTCAAACCGGTGTCATTGTCTGCTAGTCATTTGAAGTGTTTACTGTCAAACCGGTTTTGGACTGTATTTTTGTCTGTATTGATTCACCCCCACTCTTAGTACTAGTTTGGTACTATTTGATGCCCTACAAAATGGACAAGGTTAGCAAATGATAACAAACACAAAACACAAGAAACCGTTAGTGTTAGTCAATCAAAAACTAATCTAAAAAGGCATATCAAGAGAGACACTAAAAACATGAAAATATATTTAACTAAAGAAGCAAATAGGATGAGGCATCTCCAAATACCTCCTAACATACTCTTAGCTTCTTCTCCCTTGTTCCTCTCCTCTCCAAGTTCCAAAATAGTGTAGCTCTCAGCAGTTTTTGCACTATGGATGCTTATGGAGGATTGAGATTGTCGTATTGTGCTCCAAATGTGAAATGAAAAGCTAATACTATGCTATTTGATGCTAAAATGATTTATTTTAACCAAACTGACAATACATGAGTTTGCTATGCTAAATGCTCTCTAAAAATGCCTATAGCTTAAATGC
Organism: Cryptomeria japonica; assembly: GCF_030272615.1. Taxonomy (NCBI): domain Eukaryota; kingdom Viridiplantae; phylum Streptophyta; class Pinopsida; order Cupressales; family Cupressaceae; genus Cryptomeria; species Cryptomeria japonica. The sequence goes on along the minus strand of NC_081408.1, from coordinate 160,255,026 downwards.
ATACAAGTTTTCAGGATCTGGATTATGAAGAAATGGGTTCTATTTATAGGAAAAATGGAGCAATGGATGGTTGAGATTGAGCAATCTCAACAAGGGTCAGGATTGAATGATTTCACATCCATGTGAGGGCTTTCAACCTAATCCCAGGATGACAAGTGTCAATGTGAGATAGGTTGAGAGGAGAGGGAATAAACATTAAATGCTTGATATGACCTTGGGAGTTAAAGTCAAGGTTGGTTGAATGAATAAACTTTTTATTCAAAGAATAAAGCTTTTATCCAATGGATAAACTCTTGTGTAAATGTGAAATGGATGAATATGGTCAAAACAATAAATGTTTGGGGGGACAAGTTTGAAATAACCATAAATGGTTATGTAAGAGCCATAAATGGTCATGTAAGAGCCATTAGTGGTCTTGGAAGACTTTGGGGGTTAATTTGTTGAACACACAAAACATTAAATGCTTTTCAAAGACTTTGGAGTCTTTGAGAAGTGACTCCATTTTGCTTAGGAATGTGACAATAATTAGGGGATGGATTAGGTTAATTAGGAAGGGGTTAGAAGAATCTAGAAGGGAATTAGATTTTGCAAGTGGATTTGGTGGGTGAGGGAAAATAGGATTTTATTAAAATAAAAATTCATTTATTTCAATAAATGTGTGCAATTTGCATTTGTAGGAAAATGCAAGTGGGGTGGGGATAATGATTTAAATAAATGTTTTATTTAATTTATTTAAAAGAGGAAAAGGGGATTTTAATTAAATAAATAGATTTTATTTATTTAATTGATTATGAATTTGATTTAATGAATTAATTAAAATAAGTTGAATAATTTATTTAATTAATAGAAGAATGTTTGGGGATGAATTAATTAAATATTAATTTAATTAACTGGTGGCTAGTGGATTTTTAATCAAATAAATAGTGTTTATTTATTTAATTAAGCGGGACAGATTTGTGTGACTACATTTGCCCCTTTTTGAGACGGTACGGTTTATCGCGTCGTTTCAAAGAAAGAAAAACTAGTGTGAAGAAAATGCCCCATAGGATGTAAATTTAATGGGTGGTATGCCCCCTCGAGAGATGGGCCAAAAAATTTTAAAAAATTGGGCGATCTCTCGAAAAAGAATAAGAATTAGCAGGGTGGTAGAAGAGAAGAAGTTAGCCATATGGGTGAGAAATAGAAGAAAATGGGAGAAAAAAGGAGAAATGGGGGCTCGGGAAGTTCACGGGGACCACGACGGTGGGCGGGGAGAAGTTACGGTGATGACGAAGGGTATAAATGGGGTGAAAGGGGTGAAAACAAGATCATTTGTGACCGCGACCATTTGGAAACCAAAGCTCTGATAGAGACATTTTGGAGGAGCGAGTAGCGGTCAGGATGCCGATTCTGATCACCGAGCATAGATTCGAGCGAGTGCGATGGTTCCAGCGCTTAGACGACTATGGACTAGTGGTATGCAAATTCAAAAATTTAATTTTTATGCATTTTGGATAGGTTTTTAGCTGAGTCCAAGTCAAGTCGGAGCAAGAGTACTGGAACTATGGTTTTGGCACTTTTGCTCCATGAACTAGCACTATTGCACCGCAATGGCGCTATTGACCCATTGTTTGAGCGCTTTTGCTCTGTAGTAGCATTATTGTATGCAAGTTTGAGCGCTTTTGATTAATAAGTGCTATTGAGGGCTTAATTGAGCACTATTGATTGAAAGTAGGTCTACTGTATAATTGTTTTAGCGCTGTTGTAGTTTTAGCGCTATGGGATAGCTGATTGAGCGCTTTTGTTAGGGTTGTAGCGATATTGGGTGGAAACTAGCGCTTTTGTTTGTATAATAGTGCTTTTGTCTTAAGATAAAAAGATGCCCCAGTTTGAATGAAGAAAAATCTCCTGATGCCAATGATTGATGGATTGCGAAGTGAAGTGGGAGTTGTTTTAAACCATAGCAGCCTGATGAGACTTAGGTCATTTGTTAGGATAAATGCCCGTTGAAGTCTAAGTGGCCATGATTGCTTACCTATTGAGACCCAAAGATACTTGGTCAAAGTATTTGATGATAGTCTAGGTTTAAACTTAAGAAAGTTTGAAAATAAAACAACTGATGGTGATTGATGAATGTCCATGTGCAGGAGGAGCTGCGCGTGTTGTAGTTATGCAAGCGCCATCTTGCGACACAGGGGTTGCGGGACCGATTGACACTGGCAGAGATAGACTGCATTGCCGCGACTGGTCTATATGAGGTGATGCACATGCCCATGATTCGTATGAATCATGGTTTGATCACAGCACTAGCAGAGCGATGGCACAGCGAGACGTGCACCTTCTATTTGGCACAGGGGGAGATGACAGTGACCTTGGAGGATGTGTGGCAAATCTTGTGGATTCCGATTCGAGGGGAGCTGGTCACATATGATAGATCCTGGGGGACTGTGGCAGTGCAGAGGATTTTCGATGAGGATGTATTTATTGATGATGGCTCGATTGCTTGGGAGTATATAGCTGCTTTATATGAGCCTCTACCAGCAGTGTTATCAGGGATCATGGGAGGTCTACTGTATCCAGACAGGTGATCTCATGGTTTGGCCATCGGATGGGGACAGGTTATCGAGATGATGATGACCGAGGGGACGCGATTTGCATGGGGGCCGTGCGTGCTAGCGCACATGTACCAGGAGCTCCATGAGGTGGTTTACCAGGGGAGGGGTTCCTTAGCAGTGGGCATGATGCTGCTACATATTTGGGCTTGGGAGCATCTACCAGTGACTCGACCGATGAGTCTGAGATTCCGGGTGGTAGATCAGCCGTACATGTTCATGTACAGTGGCATGATGAGTCAGCCCCACCTGGGGAAGTTAGAGTGGTGGTGGCGGGTGCTAGATGATCTTGATGCAGTGATATGGTAACCATACTTAGAGTGTGAGGCATGGGATGATGACGCAGAGACATTGCCATACGTTTTTATGACTCGATTCCTCATTGGGAGGACCGCATATCATGTGGAGAGAGAGGTGCCCGGGAGAGTGATGAGGTAGTTCGGATAGCAGCAGGGACTGCCTAGTGGATCAAGGGAGTATGCTCGAGTGATTTAGGAGAGGTATGCATGGGGTCCAGTGCTACCGTATGATCAGGCACTGGCAGAGTTTCGGATGCTGCAGGCGAGACTATGGGACATACGACTGAGGGTCATTGATGCAGGGGTTACAGATGAGTATACACAGTACCGGGTAGCGCACCCGATCCCATGGATATCGGATCCAGTAGAGCCGATCCCAACCTTTGAGGATGAGAGGGGACGGAGATGGAGGAGGGTAGGAGGTTGAGGAGGAGGAGTAGGAGGAGATGGAGGAGGTGGAGGAGGTGGTGGAGGAGGAGATGGAGGAGGTGGTGGAGGAGATGGAGGAGGTGGAGGATTGGGGGTGCGGAGCCAGCGGAGAGGGAGAGGTGGACTACCTCTATAGATATCACAGGGACCATTGATACAGGGAGGAGTTTAGCTGAGTGGGAGGGGGATGGAGAGGGAGATCCTGATGGACAGAGGGGAGGGGACTACTGGAGAGGGTGGTGCAAGTGAGGTGGCCATGGATACCGGGGAGGGAGCCACTGGAGAGGGTGGTACAGGTGAGGCGGCGATGGATACCGGGGAGGGAGCCACGGGAGATCTCTGAGATCATATGATAGCACACTTGTAGACCCGGATAGAGGATTTGGAGGAGGAGGTGGTAGCTAGGGATGTGCAGCTATTTGCACGAGAGGTAGAGTTGACGGTGGTGTTGCAGGAGAGGGATAGTGCAGTGGAGAGATTGACAGAGTTACAAGAGAGAGTGCGGATTGGAGTAGGAGCACAAGGACCTACAGGGGAGGTGATGACGGAGATGCGATGAGCACAGGCAGAGATAGAGTACTGGTGGGGTTTATATGAGCAGGTGGTGCTAGTTAGCCAGCGAGCGCTTAGCTATTCTCAGATGCGATAGGCCAGGTTAGAGCGATCGCAGAGGGTGTAGAGCAGTGGGGGTGTGATGGGTCCTTTGAGGAGGGAGAGATTAGGGGATGCAGGAGGGAGTGGTGGTTCGATGAGGCCTCCATGGAGAGATGGATCAGGTGGTGCAGGCACCAGTGGTGGAGCAGGGGGAGGTGTTGGGACAGCATCTGGCCAGAGTGGTATTTGAGAGAGCATTTTTGTATATATGTATTGTATCATTGTCTATTTTTTGGACTATATCTTGGATGGCTCTTGGTAGCCGATTTTGTAGACTTCATTGTACTCTGATATATGAGATGCTATATATGAGGAGATCCCATATTTGGATGATATGCAGTTGATTATGTATGGATGTTTATGCAGGATGATGAGTTTAGTGCTTAGATGTATATGTGTATATGTATGCATTTGATGAGATGTTTCTTATATGCATGTTTTTATGATGATTTATGATGTTGGATACTGACATATGAATGTAGGTTTATATATGTGTGATTTGTTTTTGATTTTTGATGTAATGCTTTATGTATGTAATGCCATGATGATGATGTATGAACAAGATTTTGGTGCTTCCTATGTAATGATAATTTATGCGATGATTTAATGCAATGGTTGAATGAATGATTTTATGTATGGATATGCATCTAGATGGGTTTAGATGAATGTAATATGGATACACAAAATGTAAAGTACAAATGGTTATATGATAATGCCTAAACAATGCAGATATATATATATATATATATATATATATATATATATATATATATATATATATATATATATATATATATATATATATATATATATATATATATAATGATATGAACCAGTGTGTTGGACACAAATGGGTTGATAATTCTAAATGCTTAAATATTATTTAAGTAAAAATGATAATGCGATGATACTATAATTTATGGTTTTAATAACTGCACCTTAATGCAATTAAAAAGGATAATGAAATGTAATGTGAAATGAATCCTAAAATGTGCCTAATAAGATATGTTAATAAATGGATGAATGAATGCATTTTTTCATTAATGAATGGATGCAATAATAAATGATAAAGGATGATGAAATGATGATGGATGATTTTAGCACTAAATGAATGCATAGTAAATGATTTAAAAACAATCAAAGACAATTTGATCCCAGGAATGAATCTAATTATTTATGATTGATGCAATGATGCAAATGATTAATGAAAACTAATGTCCGAAATGAACTATATGTAATGTTAAGTTAAAAAGGACATGAATGTTCTTAATGCAAGATGCAACTAAATGCGATGATGATATGACCATTAGGAATGCAAGGTTTTTGCGACTTTGCATGATGCATTGATGATGTATCAGAGTACTCGGTTGTGATTGTATCCAAGACCAGTTTTAATGGTCACTTTTTGCATAAAAATCCTATATATGAATGAGTGAATGGATGGGTGATATGCAATGGAATGCAATATATAAACAGATGAGATGAAATGATGATCCATAGTGCTCTGTTTTCATCATTGAGCTTTAAAATGTTGGAAGAGAATACAAGCATCTTGACATAATGATTCAAGATGACCTGAGTATTCCTTTCATGGATTTTATATAGAAAGTTAATACAAACTACTTGATATAAGGGTCAAGTCGACCAAAGTATTGCTTGCGGAACAGACAAGGATTATTTTCGTTAATGCATGACTTGGATCGTCCTCCTTGATTTTAGGCTGATCATATCCTGAGACAAGTGCATACCATACTAAGAGATAAAACCTTTATCCAATTTGGATGAGGAGGAACCAAAGAAGGAGCATTGTACTTGCAAACAAATAGTATATACATAAAGAATAAAGAATATGGATCCTTGGTAATGGTTCATGCTCATATGGTCGAGGTATACGCTGTAGTCAGCAAGCCATAGTGATCTATGACTGTATTTTTGCCTATGATCACGTAGTTTAGTGAACTTCCCACGTAGACACCATTATTACATGCCCCAAAACTTCATCGGAAATAATGCGCAAATGATACAAAACAATGCTAAAAGATCTTGATACAGATAAACGACTGATTGTACTCATAAATCAACCAAGTATTTGATAGCTTAACATAATTTTCTTGTCAAAGAAAACCTCACTTTTTGTCTTTATTTTGGTAAGGAAGGATGCATCCTTGTTGAAGACAGTTTTGAGTGTTGATGTGGATTGTGTGGTTTGATTGATAAATGGTCATTGTGTGAGTAGTTTGTCAATGTTTGTTTTGGTATCTACATGGATGAGTATGTACAAGGTGTTGCCATGTTTTTGTGTGATTTTTGATGTTTTCTGATGTTTTTGGTATTTTGAATGAGACATTTTCCAATGTTTTTGGTATTTTGTTGAGACATTTTCCAATGTTTTTGGATTTTTGATGAGACATTTTCCAATGTTTTTGGACTTTGTTGAGACATTTTCCAATGTTTTTGGATTTTTGAATGAGACATTTTCCAATGTTTTTGGATTTTGTTGAGACATTTTTCAATGTTTTTGGATTTTTGATGATTGCTTTGAATGAAGAACTTAATGAATCATAAGACAATGTAGAATCCACTTCCATCAATAGGTTAAAGGCATTGCCCCCAGTTTTAGACATGACTATGAAAAAGTGGGATGCAAGATGCATGGAGTACTTTCTTAAATGCAGATGAATAACAAGCCATGGTTTTGGACGGATGTATGTATGAAGTAGATGTGATCGCAACAAGTCTGAAAGACAATGGAGCCATAGCCTTTATGAGTGGTGCCTGTTTGCCAGGTTTTCACCATCGTACTTACCCAAGGTGCCACTGGAGTGGTTGTTCACCGTTTGGATGCATGATTTTTCTTTACTTTTTTCAATGTTTTTGTATTTTCTTCAGGACATTTTTTGAAATGTTTTTGGTATTTTCTGGTATGCAGGGGAGCCTGATGCTCTATACACCTTTGGTAAAAAACCGTTTGAGGTGCATGTTGTTGATTGGATCTGCAAGCGGTTCTCCTTCTGATGTAGCCAACTGATATGCCTCGGACCCGAACAGAGCAGCGACAACATATGGGCCCAACCAGTTTGATTCAAACTTGCCCTGATGTTCTCTGTTTGGTTGGTTGTGAGGATTCTCTTGTAGAACAAGATCACCTACCTCAAATGTACGAGGTCTAACTTGGTGATTGTAGCTTTTGCTCATGCGTTGCTGATAGGCTTTGAGATGATTGTATGCAGCTTGTCGCTTCTCATCAAGTAATTCTAAGTCTTGGAGACGTGAGATCCTGTAGGCTTCGTCATCTATTAGATTATGCAAGGAAACCCATAATGATGGTATCTCGACCTCAATAAGCAAGATAGCTTCGACACCATAGACCAATGAATAAGGAGTTGCACCTGTAGGGGTTCGAATGCTAGTTCAATATGCCCATAATGCTGGATTTAGTTGAACATGCCAATCACGGCCAGCATCATTGACTGTCTTCTTTAGGATCCTCAATATGTTTTTATTGGATGCTTCAGCTTGACCATTGCCTTGTGGGTAATAGGGAGTGGAAAAGTGGTGTTGGATATGAAATTTTTCACAAAGTTCACGGACATCCTGATTTTTGAAAGGAAGACCGTTATCTATGATGATGGACATGGGCACACCATATCGGCAGATGATGTAGTTGAGGATGAATGAGGCGATCTGCTTGCCGGTGACTTGGGTAAGTGGAACAACTTCGATCCACTTTGTGAAATATTCGGTGGCGGTAATAATGAATTTATGGCCATTGGATGAAGATGGATGGATTTTACCCACAAGGTCAAGACCCCATTGACAAAAAGGCGATGGTGTTGTGATTGGTTGCAGTTCCTGTGCTGGTGCATGTATCAGGTCACCATGAACTTGACATTTCTTGCACTTTCTGACAAATTAGTAGGAACCCTTTTCCATAGATGGCCAATAGTATCCATTGCGCAGGAGTTTCTTGGTGAGTGACGGACCACTTGAATGAGTCCCGCAAATTCCCTCATGGACTTCTTCCAAAGCCTTTGTTATCTCATCTTGTTCCAGACATCGAAGGAGAAAACCATCAAGACTGCGGCGGTATAAGGTTTCAACAATAATGGTAAATCGAGCAGTTCGGCGAATGAAGGTTTTTCGTTGGTTATTCGATTGGTTGGGAGGAAGGGTGTGATCGCGGAGATAGGTGTATAATTCACCATACCATGGGGATTCAGAACCGGCAAGGCGACATATCATTTCAGATTTAGGGATATCATAAGCGGGAATCCAAAGCTGTTCGACCAAGAACTCGTAGCGTGTTGAATTCAATGGAAGATCTAAGAGAGATGCGATAGTAGCCTTGGCGTCAGCAGCTTGATTCTGATCTCTTGGTATTTGCTCAAAGGTAATTGTGGTAAATGATGCCTTTAGATTGTCCACCATTTGCTTATATGGCATGAGTTTATCATCCTTGGTCTGATATTCATCAGTTGCTTGTCGAATGACCAGTTGTGAGTCGCCATATACTTGCAGTTCTTGTAATTTCCATTGTATGACTAACCCGAGTCCCATGATCAAGGCCTCATATTCTGCTATGTTTTTTGTGCATGGAAATGTGAGCCTGTAAGACTTTGGGATGCTATCACCTTGAGATGTGATAAACAAAATGCCTGCCCCCAAGCCATGCCTAGTGTACGAGCCATCAAAGTATAGTTTCCATGGTTATGCTATTGTGATCATGAATATCTCTTCATCTGGAAAATTGGAAATGAGAGGATGATCACTTGTGAGAGGTGCATCAGCCAACTAATCTGCAATAACTTGATCTTTGATAGCTTTACGGTCTACGTACTTGATGTCAAATTCACTTAGAATCATTACCCATTTGGCCAAGCGACCTGTCAATGCTGCTTTGCTGAGTAAATACTTGAGTGGATCAATCTTTGCAATGAATTGTACCTTGTGTGTCAATAGATAGTGCCTTAGTTTAGTAGCTGCCAAGATTACTGCTAGGCAAGCTCGCTCAATAGGTGTGTAATTGAGTTCATAGCCCACCAGTGTACGAGAAATGTAGTAAATAGCACACTCTTTCCCTTCTACATTATGTTGTGCCAATAGTACACCTAATGCTATACTTGTTACCGATATATAGAGTAATAATGGTCTACTTGGATCTAGTGGCATCAACAATGGTGGATTCATGAGATAGTCTTTAAGCGTGTGAAATGCTTGCTGGCATTTAGCATCCCACTGAAAGCGGATGTTCTTGTGTAGCAGGTGTGTGAATGGGTGACACTTATCAGCCAGTTGTGTGATGAATCTATAGATAGATTGGAGCCATCCTTGTAGTGTCCTTAGCTGATTGATATTCTTTGGTGGTGGCATGTCCATGATTGCCTTAGCCTTTGCTGGATCGACCTCAATGCCTTTTCTTGAGACAATGTATCCTAGAAGTGTCTCGGATGTTACTCCAAAGACACATTTCTTTGGGTTGAGTCGAACATGGTATTGTTCCAGTCTATCAAAGATTTTATCTAAGATGTGGAGATGCCCTTCTCTGGTGAGTGATTTTGCTAGTAAGTCATCCACATAATCTTCCATCATAGTATGCATCATGTCATGGAAGATGGTGGTCATTGCCCTTTGATAGGTCACTCCTGCATTCTTGAGACCGAAAGGCATGACATTCCAGCAATATGTGCCCCATGGACAGGTGAAGGCTGTCTTATGTTGATCTTCTGGTGCGATCTTTATCTGATTATATCCTAAAAAGCCATCCATAAGTGAAAGCATGGCATGTCCTGCTGTCAGATCCACTATGATGTCAATATTTGGAAGGGGGAAGTCATCCTTAGGATAGGCCTTATTCAGATCTCTGAAGTCAGTACAAATGTAGATGCCCCCTTTTGGTTTGCCGACAAGCACAATATTGGAGATCCATTCTGCATTGTCAATTGGTCTAATGAAACCAACACCTAGGAGTTTCTTAAGTTCTGTTTTGACTAGTACTGCAATCTGAGGATGCATCTTACGAAGCTTCTACCTGACGGGTTTGGCTCCTTCTGCAACGGTGAGGTGATGCATGACTAAATCAGGATCAAGCCCAGACATGTCTGCATATGACCATGCAAAGTTGATCTGACGTTGTTGAAAGAACTCTATAAATTTAGGCTGTTCCTCTGGAGTAAGAAGAGATGCCAGGTGTATGATATGAGGATTTTTAGGAGTCCCCACATTGTATTCCTTGGTTTCCTCTATGAGAATTGTTGATTGTTCCAATTGTGTACTATCAGGGAGAATGTCAAACCCTTCATCCTCAGGCGCCTCAGAGAGGTTTTCACCATTGGATACGCTCTTTCCTTTTACTTTTGTCGGATCAAACAATGCCACAGTGTGGTTTTCACTGGAAGATCCTTGTTTTATTTTTATATTTTTGCAGCTGAAAGGTTTGGCATCCACCTGGAAGTATGCTGCGCTATTAAGTTCAATGGTGAATCCAGCTTTGTGATCCCTGCTTGGTAGGTTATCTCTTAATTCCAAAAAGTCAATGATGGCCTCATCGTTTTGGAAGAGGTCAAGACATGGGGGATTTGGTTGGTTCCATTCGATGAGTTCAGGGTGGATAATGGGCATTACTTCATCGATTCAGTTAAGTGTGTTAGATGTATCAGTGAGGGTTAAGATGTTATGGTGAAGGTCATTGATGGTACTCTCCTTGTCAAAATCAGGCATAGGATGAGACATAGGGTCTGTGGAAGATGTTTCCAATTCAGGAACCCAAGTGGTCTTTATCTTTGCTTCTCCGTAAACAGGGATGTCTTTGCGTGGTGGAGGTGGTGATGTGTCTTCCTCATCTGAAGTGTTAAGCTACACGGAATTAAATTCCCACTCATGTGAGTCGGTCTCTGAGTCACTTTCTAGCATCTGATTACTATACCATACTGGGATATCTTTGGAGTTAAATACTGCAGGTGTGATTTGTTGATGTACCTTTGTAGTGATCGGTGCTGCAAGAAGATTGATGGGGATCAAGGAATCTGATACGGGGAGTATCGGTAATATTGACTCCGTGGCTTCTACTAGAACTGCTAGTGCTATAGATGCTGTTGCGGGTTCTGATACAGTTGCTGCTGCTCATGGTGCTATTGATGTTATTGCTGTTGCTGATAGGATCACTGGTTTGATTGGTGGGATGATTGGTATTGATGATGGCTGTGTTGGGATTCTGAGCCTCGGTGGGGCAGTTGGGATGGTGTTTGATGCTGCTTTGATTATGAAAGGTGTGTTGGGAGTATTTAAAACTGAGTCAAGTTTATATGCCCATTTCAAAATTTTGCCTTGCATTTCCAAATGATTAAAATAAGTCAGTTTGAATGGCCTAGTTAGCAAGGGGGTAAAATGGAGCCAGTTGATTTTCAGAGGGTAAGGCTCGGGATTCATGTCCCACACCTTTCATTTGGCCTATTCAGTGATGTGCAACTTTCAGAATTCATTTTGGATAAGTTTATGAGGTACCCATTTTGAGGGGTGAGCTGGAAGTCCATTTTAGGCACAAACGCAGATTTTATGGAGTAGCCTTCTTTGAGCAATTACATCTTTTGCCCTGTTGATCATCATGAAAAAATTCAAAATGGATTCAATTGTATGCATTAATGTGAGTCACCCTGCAAAATTTCAGGTCTTGACGAATCCATTTGCTCAGTTTTCCAAACCGAATCCGTTTGCAGTTTGTGTGTTTTGGCAAGTCCCTATTTCGACAGCTAGTCGGAGCCCTATTTTGCAAAATTGTAAAACTTGCCTCAGTAAGCATCATGCCAAAGTGTTTCTTCCAGGTTGATGTCAGTATAAATGGTGAGCTACGTTTCAAATTTCAAGTCCTTATGAATCCGTTTGCTCAGTTTTCAAAGCTCAATCCGTTTGTAGTTTGTGATGTTTGCACAAGTGTAAAAATGTCCTGGTGAGCGTCATGTCAGAATGTTTGTTCCGGGCTAATGTTGGTATAAATGGTGAGCTACGTTTCAAATTTCAAAGCTCTATCAATCCGTTTGATTGGTTTTCAAAAGGACTCATTTTGTCATCAAATTCAGTTATCCGCACTTCCAGTGTTAGATCAGTTAATGTAGCCATTTTGGTGAGCACGCCGTTTGCATCCTGTCCGTCGGGTGATCGAATTGAGAATTCAAATATTTTATATGTACTTAAAGGTACCTATGTTCCAAATTTTAGGGCCTACGGAGGTCGTTTGGTATTTTTAAGAAAGGCATCATGTGTTGCCAGAACATTGACTTCATCAGGTCCGCAGTGTCGACAAAGCCAGTTGGCCGTTTTCGGAAATTAATATCTCTTCGCTTGGGACTCATCTTGAGAAACTGTTTGGTAGATATCATCCTTGTATATCAGAGTACATGCTTGTCAGATGGCGAGCTCCAGAAAGGTGATTTGATAGGTTTCAAAATTACGTCTTCGCGATTAAATGCAAAAATTGTGGCGTAATTGCCTGAAAGTTGCAAAATGCAATTTTATGATCCGAAAATGATGTCGATCATTTCCAAAGGTATGTTTGAGGTCCGTGAAGCATTCCAGGGGTCAGTAGCTTGAAAACAAATTTTTTTTTTAGTCAGACCCACTTTGGGGCCCGACTCGGCTCATGCTCGCGGATTGTTTTTGTTGCCGACCTTGTTTAATAAAAGATTTCAGAATATCTAAATGGTTGTTCATTGGTAAATGAAGTGTCTAGGGTAGTCTTTCCAGAGGATTTTAAATTTTTCAAAAGGAGAAAAGGCTATTTGATCCTCAAGATGAGGTCCTTCAGAGGCAGAACATTTTGTGTTATTATATCATGCATGGATCTGTGGGTTTTGCTATGGGTGCTTTGTCAAGGTTTGTTCTTATTAAATTGTGGAATATTTGTATTCCTTCTTCATGTCCTTTATGCTATATTTATAAGGCTCCTTGGCATAAAGACTTCCATGTCACTTCCTGGATGGCTGGAGAGGGCTCTCTAAAGAGCTTGCTTATGCATGTGGCATTTTCTGCCTGGTAAAAGAATTGTTGGAAGTATGCAAACAAATTCAGATGCTGTCCAAAAATCATATGGAACCAATCTGGCTGAATAGAGAATTCATGAAAACACATACAATTCAGATCCTCCCTGGTGTGGCATGTAGCTGGTAAAAGGGGTTTTAAAAAACAAAAAATGAAACTTCCAGCCAATAGCAATTTCAAACGGCAGGCATAAGGCCCACAATAATTTTATTTTGTCTTCATTGCTGTGGTGTGAAAAGGGCATTAAACTGCAAAAAGAAAATGTTAGTGTCCCCCCCTGCTGCATGGAAGTGGCAACAATAAAGAACAACCATTGCAGTAGAAAATCCATTTACCAAAAAACAGGAATTCCATGATTTGTTAAACAATAAACTGGAGCACAAGTCACATAAATATCCTAACAATGTTAGATGTAATTCATTCCAAAATCATCCACCCAGCATTTCATACAAATAACTCAGCAATGTAAGGTTTAGATTCATTCCAGAGATATCCGAACTTGTTATATAAAACCAACTGCTAAAGATGGCTGCTAAATAAGCAACGCCTGTAATCAGAGACGTGTCTAGGTGCATTTGCCTCCACAACGAAACTCCAAATGGCTAAATGCAGCTTCTGTGAATGTAAATGTGCATGGGATTAATGGAGATGCAAGTTAAAATAAAGTCTCTGTTAGCTGATAATAGCAACAGCAAGCAACCAAAACAAAGGAAATTTCCTCCCCTACGTGGAAAATGAAGGAGGAATCTCAGAAGATTTTAATCAAATGCAAAAAAAAAAGCCATTAAAGTTGCAGGCAAGGCTCCAAAACGCAGCTACAGGCAAAATAGCATTATCCCACATGCACTGGGAAGTAGTTCTTTTTAATATTTATATGCAAAAACGCACAGTAGTATAATGTCTAAGCCTTAAAGGCTTTTGACAGATGGTGCTTGAGGGCGCCCAAGGTGGGCCCATGCATGAGCACGCTTCTCAAGGCGATGGAGAAGTTGACTGGATGAAGACCAAGTGGACCCCACGTGGGCACGCTTCCCAAGGCAAAGAGACAAAATTTTGCAGACGAAGGCTGGGTTAACGAGCGAGCAAGTTCGAGAGAGATCAACGGCTCGCGCTATTTCGCGAAGGAAGATGCACGAAGTTTAAACCTCACGAAATAGCGAAAGTGAACGAGAGCCGTCCACGTGGCAGTGAGGTGGCACCCAGTAGCGATGATGTGGCATACAAGCAAGCAGCCCATTGGTGGTGATGTGGCCGACAAGTGGCAAAAGGTGAGGTGTCATCTCAGGTGGCACCCAGTAAACCCCATCAGCCAATCAGACCCCGCCACGTGGCAAGACGTCAGAGCACATTTGGAGATGAAAAATTTAAAATTAAAATTGTTTATTATATAGTTTAGACTATATTAATAAATGAAAAATTTAAATGTTTGAGCACATTGGGGAATTAATTCGCCCAGGACTCAATTTTTGGCCAAGGTATAAAGTGTTATATATTTTCAGAAAGCTCTTGGAGTGAGGAATCTGATTATGTGGTTAATTTTGACAAATGCGAGATATTTTGGAAGCAGTATCCATGAGAACAAATTTCAGTTAGAGGAGAGACACTTGGCAATTTTCAGTTGTGGATTTGTTTTTCTTCCCTCCTCTTTTTATTCCCCATTCTTCTCAGTTGTAAGGGTTCCAGAATTCTGTGAGGAAGTGCTCCAGTTTTCATGGCTTCCATTTTCTGAAATTCTTGACCCAAACTTGTAAAGTTCTATGGATCCATTCAGGGTATAGAGGCTACATTGCAGGATGACAGATTGTTTTCTAGTTGCAAGTCTTACTTGTGTTAGGCATGAGAAAATTTCCCATGATATTGTCTCTGTGATATGTTTTTTCATTATTATGAATTCAATTCTCAAGGAGGATGAAATTTGTCATCTCAAGGAGATTGTGTGACTGTTGTAGGTATCCTTCAAGGAAGGTTTTAAATTCTATAGTCAGTCATAAATGATGAAATATATTTCCAGATCTGATAAAATTGTGAATGAATCAAATAGTGCATTAATATAAGGTATTGATGCGTGAATATCTTGTTTAAGGAAAATAAGCTTGCATCTATGATTCATATTTGTAGTTATGTCTGTGACTCTGTTGCCCAATGAACAAGGCACTGGTCTTGCAAGTTTGGGGATGTTTTCAGATATACATTTTAAAAGATAAATCTATTTTCCCTTCATGTTTAGGGGTGTTTGTGTTCCATTCTTTCCAAGCTTTGTTTCATCCTATTGTTTATACAGATCTATCCAATCTGTAATGTTTCCTAACTTGTTGAGTTTGTGAAATGATCTATCTGCTTAATGTTGATGCAGTTACGTGTTTGTAATTATTGTATTTAGTGCATCAAGAGGGTGTCCCCCCCTAGGTCTAGCATAACCTGAAGTGTAGGAGGATCAATTAGGATTCTATGTTATGTTGTCCAAGCCCTGATGTGTTTTGTAAACTGAAATTGGCCATTTCATAGAAAGATTTGCAGGTGCTCTTGGGTTATCACTTTTGGTGAACAACAAAAATGGCGACTCTGCTGGGGAATAAATGGATTTAAATGCTTGATTGATATGGTTAGAGGTTGAATGTGTTCCTAGTCCTATCAATTTCATATCCAGCCAGTCTGTCCATGGTGTATGCACAGAGTGTAAATTGGTTTCATGGTGAAGAAAATGCTCCTTGTTCTGGATCTGCAGAGTGATATGTGTTACATGTCATATTCTATGAAGGAGTAATAGTGAATGCATGGTTGAAAGTTGTGAGAAGTTCTTTCAGTTGTATGAGAATTTTCCCCAATTCCTTATTTGGGTGGCAACTCTGTGGTTCATACCAGTATTGAACAACCTGGAAGAGTGTTTGTTGCAGCGAGATCGAAGGAGTAAAGAGAATTAAATTTGTGATTGAATGGTTCTACTATTCAAAATATCCTCTGTGCAAGAGGTGGCGACTTTGATGATAAAAGACCGTGCTAAAGTGTGAAGTAAATCTCCAGATCTACAAGAGTTTAAAGCTGTAGATCTCCAGGTATTTTTAGAGGTTTCAAATGCAAAGATCTTTGTTCTGAAAATTAGAATGTGTAATGTCGTTTTCCCATTTAGTGAACAACACTAGTCTAGAGGGAAAGAGAGAATCTCAAAATTGATTTGCATATCTATGCTACTAAAATATTCAGTGTATGTTATTCTCTGTAGTATGCAAATGTGGAAGAACTTTATGTCAAGCAGTGTTATGAATAGATCAGTATAAGGATACTTGCTTGAAGTTTTCTATCCAAGATTTTATAATCATTTATGGAAGTAAGAAAAATGAATAGTGAAGTTTTTCAACCTTGTGTATTTCCACATAGAGCCATGCCTGGTGAAGTGTCACAACCGTATAATAGGAGAAGTTTCCTCATGAACCATTATGCTGCTCTAAATTTCAAAGATATTTCGGGCTACCCAAATCCCATACCCACATAAATTAGAAAGTATTTGCCCATATTCAGTGGGAAGAAATCAGAATCAACATGTCAACATGTTAAAAGACTTTCAGATTTGATAGGAGAGTTTGAAATTTGCCAAGAAGATGTATGCATGAAATTGTTTATTCAGTCATTGAAAGAAGATGCAAGAGATTGGTTTTCTTTTTTGCCAGTGAATTCTATTACCTCATAGGAAGAATTGGTTTCAGATTTCATGGATCAATTTGATGAGAAGGTGAGTGATTCCGACTTGCTGAAAGAATTCACCCATATACAAATCAGGGATGATGAATTGGTACCAACATTCAATATCCAATTTTCACAAGCTTTGTCCAAAATTTCTAGAAAGTATAAACTTGATGATAAAGTATGTCTGGATGTTTATATGAGTGCATTTGATGAGAAGATGGGTTTCCTATTGAGAAACAAAGAACCCAAAACCTTGTATGAAGCCTTTAACACAGCTAGGGATATAGAAAATAACTTGAAGTTTGGAATCTCGAAGAGATTCGTGTCTGCTATTGTTTCATACCAAAGCACCTTCAATGGTGAAATACCATGTGAAGCTCAACCAATCATTCCTTGTCTAGGTGCATCAAGCTCTTCAGTTCCGAATGGTTTTGTTGATGCATATGTTTCAGATTTGAATGAGAGTCAAGAACCTCTGCTGTTAAAGTCGGTTGCCTCTCACAGTAATGATGGAATGATTAGTGGGAAGTGTTGTGAAAATGCTGATACAGAGATAGATATATACAAGGGATATGTACCATTTGATTTGTATGCCGGTTATACTGATTATGTGGCTACTAACTATCAAGCGAATCATGCATCTCTTCAAGATAATATTAATGAAAATAATGATGGTGATGACCATCAATCTTTACATGCTGTTGATGTATTTGATGTTGAAATACCAAATACAGAGGGATTACTAAGTGTTGCTGTTTGTGCAAGTGAAAATGTGCCATATGATGAAAATCAGAATTGTTTAGTGCAAACAATAGCTCCTCTTTTAAACATTGATGATGTCAATTGTGTTGAGGATGAAGTAAATGTTTTTTCAAATTTCATTTCAGACTTCATTTCTTATAATCATGTTGATAATCTTTCTTTTTTGAAAGATATGCACAATGCTAATTCAGAAAATTGTAATGGTACACATGATTGCGATGAAGATATAGCACACATGGATGGACAGAAGTTTACGGAATCTCACATGGAACAAAAGGGTGCAATGCAAGTCCAGAATATTGCAGAACTTAAGAAAGCTCTTGAAGTTGTGGACAAGAAGGTTCAAATGTTGGAGAACCTTCGAGCTGTTGACGAAAACCTTCTACAATATAGTGAAGAGAATTCTTTGGAAAAGGACTGTGAATTGAATGTTTGTACCTTTAATGAACATGCTAACCTAACAGATGGTTTTATAACAGGAAATTTTAGTGAACAGGCTGAAAACTCATCTGATGAAGTAAATGGCAGCGATGTTCATGTTCATTCTTTAGCTGATGACGAGTGTTCAATTGGTGAAGAAGATCAGTTGTGGAAAGATAAGTTTGATTATCTTGATTTTCAGAATGATGGTCATAGAATAAAATCTCATGAATATGAAACATGGAACACTGAGGATTGTTCCAGCCAAGTTTCATTTTCTTCTTTGTCTGATGAAGATGATTATGAGGATCGAATGGATGGTGTCTTTAGCAATTTTACTAATGCTCTATTCAATGCTGATATAGATACGAACCAACCACTTCAGTGTCATAACGTTCATAAAGGGATTGTCCATTTGGTTTCTAACCCTTTGTATGAAGAAATAACTGATCAGCCAGATGTTGTAAATGATGAACCAGTCCATAATACTGATGGAATTCCAAACAACAATAGCATGGGTTGTGAAAATTTATTTCATGATGAAGGTAAGAGGCATGGATTATGTGATGACCATTTAAAACCACAAATGAAAGTGTTTCAGGTGGATGTAAGCCTAAAAGAGAAAGAGTTAGTTGAGAATTTTCTTCAGCTGGAGGTATGCATTCTTTTCCATGAATGGGATGTTGAGAATGCAGAGGTTTTCAGTTTGATAAGCAAGGATAGTATGAGGTGTGATCAGCATAGTGAAGTATCACATCTGGATGGTAATGTTCATGTTCCTTGTTTGCATTAGTTGGTTAGTAGTGTCCCTCATTCTATTGATTTAAATGATAATAAGGTATGTGCTGATAGGAACTACAATGTTGAAAATGAGTGTTTTATTTTTCAAGTTCAGCATGATGATGTCCTTGCAAATGATAGATTTGAGTGGGACAGTGAAAGGTATGTCAGCTTGTGGGAATGCCTCTATGGTGATTTGTCTCATGATTTTACTTGTGTTGAAATAGTGTGTGATCACAAAGTTCAAAATTAGATAAATGGCATGCACACCAGTTGTTTCAACAGTATTATGGTAAGGTTTGATTATAATGATTATGCTCAGTTGTTACTGGAAGGTGCCTTTGTGTGGATCATGATATCAAGAGATGAAAATCAGATTTTTGATAGAGGCAAATGTTTGTAAGTGGAGCAGTTATAATCAGTTGTGAGTTGTTTGTATATTTTGTATAGTTGCTTTGATTCGGTTGTGTGGTTTTCAATAAAGTGCCCTGCTGTTTGGGTAGAATAAGGAAGCCCTGTTTTGAGAAGAGAAGAATTGAGAGAAGAATGATTCGTTTTTGGGTGGTCTGCTTAACCATAGATATCTGGATTCTTGTGTTGATCTTGCAATCAAACATCCCCAGTCAGAGCCACTGTTGGGAGTATTTAAAACTGAGTCAAGTTTATAGGCCCATTTCAAAATTTTGCCCTGCATTTCCAAATGATTAAAATAAGTCAGTTTGAATGGCCTAGTTAGCAAGGGGGTAAAATGGAGCCAGTTGATTTTCAGAGGGTAAGGCTCGGGATTCATGTCCCACACCTTTCATTTGGCCTATTTAGTGATGTGCAACTTTCAGAATTCATTTTGGATAAGTTTATGAGGTACCCATTTTGAGGGGTGAGCTGGAAGTGCATTTTAGGCACAAATGCAAAATTTATGGAGTAGCCTTCTTTGAGCGATTACATCTTTTGCCCTGTTGATCATCATGAAAAAATTCAAAATGGATTTAATTTTATGCATTAATGTGAGTCACCCTGCAAAATTTCAGGTCTTGACGAATCCATTTGCTCAGTTTTCCAAACCGAATCCGTTTGCAGTTTGTGTGTTTTGGCAAGTCCCTGTTTCGACAGCTAGTCGAAACTCTGTTTTGCACAATTGTAAAAATTGCCTCAGTAAGAATCATGCCAAAGTGTTTCTTCCAGGTTGATGTCAGTATAAATGGTGAGCTACGTTTCAAATTTCAAGTCCTTATGAATCCGTTTGCTCAGTTTTCAAAGCTCAATCCGTTTGTAGTTTGTGATGTTTGCACAAGTGTAAAAATGTCCTGGTGAGCGTCATGTCAGAATGTTTGTTCCAGGCTAATGTTGGTATAAATGGTGAGCTACGTTTCAAATTTCAAAGCTCTATCAATCCGTTTGATCGGTTTTCAAAAGGACTCATTTTGTCATCAAATTCAATTATCCCCACTTCCAATGTTAGATAAGTTAATGTAGCCATTTTGGTGAGCATGCCGTTTGCATCCTGTCAGTCGAGTGATTGAATTAAGAATTCAAATATTTAATATGTACTTAAAGGTACCTATGTTCCGAATTTGAGGGCCTATGGAGGTCGTTTGGTATTTTTAAGAAAGACATCATGTGTTGCTAGAACGTTGACTTCATCAGGTCCGCAGTGTCGACAAAGCCAGTTTGCCATTTTCGGAAATTAATATCTCTTCGCTTAGGACTCATCTTGAGAAACCGTTTGGTAGATATCATCCTTGTATATCAGAGTACATGCCTGTCAGATGGTGAGCTCCAGAAAGGTGTTTTGATAGGTTTGAAAATTACGTCTTCGCGATTAAATGCGAAAATTGTGGCGTAATTGCCTGAAAGTTTCAAAATGCAATTTTATGATCCGAAAATGATGTTGATCATTTCCAAAGGTATGTTTGAGGTCCGTGAAGCATTCCAATGGTCAGTAGCTTGAAAACAAAAATTTTTTTTAGTCAGACCCACTTTGGGGCCCGACTCCGCTCATGCTCGCGGATTGTTTTTGTTGCCGACCTTGTTTAATAAAAGATTTCAGAATATCTAAATGGTTGTTCATTGGTAAATGAAGTGTCTAGGGTAGTCTTTCCAGAGGATTTTAAATTTTTCAAAAGGAGAAAAGGCTATTTGATCCTCAAGATGAGGTCCTTCAGAGGCAGAACATTTTGTGTTATTATATCATGCATGGATCTGTGGGTTTTGCTATGGGTGCTCTGTCAAGGTTTGTTCTTATTAAATTGTGGAATATTTGTATTCCTTCTTCATGTCCTTTATGCTATGTTTATAAGGCTCCTTGGCATAAAGACTTCCATGTCACTTCCTGGATGGCTGGAGAGGGCTCTCTAAAGAGCTTGCTTATGCATGTGGCATTTTCTGCCTGGTAAAAGAATTGTTGGAAGTATGCAAACAAATTCAGATGCTGTCCAAAAATCATATGGAACCAATCTGGCTGAATAGAGAATTCATGAAAACACATACAATTCAGATCCTCCCTGGTGTGGCATGTAGCTGGTAAAAGGGGTTTTAAAAAACAAAAAATGAAAATTCCAGCCAATAGCAATTTCAAATGGCAGGCATAAGGCCCACAATAATTTTATTTTGTCTTCATTGCTGTGGTGTGAAAAGGGCATTAAACTGTAGAAAGAAAATGTTAGTGTCCCCCCCTACTGCATGGAAGTGGCAACAATAAAGAACAACCATTGCAGTAGAAAATCCATTTACCAAAAAACAGGAATTCTATGATTTGTTAAACAATAAACTGGAGCACAAGTCACATAAATATCCTAACAATGTTGGATGTAATTCATTCCAAAATCATCCACCCAGCATTTCATACAAATAACTCAGCAATGTAAGGTTTAGATTCATTCTAGAGATATCCGAACTTGTTAAATAAAACCAACTGCTAAAGATGGCTGCTAAATAAGCAACGCCTGTAATCAGAGACGTGTCTAGGTGCATCTGCCTCCACAACGAAACTCAAAATGGCTAAATGCAGCTTCTGTGAATGTAAATGTGCATGGGATTAATGGAGATGCAAGTTAAAATAAAGTCTCTGTTAGCTGATAATAGCAACAAGCAGCAACCAAAACAAAGGAAATTTCCTCCCCTACGTGGAAAATGAAGGAGGAATCTCAGAAGATTTTAATCAAATGCAAAAAAAAAAAGCCATTAAAGTTGCAGGCAAGGCTCCAAAACGCAGCTATAGGCAAAATAGCATTATCCCACATGCACTGGGAAGTAGTTCTTTTTAATGTTTATATGCAAAAACGCACAGTAGTATAATGTCTAAGCCTTAAAGGCTTTTGATGGATGGTGCTTGAGGGCGCCCAAGGTGGGCCCAAGTGTGAGCATGCTTCTCGAGGCGATGGAGGAGTTGACTGGACGAAGACCAAGTGGACCCCATGCGGGCACGCTTCCCGAGGCAAAGAGGCAAAATTTTGCAGACGAAGGCCGGGTTAATGAGCGAGCAAGTTTGAGAGAGATCAACGGCTCACACTATTTCGCGAAGGAAGATGCACGAAGTTTAAACCCCACGAAATAGCGAAAGTGAACGAGAGCCGTCCACGTGGCAGTGAGGTGGCACCTAGTAGCAATGACGTGGCATACAAGCAAGCAACCCATTGGTGGTGACGTGGCCGACAAGTGGCAAAAGGTGTCGTGTCATTCCAGGTGGCACCTAGTAAACCCCATCAGCCAATCAGACCCTGCCACGTGGCAAGACGTCAGAGCACATTTGGAGATGAAAAATTTAAAATTAAAATTGTTTATTATATAGTTTAGACTATATTAATAAATGAAAAATTTAAATGTTTGAGCACATTGGGGAATTAATTTGCCCAGGATTCAATTTTTGGCCAAGGTATAAAGTGTTATATATTTTCGGAAAGCTCTCGGAGTGAGGAATCTGATTATGTGGTTAATTTTGACAAATGTGAGATATTTTGGAAGAAGTATCCATGAGAACAAATTTCACTTAGAGGAGAGACACTTGGCAATTTTCAGTTGTGGATTTGTTTTTCTTCCCTCCTCTTTTTATTCCCCATTCTTCTCAGTTGTAAGGGTTCCAGAATTCTGTGAGGAAGTGCTCCAGTTTTCATGGCTTCCATTTTCTGAAATTCTTGACCTAAACTTGTGAAGTTCTATGGATCTATTTAGGGTATAGAGGCTACATTGCAGGATGACAGATTGTTTTCTAGTTGCAGGTCTTACTTGTGTCAGGCATGAGTAAATTTCCCATGATATTGTCTCTGTGATATGTTTTTTCATTATTATGAATTCAATCCTCAAGGAGGATGAAATTTGTCATCTCAAGGAGATTGTGTGACTATTGTAGGTATCCTTTAAGGAAGGTTTTAAATTATATAGTTAGTCATAAATGATGAAATATATTTCCAGATCTGATAAAATTGTGAATGAATCAAATAGTGCATTAATATAAGGTATTGATGCGTGAATATCTTGTTTAAGGAAAATAAGCTTGCATCTATGATTCATATTTGTAGTTATGTCTGTGACTATGTTGCCCAATGAACAAGGCACTGGTCTTGCAAGTTTGGGGATGTTTTCAGATATACATTTTAAAAGATAAATCTATTTTCCCTTCATGTTTAGGGGTGTTTGTGTTCCATTCTTTCCAAGCTTTGTTTCATCCTATTGTTTATACAGATCTAGCCAATCTGTAATTTTTCCTAACCTGTTGAGCCTGTGAAATGATCTATCTGCTTAATGTTGATGCAGTTACGTGTTTGTAATTGTTGTATTTAGTGCATCAAGAGGGTGTCCCCCCTAGGTCTAGCAGAACCTGAAGTGCAGGAGGGTCAATTAGGATCCTATGTTATGTTGTCCAAGCCCTGATGTGTTTTGTAGACTGAAATTGGCCATTTCATAGAAAGATTTGTAGGTGTTCTTGGGTTATCACTTTTGGTGAACAACAAGGTGTCCTTTTTGTAGTAGGCTGACATAATGGTTTGCTGGGTTTTCCTTTGAATTTGAGTTTACGAAAGATCTCTTTTTCAAAGCCTAGGCCTGTGTTACCTTTGGGCTTTAATTCCGGCAGCAGAGGTTCATGTCGTCCTTGTTTGGAATATCCCAAAGAACTCTGACCATCATACCCCATTCTTTGCATAATGAGGAGACCTTTACCATACTGATCCGTAGGAAGCTTAACTTGTGTTATATCAGTGGTGATGGGATCTTTATAGATCCATTCCGCTAGGTGCTCATCTTGGGTTTCTTCCTCTTGACTCTTTCCAAGGATGAAAGGTGTTAAAGCACATGCTGGCATGATCAATGGTTGTTGGAGTAACTGCTGTGGTTTACCATGTGTTCTAGGAGAAGTGGGCATTTGTCCTACACAAGAGAGTTGACTTAAGTTGTATTGCCCCAGACCTTCCTCTGCTATCTTCATCTTAAGCTTTTCTTTCTTGGGTATAGTGGTGTTTGAACTGGTAAGAGAGGCGGGATTTATATATGATGTGGAAGAAATGGCTTCTCTATTATTAGGAATAGTAATCTTTGGTTGATGGCTAATATTATGACAGTATGCAAAGGGATTTGCATCGCCCAGGATTGTGATCTCTGCACCGTTATGTGGGAACTTGATACATTGATGGTAGGTAGATGGAACGGCTTGCATGGCATGTATCCAAGGTCTTCCTAACAATAGATTATATGGCAGAGGAAGGTCCAGAACTTGACAGATGATGTGCTTTACTATAGGGCCCACTCGGATTGGTAGTACCACAGCTCCTTTGGATGAACACTCTGCATCATCATAGGCTTTGATTGTGATCTTCTTACGAGGATCCACTGATTCTACCGCATATCCCAATGCTGTGACCAACTGTAGTGTACAAATATTTAGGCCTACTCCATTATCGATCAAGACTTGCTTGATCCTATGTTGGTTAATAAATCCTTTGATGTGGAGTGAGGCGTTATGAGGTTGCTGGAAGGAAGAGTTGTCACTTTCAAAAAAAGTGAGACAAGGTGATGACTTTAGACTTCCAACCATGGCTTGAAATTGGTCGGTATTCAGATTTGCAGGGATTGACGCCTCTTGGAGTGCTTGATCCAAGATAGTTTTATGAGAGGGTGATAGGCGCAGTAGCTCTAAAATGGATATAAGCACAGGCGTTTTATCTAATTGTTCCACAAGATTGTACTGCTTTGGGATGGAGGTGGTGCCTTGTGGAGCTGCCTTTATGGTAACCTTACCGCGACGTGTAACAACATTGCAATTTGAGTTGGGATTTTTGAATGTTATGGTTGCAACTTGTTCACTGGCATCATACAGATGATTGACAATGTAATTATATGCAGCCTGCGTGTAATCTGTGGTATCAGTGCCTCGCCTGGAAGTGGAAGGACCCCTTTGATCTTGTGATGGAAGTGGATTTTTGAACATCAGATGATCATTATTTGTTATTTTTGGGTCATGTCCTTCAATTTCAATTTCTCCTCAGTCAATAAGATCCTGAATAAGATCTTTTAATCAGTGACAATTACTTGTCTTGTGCCTTCTTCCTTGATGGAATTCACAGTGTTCAGTATCTCTCCACCATGCCGGTTTGACCTGAGGCTCATAGTTTGATAGTTTAGGTAGAGTGACCAAATTTTGAGAAATGAGTTGTCGCAATACCGTTTCAATGGGTTCCCCTAAGGGAGTGTATGTGCGTTTTTGTTTTGGCTAACGAGGTCTAGGTTCATCATGAGATGTGATGCGACCTTGATTGGAAGGAACATTTGTGTTATTCTGAGGTGGAGGATTTTGTCCTGCAAACTGAACCACAGGTTGTGCATTTTGGATAGTCTGGGCATCCACAACCCCATCATTGACGATATTCTTGTTTTTATTCCAGAAGTTCGGTTTATCGCTATTGAAGCGTGGGCGAGGACCATCCTTTGGTTCATTAAAGATTTTGATGAGTCCTTTCTTGATGAGTGCCCTTTCACATTTCAAACCCTTGGTGATCATATCTTTAAAAGAGTCTGTGTCTTTGACATCTAGGTGAAATTCCATTTCTTCATTTAAGTTGGAAATGAATATTTCCACTAGTTCTCGTCCAGGCAACTGAAGAGAACGTCTGCTAGACATTTGGCGCCATCGTTGTAGGAATACTGGGAATATTTCACTTGGTTTTTGTTTAGTGTTGCACATGTCAGCCATGGTGATGTCGCGTTCAATGTTATGAGAGTAATGAGCTAGGAACTTCTAGATGAGTTCCTCAAATGTTCTAATGCCACCTAATAGTTAGGAAAACCATGATGTGGTTGTTCCTCCCAAGCTTTGGGGAAAAAGGCGCATTAGGTAGGTGTCTTCATATGCTACTTTGAGACAAGTAGAATGAAATTCTCTGACATGATCACAGGGATCTCCCTTTCCTCTATATTTTTCAAATTTGGGTGTTTCGAATCCTCAGGGAAAGGGTGGCATATAAAGATTCCTATCAAAAGGATAGGGATAGATGTCATTGAGTGAGAATTGGTTAGTCTTGACACCACTATGAAGTTGTTGGGCGAGATTCTCGACTTGTTGCTGCAACATCTCCATTTTGGTTGGAGGAGGAGGTGGTAGGTTACCTCGAGGAATGTTATATCTGATGGGATCTCTACCTCTTTCCTCTTCATGGCAACTTTCTCTTTTTTATGCTTGTCTCAATTGGGCAAGATCAAAGTCAGAGGGGAGTTTGGCTCCTTCTTGAGCGAGCTTTAAAAAGTGAGCATCCGCATTGCTCCTAAGTATTTCATCAAATAGTCTGTTAAAGAGAGGGTTATGTTGAGCCCTTTCTATTGTTGCAGGAGTAGGAGTACTTGGATTTTCATCATTCGCATTTCCTCCAAGTGCTTCTTGAAATTCATTGAGATTTTCCTCTTCTTCTTCTTCTTCTATTTCTATTTCTCGTAGCCTTGATTGTGATCGGGTTTGAGCCATTTTGTTTACAAGCTTTTGTTGAAGTTGTCTGAAAATGATGATGAGTTTTTGATGAAATGAGAGATTGATGATAGGTGAATTGTGTTGCATGTATATCTCTAACACTTTTTAAGGTAGATGTAACCGAAATTCCTTCTTTGAATTGCTTGCTTGTTTGATAAGATTTTGATGTGATAAGGTGTAGAGAAATCTGAGATGTGTTACAGATTTGAACTACCTAGTAATGAGAGGATTCAATCATGAACTAGTTTTAACCTGCGTAGATGTGTCTCTTAGGATGAGCTTATCCTAGATGTAGAAACAATCTAAAAGTGATGTGAGGTGTTTGATTCAAGCAATATCGAAAAAGAGAACTTAGGACAAAAACCTCTTAATGTTTTGAGAGTTTTGGAATGAATTGATGATGAAGTGATGATGTATGAATAAGATGATGGATGAAATGGATGAAAAATGTTTTCAACTTCAATAGAAACTTTGTGTTACAAATGGGAAAAACTCTACCTCTTCCCTTTCGAGTGTTGGTGGTATTTCTCGAGCTGTGTTGTATGTGATATAGATGTTTGGGAAGAAGTTGGGATTAATCTTTCCTCCTTGGTTTTTGTGATAACTCAGAGCTCTATATTGCATAAAAGCTCGGTGGTTCAATGATTCTGAATCAAATTCGTTTGTTTTGCCTTGAAGGTAGAGACGCATGTGATGCAGAAAGACTCTATGTGAGACAAAGATTTGTCTATTTATATAGAAGAATTTCCTCCTTTTGATCAAAGCCTTTGAGCTTAATGGTCTTCTTTTCAAGTTGATATTCTGATGACTCTTCTTCTTTTGCAGGATGTGAAGAATGGTCATAAAATTTGTCTCTTTGTTGTTTGCACTTTGTTTTTGATGTGTTTGGTTGTTTTGAGAACGTTCGGTTGGATGAATACTTTTGTTTTGAAAGTGATTTTTGATTTTTCTTTGACAAGAAAACAAAGCAAACACACAAACACAAGATTGTAGCCTCAAAGGCACAAATGAGTATGGGTCTAGATCAACCCAATCCTTGGACTTTTAGATGACCCTTCCTTTAGATGTATTTTAAGGTGTATTTCCAAAGTCTGAAGTCGGCTCAATTTGCACTTGGTCTTTAAAACGAACACACTTCAAACACTTTTTATCCCTAAGGTCAAATGGCCAATTGTGATAAATTTAGCCCACATCTTGATATTTCTTCGACTTTGGTACTACATACCTTATGAATCCCGCTGTGGCAGGTAAGGATGTGATATACTAAGTCTTGCACGAGCATAACAAATAGATGATCCCTATGATGGGGGAGTCACCACTTTCATCAAGCCACAAGTGACTTTTCAAAAATCTATGTTTGTACTCAAGGAAATATGTATGGTGAGTATCTTGGGAGCAAAACCATCTATGCTCTTGCACCTAATTATATCACAAATATTCTCAATCAATACAACAGGTGGGATACTACTTAAAGGTGTTTAGTCATGTTTGATGTTTTTGGACATAAGTTCATTCTGCAGTGACTCACTTAAGAGCCTTGTAACTGGTGGTGGGGCCCATTTGTCCTTTCGGCTAGTTACACTGTAGGAACAACTATACCCAAGGCTACAGTTTTTGCTCTCACCTAATTTCTATAGCGGCTCGAAGGATTTACCGCACGAGGTCATTCCCAAGAGTGATGTGTCTCTTGGCAGGCCTCTCTTAAAAAGATAAAATTTTTGAGTGTTACTAACACTTTTCTCTTGCACCTAGGACCATGAAAGCCAAGGGAGAGGATAGTGTGTGTTAGAGGTAGGACCACTCGACCGACTTTTTGCACAAGTGTGCCAAGCATGAAAGGGACTTGTTCTTTTTAATCCACCATTGCAATGGATCTAACTATTTGGAGATGTTGCTCCAATAGCCATGGTGTTCTTTTTAACTTCAAAGGCAATGTGTTTTGTAAACTAGAATTTGGAAATCCTGGTCAACTTAATGAAAAACATGTTTGCTTGAAGTAAAATTTGTTCTTGAGCTTAAATGGAAATGGCTTGTTCTGTTTAGATTGCCCAAAACAAAATGTGGATTGTAAATTTCTTTAAGTTGATGCAAGAAAATAAATTTTTGTTTTGTTGATTTTAAGCACCAAAACGAAGTTTGTTTTCTAACTTGCAAAAAATAAAGTTTGTTTTGTTCAATTCTTAAAGCACCAAAGACAAGTGACCCTAACTAGAAAGCACAAAAATTTTCTTTGTTTCAAGTTTTAATGCACCAAAAGAAAATTTGTGATTTTTAATGGCGAGTTTTAACCTGCACAAACAATAAATTGTTAGTAAAATCTATGTCCAAGGGGGGGGCTTCCACAAGCCTAAGATTTTCAATTTTTCGGTTACAAGGTGAGTTTTACAATAGTCTGTTACAATAGCGCTAGTCAGCATTTTAAACAAAAGTGCTATTTAACTCAAAAGCACTAAAAGAATGGGAGAGACAGAGAGGCAAAAGTGCTGAAAGATTATCAATAGTGCCAGCAGAATAACCAACACGCTAAAATAGTGACAAAAGCATTGAAACTTGGACAATAGCGCTATTGTAAGAACAATAGCGTTAAAAGACTAAGTGTCGGTAGCGCTAGAACGTGTTCAATAGCCCTAAAGCGCAACCTGTGTGACATTTTCAACATTCAGACATGTTAGTTTGCTAAAAAAATAATATTTTTGGTGTTTCGATTCACGTCGGGTTCACCAAATGATGCCCTACAAAATGGACAAGGTTAGCAAATGATAACAAACACAAAACACAAGAAACCGTTAGTGTTAGTCAATCAAAAACTAATCTAAAAAGGCATATCAAGAGAGACACTAAAAACATGAAAGTATATTTAACTAAAGAAGCAAATAGGATAGGCATCTCCAAATACCTCCTAACATGCTCTTAGCTTCTTCTCCCTTGTTCCTCTCCTCTCCAAGTTCCAAAATAGTGTAGCTCTCAGCAGCTTTTTGCACTATGGATGCTTATGGAGGATTGAGATTGTAGTATTATGCTCCAAATGTGAAATGAAAAGCTAATACTATGCTATTTGATGCTAAAATGATTTATTTTAACCAAAATGACAATACATGAGTTTGCTATGCTAAATGCTCTCTAAAAATGCCTATAGCTTAAATGCATACAAGTTTTGAGTTTGTAATAGTAGAAACTCCTTTATTTTCAATAAAATAGTAGGTTTTCCTTTTGCAATACTTCTTCTATTGTGTTGTTGAATGGATGATTTCGACCAATTTATGTTATTTTTCTTCAAGATCTTTTAATTCATCTCATTTAGTCAACATCTAGTGTAGGGAGATACATGGTAGTTGCAGGTTTTAGATTATGTTAATTGGTTTTGATAGCTTGAAGTTGTGAAAACCTATTGTTTTCCTTCAAGCAAGCGTTAAAGTTAGCCCTTTCTAGGAAATATTTATGCATCCACATGTTTTGTTCAATTGTGAGATTTTCATAGCTATTTGTTAAAGTTTTTGTGAGATAGGCAGTTGTAGGACTCAAAAAGAATATTTGGTGCATCACCTCCTAGGATATGTTTCAATTTACGTTATCCTTCTATCCTTTTACCCATCAAAAGAATTTGCAGGAGATTCATCAGACAGGAAGCCAACTTGATCTCCAGAGGTCAATTTTTACCATAGGCATACCCACAAGCCTGAAAGTATTCCCATGTTTCATAGGATTATTGGGTTTCATACTTAGCCATCATAGGTGCAATCCTTCATAACAAAAGTTTTTGACATGCCTGATAGGACATATTTGAGCTATTATAGCTAAAAAAATGATCCATTTTTGCTGTTGTTTTGGTATTGACAATAGTATTACAACTTTTTAAGGTTATTTTTTCTAAGTACCCGACAACTCTATTTTCTAGTTTTTATGTGCAGATCAGGATTTAACAACATTTGATTAAATATAAAACTATACAGAGCGAGGATCTGATTGAGCATATTGAGCTACCACCATCACAAATGAGGTCAAGGACAATGAAAAAGATAGAAAAAACAACAAATTCAGTAGTTGAATTTTCAGCAGATTCATAAATTGAAGATTTTCCTGGGATCCCAAATTCTAATTTTTTGTCTAATTATTATCTTTCATCTAGTTCTCAACCTAATTTTACCATCAGTACAAATACCCTTTTTGCAATAGCTTCAGCTCAGCCACTCATTACCTAGAATCCACCATTTAATCCACCAATAAACCCACCAGTAGTTCCAATGGCCATACCAAGAGCGCATGCTTTTGTACCATTTAATGGAGGCAGCCCATTAAATTTGACCCAGCATGATCCCATACTAGGAGCAGCTTTGAAAAATCTGCCTATCTTCACTAGTGAAGATCACATCACAACTATTGAATGTTGGAATCCAAGAACACTGGGAGGGGTGGGGGGTGAATCAATGTTGTGCTAGTATAATCAATTTAAACCTTATTAATAGTACAATTCGGTAACTGGTAAAAATGAAAGAATATAACACCAAATAGAAATGAAGCAACCACAAGACCATACATCATAACAAAAAGACTTATACATGCAAAACCTCGAAGAGAAAACACCATGGTGGGATTGGAGACCCACAATATCTATCCACTGGCCAAATAAATAAATATTCGAATAGGGGACTGCACATGCAGGAAGACCAACAACCTAGAGCACACTGCTCACTACAAAAGGAGCCTCACTTACTACAAACATCACATATGGAGTTACAAACAAAATTTTGAACTGTGAGAGTGCATCTGCTATGCTGGATGAGTTCTAGTTAAAGCATAATTTGTACCAGTTTACACTGTGTCCTTCCTTTGCTTCCTAAACCTCTAAACCAATATCCAAGACTGACTACAAAATATCATTCACATTCTGTCGATCAAGATCGCTCGCACAATATCATATCGCTATTTCCCATTACCTTCATTTTCATTATCATAATAACTTAACCGGACTAACTTAAATAACTTTCCAAACACAAACATAAATGCCTTGTGTCGGCTTACAATGATATTATAATTTATTTACATGTTGGTCTAAATAAAAATAAATTCATTAAACTTCAAGACCGATGCCTTGTGTTGGCATTATGTGAACCGGTATGTGGACAAAATGACATTGTATGTTGTCATTGATGTCAATATGATGAAGAGGTGTGAACTGGCATATGTGAGAACTGGAATAACACTGTGAACCGACATTTGTGCCAAATTGAAGTGGTGTGCTTGATGAACCGACATATGGAAGTATTGTATGAGTACCGGTTGGTAGTATCAACTTTAGGGTTTCTGGTTGATGTGCTTCAAGCCTGTGTGGCTCAACTAATGATATTGTGTGATGAGTTAGCATTGTAAAGAAGAACAAATCATGTTGCCATGCAAGCTTGTGTGCATGAAGGATTTTTCATGAGGGAGATTGTTCCTATCTACCTCAGGAATGCGCGAAGTCTGTAAAATGGTGATAACATGTGATGGGTTATCAACCACCATAAAATCGGTGGAAATGGACGATGGAGAATGTCTTGAGTTTGGATCAAGATCTACTGCATTTATTGCAATGTGCTCAACGGTTAGGATTGAACCGTTTGAATTCCTTAACCTAACATGTTTAGGGTTTAGGGTTTATGCTACCGACCTATTTGTTTTCCTATAAGGTTGATGTTGTGTCTCTTTCTGAGGTTGATGGCAGAAGTTGTGTGTGTATCCAAGAGAAGGGATACGTGATTCTTGCCAGACCAAAATGAGAGAAGTGATACCTGTAGAGTGTAAGTGCAGAAAGTGAAGAGGAGCTTAAGCGGATCTACATTGGCATTGAGTGCTATTTCCAGATCATTGTAATACCTGTTGATCTCTAACCACCTCAACAGTTGGAAAATCCCTTAATAAGGTAGCCTTAACTGGCTTGCTGAAAATCCTTTAACAGGTTAACTAATAGCTACTGAGTTCAAAATCCTTTAGCTATTGAGTTCTTGAAATCCTCTAACAAGGTAACCTTTAACAGGGTTTAACCCTTAACTAGGTATTGTAGCCATCCCTTAACTGGGTGATCTCTAATAGGATTGGTTCCTAGCAGAACCTTTTGTAATGTCTCTAACTGAACAAGGCTCCTAACAGAGCTGACTTCTAAAGAGTTGAAAAACAGCTTGTGGGTATTCATCCCCATTGTGGTTTTTCCCAGTTGGGTTTCCACGTGAAAAATATGTGTGTCATGTGTGATGCTTTTATCTTGTGATGCTTTTCTATTGTCTGTCAAGCATATGATGGTTTTGTGTTTTATGCCTGTCAATAAAACATGTTGAACTACCTATTATTATGATCTGATGATAGAATGCCTGTTTATGCATAAGGGTGAAATGGTAGTGTAGTCTTGAGTTGAGTGAAAAACTAAGTGAGTAACTGGTTAATGCTTGTCTCAGACATTCTTAGCTTTACCGATTGCACTCTGTTTCAAACCGGTGTCATTGTCTGCTGTCAAATCGATTTTGGACTGTATTTTTGTCTATACTAATTCACCCCCCCTCTTAGTACTGGTTTGGTACTATTTGATGCCCTACAAAATGGACAAGGTTAGCAAATGATAACAAACACAAAACACAAGAAACCGTTAGTGTTAGTCAATCAAAAACTAATCTAAAAAGGCATATCAAGAGAGACACTAAAAACATGAAAGTATATTTAACTAAAGATTCAAATAGGATGAGGCATCTCCAAATACCTCCTAACATGCTCTTAGCTTCTTCTCCCTTGTTCCTCTCCTCTCCAAGTTCCAAAATAGTGTAGCTCTCAGCAACTTTTTGCACAATGGATGCTCATGGAGGATTGAGATTGTAGTATTGTGCTCCAAATGTGAAATGAAAAGCTAATACTATGCTATTTGATGCTAAAATGATTTATTTTAACCAAAATGACAATACATGAGTTTTCTATGCTAAATGCTCTCTAAAAATGCCTATAGCTTAAATGCATACAAGTTTTCAGGATCTGGATTATGAAGAAATGGGCTCTATTTATAGGAAAAATGGAGCAATGGATGGTTGAGATTGAGCAATCTCAACAAGGGTCAAGATTGAATGATTTCAAATCCATGTGAGGGCTTTCAACCTAATCCCAGGATGACAAGTGTCAATGTGAGATAGGTTGAGAGGAGAGGGAATAAGCATTAAATGCTTGATATGACCTTGGGAGTTAAAGTCAAGGTTGGTTGAATGAATAAACTCTTTATTCAAAGAGTAACGCTTTTATCCAATGGATAAACTCTTGTGCAAATGTGAAATGGATGAATATGGTCAAAACAATAAATGTTTGGGGGGACAAGTTTGAAATAACCATAAATGGTTATGTAAGAGCCATAAATGGTCATGTAAGAGCCATTAGTGGTCTTGGAGGACTTTGGGGGTTAATTTGTTGAACACACAAAGCATTAAATTCTTTTCAAAGACTTTGGAGTCTTTGAGAAGTGACTCCATTTTGCTTAGGAATGTGACAATAATTAGGGGATGTATTAGGTTAATTAGGAAGGGGTTAGAAGAATCTAGAAGGGAATTAGATTTTGCAAGTGGATTTGGTGGGTGAGGGAAAATAGGATTTTATTAAAATAAAAATTCATTTATTTCAATAAATGTGTGCAAGTTGCATTTGTAGGAAAATGCAAGTGGGGTGGGGATAATGATTTAAATAAATATTTTATTTAATTTATTTAAAAGAGGAAAAGGGGATTTTAATTAAATAAATAGATTTTATTTATTTAATTGATTGTGAATTTGATTTAATGAATTAATTAAAATAAATTGAATAATTTATTTAATTAATAGAAGAATGTTTGGGGATGAATTAATTAAATATTAATTTAATTAACTGGTGGCTAGTGGATTTTTAATCAAATAAATAGCATTTATTTATTTAATTAAGCTGGACAGATTTGTGTGACTACACTATTTGATCATCATTAAGTTATCAACTGGTATCAGAGCGTTCTCCAGGTCCTCTGTGCTATAAGCTTAACCGCTTGATGTAAAGATCTCAGTCTAATGATGAAGAGGGAAGGTCCAAAGTTTAATAGAGAAAATTTTAGTATATGGAAAGACAGAATGAAGATATTCATCAGAAGCATGGGTGCTCAACACTGGAGCTATGTTGAGACTATCTATGTTGCTCCTACCGGTACCCTTATCGATGACCAAAAGAGAGAGATGCAGGAGAATGGGCAAGTCATGGAAGCCCTAGTCAGTAGTTTATCTGACATTGAGTTTATTGATGTTCAGGATAAGGTAAATCCCAAAGAGGTATGGGATACCCTTGAAAATATCTATGGCGGTGATGAGCATGTAAAATAGGCTAAGGAAGAAAGCCTTAGAGGGAAGTTTGAAGATATGCGGATGGTTGAAGGTGAGACCATTCAACGGTATGGAATAAGGATCAAAACCGTTGTTGGAGATATCAAGAGTGCAGGTGGTAAAATAGAAGATGCCACCATGATAAGCAAAGTCTTGAGATCCCTATTTCCAGTCTATGCAATAAGGGTTGCTACTATTCAGGAGCTGAGATC
This sequence comes from Cryptomeria japonica, assembly GCF_030272615.1. Classification (NCBI taxonomy): domain Eukaryota; kingdom Viridiplantae; phylum Streptophyta; class Pinopsida; order Cupressales; family Cupressaceae; genus Cryptomeria; species Cryptomeria japonica. Next base: position 160,219,875 of record NC_081408.1, on the reverse strand, counting down.
AATAGACAAGACTAAGGTATTCTTAGACTCCATCATAGCAAAGTTGACAGCCTATGAGCTAAATAGTTTTGATGGCAGTGTTCAAAAGACTGAATCAACTTTTAAAGCTTTTGTTATACCATCCAGAAAAGGAAAAGAAGCTAGCACTAGTGGTAAATCAAGTCAGAGTAGAGAAATGGTTGATGAGGAGATTTTGATGGCATTTGAAGCTCTCATTGCTAGGAAACTTCCTAAAGGAACTGGAAAATACAAAGGTAAGCTACCTTTGAAATGCTTTTCTTGCAACCGGATAGGACATATTGCTATAAACTATCCTAATGGTGACAACAAGGACAAACCAGAAAGGTTCAAGAAATTCAAAGGAGGAAACTAGAGAAACTATTTTGTGGTAGTTGATGAAGGTGTCACAGATGAAGAATCAGAGGATGAAGAAAATAAAGATATTGTGTTTATTGCTGTCAAGGAAGATGTGTCAGACAAGAAGGTTCTTGTCTCCTGGTTTGATAATTCAAATGAGTGGATCATTGATAGTGGCTATTCTCATCATATGACTGGTGACTAGAGCAAGTTTCTATCCTTGGAGGAGTATGATGGTGGTGTGGTTCACTTTGGCAATGATGCACCATGCATGGTCAAAGGAAGAGGGTCCATCCCTCTGAATGGAAAGAGTAGTGTTGACAATGTGTATTGGGTTGATGGTCTCAGACATAACCTTTTGAGTGTTGCCCAGCTGAATGATAGTGGCCTCACTCTGAAATTCAAGAATGGAATTTGCAGAATCAAAGGAAAGAATGGTGAATTGGTGGCCATCGACATGCAGACCAAAGGTAACCTATTTCATCTGAATGCAAATATAAGTACATGTCTTATGGTAAAATTTGATGATAGCTGGATATGGCATAGGAGACTCTGCCATGTAAACTTTGATAACATTGTGAAAGCTATTAAGATCAAGGCAGTTAGAGGGTTGTTGGTGCTAAGCAAACTAGATAATACCTTGTGTAGAGAGTGTCAATTGGGGAAAATGTCTTCCTCAACCTTTAAAGGTAAATCTTTCACTGCTGACAACTTGCTTGATCTTGTGCATACTGATTTGTGTGGTCCTATGAAAACTAGAAGTGTGCAGGGTGTTAGGTACTTCATGATTCTCACTGATGACTACTCAAGAATGATGTGGGTCACATTCTTGAAAGACAAGTTTGAAGCCTTTGTAAAGTTCAAAGCTTTCATAACTTTAGTGGAGAAGGAAAGCGGTAAAAGGATCAAGTGCCTGAGAACTGATCAAGGAGGGGAATTCACTTCCGGTGAATTCAACAAGTACTGTGAAGAACATGGCATCAAGAGGCAATTGTTTGCCTGCCAGACTCCACAACAGAATGGCCTACCAGAAAGGAATAACCATACTATGGTTGAAGCAGCTAGAACCATGTTGATTCAAGGAAAAGTAGCTCACACATTTTGGAGAGAAGCGGTGAGCACTGCAGTCTACACAATGAACCGGGTACTCATCAAGAAAGGTAAGGATAAAATTCCTTATGAGTATTGGACCGGTAAGACACCTGTGGTTAGATACTTTAGAGTGTTTGGTAGAAAATGTTACATCAAGAGGAGTGAACATCAGAAAAAATTTGATGCAAAATGTGATGAGGAAATATTCCTTGGATATTCCACCAAGAGAAAAGATCTCAAGTGTTTCAACAATAGGACTCAGAGAATTATGGAAAGCATCAATGTAAGAGTTGTTGAAACCTCTAAGAAAACTGAGGAAACCGACAGTGAGCAAGTGGTAAATGAACTGGTTGCAACCTTCCAGGAACCGATTGTCAGTCAACTGAGTACCAGTAATAGTGTTCCTACACTGATAAATGTAGATGCTGATATTGATGGAGATGAGGATGAAGAAGAAAAGTAAGAGGAATCCATCAAGACCATTCCTTGGTATGTCAAGCTGAATCATGATCCTAATCAGATCATAGGAGATAAGGATGCAGGAATCCTTACAAGAAGAAAGGTCAGAGAAAACTCGTGTATGATCTTTGAATTTGAGCCTAAATCATTTAAAGAGGCACATAAAAGATGAAGACTGGATCAAGGCAATGGAAGAGGAACTTGATGAGATAGAGAAAAATGGTACATGGTCCAGAGCATAAAAATGTCATTGGTATCAAATGGGTCTTCAAAAATAAGTTGAATGAGGATGGCATAGTGATTAGAAACAAAGCTAGATTGGTATGCAAAGGATATGCTCAAGAAAAAGGAGAAGATTATGGAGAAACCTTTTCTCCTATAGCCAGATTGGAAGGAGTTTGTATGCTTCTTGCATAAGCAGCTTTTAAAGGCTTCAAAGTATATCAAATGGATGTAAAATCTGCATTCCTAAATGGTGTACTTGAAGAGGAGGTGTATATAGAGAAACCGGATGGGTTTGCCCTATCTGAAGATAGTGACATGGTATGTAGGCTACATAAAGCCTTATATGGGCTAAAGCAGGCACCTAGAGCATGGTATGAACACTTGCATTCCCATCTTGTGAAGATTGGATTTGAGAGAACAAGTGAAGATAGCAATATCTACTTGAAGTTTGAAGGAGATCGGATCCTGATCTATGAGGTATTTGTTGATGACATTATCTTTGGTGGGGATGACAAGATGAGTCATGAATTTGCAGATGAGATAAAGAAAGAGTTTGAGATGTCACTCATAGGGGAGATTAAGTTCTTTATTGGACTACAGATCCAGCAAATGAAGGATGGAATCTTTATCACTCAGTCCAAGTATGTTAAAGAGGTATTGAAGACCTTTGGCATGGAAGATAGCAAACCGATTGGTAGACTGATGGTGACTAGTTGTAAACTATGCAAAGAAGATGACTCTGCATTGGTTGATGAGAAGGAATACAGATCAATGATTGGTAAGTTGCATTATGTAGTGCATAGCAGACCGGATATTGTACATGCAGTTGGCATTACTGCGAGATTCCAGAAAAGTCCAAGAGAATCCCACTTGGTTGCAATCAAGCAGATTCTCAGGTATTTGAAAGGAACTATTGACTATGGGTTATGGTATCCATACAATAATGATTTTAACCTGAAAGTGTTCACAGATGCTGATTGGGAAGGTAATGTAGATGACCAGAAGAGCACAACTAGTGGTGCATTCTTCCTTTGTGGTAGACTAGTCTCATGGATGAGTAAAAAGTAGAGTTGTAGCTGAACCGGTAAGTATATTTTGTGTCAACACTAGTGCAATTAATATCTCCAAGAATCCGGTTTTACATTATAGAACCAAGGACTTTGAGCTTAAGTATCATTTCTTGAGGGAAAAGGTTCAGAACAAAGAGATTGCACTGGAGCATGTTTCCAGTAAGGAGCAGTTAGCAGACATATTCACCAAGCCTCTCCCAAAGACTACATTCATATACTTAAGAGGTGAATTAGGGGTACCACCCCTTCAAGAGGTGAACTAAAAGCATATGTTCCATATTAGTCAAGTATTGCATAGTCAAATTTATTTTGGATTGATGTGTTGAAGGATGCTACTCCTCAGGGGGAGCAGCATAATGGAATAGGGTAGCTTGTGCCTCCACTTTGGCATTGTTGTCAAAGGGGGAGAAGATGTGAAGTGGAGAAGATATCTGCAGAAATTGGGGAAGAAGATGTGAAGCAGATAGATATCTTTGTATATTGCCATCAATGCCAAAGGGGGAGATTGTTGGCATTATGTGAACCGGTATGTGGACATAATGTCATTGTATGTTATCATTGATGCCAATATGATGAAGAGGTATGAACTGACATATGTGAGAACCGGTATAACACTGTGAACCAACATTTGTGCCAAAGTGAAGCGGTGTGCTTGTTCATGATTAACCAACATATGGAAGTATTGTATGACTACTGGTTGATAGTCTCAACTTTATGGTTTTCGGTTGATGTGCTTCAAGCCTGTGTAGCTCAATCGATGATATCGTGTGATGAGTTAGCATTGTAAAGAAGAACAGATCATGTTGCCACACAAGCCTACGTGCGTGAAGGATTTTGCATGAGGGAGATTGTTCCTATCTACCTTGGGAATGTGCAAAGTCTGTAAAACGGTGATAACATGTGATGGGTTATCAACCACCATAAAACTAGTGGAAATGGATGATGGAGAATGTCTTGACTTTGGATCAAGATCTGCTACATTTAATGCAGTGTTCTCAATAGTCAGGATTGAACTATTTGAATTCCTTAACCTAACTGGTTTAGGGTTTAGGGTTTATGCTACTAACCTATCTATTTTCCTATAAGGTTGATGTTGTGTCTCTTTCCGAGGTTGTTCGCAAAAGTTGTGTGTGTGTATCCAAGAGAAGGTATACATGATTCATGTCGGACCAAGAGGAGAGAAGTGATACTTGCAGAGTGTAAGTGCAAAAGGTGAAGAGGAGCTTAAGCGGATATGCATTGGCATTGAGTGCTATTTCCAGATCATTGTAATACTTGTTGATCTCTAACCACCTCAACAGTTGGAAAATCCCTTAATAGGGTAGCCTTAACTAGCTTGCTGAAAATCCTTTAATAGGGTAACTCAAAGCTACTGAGTTTGGAATCCTTTAGCTATTGAGTTCTTGAAATCCTCTAACAAGGTAACCTTTAACAGGGTTTAACCATTAACCGGGTATTGTAGCCATCCCTTAACCGGGTGATCTCTAACATGATTGGTTCCTAGCAGAACCTTTTGTAATGTCTCTAACTGGACAAGGCTCCTGATAGAGCAGACTTATAAAGAGTTCAAAAAAAGCTTGTGGGTATTCATCCCCACCATGGTTTTTCCCATTTGGGTTTCCACGTGAAAAATATGTGTGTCATGTGTGATGCTTTTATCTTGTGATGCTTTGCTATTGTCTGTCAAGCATATGATGGTTTTGTGTTTTATGCCTGTCAATAAAACATGTTGAACTAGCTATTATTATGATCTGATGATAGATTACCTATTTATGCATAAGGGTGAAATGATAGTGTAGTCTCAAGTTGAGTGAAAAGCTAAGTGAGTAACCGGTTAATGCTTGTCTCAAACATTCTTAGCTTTACCGGTTGCACTCTGTTTCAAACCGGTGTCACTGTTTGCCAGTCATTTGAAGTGTCTGCTGTCAAACTGGTTTTGGACTATATTTTTGTCTGTACTGATTCACCCCCCCTCTCAATACCAGTTTGGTACTATTCTCTCATCATTAAGTTATCACCTTGATCATTGCCGGATCAATCTCCCATTTTAGCCTCATATACTGGTTCCTAGATTTTTGGTTTTCCTGGTGTGTTGGTGCCAATTACTTGTGTGCCAAATGTCTGAATATCGGTTGCCAAACAATGAATACTGGTGAGTACCAGTTAAGTGACCAACCCAAAATGGTGTGTGTTTCCATCAATGACAATACAACTAAGCCGTATGAGTGTCAATTGCCAACAATATCCCCCTTTGGCATTAATGGCAACACTCATGTGCAAAAATGGATCGCTGAAGTGTTGTTCCAGTTTCCCGCCAAAAACTCCAAAACTGATCTTCAAAATTTATTGGAAGACTGCTCCCCTTGGGATATACATTACTTCTTATGTCCCAATTATTTTTCACATCAACCTCTCCCCCTTTGACAATAATGCCAAAGACTGGGGCAAAATAAGAATAAGAAATGAAATTCTGTAAAAACCAAAATATGATTACCAGATCTAGATATACTTGAAAATATCCGAGTAGGCATTCTTCAAAAATCCTAAGTATGCATCCCAACCTATCTTCAATGTGCTCAAAATGGATACAAAACCATTAATACTATATGAATGAAGCTCTTGTTCTGATAGGTCTGTCGGAGTAGGTTTAATCATTAACATTATGCTTTACCTCTTATGAAGTAACATAGTGTTCAACTAGGGACAAACCAAACCTCTTAATTCCCTTGCACGTCAGATTAGCCTATCCATGTCCTTCTCTAATATAGAAATATTAGACTCTGTTATCAAAATTTGACCATCAATGGTACTGGTCAGTGCCTGAGTACCATCAAAACTATTAGCCAAATGATCTAACTAGGCCTTTGCCACCTTCAATTTCACCTCAAGTTCCGCTATTAGTTTGTCGGTGTTAGTGCAGGACCTATATATTGCTACACTAATTTAAAGCCACATCAATCTTTGTTATCTCATCTATCAACTTAGCCTTGTCAGATGAAATCATGTTGTGACAAGTGACCTTTCGGGCTACATTATACTACTCAATCAAATGCCGGTTTGATACTAGTTGAAAAGTTTTAAACTCTTTGGAAATATGCTCTGTCAAACCTTTCAGTTTGCCAAATGGGCTTCCAATCTGATCCACCTTATATTCTGGTACAAGCTGCTACAAAATCGGAATGGTCTTCTCAATAACCTGCTTGTCTTTAGTCCCTTCTTTCTTTAACTTCTGAGTTGCAACATACATGAATTCAAAATTGCTTAGCTACTCAATATTCTTCTGTGCAAAATCAACTTGACTGGATGAGTTAAGTGCCAACAATGAATGACTATCCAAAATCTTTTTGGAGGATTCAACCTCATGACTTGCACCAGTGGCTTCTCCACTTGGTTCAATAACCTTTTCAACCTTAACCTCTTCAGTATGTACATTTCATGCCAGAGGTTCAATATCCTCAACCTTATTATTTTCTATTTTCACATCAATAACCTCTATATCCGAAATGATCTTTTCAGGTGTATCTTGCTTATCCTGTACAATTTTAATGTTATTTGTTAGTATCTCTATATTAAGTACAAGTGGCTCTACTAGAGGAATATCCTCAGATACTTTCTGATCTAGAACCGATGTATCCATTCTGAATATGCCTTTCCCCTTATCATCTACCAAGATATCTGGAGTGTTAGACATTTGAGAGTCTTTTGGTGATGTAAAGAATCCAAATTTATCTACAAAGAATTTTACCCAAGCCTCATGTGTCTCCTTATCTATCTCATTCACTCTATCTACCATGAGACTTAGATGCCACTGTTATCTTCAGAAAATTGATTTATTAGCAAACTCTAAACACTATTACATCTCTTCATCAGTTATAGCACCACAAACAATTAACAACTCCTGTACCTTTATATGTCTATCCTCTTTAACTGTAGATAACCTTCTAGCATCTAGTTTACTATACAAATCTATTTGTATCTATTTTTAAATCTCTAAAAGTGGTTTCTTATATATATCTAAGTACAACACAATTGATTCCTCTATCTCCATTTGCTCCTTATCATACATCTGTACATAGTAATGTTGTTTATTACTCAAAATATCTTCTTTAGTGATTTGATCAATTAACTCAGCAACTGAAAGAGGAGGAATGAATTCAATACTCTTATCGGATTTGAGAGATATATCTACATCTGATTTCTTCTTCTTCTTTGTGGGCTTTCTCTCCTTCAAAATATTCTTTGGTGCTATCGGAGGGGTAATCTTCTGGTGCAAGGAACCTAACACTCCAAGCATGAAATTTTTGTTTTCTTTCAATTTTTATGTGTTGTCTTTGTTATGTAATAATGGACCAACCATTTGGGACTTAGTAGAGCCATTGTTGAGTTGTCCAAGTTTTGGTTTGAGTCATTTGTGTTCAGGATGCTAACAACCTGAGAAGTGCGATGCTTAGGTAGTTCACATGAGAAGTACTCTAGATGAGTGAATTCATGTAATAGGGGTCAATTGTGTTTTTTTTAGGTCTTCTATAGTGTGTGAGGACCTTCATAAGTCTTGAAATGCATTAGAATGCAAAGTTGCATCTTGGAGTCAAAAGATGTAAGAAGTTGCTAAGCAACATTTTGCAATTTCTTGCAAAAGTTGCATTTTTTGGTTAAAGGCATTGAAAATCTCATTGAACCAACTGATATAGCAGATTAAAATACAAAATTCACTTCATTGTATGGGTTTGAGGATTGGAAATGCAAGAACAAGTTTTTGGATTTTGAAACAATCTTGTTTTCTTCACCATTTGACAATTTTCTCTTGTTTTCCTTGTTTTGTAAGGTCCAGTACGGACATGATTGTGTAAAATAATTTTAGGGAATGATTGTTGAATAAATTTAATTTATAAAATATTGATTTGAAGTTTTTATTGTCCTAGGTTGCATAGATTTCTTCCATTCTTTGCAACTAAGTGTAAAACCCTTGCAAGTAGGGTTTAAGAGCAAGAAAATGGCTCTAACCTAAGAATTAACCTATTGAAATCAATAAGAATGCTAGGTTAGGGTCTGTATATAGGTTTAGGATAGGATTTATGGTTTTTTAGGTCCTTGAGGAGGAGAAACAATGAAGCCCTAGGCTCATCGCTGGGAGTACGTGAGTTAGGACAACATGAAAGTGTGTTTTATGAGAATAAAGAGAATTGGCACATGGAAAAGTGTTATATGGTTGGAAATTCCTCAGTATTCCATTGAGGAATCCTAATTTTTTGGGAGAAGATGATTTGATTGGTGAAGATTTTCAGACCCATCTTTCCAAGTCACCCGGTGAGGCCTAAACCCTCAAAAATAGTGTAGCATTGGAAACCCCACTTGTATGGATAAACCAGATGTACATTTTCAGTATTTTCTATAACTTCCAAAAGGGTACTCGAAACCATAATTTATTTAAAGACTTGTTTGAAATTTTTTAAAACTAAGTCCCTAAAACCACTAAGGGAGGGCTAATTCAATTAGGCGTATTTGAGCCCGGTAGAGACCTAGAAAGGTTAGCAAGAAAAAGAAATGGGTTTGGTGATCCTAAATGCCTTAAAATAATTCAAATACACTTTCTAGATGCAATGTTGGTACTTTTGAAGTGGTTTTGCATTGAGATCCTTGCAGGAGTTGTTGGAGCCCTGGAGTGGTGTGTGTGTGATTGAGGTGGCAAGCTCAAAAGGTGGAGTTGATTGTCCAAAACCATTGGCTATACCTAGGAGGCAAGACAAAGAGGTTCAAACCTTGGAGGTCTCATTAGCATAACCCCTACTAAGTGCCATTGGATGGGCTTGAGTAGTTTAAGGGTTGAGTAGGACAAGTCACTCAAGAAGGTGTATTGGATCAAGCTCCAAGACTCTCCGCATCACCTTCACTTTCTGCTTCTTTACTTCATCAACCTTCTTCCTTGGTATCCTGATGAAATTATTGGGAATCTATGAGATCACAACATCAGTATAAGAACCAGATGTAATGGGGGCAATATAAGTCTCCGGTTTCTTCCTCTTTACTACACCCTTGCCAATTGCAACTGCTAGTGGAGCCTACACTGTTGCCAAAGATGACCCTTCATCTAGTCCTATAATCTATTTTATCTTAGAGGATATATTTTATACAATTTCCTCAACCTTCTTAATCTTTCCTTCCCTTTTCTTCTTATTGAATCCAATTTCAACTTTAGTTTCTTTTTGATTTGCAGTCTCAAAGGATTTCTCTGCTTCATCTACTAGGGCATCAATAAGAGTCTTGGCATACAAGTCCAAGATCTCAATATCTACCTCATAGCCCATTTATGTTATCTAGATCTTCCTTGGTTGCACAGCCTCCATCAGTGTTTCATCCTTCTTTACCATAAAATAGATTTTAGTTGAATATTTATCTACAATATGCTTTGGAACTCTGTTTGTCTTCTTCATTGCCTTCTAGAATGATTTGAAATAACCCCAAATAATAGATTCCCTATCCTGTCCCATATTCCTTACAACATCTTTGATTTTTTTTGTGACCAGTATATCAAATGCCCATTGGGTCTTACCAGTTCCGTGTAACTCATTCAAAATGGAAAGCTTTAAATAGACAACAAGGTTGCCATACCGAAAAATACCCTTTTTCTCACCCTTAATTTACCTTGTTTATAATTAACTCATCACACATCCATTGACATAGATCTAAATTTTCATTCTCCTTAATCATTTTGTGAGCATAGAAAATGCATGAACTAGAAATAGAGTTCAAATGATTTGATTGGGTTACCTTGTAACCGATGATCATGCTTGCAAATTGAACTACTTTATCTTTGATAATGTTAATTCTCATTGACCGATTGTTAGATGTTGTACCAGTTAACTTCTCCACCTCATTGTTATATATCTTCTTTCTTCCAGGGGTTGGACCCGTCTGGGTAAACTGATGATCACACAAATAGCCTCCTTGGTGATCTTGTGGGGTCGGTCTACCCATATGACATCTCTATGGAATCAGATCAATGCATACCAGATCAATTCATCTTTAAATTCTGCAATCTCCAAAATGTTGGTAAAACCCTGATCCTTCAAAATTTGAAATTCTGGTTTCATTGACCCATCCTAGTTAAACAAGGTGCCAATATGCATATTCTTGATCTCAGCAGAACCCAAATCCTCCAAAGTGAAGTGAATGTATGCACGAACATCCTCGACAAACAAAAATTCTTCAGGAACCCTAGAAAATGTGCCAACTGAATCATTGATCTTCGCAATCTGAGGACATTACTTGAAAATAGGGCATGGGCGGTCCTTGATGTCAACAAAAACAAGGGTAGCCACACCTATCAAAGTGGAAGATGATATAGAAGCCATTGCAAATAAAATATAGCTCTAAAAATTGATAAAATACCTCACAACCTTCATTAATGAAAGCTTTTAAAAATCCATTATGAATGCATTGGAATTTGCTTGAAATGATTTTGATCACCTTGAATCGCCTTGAACTCACTCAGTTTCACTCTGAATTCTGTGTGATCGAAAATGAACCAATATTTCCCTTTTATTTTGTGGGAACCCTAATTTCTCATTGACATTAATGCATACTAACATATCATACCAGATTCAAAATCCATTATCTCAGCATCGATGAATCTCTAGAGTGTCTTCACGAAGACCTAAAACATGCTTTCAGACCTTTACCAGGGGTAATGCAAGATCTGTTAATAATTTGCCTCCCCCTAAGGCTAATAGCTTAGTTGTTAGATAAGTTTCCCGTCGGTGCATGAACATTCTGCTCTATCGGTTGAGTAACCAAATTGATTGTCTCTGTCAATTGATCTTTAGATTTTCTAACACATTTATTCTCATGCTCCTTCCGGATATCTTCAACCTTTTGTTTTCCTTTCTCATCATTCCCTACTAGATTTTTCTTGCTTCTGTAATAGTTGGCAATATGTCCTATTTTGTTACATGCATAGCAAGTAACATTGTTCTTCTGAATTTCCTTTTAGAATCCTTGACCATTCTTCAACCTACATTGATTAGCCATATGCCCAAACTTTCCACATGCATGACATCTCACATTCATTCTACAATCTTCTTTCCTATGACCATACTTATTACACTTTGAACATTGATCAGGAACAACATTATTATTCTAATTTGCTCTATTTCTACATTGACTTTCTCTATGACCAAACTTATTACAAACAAATCATCTACCATTAAATTTATGTACATTGGGTTTCCTTACTAGTGATTTCTGATTCTGTTTGTTAGGTGTATACTCCTAGTTCGCAGTACCAGAGCTTTCTCCATGCTCAAATCCAAGACCTCTAGTGTCTCTAGTGTCTCTTTGATCCTTCAATAATTCATCAAGCCTTGCAGAATTAACCCTAAAATTTTCTTTGTATTCATTTGTAGCATCTAGATCACTTCTTAGGATTGATATCATTCTTTCCAACTCTTTCTCATTGTTATGTGATTGCACCAACTCAATTCTCAAGACATCATTCTCATGTGCCAACCTAATGCATTCCTTGGATCTATCTTTCATATATTTGCTAATATTTTCTTGATTCTTCTTTCGGTCTTCAATCTCCTTAGATATCCTCAGAGTCATGGCTTGCATTTCATTCTTCATGACACCATTCTCCTGACTTGGTTTTTGACATTGTTCCTTAAGGGCATCCTTCTCTTCATCATTCAGATTTTGCAAAATTTCTTTCCTTTTAGATTGAAAAGATGATAGCCTCTTCTGCAAGGTAAGAATGAATTCCTTTGTAGAGTTCAATTTGTCTTGCAACTTAAAGTTCTTCATCCTTTCAACATCATAGTCCTCAAGTGCTACTTCAAGTTGTTTCTGTAGACTCATCTCTATGGATTCCAGATTCAAGATTTTTCTCAAGCTGTTAGACTTACTCCAAGGTACAAGACTTTGATACCAATTGTTGGAATCTAAGAACACTGAGCAAGGAGTGAATCAATTTTCTTCCAGTATAATCAATTTTAAACTTATTAATAGTGTAGTTTAGTAACCGGTAAACATGATATAATATAACATCATAGAAATGAAGAAACTACAAGAGCATACACCAAAACACAAATATTTATACTTGGAAAACCTCAAAGAGGAAAAACCACGGTGGGATTGGAGACCCACAATATTTATCCACTGGCCAAATGAATAAATATTACAATAGGGGCTTGTACATGTAGGAAGGCCAACAACTTAGAGCACACTGATCATCATAAAAGGAACCTCACTAACTACAAACACTAGATATGGAGTTACAAACAAAATTATGAACTCTGAGAGTGCATCTTCTATGTTGGGTGAGTTTCGGTTAAAGCACAGTTTGTACCAATTTACACTATGTCCTTCCTTACTGGTATCTTGCTTCGCTTCCCAAACCTTGAAACCAATATCCAAGACTGACTATAGAATATTACATTATCATTTTTTTGATAAAGATCGCTCGCACAATATCATATCACTATATCCCATTACCTTTTTTTTCATTATCAAAATAACCTAATCGGACTAACTTAAATACCCCTCCCAAACCCAAACATAAATGCCTTATGTCAACTTACAATGATATTATAATTTATTTACATGTCTGCCTAAATAAAAATAAATTCATTAAACTTCACGATCGATTCCTTGATCATTGTCAGATCAATCTCCCATGTCGATCTCATATACTGGTTCCTAGATTGCCAGTTTCCCTGGTCCACCGTTGTTGATTCCTTGTGTGTCAGATGACTAAATGCTAGTTTCCAAACAATGAATACCGGTGAGTACTAGTTAAGTGACCAACTCAAAATGGTGTTTGTTGCCATCAATGACAACACAACTAAGCCAAATGAGTGTCAATTGCCAACATTGAACACATAAGAGATGTTGCTTCCTTATGTAGTGTTCACTATATAACACAAGAGAATGTAGCACTTAGGCTACTGGTAGCATCATTAAAAGGAAAATAACTCCAATGGTTCAGTGGTTTGTCAATAAATTCAGTTGGTGATTGGGATGATCTAGGTGATAAGATGACAAAGCAATTTGCAGATAAGTTAGATCACCCTTCATTGGTAGAGAAGATGACCACTATTAAGAGGGCTCTGCAAGAGAAAATGTCAGATTTCAGCTACTATTTTGAGTGAACATGTAATAGAATTCCTATAACGGTAAAACCCTCTCTTGAACATGCATTTTTATATTATTTGAGAGCTTTAAACAACAATATTGCTATTAGGATTCAGTCAATGGGTGGGGTTACATTACCAGCAACTTATGATGTAGCTATTAAAGCAAAAAACAACCTTATATAGGATGCTAAGATTTCCCCTAGGCCTCCTATGACTATTTTTCCACACATATAGCCTTTAATGTCTTTGCAAGCACTTCTTATAGCTGCATTACCCGCTATTCCAACATTAAGTTTTCAAAATTATACTCTAAATAATGTTGTTATAGATCCATCGAAGCAAATTTAAGAGTTAAAGGATATGTTTAAAAATAATGGTGAAGAAAGTCTTCAAATACAGAAGTCTATGCATAATTTTAGCAATGAATTGGTGAGCCATAAGAAGAGAAAAAACCAAAATCAGAGGTATCAAGCCCCAAACCAAGCTCCTTATCCATCTAATAGACCCAATTACCATGTTGATCCTTAGAAAAAGAGGAGAAATTATAACAACATGCCAAACCAATAGTATAATCAGAATACTACTATTAATTCAAAAGAAATTGTGTCTGTTCAAAACAATTTGGCACAAGAATGGTGTTTTCCATGCCAATAATCCCATAATCAAACATCCTACTTGAATGTAATGCATGCATAGTCACATGATTTGATGGTACATAATAGTCCTATGTCTTTTCATGATGTAGGTGTTAATGAGGAATTAGAAGGTCCCTGTTGGCATTTGCATGAAGATTGCATTAATGATATGTTATGTTGTCATTGATGTCAATTAACCAGTAATGATATTGTTTTTGGTTAAGGAAAAATAGGTTTTAAGAGACCCAAAAACCAATTAAATATTAGAAAGAAAAGCATTAGAGAAGAAAGAAACGACATAACAAAGAAAGAAAGGCAGCAAATGATCAACACAAAAGACAACAGCCAAAGAAAAGTACAACAAAAGACCAGCAAGATACTGGCACACCTAAAACAAAACTAGAACATCTAGGTGAAAATATTTATGGTCTCCTAAGCATCCTTGACAAGCATCAACATTGCATTTGCTGCCTCTTTAAGGTCTTTTCTTTCCTGCACCTATTTATTACCTTTAGTCTTCAACTCCAACCCTTTAGCATTTTTCCTAGTTCTGCGTCTGGAAGAATACTGGACAGAGCTAGAACCCGACTCAACATCAACAATCAAAATATCTTTGTTTTGCTTATCCTTCTCTAGGCAGGCAACCAAGGCATTCATGTTTTAGGAAGTCACCTTCATCATAGCCAAGGTATGCTCAATGATTTTCCTCAGAGCAATCTCAATTTTTTGAACCCTCTTGTTTATCAGTTCATAATCAGACTCACCCTTTACTTTGAGAGTCCTCACCACATCCTCCATGTGATTCACATATCCCTTTATGATCTCACCCTTCGACCAGTCAGGAATTTCTTTTTCATCCTCTGCTTCACTATTATCCTTAGAATTTTCCTCTTTTCCTTTATCATTAATATCCTTAACCACATTATCAATTTTGAGCTCCAACTCTCTCTCTTTTTCCTGAATGTCGATAATATTATCAACCACCCACTTCTAGAAATTATTTATTTCCAGAGAGCTGTTTCTAACAACATTCAGAATAGTATCCACATCCTCCATGTCCTAGGTAGAATCCTCAAGGCTACAGTTTCCCTCCTCCATATTATTCTGAACCTCATCCCTGTTGTCCATATCATAGGGACTCTCCTTCTCCTTTGACTCATGAAAATCCTCTTTACCCTGCTCATTATCCTTGTCTACTTTCTCACCCTCCACCTCCATCTCCTGCTCATGCTTTGCCTCCTTTTCCACCTCCTTCTCCTGATCCTGCTCAGGATAAGCGGGTCTCTTTAGTGTCTTCTTTAGCTTTCTTACTAACCCTTGATTAATGGACGCAAAAAGGCTTCAGACATTCCTAAGGATAGTTAGTTACAACCGCAATTCCCTTGAAAAAATAGTTACAAGTCCTTTTCACTATCAGCGGCCTTCTCAATTTATTTCTCTACTGCAACATCTTCTAACTGTTCTGGGATTCCCTCTTCTTGCACTGGATACTTTTTGGTCCACTCTTAGAACACATCATCAACAAGCCATGAGTAGCTAACAATTTTTTCCTTCAACTTAACTAACCTTTTCCAAGAGTTTTTCACTTTCTTAACCTCTGATTCCAAAAAACCGTAATGTGACTTTATATTCTCTATTTTTTCGATTGTCTTAACAAACAAGCATGTGTCATATGTATTAACAATTTTATTCACCCTTAGAGACAAGTTATTTCCTAGCTCATCAAGCCATACTTGTTTGTACTTCAACTGATCTAGACTAAAAAACCCCCCAGGAAATAGTTCAAATTTAAGCTCAACATATTCCTTCCTATACAGATTGGCTTTTCTCTCTACACCAGCTCTTCCTTCTACTAGCCTGGTCATGCCTTTTGCTAACTCACATGTAGATTTAATAGCAACATCAGATCCTGCCTCATCATAGGATGCACACATAAGTTCTAGATCCACTTCTCTAGGCATCCACTTCGCCAAAATTGGCTCCAAGGTAGCCTTATCTTCATTCAAATCACTCAAAATATCGAATATTCTCTTCATGTTAGTGTGCACAATGGGAGCTCCTATTGTATCAATAAATTTCAAAATTGTGGCCTTTACCTTTTCTTCATATTTGTTTGCAAACATGGCTTGAGCTTGTTTTAACTTTTCCAATTCATGTTGAATGTTCTCAGCTGGTTGAAAACTAGAGGTCATGGCAGAAGGGGGAAATTTAACAAGAGGACTGGTGGGTGGAGGTCTTGCTAGAGAAGATGCAATCATCAGAGTAGAGGATTCACCTCCTTGGTGTTGTCCTGCCAATTGACTTTGTAGTCTAGCAATAATACTATCCCTGTTGCCTACCTCCTTTTTAGCTTCATTATAAGCCTTTAGAATTATTTCTATTTTTAGTTGGAGATCAACTCTCTCCTTAGCTTCTTTCTCAGCCACTACCACACTAAATTTTGAAGTTTCAAGAACCGTGCTGGCAGCTTCCACCACTCCTATATCCTGGACTCTATTCACTATCATACCTCCTAGGAAACTCAATTCTGAGTTGTCCTTCCTTCTTCTACTCTCATCCCTCTTTAAGGACCACATGACCAAAGCAACATTATCCTTGCTAAAGGTCACTCCTTCCATAGGCTTGGTTTCTTTTCTGACTGCTTCAAGTACCAAGGCATCTACTATATCCCATTCAGCGAGGATTAAAACACCAATCTTTGACACCATTTCTCTCCCCCTTTCAGGAGTAATGGCCTTGAACTCTTCCATCATTTCTTGTTTCACCTCCTCCTCTACTGAAGTTGCATCTCTGTGAGTCTGCTCACTCTTTCTCTTTTCACACCTTGCCTTGAATTTCTCAATGGTTTGCTGAAGGCCCCTATTGTGACAAAATTACTATCAGCGAGGAACTCCTCATTGGCTTTCTTGATAGGAGGGTCTAGCTCTTTACCTTTGAACTCATCTACAATTAGGTTCATCTCAGCACTTGGTGGCTCTTCTGGCATCCCCTCTTGTGTTTCCTCATATGTGTAGGCAATAACCCCGATACTTCCTAACTCTAATAATTGTTCGGCCACTGCCTTTTCATCTCCTATTTGGATAGGGGATTGGGATGGAGAATACAAAGGTTCACATGTTTGCACTTCTTTCCCTACTCTTTGTCTCTTAGGGGAGTCTTGGATGTCAATGACATCTTCCAATTTCTCTCTTCCCTCTTGAAGTAGAGGGTTCCCTTGTTACTAACACCAACACACTATATTTTGGCTTCTTATACATTACATAATTACTCGAAGGGATGGCCTTAGCAAAGGCCGGCTTGGCTAGAACCAATTTAGCCTTTTCAGGATGATCTCTTATTATATCCTCCCTCTTTTCCTTCAAGGTTTGCATTAAGTCTTCAAAATAAAGAATTAAAAATTTAATCTTTTCCTCAAAGGGATTAAAGCTAGATAGAGGGTCATAATTACTATCAAATTGATGAATAAAATCTAGAGCCTTTTTGTATGTCACCCACTTCTCTTTCCTCAATTCCTACTCATCCAAATTGAACACATTTCTAATTAGATCCTCAGGGAAATGAAATTGGTGTGGCCTACCTTTGCATATTTCTCTTCTCCTGAACATGCTATTGAAAAAATCTTTAGGGTCAGTAAACCTTGTAACTGTAGTAGACAACCTATATGGTTGAAAAAAGTCATTAAAGTATTTCCAACCACCCTTGGTGATCACAAATTGATGGGCCACAGTGACAGTTGGGAAAATAGTCCCTTTTCTCCTATTTGTTAGCTTTGCCTCTTGCATGCCTCCAATTTTCTTTAGGACCTCTGCAATTCCTATCTTCAAAGAGAACTGATAGGGAAATAAATATGGAGTGCCTTTGAAACCATAAACTTTGAAAATTGTAGAGACAAGGTATAAGTATATGTCACCCCAGTTGTGCATAATCTTGATGCCTTCAACAAATTCCTTAGGCCTAAGGAATTCTAAAAGAGCTTTGGGGATCATAGGGTTCTCTGAACATAAGAGAATCCTAATCTTAGATGCAAAGCATTTTTCAAACTTCAGGTAGCTGGCATCCTCTCTGTCCCAGGACAAAATGGTGCTCCATAGTTGTACATGCATCTCTTCATCATCCTTTTTCTTAACTAGATCCATTTTACTAGCAAAGTAATCAACACCTTTAAATAAAAACATGTGCATGAGAAGGGAGTACCATCCAAAAGGTCTTTCTAGCTTACGACTTTTTATCCCTATCAATTATGCATGGATTGCATCAGTGAGAAAAGTTGCATAATCAAATGTTACTGCCAGAGAGGGGTCCAGAATTTGTGCTATCATCAACATATAATGGGTTGGCATGGTTTTTTTAGCATCTTCCCCAATAATATGACAAAGTGACCAATACATTCCTTTAGCCCTTAGAGTGAACAAATTTAGGGAGAAAGTTTCCATGGTACTAGGGCCTACAACAGTTAGCCCTCCTATTTTGACAAAAAAATCCTTCAAAGGGCCACTCCCGAGGTGATCTCTCTACACATTGTAGACTTGGGCCAATATTTCAAAATTGATAGGCTCTAAGTAAATTGACACCTCAATGAGCTTAAACACCTTCCAAAATTCATCCTCATTAATCTCAATTAGGGCTCTTCCATTCACATTCCTAATACATTTAGCCATAGGGTCATAATTGTGTGGAATCTGGGTTAACAAATCTACATCCATGAAAACCCCAGGGACTATGAGCTTTCCTACATCTAATTGTCATATACTATTCATTGGGGCAAGGGCATGTCTCTGACCGAATCCTACTTTGAAAAGACCCAAACCTGATATCCCTATCTGTGGATCCCTCAACCAGTTGCCTTTATCATACAAACCATCTCCAATTCTCAGACAGGGGGTTTTGGGTACCAACTCTTTAATTTTAGTCGTAACATTTGTGGACATGGTCAGTTGTTCCAAAAAGTCATCATATATGTTTCTATCTTGATAATTCACCTTCCCTATGAAATCCCTTCTTGGTGCCATCTCAGAATCACTGTTATATTAATTGAAATTTTGAATAACCTCTTAGAAAACAAACATGCAATGATCCCAATTCAAGTAGTAACAGTCAAGCAATATGTAGAAACTCACTGGTTGTTTGAAGAAATTCGCTCTATGCACCAACTCCTCTGTAGAACTCTTTGAAATGATGCCAATGTCCAATTGATGTGAAACTTATTATGACAATAGAGCAATGAATTGAAGCATTTAAAACCACATACTTCGGCAATCAACTCAGAATTCAATTCGTAATTGAATTCAAAAAATGGCTCCAATAGATCATAAATTTTCTGTGTTTCTCCTTTTGCTGTTTTGCAGAGGTTAAAATCCTTGCACTTATTCATTGTGAAGCAACGCCGTCCTTTGGATCCTACGAAATCCGCACGTCTTTTACCTTACCTGGGTCAAGCTGCTTAAAACTGGGCCCTACCTTCCTTTTGCTGTTTCATGGAGCATAAACCTTACACATCTCTTCCACATAAAACAACACTTGCCACTAGATCTTCCACCTTCTGCTTGACCTTTACTCTAAATGGTGACCGCTTATCCCTTATGACTAACCGCACACAACTTTCACCGCTAGTGGTTTTTTGTTGTTGCACAAAGGTTAATCACCTTGCATCTTCGAGATGCGAAACAACGCTCATGATTAGATCACCTTTGAGATGCGCGACCTTTAACACCCTTTAACCTTCAAGGTGGGCCCTCTACACAGAGTCCACATGTCCTTTTTATTTTTCGCAGATAACTCTGATGTGTCAGCCACTAATTAGCCCAATAACTCTATCGGACTTCACATTTTAATGACCACGTGTTTTATTTTGCCATGGATTTCATCACCATTGCCACTCAATCAAAGTGGGCTATCCACGATCTACTTGGAGCCGCGTGTCATATTGATAGACCATCATTTGCCCTAGCTGGACATCCAGCTATTCTGCCACATCATCTATCGTGCAACCACCACCTCATTTCACTACTCTGCAAATAGTAAACCCCACATTACTTTTGGCTGTGAAATGATGTAGGCCATTAGATTTTGAGCTAGATGCTCAACTTTTAACTTCTTTCTTTAACCCAACCGCCTAGGTCCACCATTTCTTTCACTGTTTTGCAGACTTTAAACCTTTGGCAACTTTTCTTCGTGAACCAACGTGAATCATTAGATCAATTGAGAGATGCACCCTCTTTATTTTTCATGTCAGCTTTTCATTAGGTGCACTACCTTTTTGCTACTTCACGAAAGGTAAGTCTCGCACATCTTTGCTTGGCGAACCAACGCGAACCACCCGATCAATCTTGAGTTGATCGGTCTTTAATACCACAAACTACTTACCTGCCGGACCTACCTATCCCTTCGCTATTTCGTGAAGGATAAAACACATGCTCTTTTGCCTAGCGAAACAACGTGGACCATTTTCTCTTCGTAAGAAGCACCCTTCTTACCTCTTAAGCAATCTTTCCACCGGGCCCACTACCCTTTTGCCATTTCGCATAAGGTAAACATCAGACACCTTTGCCAGGCAAAACAATGTGGGCCATCAGATCTTCTTGAAGATGAACGGTCTTTAATTGGAGGATTCACTTAACTTTCAGGGCCAGCTAGGATTTCGCTACTTCGCGAAGCTTAAACTTCGTGCACATTTCCTTCGCGAGATCATGCGCACCATTGGATATGTTGGAACTTGCACGATCTTTATAGAGCTCGAAAAAGAAATGAAAACTTAGGAAAAGGGCGTAAAATAAGAGACTTAATAAAGACCCACCTAAGGAAATTAGTAAAGGGGGGACCCTTTCACGAAAGACCTACCCTTCTAGCTAAGTGGAAAAAGGTAACACAAAAATAGAATGCAAGGGATTTCAGAACATAGGAAGGGTTAAATTTAAAAAAACCTTAAACCCCTTTTTGACCCAAAAACTCAGAGGCAACATGAAATGCTAAGCACAACCTTGAAGATTTTAGCCCATTATGAAATGAAATCACCCAAGATCAAAATAGTGATAACAATGGCTCTGACTAGGGATGGTTGATCGCAAGATCAACACAAGAATACAGAAAACTCTGGAGAACAGATCAAAAACAAGCCCAAAAATAAACAATAGAAACAAACATAAATATATACAGACTAGATCCTACTGTGCATGGACTTAAGAGAAGTAATGCTTTAGGAATTATCCATGCACTGGAAATTCTTGTACCTCACCATTCATTGTCTATAAAAAATATGAATCTTTTCCATTCAAATCACAAACCATAGAAGGGCCCATCCATAGTGGCTCAAATTTCTTATGTTTTCCCTTATCTTGCCCTCTTGCATTCCACTGAAGCACTATGTCACCAATCCAAAACTTCCTTAGTGTGGTTGTTTTGTCAAACAAATACTTGGATTGCAACTAGATCTTTAAATTTCTTTTATGGGCCAAAGTCCCGATTTCTTCAATCTCCACCATTTGAATCATTCTGTCTTCCATAGGTTCTGATACCTCTATATCCTCAGCTTGTAGGAACTTGTATACAGGAAGAAGATTGTTGACTGGCACCCTAGAATGCATGCCATATACCAATTCAAATGGTGACACAACAATTACCCTTTTGACAGTAACCCTTTCTTCCCATAGGGCCAGCTTCAATTTCTGGTCCCAAGACCTTTTGTTTTCCTCAAGGTTTTTCTTAATAATATTCAGAAGGCTCTTATTGCTGGATTCTGCTTGTCCATTACCTTGAGGATGATATGGTGAAGAATAAGACATAATTATTCCATGATTGGTATGAAATTCAGTGAACTCCTCTGACCTGAAGCTCATGGCATTATCCATTACCAATTTCACAGGAACACCAAACCTAGTTATAACATTATCCATCAGGAAATCAATAACAACTTTACTAGTGGCTCTTGTAGTAGGTATAGCATCAATCCACTTAGTGAAGTAATCAGTGGCCACTATGATCTACCTGTGACCCCTTCCTGATTTCTCAACTATTTCCCTAATAAAATCAATGCCCCATTGGACAAAAGGGTCTTCCATTGTAACTGGGTGGAGGGTCAAAGCTCCCTGATACTTCAATTTGGAAGAAATTTTTTGGCATGGGTCACATCTCCGAACATGTTCATGGGCATCTTTGAACAAAGTAGGACAATAGTATCCAGCCCAGACTATCTTACTAGCTGTGGTCTTGGCAAAGTAATGACCTCCACACACTCCATCATGCATTTCAGTTAACATCCTTTTAGGTTGGGATTTGTCTAAACACATCAATAATGCCCCATCTCTATTTCACCAATATAGATCACCCTGAATAAGGACATACTTTTGAGACTTCAACTTCAATGTTCTTCTCTAATTGTGAGTCATCCCTTCTGAATATGTTGCATCCCTTAAAAAATGTACTATCTCTAAGTACCAAGGCTATGTCTCAATACTTGTGACCAGGATGTTCTTAATTTCAACATTATTCACCTCAACATCAAGAAGGTTTGACTTAGCCATTATCTTAGCAAGACCTAAACCTCTTGCCAATTTAGTAATTTTAATCTCTAAATCAAACTCTTGAATTCCGGTTATCTGTCTACACCTTTTACCAGTGACTTCTAATTGAGATAAAATATCTTTGATAACTACATGTGGGACATAAGCAATTACTTGTGCATTTACAAGATATGGACTAAATGCTTTTATAGCCTTAACCAAAGCATATGCTTGTTTCTCCATGATTTCATATTTTAGCTCTACAGCTTGTAAACATTTGCTATAAAAAGCTATAGGATGTTCATATCCTTCATTATCCTTTTGTAGAAGAACTGCAACCACTGTATGATAAGAAGCAAAAGAAAACAGACAAAAAGGCTTACTGTAATCAGGGGACTTCAACACTGGTGCCTCCTAAATAGCCTTTTTAATTTCATCAAAAGCCTTTGAAGCTTCTTCATTCCAGTAAAACTTTGTATCTTTCTTGAGCAATCTAACAATAGGCTTAACAATTTCTGCAAAATTAGCAATGAACCTTCTAACAAAATTTACCTTGCCTAAGAAAGATTGGATACCTTTGACACTCTTTGGCTCAAGTACATTGTTTATATCTTCGATTATTTTAGGGTCTATTCTAACCCCTTCCTTGGAGACAATATGCCCAAGCAACTTTCCTTCAGTGACAACAAAATGACAATTTTTTGGATTTAAGGAGACACCAAATTCCAAAGCTTTATTGAAAACCTTTTCCAACTACCCATAGTGGTCATCCACCCTTTTGGAGAAACATGTTAAATCATCTTGATACACTACCATGATAATGTTAATGAATTCCTTGAAAGCTACTCTATAGAAAGTAGCTCGAGCATTTTTTAAACCAAAAGGCATTCTTACATATACATATGTTCCCCAAGGGGTGGTAAAAGCAGTCTTGAATTGTTCAGATTCTTTCACTAACACCTTGTTATATCCCGAGAACCCATCCATCATGGACAACAGGTCACAACTAGTCACTCTCTGCAACATTGCTTTCATATTGGGAGAAGAATAATTATCTTTTAAAGAAGCAACATTTAGGTTCCTAAAATCAGTGTAGAGCCTTATGTCCCCATTCTTCTTTCTAACTGGGACCAAATTAGACACCCATGATGAATGCCTTATAGGCTTAATGATCCCTCCTTCTCTCAACTTGGTTAACTCTTGTTGCATTTTAGATTCTAATAGGGGGTTGATGAGTCTTTGTTTCTGTCGAAAAGGCTTCGCATCTGGAAGCAAAGGGACTTCATATTGGAATAGATCTTGTCTATACACCTTCAAATCTTCATAAGACCAAGCAAAAACATGCTTATAATTTTTTAATAAATTAATAAGGTTAAACTTTGACATGAGGAGACAAATTTTTTCCAATATACACCAACTTAGGGGATGATTCTGTCCCAAAGTTCACTTCCTCCAATTCATCTAACTTGGTGGTTGGCTATTGATGCAAATGACCATCACTATAACTGAACATACCTTCCAATTCTGCTAACCCTTTAGGTATTTCATTAGTTTCCAACTGAACCATGTCATTTCCAAACACTATTTCTCTATCTTCCACCACTTCTACCAATGCATTGCAATCATTTTTTTGTCCATCATAGTCATCAATGCATTGCATGAATCTGAGAATGTCTTCATCATCCACAAACACTTGCCAATTATACAAATTAACAGGAATAGCAGGCCTATCTTTTATCTCAATTGTTGATACACCAATTAGTGTTACATCATCATTCTTTAATGAAACATTTGCTAAGAAATCAGCCATGATATTCTTTGACCTTTCTATCCAGTTAATAGAGAAAGCACAAAAATGTTCAATCACATCCCAAACTGCATGCTTGTATCTTTTCAAACAATCATTTTTAGATGCATACTTAGATCTAACCTGAGAAACAACAAATTCTAAATCCCCAAAGACTCTTAACAACCGAATTCCATGCATTTTAGCAATTTCAAGCCGCACTAACAGGGCTTCATATTAAATAGTATTATTTGTGATGCTCTGCAAAAAGGGAAGGTTAGTCAATGATAACAAAACACAAACAAGAAGAAAAGCCAAACTGTTAGTGTTGGAAATCGCAAACAAAATACTTTCCTACACAAGCATATAAAAAGAGATATCAAAAACATGACAAAATATCTAACTAAGAAGGTAAATATGATGAGGCATCTCCAAATGCCTTCTAATATGCTCTTGGTTTCTTCTCCTTTATTCCTCTCCTCTCTAAGTTCCAAAATAGTGTAGCTCTCAGCAGCTTTTTGCACTATGGATGCTTATGGAGGTTTGAGATTGAAGTATTTGCTCTAAATATGAATAAAAAACTAATACTATACTATTGATACTAAAATGATTTATTTTAACCAAAATGACAAGATATTAGTTGATTATGCTAAAATGCTCTCTTAAAATGCCTATAGCTTAAATGCATACAAGTTTTCAGGATTTGGATTATGAAGAAATAAGCTCTATTTATAGGTAAAATGGAGCAATGGATGGTTGAGATTGAGCAATCTCAACAAGGGTCAGGATTGAATGATTTTAAATCCATGTGAGTGCTTTCAATCCAATCCCAGGATGACAAGTGTCAATGTGAGATAGGTTGAGAGGAGAGGGAATAAGCATTAAATGCTTGACATGACCTTGGGAGTTAAGGTTAACGTTAGTTGAATGAATAAACTCTTTATTCAAAGAATAAAGCTTTTATCCAATGGATAAACTCTTGTGCAAGGGTAAAAGGGATAAACATGGTCAAAGCAATAAATGCTTGAGGAGACACATGAGTGCAAGTTGAAATAACCATAAATGGTTATGTAAGAGCCATTAATGGTCATGTAAGAGCCATTAGTGGTTTTGGAAGACTTTGGAGGTTAAATTGTTGAACACACAAAGCATTTAATGCTTTTCAAAGACTTTGGAGTCTTTGAGAAGTGACTTAAAGTTGCTTAGGAATGTGACAATAATTAGGGGATGGATTAAGATAATTAGGAAGGGTTAGAAGAATCTAGAAGGGGGTTTAGGAATGCAATTGGATTTGGTGGGTGAGGGAAAATAGGATTTTTATTTAAAATAAATTAATTTATTTCAATAAATGTGTGCAAGTTGCATTTGTAGGAAAATGCAAGTGGGGGGGATAAATGATTTAAATAAATGTTTTATTTAATTTATTTAAAAGAGGAAAAGGGGAATTTAATAAAATAAATAGATTTTATTCATGTAATTGATTGTGAATTTGGTTTAATGAATTAATTAAAATAAATTGAATAATTTATTTAATTGATAGGAGAATGTTTGAAGATGAATTAATTAAATATTAATTTAATTAACTGACGGCTTAGTGGATTTTTAATCAAATAAATAGAAAATATTCATTTAATTAAGGTGGGCAGATTTGTGTGACTACATTTGCCCCTCTTTGAGATGGTGCGGTTTATCACATCATTTCAAAGAAAGAAGAATAGGTGTGAAGAAATGCCCCATAAAATGTAAATTTAATGGGTGGTATGCCCCCTCGAGAGATGGGCCAATTTTTTTTGAAAAATTGGGCGATCTCTCGAAAAAGAATGAAAATTGGCTGGGTGGTAGAAGAGAAGAAGTTAGCAATACTGGTGAAAAATAGAAGAAATCAGGGGGAAAATGGAGAAATGGGGGGCTCAAGAAGTGCACAGGGACCACGGCGGTGAGTGGGAGAAAATTACGGTGATTGCGAAGGGTTTAAATGGGGAGAAAGGGGTGAAAACATGATCATTTATTACCGCGACCAGTGTGAAACTATAGCTCTGACAGTGACTTTTGAGAGGAGCGAGCAGCAGTCAGGATGCTGGTACCAGTAGCAAAGCACCGTTTCAAGTGAGTTCATGAGGGTTTTAGTGCTATTGTAGAGAAGTAGCGCTTTTGTTAGCAAAATAGCGATTTTGTTGCAAGATAATGGGTGCCCCAGTTTGTGTGAAAATCTCCCGATGCCAAAGATGGATGGATAGGGAGGCGAAGTGGGAGTTGTTTTAAACCATAGCAGCCTGATGAGACTTAGGTCATTTTAGGATAAATGCTTGTTGAAGTCTAGGTGTGCCATGATTGCTTACCTGTTGAGATCCGAAGATAATTGATCAAAGTATCTGTTGATAGTCTAGGTTTAAACTTTTAAGAAATTTTGAAAACAAAACAACTGATGATGATTGATTGATGCTCGTGTATAGGAGGATCTACGCGAGAGACATCCGATGACATAGGGTTGCGGGATCGGTTGACAGAGGCCAAGATCGATTGCATTGTCGTGACTAGTTTATATGATGTGATGTGCATGCCCGTGATTCAGATGAATCAGAAATTGATTACCGCGTTAGCAGAGCGGTGGCATAGTGAGACATGCACATTTCACCTTGCATAGGGGGAGATGACAGTGACCCTGGAGGATGTGTGGCACATCCTGTGTATTTCTATTCAAGGGGAGCTGGCGACATACGATAGATCCTAGGGGACTCTAGCAGTACAAAGATTTTTTGATGAGGATAAATTTATTGATGATGGCTCCATTGCCTGGGAGGAGATTGCTACATTATACTTGCCTTTACCAGTAGTTTTGTCCAGTATTGTGGGAGGATTACTGTGTCCTGATAGGTGCTCGCATGGTCTGGCCATCGGATGCAGACAGGTGATAGAGTAGATGATTACAAAGGGGAACCGATTTGCCTGGGGACCGTGCATGCTGGCGCACCTTTATCAGGAGTTGCATGAGGTGGTATATTGTGGGAGGGGCTCATTAGTAGTGGGAGTGACGCTGCTACATATTTGGGCATGGGAGCACTTACCAGTGACTTGACTAGTGAGTCTCAGATTCGGAGCAGTGGACCAGCCGTATATTTTTATGTATAGCGGTATGATGAGTCAATCCCACCTAGGGAAGTTAAAGTGGTGGCAGCGGGCATTGGATGATCTTGATGTAGTGATATGGAGACCTTATTTGGAGTGCAAGCCCTGGGATGATGATGTGGAGGCACTGCCATATGTATTTATGACCTGATTCCTCATTGGGAGGACCTCGTATCATGTAGAGAGACAAGTGCCATGTAGAGTGACGAGGCAGTTTGGATGGCAGCAGGGACTGCCTAGGGGATCATGGGAGTATGCTAGAGTGGTCTAAGAGAGATATGCACGGGGACCAGTACTTTTGTATGACCAGGCACTGGTAGAGTTTCGGATGTGGTAGGCAAGACCTTGGGATATATGATCGAGGGTTGTGGATGCAGGGGTATCGGATGAGTACACGCAGTACCTAGCGGCTCATCTGATTCTATGGATATCTGATCCAGTAGAGCCGGTGCCCAATTTTGAGGATGAGAGGGGACGGAGATGGAGGAGGAGAGGAGGTCAAGGAACTATGGTAGCTAGATGAGGGAGAGGAGATGGTGGAGATGGAGGAGGAGGGGATGGAGGAGGAGGGGGGGATGGGGGAGGTGGTGGAGGTGGTGGGTTGGGCAGTCGAAT
Organism: Cryptomeria japonica; assembly: GCF_030272615.1. Lineage (NCBI taxonomy): Eukaryota > Viridiplantae > Streptophyta > Pinopsida > Cupressales > Cupressaceae > Cryptomeria > Cryptomeria japonica. The sequence continues at coordinate 160,191,885 of NC_081408.1, read as the reverse complement.
CCAGTAGAGAGGGAGAGGTGGATTGCCACTATGGATATCATAGGGATCGTTGATGCAGGGAGGAGTTAGATTGGGTGGGAGAGGTATGGAGAGGGAGATACCGATGGATAGAGGGGAGAGTGCCACTGGAGAGAGATATATCGGTGAGGTGGCTATGGAGATAGGAGAGGGATCAGGTGAAGATATGTGGGAGTGACTGATAGTACATTTGCAGTCTCAACTTGAGGCATCTGAGACATGGGTATAGGATTTGGAGGTGGAGGTTGCAGCTAGAGATGTGCAGCTATTTGCATGAGAGTCGGAGTTGACTGTAGTGTTGCAGGAGAGAGATCAGGCCATGGACAAGGTGATCCAGTTGCAGGAGAGAGTGAGGGCTTTGGAGGGAGTACAGGGACAGGGCCCATCTGTGGAGGCATTGGCGAGGGAGGTATGGAGAGCAGGTGGAGAGGTTTATTATTGGCAGGGCCTATATGAGCAGGTGGTACCATCCAGTTAGCAACCACTGAGCTATTCACAGATGCGACAGGCCAGATTAGAGCAATCCCAAAGGATGCCGAGCAGTGGGGGTGTGATGGGTCCTCTACGGAGAGACAGGTCAGGGGGTGCAGGAATGAGTGGGGGATTGATGGGGCCTCCACAGAGAGATAGATCAGGTGGTGCGGGGATGAGTGGGGGAGCAGGTAGCGATGGTGGTGCAACATCTGGTCAGAGTGGCATTTGAGAGAGCATTTTTGCATATATGTATTATTTTTGGACTGTATCTTGGATGGCTCTTGGTAGCCAACTTTGTAGACTTCATTGGACTCTGATACATGAGATGATATATATGAGGAGATCCCATATTTTGATGATATGCATTTGATATGTATGGATGTTATGTAGGATGGTGATTGTATGAGTTTATTGCTTAGATGGATACGTGTACATGTATGCATTGATGAGATGATTCCTATATGCATGTTTTTATGATGATTTATGATGTTCGATACTAACATATGAATGCAGGTTTATACATGCATTGCATGTTTTGTTTGATGTAATGCTTTATGTATGTAATGCCATGATGATGATGTATGCTTATGATGATTTATGGATGGGATTTTGGTGTTTCCTTTTTTTTGATATAATGATAAGATAATCATATGCAATGTTTTTTGAATGAATGATTATATGTATGGAAATGCATCTTGATGATGTCTAAACAAATGTAAAGTACAAATGTTTATATGATAATGTCTAGATGAATGCATATGTATAATGGATATATATAATGGTATGAACCAATGTTTGGAGACAAATGGTTTTATGTTTTTAAATGCTTAAATATTATTAAGTAAAAATGATAATGTGATGATAATGCAACTTATGGTTTAATAACTGCACCTTAATGCAACTAAAAAAGGATAATGAATGCAATGTAAATTAATCTTAAAATGAGCATAATAAGATACTTAATAATGGATGAATGAATGCACCTTTCAACTAATGAATAGATAAATGAATGCATACAATGATAAATAATAAAGGATGATAAAGAATGATAAAATGATAATTGACACTAAATGAATGCATAGCAAATGGTTAATGCAATCAAGGACAATGTGATCATATGAATGAATCTAATCATCATGATTATGCAATGATGCAAATGATTAATGAAGACTAATGTCAATAAATTAAATGAACTATATGCAATTTAATTTAAAAATGACATGAATGTACTTAATGCAAAATGCAACTAAATGTAATGATGATATGATCATGATGAATGCAAGGTTTTTTTATACTTTGCATGATGCATTGATGATGTATCAGAGTACTTGGTCCCAATTGTATCCAAAACCAACTCAATTCTTACATAACTGTTCATATTAACCTTGCTCATATTTGCATACAAATCATACATATGAATGAGTGAATGGATGGGTGATATGCAATAGAATGCAACATATAAACAAATGAGATGAAATGATGATCCATAGTGCTCTATTTTCATCATTAAGCTTTAAAATGTTGTAAGAAAATACAAGCATCTTGACATAATGATTCAAGATGACTTGACTAGTTCTTACATGGATTTTGATACAGGAAGTTAATACAAACGACTTGATATAATGGGTCAAGTCGACCAGAGTATTGCTTGCGGAATAGACAAGGATCATCTCCGTTTATGCATGACTGGGATCGTCCTCCTTGATCTTGAATTGATCATATCCTGAGACAAGTTCACACCTTAATAAGAGACAAAAACCTTTATCCAAATGGATGAGGTAGGAGGAACCAAAGAAAGAGCATTGGTACCTGCAAGCAAACAATACAGACATAAAGAGTAAAGAATATGGATCCTTGGTAATCGGTCATGCTCATATGGTCGAGGTATACACTGTAGTCAGCAAGCCGTAATGATCTATGACTTCATTTTGCATAAGATCATGTAGCTTAGTGAACTTCCCAGGTAGACACCATTAGGACATGCCCCAGAACTTCATCGGAATAATTCGCAGAAGATACACAAACAATGCTGTAAGAACTTGATACAGATAAACGAATGAATTACTCACAAATCAACCAAGTATTTGATAGCTTAACACAATTTTCTTGTCAAAGAAAACATCATTTTGTCTTTGTTTTGGTAAGGAAGGATGCATCCTTGTTGAAGAAAGTTTGATTGTTGATGTCGATTGTTTTGGTCAATTTTGAGAAGTGATCATCATGTGAGGATTTTTCAATGCTCGTTTGGTATCTGCACGGATGAGTATGTACAAGGTGTTGCCATGTTTTTATTTGATTTTTGATGTTTTCTGATGTTTTTGGATTTTGAATTGTTTTGAATGTTTTTGGTATTTTGAATTGTTTTGAATGTTTTTTTGGATTTTGAGATAGTTTTCCAATGTATTTGGTATTTTATGAGATAGTTTTGAATGAAGAAATTTTAATGAATCATGAAATAATGTAGAATCCACTTCCATCAAGAGGTTAAGGGCATTGCCCCCAATGTAAACATGGCTATGAAAAAGCGGGATGCAAGACGCATGCAGTACTTTCTTGGTTGCAGATTTATAACAAGCCATGGTTGTGGACGGATGGATGTATTGTATGAAGTAGAATGTGATTGCAACAAGTCTGAAAGACAATGGAGCCATAGCCTTTACGAGTGGGGCCTGTTTGCCAGGTTTTCACCATCGCACTTACCCAGGGTGCCACTGAAGTGGTTGTTCACCATTTGGATGCATGATTTTTCTTTACTATTTTGATGTTTTTGTATTTTCTTTGGGACATTTATCTGAATGTTTTTGGTATTTTTTCTAGTATATATGGGAGCTTCATGCTTTGTACAGCTTATGTGTAAAACCATTTGAGGTGCATGCTGTTGATCAGATCTGCTAGTGGTTCTCCTTCTGACATAGCCAACTGATATGCCCCGAACCCAAATACAATAGTGACAACATATGGACCCAGCCAATTTGATTCAAACTTTCCTTGATGATCTTGGTTGGGTTGGTTATGAGGATTTTCTCAAAGAACAAGATCACCTACCTTGAATGCAGGAGGCTTAACTCGATCATTATAACTTCTGCTCATGCGCTACTGATAGGCTTTGAGGTGATTGTATGCAGCTTATCGCTTCTCATCAAGTAGTTCTAAGTCCTAAAGATAGGATACTCTGTATGCTTCATCATCGATGAGATTGTGCAAGGAAACCCGTAGTGATGGGATCACTACCTCAATAGGTAAAATAGCTTCTGCACCATAGACCAATGAGTATGGAGTTGCACCTGTAGGGGTTCGAATGCTAGTTTGATATGCCCATAGTGTTGGATTCAATTGAACATGCCAATCACGACCAACATCATTGATTGTCTTCTTTAGGATTCTTAATATGTTCTTGTTTGATGCTTCAGCCTAACCATTGCCTTGTGGGTAATAGGGAGTGGAAAAGCAGTGTTGGATGTGAAACTTCTCGTAGAGTTCATGGACATTTTGATTTTTGAAGGGAAGACCGTTATCTGTGATGATGGACATGGGTACACCATACTGGCAGATGATGTAATTGAGGATGAATGAGGTGATCTACTTTTTGGTAACTTGGGTAAGTGGAACAACTTCAATCCACTTTGTGAAGTATTCGATGGCAGTAATAATGAATTTATGGCCATTGGATGAAGATGTTGGTATCTTGGTATGGTTTTGTCATTGATGTCAACACCTATTAAATACATCTACTTTGGAGATCTAGCAACATTCATCAGCAATCAATAAATTGTTCAAACAGTCACCAGTATATGGTTAACCAGCAGGATATAATGTTCATCAGTACCTGCATTGACATGGAAGACACCTGGTAATGTCAAAGACATCATGTGGACACTTTACTTTGAAGTAATAATTATTGGTATATTTTTATTTGCATATTTGCTCTTACCGACAAATAGGTCTAGGTTATCTAGGGTTACACTGATAGGTTTATCTTTTCCAGATCAGCATGGCACGCTATGGAAATGATCTATTATTGTTGTAAATGCATTAAGTCGACATGTTCAATCAGTTATTGCATCGGATATTATATTATTTGTAAGATGTTTTATTTTAATATCTTGTAGAGCCGACCTACTGAAATTGGTCTTAGGGTATGGTATAAATGTAAGATCTTATTTGTAAGATCAAGTGTGGAATGCGAAAAAGATTTAAGGAAGGATATATGTGAGATCAAGTAGAGATATACATGAAGACATCATTTGAAGGTGAAGTTAGGTTTTTGTAGAAGCATATCAGCATTACACCAGTACTGAATCTAGCATATGAAGATGCTATTTTGTGCAGTACATTCTCATTGGATTTAACCATCCATTTGTAGTCAGTGTGACTCCCATCTGTGATTGAGCAGTGAGCTCTAGGCTGTTGGCCTTTCTGCATGTGTAGACCCCTCTTTGTACACTTACTATCTGTAGTAGTATCGTCTGATTGTGGGTAAGGTTTCCCACCGTGGTTTTTCCCCTTACAGGGTTTCCACGTACAAATATTTGTGTCATGTGTTGTGGATGACTTTGTGCTTATGTTTCATGCATTAATTCTTACCGGTATAGCTTTTTCTGTTAACATTGTTTACCGGCATATTTAACTGTCTTACCGGTATTAAGCATTAAGTTGGTTTATAAGATTTTGGTTTGAATTTATTAGACAACTGATTCACCCCCCCCCCTCTTAGTTGTCTCCAGGACCCTCAATTGGTATCAGAGCCTAGTCCTTTTTTTATTGAAGTTTAAAAACTTGAGGAGATCCAATGTCTACTAATTATTTTAGAAAGGATAGTCCTAAACTTGATGGAACCAACTATGGAATATGGAAAATCAGAATGGAGACACATCTGAATTGCATTGGTAATGACATCTAGGAAGTTACTAAGAATGGTTATACTGCTGCTGTAGCTAGTCAGACCACTCCTATTACTTTAGCTAAAGATGAAGAAAATGATTTCAAAGCAAGAGAAGCACTTTTGAGTGCATTATCAAATCAACAAATCATGGGGTTATCAGATAGATCCACTACAAAAGCTATTTGGGATCATTTGGAAACAATGAATGAAGGGGATTCCACAGTCAAAATTGCAAAACTTGAAAGCTTTCGAGTCAGGTATGAACATCTGAAAATGGAAGAAGATGAAAGGATTTTTGCTTTTATGGAAAGAGTAAATGAAATTATTTTAGGTATCAAATGTTGTGGAGGAACCTTGAGTGAAGATGAGATTGTTTCAAAAATCTTAAGAGGTTTGCCACTAGCATATAAAATCAAGGTTACTGCTTTTAATGAGTTGAGAACAATGCCTAATACATCAGTAACTAGGGATACATTAATTGGAAAACTTTCAGCTTTTAAAATTGAGGAATTTGGTCCTATTGCTACTATAAAAGCTGATTTGGCCTTCAAAGCATCAACATCATCTGCTCCATCTTTTGACAAATCAGACTAGAGAGACTTCTATGCAAAAGAACTTGAAGAAACCAGGAAGGAGAATGAAGAGCTTGAAGAACTTGAAGCACTATTTGCATGAAAAATGCCAAAAGGTCCAATTGGAAGTAAGTATGAAGGTAAAGCACCCTTTAAATGTTTCAATTGCAATAAGATTGGTCATATGGCTTCAAGATGCCCTGATAGACATGCTAGACTAAGAGAAGAAGCTAGAAGGACATACAAACCTAATCCTGAATATTAGAGATACAGATTTAAGAAAAACAAATATTGTAGACACCCAAAAATGGTCAACGCTTGCGAAGTCATACTTTAACATTTGTGCATTGCCTCATTTTAGGTTTTTGCATCGCATTAACATTTCTCCTATGTCACGCATTTGGTCTTTATCATTTGTGAACATCGAATCATTCTTCTATATTCTTCATTCATCTCGTCCTCAAATTTGGTCTTGTCGACAACATTATCCAGTCATGATTTTGATCGATCTTATCTTGTTGCATCAATGTGCGTGCTAATTTGTCATCATTTTGGACATCGTCAATCCTAATTAGGGTTTTGTCCTCTTATCAATCCTGTCAATCTTGCAATCAATTTGTCATCGATCGTTGTCCTCCTGTCAATCTTATGATTGATTTGTCATCAATCATTGCTCTCTTATCATCAATCTTATCATTTTGGACATCGTCAATCCTAATTAGGGTTTTGTCCTCTTTTCAATCTTATCATCTGGCGATCGGTTTATCAATCTTGTCATTTTGGCGATCGATTTGTCATCGATCGTGGTCATTTCCAATCTTGTCGTCTTGCAATTTATTTATCATCGATCCTCGTCCTCTTGTCAATCTTGTAATCTTGCAACCGATTTGTCATCGATCGTTGTTTGTCTCAATTATGTCAATTTGGATCAATTTGTCATTGTTCCTCGTCAATTGGCGCATTTATCAATCAAATCATTTTGTCGCATTGGTCATTTATCAATTCAAAATCATGACATTAATTATCTTCAATCACGACCTAATTGTCATTTTCGCATTTCTAATTCGTCTTCTAGGGTTTTATGATTTATTCATTTAACCTAATTTGCCATTTCTTCCTCTAGGGTTACTAAATTATTTATTAATCCTAAGTCTTCTCATTACAATTAAATCTTTATTTAATTGGCTAATTATTCTTCCTCTTGTAAATTAATTAATAAATGACAAATTGTTAATTAATTTACCTAATTTCTTCTAGTTCCTAATTTCCTATTTTTCCATCAATTTCTAATTCCTAATTGTCATCAATTTCAATTTTCTAATTTTCTAATTTTCTAATTTCTTTTCCCTCCTATTTCATCTCCTAATTCTATGGGAATGACATTTCAATTTGTCATAAATTGTCATAATTGATAATCAATCAATTTTGACATAGAAGTTGTCATAATTTGTCATCAATTATCAATCAATCAAATTGTGCATGGAAAGTGCATAATTTGTCATAATTTGTCATATTGATTTGCAATTTCCATTTGAATTGCATCATGCCAATCTTGTCATTTCTCCAATTTCTCTATAAATTGGATAATTTTCTTCAATCAATCTCTAATAATCCTAATCCTGAATCCGAATCCTTAATCAAACTACCGAACTTATGCTTCTAGTACTCTTGAGCTTTTCATCAAAGTCAATCTTGCTTTCAATTGTATGTGCACTTGTAGGTGAGATCCACAAATCCATTTAAGAGGAAAGAAGAACAATGGAGCTGCATGGAAGAAGCATCCAAATCGTCATCTGGTTTGCATGATCTTTGTGTTTGAATGCTTTGTTTTTATGTCTCTATTGAGTGTGCTTAGGATTAGATCATTGCAATGTGTGATTGAGCTAATAATGATTAATATGTTTTGATACACTTGCTTTGATGATTCCTAATTTCTACGCTACATTAATTGGTGAACCCGATGTGAATACTAACCTTCTAACCCCTTTACTGTGTTTTGGAGTGCTTTCAAGTTGATTTGCAGGTCAAAAAAACCAAAAACAGGGCCGTGCAGTGCATTTTGGACACTTCTGCGCTTGTGTGAAGCATTCTGCGCCTGTGTTGAGCATCTTGCGCCTGTGTATGCAACATTCTGCATTTGTGTCAGACATCTTGCGCCTGTGTCACGAGTTGTGTGCTTGTGTAAAGTCGAGAACAGAGGTGAAAAATGCAGTGTTTACTTGAAATTTTTGATGTTTTTGCATTCTATTTTCTGTGTTTTGGATTTTGGTACTAATTATTTGTGCAGAATCTTGGCATATGCATGGAAAAGACTAAAAATCAAACTACTAACATGTGTTATGCAGAATCGATGGTCAAAGACAACAAATCAAACCTTTAACTTGGGTTTTGCAGGTTGCCTTGGAGAAACAACCAAATCTTTGTGTTTGTGTTTTTTAATTAGGCACTTAGTGATTTATAAATAGGTGGGAATGAACACTTGTTTGCTTTGATTGTTAAGTATGACATTGGAGTAGGAGAGTATGCTCTCATCCTTCTTAGGGTGATCAGAAATCCAGATCTTCGATACCATGCTTATGTTGTTGATTGAGTGTCTCCATTAGAGGGCCTGCCTTCCCGACCACTTTTCTTTTGCAAGCAACTAATAATCGTGAGAAGGGAATGACCCAAAGTGAGTACGGCTAGAATTCCTTGGCATTCTAACTCACTATAAAAAAATACCCAATGAGCGAAAGCTTTGAAGGAAGTGTTACGTGGGAATTGCAGTTACTTGGGAAGTGATGACCCTTGAACTCTTTCTCATATCAACATCTAAGTAGGGCCTCTTGGTCTAAATCGCACTTGCGCGACTACATTTGTTTGGTATCTTGATGGGCTTAATGTCTCAATCATGCTTGCATGACATCAAGGAGTAATGCTTAACATAAATCCTTACTACATATCTTGTTTTTAGAGGCCAAAAACCCTTCTAGTTGCTTGAGAAGGACAAGTTCGGATACTTGGAAGAGATACTAAGTTCGCCATGGGGAGATTTCCATGGGGACTAATGCTTGGCTGCCCTGAGAAGTGAGTGCCGTGGAGGGGAGCCCGTGGGGTCAAGCATCTATGTATTCTCCTTGAATCTCATAATGAGTCTACCTCTCAGGTACCTAATGTCTTTGCCTACCATAAGAAATGTGGAAATGAGCATGATTGTCTTGAGTCCAAGTTGCAATATCTTGTATTCTTTGATTGTCAAAAGTTGAATTTTATCTCATTTCAAGAACAAGGCAAATTGATCCAACATAAGATTTTAAACACAAGAGACATTTATCCAACAAAATTTCAACAAGGTTCAAAACACATCTTCCAATATGATGATCAAACATTGTTCCAAATCTTGTCTTAACATTCATGTCACTTAAGTTTAGGCTCATCCTAGGTTTGCATTTTGTAAGATCATTGTCAAGGTTAAGTTCTACCTAAGTCATACTCCTTTGCATATCAATAAGGGTCATCCATTTTGCATATGTCCTCTTGCATTAAAGTCATACCATTGTCATACATTCATATTTGCATACCTTAAGTCTCTTCATTAAGTTTAGGTCATTATCATATCATATTAGGGTCATTTTCATAGCAATTGTCCTTTTGCATATAGTGTCAAAACTAGGTCTTGTCATACTTGAGTAATCCAAATCTTTGATAAACCCTAAGTCATTGTTAAGAGGTCTAGACCTTATCAAATCTTTTGTCCTTTTGTCATCAATATCATTTCATCAAACCTAGCTTAGTATCCAAGCATATAGGGGAGACATTGTCATCTTGTCCTTTGTCAATTAAGTCCTTTTGTCCTTTGAGGTCTAGACATCATTTCAATTTCCTAAAGGTCTCTTTTAGATTTGCATTCATAATTTTGTCAAAATCTTCAAAAACAACCAAAAACATAGATTGCACTCTTGCCATAGATTGCATTTTCGTCTGTTTAGTTTGCATTTAGTTGCATATCATACATTATCCTTGAAAAATTCCAAAAATATTGCATTTGCATAGTGACATGCCTATTGAACCAAGTTTCCAAGTGCCAATGATGCAACAAAGTTTGACATATCAACCGACAATGCAATCACAATTCTATCCAACCCAACAACAAGGCTATATTGATCAAACTCTTTATGATGAAACAAGTCTCCAAATACAAAAACTAGAGGAGAAGCTAGCTCAAGAACAAGAGATTTTGGAACAAAGAATGAAAAACATTGTGAAGAATAGATCACAAATGTCCAAAGTGTTTCAAAAATTTCCAGGTCGAAATCCAAATATCGAGCCAATTGATGTAAGATCTCTTCTTGAATGATCAGACATACCAGCTCTCCTCTCACAAATAGAGATGATGAAACAATTTCAAGAAAAGAGACAACATCAATTTCAACATTATGTGCCTCCACAACAAGAACAAGAAGGTGTTTACTATCAATCAGATTTTCAACCAATACAACCAATGGTTCAACCAATGGTCCAACATATGCAACCAACACAACCAATGGTTCAATTTCAACAATATGTCCAACCAACTATACAATGTCAACAAATAGTTCAACCAATGGTGGAATATCAACAAGTTCAAGTTCAATCAACATATCAATATCAACAACACCAACCAAACATTCAAAAACAAAGGTTGCAACACACACCAACCCAAGTTTCAAACATGTCAGAACAATTAAACCAAGTCCAATATCAAAACATGACATCAAATCAAAAACAAGTTCAAATCCCAGATACAACTATGTCAAAACCTCGAAAGAAAGGTGGCTTTATTGCAATGCTCTTAAGGAAACGACCAAGTGAGTTCTTTGAGGAAGATCAAGATAATACACTTATGTCTAGCAATGCCTCATCCCCCCATAAACAAATTGATTCTCCAGTGGTACCTATCCCTACACCTCCAGAAGTTCTGCAAGAAACTTCCATATTGTCCTCATCAAACAATACACCCAAGGATGCAATTATCCAAGAGCTATCCATAATTGATTGCCAAGATAATCCAATTCATGATGCACATCCTTGTCACATTTCAGAAATACAAGACCCAATGCCACCATGCACTTTATTGCCATTACTTGTTTTAGAGGACCCCCTTCAAAGTCCCTCTTCCTCATGTTCAAGCATTGATTCCTTGCCAGAATCCATCCCAAATGTTCAATGTGCATTTCCTTCATGCCAAAGCATTGATTCCTTGCCAGAATCCTCCATGCATATCCAAAGTAAAACCCCATGTCAAGAGGATAATTTAGAGCATGAAGAAACATGTCTTAAAACAGATCAAGATCAAGATCCCGAAACCTTATCATCTCATCCAATTGCTGAACAAGATCCCATTTTCCCAGACACTCATGATGATTCTCCTATTCTTGTCCATCCTATCCAAAGTCCTATTGACATTCCACTCCCCGAGCAAGATCAAGATATTCTAGTCCATCCAATCCCAAATGACCCCCTTCTATTTCATGAACAAAATGTCCTTTCAAATCCCATTTACATTCAAGATATTCTTTCCATCCTTTTTGAGGATCCCATTGAAAGTCTAGAGCAAAGCACCTTTAAAGGGGAATCCAATGATCTTCCTCCTTGTCAAGATCAAAGTATCCTTCCAAATTCATTTCCAACACAAGACCCTATCATTCCTTCAGATCCTCCACAAGATCCACTTGTTCCTCCATCTCCACATCCTAATCCAGCATATCCACTCCAAGAGTGCATTTCTTTTGGTGATCCCATTATTTCTCCCATTCCATCTCTTGAAGAGCCTGTAATTGAACCATGTCCACTACACAATCCTAACCACCCTCATGATTCTAATGTGTCAGTGCAAGATGTTCATGAACCCTCGACATGCATAATGGGTTCTTCCACTTTGGTGCAATCTGATCCACTTCAAGATCTAATTATTTCTCTCATAACATATCCACCTCATAATGGACTCGCGTCTTCCTCTCGAAGCAAAGAGTATCCTATTAGTCAAAATATTGATAAAGGCAAAGGGGTAGACCTTCACAAGCAAGAACCCCTTCACATCTAAGAGTATACTAATGGTCATGGCTACAGAGCTCACACTCAAGGCGTTGGTATCCCTTCAAAGTCAAAATCCAAATGTCCACCTTCCCCATCATCGCTTCCATCCATTCTAGGTCCCTATATCCCTCCATCTCCTATGCAACAACAGCAAAGGCACACATCTTGGAGAACCTTCCATCCATCCCACAGGCCTCCATTTCATTCATATCCATCCATGCATTCCTTTCCCTCTCCAAGCAATTTGAATGCCAAGCATAAAAGTCATAAGTCTAGAAATCCACATGTATTCAAGGATCAACATGTCCAATATAATCGACATGTCAAAATAAAGAACAAATTGATCTATAAAGAAAAAGAAATATCCAAAAGGCCACAAAGGCTCACTAAGCAACATAAAGCAAAGTCAAAATATATATGGGTTCCTAAATCCCTTGTGCAAGCAATGCACTCCAAGGAACCACAAAAGCATGAAAAATAAAAAACCATGTGGATTCCTAAGCGGCTCCTTGAAGCACAAAAGGAAACATCCAACTTGGCATCCAAAATTGCTATTCCTCCATCCAAACCTTCCAAGTCTATTTCTCCACCACCTTCTTCATCTGTTTTGGGCCCTTATTTTCCAAAATCCTTAGCTATTCCTTCGTCAAAATTTCAATATCCAAAACCCACTTTTCCCTCATCAGTCCATCACCCCTCAAGGTGTGTGCCAATGTTGATCTTGCCAACATTTCCATCCAGTGAAGCCCAATTCTTCCAATACCCTACCTATTATCCAATGCATATTTTCCATCCTTCGATCCCTTTGATCCAATCCTTTGCATAAATTCTTGCCTTAGTTTCATCTCATTTTCCATGTCCTTATCTTACCAACGTCTTTGAGCATACTTTTAAAGGTCATGGTCCATTCTTTTCAAGGCTACTATCAAAACAAAAAAGACGCTTGAGTCCTTCCATCCACTATCATGTGTCCATCTTCTATTGAAAAAATGTCAAAATCCACAAAAAAAAAAGTGAAAAAAAGAAAGGCAAAAGAAAAAAAGTAAAGAAAAATAATTCGTCCACTGGTGAAAACCTGGCAAACAGGCGCCTTGGGCAAGTACCATGGTGAAAACCTAGCAAACAAGCATCATGCATAATTTATGAACTTCTTGCACACCACACTTGGGGGCAGGTTTTATCCTATCATATCCTTTTGTCCTTCATTGTTCCATTATCCTATCGAACCCCTGTCATTACCCTTCATATCCTATTGTCCCTCATGTCCATTTTTCCTTTCCACTTTTGATCTTGACAAGGCTGAGAATCATCATGAGCATCATGCATCTTGTTTGCAGCTTTCAGTCTATCATAGCTTTTGGTCATTTATCCATTTGCTTATTATAACCTTTCATCCATATTCCCTACCTTATTGCAACTTTTTGCCACTATCCCTTAGCCAATCCCAACCTTCATTCCATGTCCCTTATCCATTCTTGGTCTTGCTTATCCTATCCATATCTTATCGCTATCCATACACTCTTTTTGACCCTTGATCTTGATCTGACATAAGGACATGAAATGCAAAACATATTTTTCAAAAACCTCTTGACATGTCCCTCATGCCATGTCACTGCTATACATTGTCATCTCTAGTCTCTTGTCCCATCACGCAATAGCCCTTGAAAATTGCATCCCTATTGTCTCCATAATAAAAGGCCTTTGTCTTCCCTCTATCCACCATCATTACAACAAGCATATTTATTGACCTGTCATATTCCTTGCCTTGCTAGACACTGGGGGCAAAATCATTAAAAAGTCATAAAAATTGAAAAAAGTCCTAAAAAAAGTCATAAAAATTGAAAAATGTCCTGAAATAATCCAAAAAAAATCAAATAATGTCCTGAAAAAAGTCATAAAAATTGAAAAAATGTCCTGCAAAAAATCCTAAAAATTGAATAATGTCCTGAAAAAAGTCATAAAAATTTGAAAAATGTCCTGAAAAAAAGAACAAAAAAATTATAAAATTCACAAAAACACGCATTTTGCAATAATGATTCCCTTTGTGCATCGATAGATCACTGAGCCTTCATCCAACGACACTCGCAATCCATTTCACGCTGTGCTTTAACCAGATGAACCTTTTTCAATCAAATCAAACATTCAAACTCATCCAAATTGTCTTATCAATCAAATATCAGTATCCAAATTATGTCCTTGTTCCTATTATCATGGGTCTTATACAGGGTGTGGTATACTCGAAACCAGACTGTGTCCTATCTTAGACGGGGTACTGCATTTCCTGAAACCAGACAGCATGATCGTCCTATCAGCACGTTCAACTTTTGACAATGAAGATCAAGATGTTTGTTTGATTTGTTGGAATTTGTGCATCTTATCTTTTTAATCGATTTATCTTTGGCTTCAATCATGTTCCTATGTTGCTCGATGATGTCACTAAGTGATTTAGAGTGACCGGGATGGCTCATGGTCTCTTTCTTTTTTTTTCAATTGTGATTGTCGTTTGTCTGTGATGTGTCTGTCTTTTGCAAAAAGGGTTACATTTCAGCTCTGGCCTTCAATGCCATGATGCTTTGCATCCGCTTTGCTACATTAAATAAAGGTTCTCACCTACTTATGTGCATTCATGAAAGCAAGTTTTCCTTCATCTCTGACTGTCCTCTATCTTATTTCTGCTTACTAACATTTCTTCCATCACTCTTAGTAGTCCGTTTGATCCTATCATCTTCTATCATTTTTATCGATCAATTGGCCTCTTTTCTGCATGTTTCCGGCCAATTCCTCGAGGGGGCATGCATATGTCATTGTTATTATCTGGGGCATTTTCGTTATTGTTCTTTGAAACAACGCTTAAAATCGCATTGTCTCAAAGAGGGGCAAAATGTAGACACCCAAAAATGGTCAACGCTTGCGAAGTCATACTTTAACATTTGCGCATTGCCTCATTTTAGGTTTTTGCATCGCATTAACATTTCTCCTATGTCACGCATTTGGTCTTTATCATTTGTGAACATCGAGTCATTCTTCTATATTCTTCATTCATCTCGTCCTCGAATTTGGTCTTGTCGACAACATTATCCAGTCATGATTTTGATCAATCTTATCTTGTTGCATCAATGTGCATGCTAATTTGTCATCATTTTGGACATCGTCAATACTAATTAGGGTTTTGTCCTCTTATCAATCCTATCAATCTTGCGATCGATTTGTCATCGATCGTTGTCCTCCTATCAATCTTGCGATCGATTTGTCATCAATTGTTGCTCTCTTATCATCAATCCTAATTAGGGTTTTGTTCTCTTTTCAATCTTATCATCTGGCGATCGGTTTATCAATCTTGTCATTTTGGCGATCGATTTGTCATCAATCGTGGTCATTTCCAATCTTGTCGTCTTGCAATTTATTTATCATTGATCCTCGTCCTCTTGTCAATCTTGTAATCTTGCGACCGATTTGTCATCGATCGTTGTCTGTCTCAATTATGTCAATTTGGATCAATTTGTCATTGTTCCTCGTCAATTGGTGCATTTATCAATCAAATCATTTTGTCGCATTGGTCATTTATCAATTCAAAATCATGACATTAATTATCTTCAATCACGACCTAATTGTCATTTTCGCATTTCTAATTCATCTTCTAGGGTTTTATGATTTATTCATTTAACCTAATTTGCCATTTCTTCCTCTAGGGTTACTAAATTATTTATTAATCCTAAGTCTTCTCATTACAATTAAATCTTTATTTAATTGGCTAATTATTCTTCCTCTTGTAAATTAATTAATAAATGACAAATTGTTAATTAATTTACCTAATTTCTTCTAGTTCCTAATTTCCTATTTTTCCATCAATTTCTAATTCCTAATTGTCATCAATTTCAATTTTCTAATTTTCTAATTTTCTAATTTCTTTTCCCTCCTATTTCATCTCCTAATTCTATGGGAATGACATTTCAATTTGTCATAAATTGTCATAATTGATAATCAATCAATTTTGACATAGAAGTTGTCATAATTTGTCATCAATTATCAATCAATCAAATTGTGCATGGAAAGTGCATAATTTGTCATAATTTGTCATATTGATTTGCAATTTCCATTTGAATTGCATCATGCCAATCTTGTCATTTCTCCAATTTCTCTATAAATTGGATAATTTTCTTCAATCAATCTCTAATAATCCTAATCCTGAATCCGAATCCTTAATCAAACTACCGAACTTATGCTTCTAGTACTCTTGAGCTTTTCATCAAAGTCAATCTTGCTTTCAATTGTATGTGCACTTGTAGGTGAGATCCACAAATCCATTTAAGAGGAAAGAAGAAAAATGGAGCCGCATGGAAGAAGCATCCAAATTGTCATCTGGTTTGCATGATCTTTGTGTTTGAATGCTTTGTTTTTATGTCTTTATTGAGTGTGCTTAGGATTAGATCATTGCAATGTGTGATTGAGCTAATAATGATTAATATGTTTTGATATACTTGCTTTGATGATTCCTAATTTCTACGCTACAAAGATAAATCTTGCTACATTGCTGATGAAGGTGTGACTGATGATTCTGATGAGGATCTAGCAGACAACGAATGGGTCTTTGTTGCTATAACAGAAGATCAATTGGTACCTATTGCTCAACTGGTAGAACAAGCCCTAGCAGCTAAAGTTGAATCAAAGGATGAATGGATTATTGACTCAGGATTCTCACATCACATGACTGGAGACAAAGGTAAATTCTCAAACTTTCAAGAATACAATGGAGGTTTAGTAAGATTCAAAGATGACAAAGCCTATTGAATCAAAGGTAAGGGTTCAATATCTCTTGATGGTAAACATAACACTGACAATGTTTACTATGTTGAAGGATTAAAACATAATCTTTTAAGTGTTGGCCAATTAGTTGAGAAAGGTTTTCAGTTACAATTTAAAAATGGAAAATGCAAAATCATGAATAGAACTGGTTTTGAATTGCAACCGGTAATTAGACTAGAGGTAATATATTTCATTTGAATAACAGTGAAAAGGCATGCTTAATTGCTCATATAGATGAAAGTTGGCTATGGCATAAAAGACTATGTCATGTAAATTTTGATTGCATGGTAAAAATCAGTACTTCTAAGGCAGTTAGAGATCTACCTAAAATTTTGAAACCTCAGAATACAATTTGCAAGGAATGTCAATTTGGAAAACAAGTTAGAGCTAGTTTCAAATGTATTCTAGAAAAATCCAATAATGCTCTTGATTTAATCCACACTGATTTATGTGGTCCGGCTAGAACTAAAAGCTTACAAGGTGATAGATATTTCATGCTAATTATTGATGATTATTCTAGAATGTGTTGGGTTACTTTTCTCAGAGAAAAATTAGAAGCACTTGGGAAGTTCAAACTATTCAAAGCAATGGTTGAAAATGAAACCGGTAAGAAAATTCAATGTTTAAAATCAGATCAAGGAGGAGAATTCACATCTAGAGATTTTAATACATTCTGTGAAGTAAATGGAATCAAAAGACAGTTATCAGCACCTCGGACACCGCAATAGAATGGAGTTGTTGAAAGGAAAAACAAAACTATTTTGGATGCAGCAAGAAGTATGTTATCAGAAGCAAATCTACCACATGTGTACTGGAGAAAGGCAGTAAGCACTGCTGTCTATACATTCAACAAAGTTCACATCAAAGGTGAAATCGGTAAGACCCCTCATGAACTATGGTTTGGTAATACTCCTACTCTTAAGTATTTCAAATTTTTGGGAAGTAAATGTTATATTAGAAGAGATGAGTATATTGGCAAGTTTGATCCTAGAAGTGATGAAGGAATATTTCTTGGTTATTCATCTAAGAGTAAAGCTTATAGATGTTTTAATAAAAGATTACAGAAAATTATTGAAAGTACAAATGTAAAGATTGATGAACAATTCAGAGGAACTTCAAGGTATATAGACTCTAAACTGGTAACATAAATTATGACAAAAGAACCAACAGTAAATCCACCGGTACAGAATGATGATCCAGTTACTCCGGTATCATCAGAGGATTCCACAGTAATTGAAGATCAACAATAGACTAAGACACCCCGGTATGTAAGACTGAATCATTCTGAAGATCAGATAATTGGAAGCAAATTTAAAGGAGTCATGACAAGAGGAAGATTGGCAAATGAAGAGGTATGCCTTATTTCTCAAATTGAACCATTATCTATCAATGAGGCATGTGAAGATAAATTCTGGATTAAAGCTATGGAAGAAGAATTAGGACAAATTGAGAAAAATAATACTTGGACATTAGTTCCCGGACCTGAAAATAAAAATGTAATTGGAACCAAATGGGTATTTAAAAACAAACTCAATGAAGATGGTAAGGTTGTCAGGAATAAAGCAAGACTAGTGTGTAAGGGATATTCTCAGAAAGAAGGAGTTGATTACAATGAAACCTTTGCACCGGTAGCCAGAATTGAGGCAGTTAGATTATTCTTGGCCTTTGTAGCTCACAAGGATTACAAAGTTTATCAAATGGATATTAAATGTGCATTTTTTGAATGGAGATCTTGAAGAAGAAGTCTATATTGAACAACCTAATGGATTTTATTAGACAGATAACAATGATATGGTTTGAAGATTAAGAAAAGCTCTGTATGGACTAAAACAAGCTCCAAGAGCTTGGTATGCAAGATTGGATAAGTATCTTTTAAAAATTGGTTTTACTAAAGGAAATGTAGATAGAAATTTATATTACAAAGTAACTAATGATGACATCTTGATTATGGAAGTTTTTGTTGATGATATAATCTTTGGAGGAGAAAATGGATTATGCAAAGAATTTTCTCTTAAAATGCAACATGAATTTGAAACGTCTATGATTGGAGAAATAAAATTCTTTTTAGGATTGCAGATTTTACAGACTGATAAAGGCATATTTTTGAGTCAATCTAAGTACTTGAAAGAACTACTTAAGAAATTTGGGATGGAAAACTCTAAACCGGTAAGCACACCTATGACTACAAATGACAAACTATCTCAAAGGGATGAATCTACACCTGTCAATCCAACTAGATACAAATCTATGATAGAAGGTTTACTGTATTTGACACAAACCAAACCTGATATTATGAATGCAGTATGTATAGTTTCTAGATTTCAGAGTAATCCCAAGGAAAATCTTGAATCAGCAGTAAAAAGGATTTTCCGGTACTTACAAGGCACAAGAAATCTTGGATTATGGTATCCTAAAGATGAAAATTTTGATCTATATGCATACACAGATGCAAATTGGGTAGGAGATGTGGATGGTAGAAAGAGCACCACTGGAGGAGCATTCTTTCTTGGAAAGAGATTAGTTTCTTGGTTAAGTAAGAAATAAAGTTGTACATCTTTACCAATAGAAGAATCAGAATATGTTGCAGCAGCAACATACTGTACATAGGTACTTTGGCTTAAGCAAATGTTGAAAGACATAAAGGTAAAATGCAACGAACCTATTACTATATATTGTGATAACACTGCAACAATTGATATATCTAAGAATCCAGTATTGCACTCTAAAACAAAACATGTTTCTATCAAACTAAATTTTCTAAGGGAAAAAGTTGAAGAAAAGGAAATAAAACTGGTTTATGTGAATACTAAAGAACAGCTTGCAGATATTTTTACAAAAACTTTGCCTAAGGAAACTTATGAGTATCTCAGAGATCAGCTTGGAGTCTTACCTCCACTAGTAGAGACTTAGATAGTTAATGATTGTCATCAACCGATAGAATTAAATGGACAAATATTTTATTCCGGTATTTGATGAGGAAGCTACTTCTTAGGGGGATTAGTTGGTATATTGAATTGGTTGGTATTTTGTATGAACTTGACCTTTTGTGACTTTGGCATTTGATGTCAAAGGGGGAGAGATATATGGAAAAACATTAAGGAAAGATATATGGAAAAATGCATTATCTTTTTGAGGAGAGATTGGTATTGAAAATAAATCTTTGAATAAACACATATTACTCCTAGGGGGAGAATTGGTTTTTGTACTTGGCATTTTTGCTTTGGCACTTTGATGGTTTTTCCATCTTGTGTTGCCATCAATGCCAAAGGGGGAGATTGTTGGTATTTTGGTATGGTTTTGTCATTGATGTCAACACCTGCTAAATACATCTACTTTGGAGATCCAACAACATTCATCGACAATTAGTAAACTGTTCAAACAGTCATCGGTATATGGTTAACCGACAAGATATAATGTTCACCGATACCTGCATTGACATGGAAGACACCTGGTAATGTCAAAGACATCATGTGGACACTTTACTTTGAAGTAATAATCTTTGGTATATTCTTATTTGCATATTTGCTCTTACCGGCAAATAGGTCCAGGTTATCTAGGGTAACACTGGCAGGTTTATCTTTTCCAGATCAGCATGACACGCTATGGAAATGATCTATTATTGTTGTAAATGCATTAAGCTGACATGTTCAATTGGTTATTGCACCGGATATTGTATTATTTGTAAAATGTTTTATTGTAATATCTTGTAGAGCCGACCTACTAAAATTGGTCTTAGGGTATGGTATAAATGTAAGATCTTATTTGTAAGATCAAGTGTGGAATGGGAAAAAGATTTAAGGAAGGATATATGTGAGATCAAGCAGAGATATACACAAAGACATCATTTGAAGGTGAAGTTAGGTTTTTGTAGAAGAATATCAGCATTACACCAGTACTGAATCTAGCATATGAAGATGCTATTTTGTGCAGTACATTCTCATTGGATTTAACCATCCAACTGTAGTCAGTGTGACTCCCATCTGTGATTGAGCAGTGAGCTCTAGGCTGTTGGCCTTTTTGCATGTGCAGACCCCTCTTTGTACACTTACTATCTGTAGTAGTATCGTCTGATTGTGGGTAAGGTTTCCCACCGTGGTTTTTCCCCTTACAGGGTTTCCACGTACAAATATTTGTGTCATGTGTTGTCGATGACTTTGTGCTTATGTTTCATGCATTAATTCTTACCGGTATAGCTTTTTCTGTTAACATTGTTTACCGGCATACTTAACTGTCTTACCGGTATTAGGCATTAAGTTGGTTAATAAGATTTTGGTTTGAATTTATTAGACAACTGATTCACCCCCCCCCTCTCAGTTGTCTCCGGGACCTATAGAAGATGGATGGATTTTACCCACAAGGTCAAGGCCCCATTGACAAAAAGGCCATGGTGTTGTGATGGGTTTCAATTCTTGTGCCGGTGCATGTATTAGGTCTCCATGAACTTGGCATTTCTTGCACTTCCTGACAAAGTAGTAGGAGTCTTTTTCCATAGATGGCCAATAGTATCCATTATGCAGGAATTTCTTGGCTAGTGACGGACCACTTTGCATGCGTTCCACAAATTCCTTCATGTACCTCTTCCAAGGCCTTTGTTATCTCATCCTATTTCAGACATCGAAGGAGAGTACCATCAAGACTATGTCGGTATAGGGTTTCGGCAATAATGGTATATCGAGTAGTTTGGTGAATGAAGGTTTTACGTTGGTTATTCAATTGGCTAGGAGGAAGAGTGTGATCGTGGAGATAGGTGTAGAACTCACTGTACCATGGGGATTGAAAACCAACAAGGTGACATATCATCTCAGATTCAGGGATATCATAAGCAGGGATCCAAAGTTGTTCTACCAAGAACTCATAGCATGTTGAATTTTGTGGAAGATCTAGGAGAGATGTGATGGTAGCCATAGCATTAGCTGCTTGATTATGATCTCTTGGTATCTACTCAAAGGTAATTGTAGTAAATGAGGCCTTTAGATTGTCCACCATTTTCTTGTATGGCATGAGTTTATCATCCTTGGTCTGATATTCATCAGTTGCTTGTCGACTGACTAGTTGTGAGTCACCATATACTTGTAGTTCTTGTAATTTCCATTGTACGGCTAGCCTGAGTCCTCTGATCAAGGCCTCATACTCTGCTATGTTGTTTGTGCATGGAAATGTGAGCCTATAAGGCTTTGGGATGCTTTCAGCTTGAGGTGTGATAAACAGAATACTTGCCCCCGAGCCATGCCTAGTGTACAAACCATCAAAGTATAGTTTCCATGGTTGTGCTGTTGTGATCATGAATATCTATTCATCTAGAAAATTTGAAATTAGAGGATGATCGCCTATGAGGGGTGCATCAACCAACTGATCTACAATGACTTTTCCTTTGATAGCTTTACGGTCCACATACTCGATGTCAAATTCACTGAGAATCTTTACCCATTTGGCCAAGCGGCCTGTTAATGCTACTTTGCTGAGTAAATACTTGAGTGGATCAATCTTTGTAATGAGTTGTACCTTGTGTGTTAATAGGTAGTGCCTCAGTTTAGTGGCTGCCAAGATTATTGCTAGGCAAGCTCGCTCAATAGCTGTGTAATTGAGTTCATAGCCAACCAGTGTGCGAGAGATGTAGTAAACATCACACTCTTTCCCTTCTGCATTATGTTGTCCCAAAAGTACCCCCAATGCTATACTTGTTGCTGATATATAGAGTAACAGAGGTCTACTTGGATTTGGTGGGATCAATAATGGCGTATTCATGAGATAATCTTTTACATCTAGAATGCTTGTTGGCATCTGGCATCCCATTGAAAGTAGATGTTTTTGTGTAGTAAATGTGTATAGGGGTGACACTTATCTGCTAGTTGTGCAATGAATATGTGGATGGATTGTAGGTGTCCTTGTAATATCCTTAGCTGATTGATATTCTTTGGTGGTAGCATGTCCATGATTTCTTTTACCTTTGCTGGGTTGACCTCAATACCTTTACTTGAGACAATGTATCCTAGAAGCTTCCCGGAGGTTACTCCAAAGACACATTTCTCTAGGTTGAGTCGAACATGGTATTGTTCTAGTCTATCAAAGATTTTATCTAAGATGTTAAGATGCCCTTCTCTGGTGAGTGATTTTACTAGTAAGTCATCAACATAATCTTCCATCATAGTATGCATTATGTCATGAAAGATGGTGGTCATTGCTCATTGATAGGTTGCTCCTACATTCTTGAGACCGAAAGGCATTACATTCTAGCAGTATGTGCCCCATGGACATGTGAAGGCTGTCTTATGTTGATCCTTTGGTGTGATTTTTATTTGATTGTATCCGGAAAAGCCATCCATGAGTGAAAGTATGGCATGTCCCACTGTTAGGTCCACTATGATATTGATGTTTGGTAGGGGAAAGTCATCCTTAGGATATGCCTTATTCAGATCTCTAAAGTTAGTACAAATGCGAATGCCCCCTTTTGGTTTGCTGATAGGAACAATATTGGAGATCCAGTCTGCATAATCAATTGGTTTAATGAAACCAACATCTAGGAGTTTCTTGAGTTCTGTTTTGACTAGTACTGCAATCTGAGGATGCATCTTGCGAAGCTTCTGCTTGACAAGTTTGGCTCTTTCTACTACGGTGAGGTGATGCATGACTAAATCAGGATCAAGTCTAGGCATGTCTGCATATGACCATGTAAAGTTGATTTGATGCTTTTGAAAGAACTCTACAAATTTAGGCTATTCCTCTCAAGTGAGAAGAGATGCCAGATGTATTAGGTGAGGAGTTTCAGGAGTCCCCACATTGTATTCTTTGGTTTCTTCAATGAGAATTGTTGATTGTTCCCACTGTGTGCTGCAAGGAAGGATGTCAAACCTTTCATCCTCAAGCACCTCAGAGAGGTTTTCACTGTTGGATACGCTCTTTCTTTTTACTTTTGTTGAATCAAACAGTGCCACGGTGTGGTTTTCACTGGAAGATCCATGTTTTATTGTTATATTTTTGTAGCTGAAAGGTTTGGCATCCACCCTAAAGTATGCTGCGTTATTAAGTTCTATGGTGAATCCAACTTTGTGATCCCTGCTTGGCAGGTTATCCCTTAATTCCAAAAAATCAATGATGGCCTGGTTGTTTTGGAAAAGGTCAAGACATGGGGGATTAGGTTGATTCCATTCGATGAGTTCAGGATGGATAATGGGCATTACTTCATTGATTAGGTTAAGTTCATTAGATGTATCAGTGAGGGTTAAGACGTTGTGGGCCAGGTCGTCAATGGTATTCTCCCTGTCAGAATCGGGCATAGGATGTGACATAGGGTTTGAAGAAGATGTTTCCAATTCAAGAACCCAAGAGGTCTTTATCTTCACTTGTCCGTAAACAGGGATGTCTTTGTGGGGTGGAGGTAGTGATGCATCTTCCTCTTCTGAACTATTAAGCTGTACTGAATCAAATTCCCACTCATGTGAATCAGTCTCTGAATCACTTTCCAGTATCTGATTACTATACCATACTAGGATGTCCTTTGTGTTAAATACTGCAGGAGTGATCAATTGATGTACCGTTGTAGATGAAATGATCGATGCTGCAGGAAGGATGATGGGGATCAATGAATCTGAGACGGGGAGTATCGGTAGTGTTGAATCAGTTGCTTTTGCTAGAACTGCTGGTGTTGTAGATGCTGCTGTGGGTTCTGATACAGTTGTTGCTGCTAATGGTGCTATTGATTTTATTGCTGCTGTTGATGGGATTATTGGTTTGATTGGTGGGATGATTAGCATTGTAGATGGTTGTGCTGGGATTTTGAGCCTTGGTGTGGCAGTGGTGATGGTGTTGGATGTTGCTCTGATAATAAAAGGTGTCCTCTTTGCAATAGGTTGATATAGTGGTTTGCTGGATTTTCCTTTGAATCTGAGTTTAGGAAAGATTGCCTTTTCAAAGCCTAGGCCTATATTATCTTTGGGCTTTAATTCTAGCAGCAATGGCTCAAGTCTTCCTTGTTTGCAAGATCCCAAAGCACTCTGACCATGATAACCCATTCTTTGCATAATGAGGAGGCCTTTGCCATATTGATTCGTGGGAAGTGTAGCTAGCGACATATCAGTGGTGATAGGATCTTTATAGATCCATTCTGCTAAGTCCTCATCTTTGGTTTCTTCTTCTTGACTCTTCCCAAGGATGAAAGACATCAAAGCACATGTTGGCATGATTAGTGGTTGCTGAAGTAACTACGATGGTTTGCCATGTGTTCTAGGAGAAGTGGGCATTTTTCCCACACAAAAGAGTTGACTTAAGTTGTATTCCCCAGGATCTTCCTATGCTATTTTCATCTTAAGCTTTTCTTGCTTGGGTATAGGGGTATTTGAACTGGTAAGAGAGGCTGGACTTATATATAATGTGGAGGAGATGGCTTCTCTATTGTTAGGAGTGGTAATCTCTAGTTGATGACTGATATTATGACAATATACAAAGGGATTTGCATCGCCCAGGATTGTGATCTCTACACCGTTATGTGGGAACTTGATACATTGATGGTAGGTAGATGGAATGGCTTGCATGGCATGTATCCAAGGTCTTCTTAACAATAGATTGTATGACAGTTGAGTTTGCCCGATTGTTTGCTGCACGGGCGGTGGCCAGGATCTCTAATCCTAAGGAGATGAGGCCATCATTTGATTTAGATGAGGAGGAGGGAGATGGGGGAGATGATGGGGATGATGGAGGAGGAGGATGAGGGAGAGGAGCTAGAGGGAGGTGGGGAGATAGAGGGAGGAGACGGGATAGAGGTGCGGATAGAGCGGTGAGATAGGGGAGGATAGATAGGGGGAGAGGTGGATTGGCTATCGGAGTCAGTGGAGAGGGGAGAGTAGGGGAGGTGTTAGTTGTAGTGGGGGGTGATGATGAGCCTAGGCGACCAGCGCAGAGGAGGAGGACAGGTGTGCTACCACCTCTAGCACTGAGGACAGGCCAAGTGGGAGGGGTTCCTCTAGCACAGGTACCATTATGGGTTTAGATCCCTTGTCATATGGAGGATGCATAGATCCGGACGCTACAGGTGACCGTTTAGCAGCTACAGGCACAGATTTTGACCTATCAGCGGCATATTTCTTAGTTGACCACTGAGTGAGATACCGAGATAGAGCAGTGGGGATGAGTAGAGGAGGTGGTGTCCAGCATGCAGAGAGCAGTGGCGGGTGGCCCGATGAGAGACACCCTGAGAGAACTGGCACTGAGAGCCCAGGAGGCAGAGTATTACAAGCGGCACTATGAGGCGGCAGTACCCAGGGACCGGCGAGTACAGAGTTTTGCACAGTCAAGATCCAGCCGATCTCGAGCTACTGGGTCACGGTCAGAGAGCTGAGGTGTTACGGGGCCACTGAGACAAGACCCTCCTAGAGATCCAGGGGCAGGTGCATCTGGAGTGAGACAATCTCCGTCAGGGGATAGTCATACTTGAGAGACATGGTCTCTGTTGTATTTTTGAGCATTGTATTCTTTGTACTGGACATAGTTTTGACACATTTTGTACATTTGGATCATTTTTGAGATATATATATGGGGCACCATTTTGATCATGTGATGTGTGTATATGGATGCATGTTATGTTGGCTATATTTTTTTTATGATGATGCAATGCTTAGATAGATGATATAATGTGTGATGCAGGATGTATACTTTTATATGCTGTGAGATGTATGATTTGATATGCAACTTGATGCCCTCCTAAATGGCACAAGGTTAGTCTATGATCAAAGAACACAAAACACACAAAACATTAGTGTTAGTCAATCAAAAACTAATCAATGAAGGCATACCAAAAGAGACACTAAAAAGCATGCTAATTTATCTAATGAACAAAACAAAGATTATGAGGCATCTGCAACTACCTCTTAGCATGGCCTTAGCTTCTTCTCCCTTGTTCCTCTCCTCTCCAAGTTCTAAAATAGTGTAGCTCTCAGTAGCTTTTTGCACTATGGATGCTTATGGAGGATTGAGATTGTAGTATAGCTCTAAATGTGAAATGAAAAGCCAAATACTATGCTATTGATGCTAAAATGATTGATTTTACCAAAAAGACAAGATTTTAGTTATGCTATGCTAAATGCTCTCTAAAAATGTCTATAGCCTAAAGCCTAAATGCATACAAGTTTTCAGGATCTGGATTATGAAGGAATGGGCTCTATTTATAGGAAAAATAGAGCAATGGATGGCCAGGATTAAAAGGTTTAATCAAGGGTCAAGCTTGAAAGTTGGGGATCCATGTGCACAATTGGCACCAATGAAATGATGACAAATGTCCACATAGGGTTGGGTTGAGAGAAGGGGTTGGAGGCATTGAATGCCTGAGAAGACTTCATGGTTATCTAGAAGGTAAGGGTCAAGCCTAAATTAGGATTACCCACTGGATTAAGAGTTAATCCAAGGATAAACCTTTGTGCAAATGATTAAGAGATAATCATGGTCAAAGCATTAAAGGCTTGATGAGACCCTTGGGTTGGGTAAAGGTTGAGTCAAAACAAATGTTTTAACCATGTAGGAGGGTTTGGGTTAACCATTAATGGTTTTAGAAGACTTTGTGGATTAAGTGGTTGAAGGTTGGAAGCTTTCAAAGGTTATCCAAGACTTTGAGACATTTAGTGGTTGAAGGTTGAAAACCTTTAATGGTTATCAAAGACTTTTAGGCTTTGAGAAGTGACTTCCCTTTTGCTTAGGAATGTGACAATAATAAGGGGATGGTTTAGGCTAATTAGAAGTGATTAGAAGAATCTAGAAGGGGTTTTAGGCATGCAAGTGGATTTGGTGGGTGAGGGAAAATAGGATTTTATTAAAATAAAAATTCATTTATTTCAATAAATGTGTGCAAGTTGCTTTGGTAGGAAAATGCAAGTGGGGTGGGGATAATGATTTAAATAATTATTTTATTTAATTTATTTAAAAGAGGAAAAGGGGATTTTAATTAAATAAATTGATTTTATTTATTTAATTGATTGGAATTGGATTTAATGAATTAATTAACATAAATTGAATAATTTATTTAATTAATAGGAGAATGTTTGGAGATGAATTAATTAAATATTAATTTAATTAACTGATGGCTAGTGGATTTTTAATCAAATAAATATGAAATATTTATTTAATTAAAATGGACAGATTTATGTGACTACATTTGCCCCTCTTTGAGACGGTGCGGTTTATCGCATCATTTCAAAGAAAGAAAAACTGGTGTGAAGAAATGCCCCATAAAATGTAAATTTAATGGGTGGTATGCCCCCTTGAGAGATGGGCCGAAAATTTTTGAAAAATTGGGCGATCTCTCGAAAAAGAATGAAAATTGGCAGGGTGTTAGAAGAGAAGAAGTTAGCCATACGGGTGAAAAATAGAAGAAATCAGAGGAAAAATGGAGAAACATCAAGCTAGTGAGTACCCTTAGGTCATGTAGGAGATACAGTGAAAATGTGGTGGTTGTTCTTTCGAGTGATGCTATACAATTGATCAAAATTGGTTGAACAATCTGGTGCAAATGGTTGAATTGCCCTGGTCAAGTCAAAGCATGACAGTTGATGCCAGTTGTTTGCTTGGACAAGATAAAGTCTGAGTAAGTGAATCAAAGTGACCTGATGAGACTTAGGCAATTGATGCAATTGCCTGATGAAGTCAAGGTATATGAAGCAAAAATACTCGTTGAGATTTAGACAATTGATGTAATTGTCTATTGGATTGTGTTTGATTGGTTGATCAATTGATAGTGTGTGCATGTGATGGATGGTTGTGGGGAATCATGGCAGCCCCGTTGAGACTAGGTCATTATGATAAATGCCTGATGTAGTCTAGGATTACCATGATCGATTACCTGTTGAGACCTGAAGATACTTGATCAGAGTATCTGTTGATAATCTAGGTGTGTGGGAGTCGATGTATCTGTGTAGACAGAGTAACTGGCTTAATTGTGTGGATGAATGAGGATGGGAACCACAATCCCTCCTATTAGAGATGGATGGTGATGAACGTGGCTTGATTGGGTGGATGAGAAATGATGAAGGGTATGTGATGTTGATTATCAAGATGGGGAGGTTTGGGGGGGTTCGATGTTAGAAGAAATGGAGGACCTATGACTCATTCCTATGGAAGAATAGGAAAATAGAGTATGCATTATTATGACTATGTATGCATGATATGCCGCTATTATGAATGTATGGATGGGTGATATGCAACGGAATGCAGTATATACAGATGAGATGGAATGACTATCCATAGTGCTCAATTTTCATCATTGAGCTTTAAAATTTTGGAAGAGAATACAAGCATCTTGACACAATGATTCAAGATGACCTGAGTATTCCTTTACATGGATTTTATATAGCAAGTTAATACAAGCAACTTTGATATAATGGATCAAGTTGACCTGAGTATTGCTTGCGGAACAGACAAGGATTATCTCCGTTCATGCATGACTTGGATCGTCCTCCTTGATCTTAGGCTGATCATATCTTGAGACAAGTGCATACTGTACTAAGAAATAAAACCTTTATCCAATTTGGATGAGGAGGAACCAAAGAATGAGCATTGTACCTGTAAACAAACAGTATATACATAAAGAATAAAAGAATATGGATCCTTGGTAATGGTTCATGTTCATATGGTCGAGGTATACGCTGTAGTCAGCAAGCCGTAATGATCTATGACTGCATTTTGGCATAAGATCACGTAGCTTAGTGAACTTCCCACGTAGACACCATTAGTACATGCCCCAGAACTTCATCAGAAATAATGCGCAAACAATACAAAACAATGCTGAAAGATCCCGATACAGATAAACAAATGATTGTACTTACAAATCAACCAAGTATTTGATAGCCTGACAGAATTTTCTTGTCAAAGAAAATGTCACTTTGTCTTTGTTTTGATAAGGAAGGATGCATCCTTGTTTTAAAGACAGTTTGGATTGTTGATGTTGACTGTTTTGGTCGAGTGATAAGTGGTCATTTGTGTGAGTATTTTGTCAATGTTTGTTTTGTATCTGATCGAATGAATATGTACAAGGTGTTGCCATGTTTTTGTTTTGATTTTTGATGGTTTTTTTGATGTTTTTGGATTTTGTGAAACAATTTTGAATGTTTTTTGGTATTTTGTATTGTTTTTGAATGTTTTTGGTATTTTTGATGATTGCCTGAATGAAGAGCGTAATGACACATAAGACAATGTAGAATCCACTTCCATCAATAGGTTAAGGGTATTGCCCCCAGTTTTTAGACCTGACTATGAAAAAGTGGGATGCAAGACGTATGGAGTACTTTCTTAATTGCAGGTCAAATAACAAGCCATGGTTGGATGGCTGGATGTATGTATGAAGTAGATGTGATCGCAATAAGTCTGAAAGACAATGGAGCCATAGCCTTTACGAGTGGCACCTGTTTGCCAGGTTTTCACCATCGCACTTACCCAAGGTGCCACTAGAGTGGTTTGTTCACCGTTTGGATGGATGATTTTTGTTTACTTTTTTGAATGTTTTTGTATTTCTTCAGGACATTTTTCTGAATGTTTTTGGTATTTTCTGATATGCAGGGGAGCCTGATGCTTTGTACAACTTATGTGTAAAACTATTTGAGGTGCATGCTGTTGATTGGATCTGCAAGTGGTTCTCCTTCTGATGTAGCCAATTGATATGCCCCAGACCCGAACACAGCAGTGACAACATATGGGCCCAGCCAGTTTGATTCAAACTTGCCCTGATGTTCTCAGTTTGGTTGGTTGCAAGGATTCTCTCATAGAACAAGATCACCTACCTCAAATGTACGAGATCTAACTCGGTGATTGTAGCTTCTACTCATGCGCTGTTGATAGGCTTTGAGGTGATTGTATGCAGCTTGTTGCTTCTCATCTAGTAATTCTAAGTCCTGAAAATGGGATACTCTATATGCTTCATCATCAACGAGATTGTGCAAGGAAACCCCTAATGATGGTATCTCGACCTCAATAGGCAAGATAGCTTTTGCACCATAGACCAATGAATAAGGAGTTGCACCTGTAGGGGTTCGAATACTAGTTTGGTATGCCCATAATGCTGGATTCAATTGAACATGCCAATCACGACCGACATCATTGACTATCTTCTTTAGGATTCTTAATATATTTTTATTAGATGCTTCGGCCTGACCATTGCCTTGTGGGTAATAGGGAGTGGAAAAGCGGTCTTGGATACGAAATTTCTCACAAAGCTCACAGACATCCTGATTTTTGAAAGGAAGACTATTATCTATGACAATGGACATGGGCACACCATATCGGTAGATGATGTAATTGAGGATGAATGAGGCGATCTGCTTGCCGGTGACTTGGGTAAGTGGAACAACTTCGATCCACTTTGTGAAATATTCGGTGGCGATAATGATAAATTTATGGCCGTTGGATGAAGATGGATGAATCTTACCCACAAGGTCGAGGCCCCATTGACAAAAAGGCCATGATGTTGTGATTGGTTGCAGTTCTTGGGCTGGTACATGTATCAGGTCACCATGAACTTGACATTTCTTGCATTTCCTGACAAAGTAGTAGGAATCTTTTTCCATAGATGGCCAATAGTATCTAGCTCGCATGATCTTTTTGGCTAGTGATGGACCACTTGCATGAGTCCCGCAAATTCCTTCATGTACCTCTTCCAAAGCCTTTGTTATCTCATCTTGTTCCAGACATCGAAGGAGAGTACCATCAAGACCGCGTCGGTAGAGGGTTTCGGCAATAATGGTATATCGAGCAGTTTGGCGAATGAAGGTTTTTTGTTGGTTTTCTGATTGGTTGGGAGGAAGGGTGTGATCGCGGAGATAGGTGTAGAACTCACCATACCATGGGGATTCAGAACTGACAAGGAAACATATCATCTCAGATTCAGGGATATCATAAGTGGGGATCCAAAGCTGTTCTACCAAGAACTCATAGCGTGTTGAATTTTGTGGAAGATCTAGGAGAGATGTGATGGTAGCCATAGCGTCAGTAGCTCGATTCTGATCTCTTGGTATCTGCTCAAAGGTGATAGTAATAAATGATGTCTTTAGATTGTCCACCATTTGCTTGTATGGCATGAGTTTATCATCCTTGGTCTGATATTCATCTGTTGCTTGTCAAATGACCAGTTGTGAGTCGCCATATACTTGTAGTTCTTTTAATTTCCATTGTATGGCTAGCTTGAGTCCTGTGATCAAAGCCTCATATTCTGCTATGTTGTTTATGCATGGAAATGTGAGCCTATAAGACTTTGGGATGCTATCACCTTGAGGTGTGATAAATAGAATGCCTGCCCCCGAGCCATGCCTAGTGTATGAACCATCAAAATATAGTTTCCATGGTTGTGCTTCTGTGATCATGAATATCTCTTCATCTGGAAAATTGGAAATGAGAGGATGATCGTCTATGAGTGGTGCATCGGCAAACTGATCTACAATAAACTGACCTTTGATAGCTTTACGGTCCACATACTCAATGTCAAATTCACTTAGAATCATCACCCATTTGGCCAAGCGACCTGTCAATCCTGCTTTGCTAAGTAAGTACTTGAGTGGATCAATCTTTGCGATGAGTTGTACCTTGTGTGTTAGATAGTGCCTCAGTTGAGTGGTTGCTAAGATTACTGCTAGGCAAGCTCGCTCAATAGGTGTGTAATTGAGTTCATAGCCAACCAGTGTGCAAGAGATGTAGTAGACAACACACTCTTTGCCTTCTACATTATGTTGTGCTAGTAGTACACCCAATGCTGTACTTGTTGTTGAGATATAAAGTAACAATGGTCTACTTGGATCTGGTGGCATCAGCAATGGTGGATTCATGAGATAGTCTTTAAGCATCTGAAATGCTTGTTGGCATCAGGCATCCCACTGAAAGTGGATGTTCTTGTGTAGCAAGTGTGTGAATGGGTGACACTTATCAGCTAATTGTGCAATGAATCTATGGATGGATTGAAGCCGTCCTTGTAGTGTTTTTAGCTAACCAATATTCCTTGGAGGTGGCATGTCCATGATTGCTTTAACCTTTGCTGGATCGACCTCAATGCCTTTGCTTGAGACAATGTATCCTAGAAGCTTCTCGGAGGTCACTCCAAAGACACATTTCTTTGGGTTGAGTCGAACATGGTATTGTTCCAGTCTATCAAAGATTTTATCTAGGATGTGGAGATGCCCATCTCTAGTGAGTGATTTTGCTAGTAAGTCATCCACATAATCTTCCATCATAGTATGCATCATGTCATGGAAGATGGTGGTCGTTGCTCGTTGATAGGTCACTCCTGCATTCTTTAGACCAAAAGGCATTACATTCCAGCAGTATGTGCCCCATGGACATGTGAAGGCTGTCTTATGTTGATCCTTGGGTGCGATCTTTATCTGATTGTAGCTGGAAAAGCCATCCATGAGTGAAAGCATCACATGTCCTGCTGTTAGATCCACTATGATGTCAATATTTGGAAGGGGAAAGTCATCCTTAGGACATGACTTATTCAGATCTCTGAAGTCAGTACAAATGTGGATGCCCCTTTTTGGTTTGCCGACAGGCACAATGTTGGAGATCCATTCTGCATAAATAATTGGTCTAATGAAACCAACATCAGGAGTTTGTTGAGTTCTGTTTTGACTAGCACTGTAATCTGAGGATGCATCTTACGAAGCTTCTGCTTGACAGGTTTGGCTCCTTTTGCTACTGTGAGATGATGCATAACTAAATCAGGATCAAGCCCAGGCATGTCTGCATATGACCATGCAAAGTTGATCCAACGCTGCTGGAAGAACTCTATAAATTTAGGCTGTTCCTCTGGAGTGAGAAGAGATGCCAGATGTATGAGATGAGGATTTTCAAGAGTCCCCACATTGTATTCTTTGGTTTCCTTGATGAGAATCGTTGATCATTCCTGTTGTGTACTAGCAGGGAGGATGTCAAACCCTTCATCCTCAGGTGCCTCAGAGAGGTTTTCACCGTTGGATACGCTCTTTCTTTTTCCTTTTGTCGGATCAAACAGCGCCACAGTGTGGTTTTCACTGGAAGATCCATGTTTTATTGTTATGTTTTTGCAGCTGAAGGGTTTGGCATCCGCCCCAAAGTATGCTGCGCTATTAAGTTCAATGGAAAATTCAGCTTTGTGATCCCTGCTTGGTAGATTATCCCTTAATTCCAAAAAGTCAATGATAGCCTCATCATTTTGGAAGAGGTCAAGACATGGGGGATTAGATTGGTTCCATTTGATGAGTTCAGGGTGGATAATGGGCATTACTTCATCGATTAGGTTAAGTTCGTTAGATGTATCAGTGAGGGTTTAGATAGTGTGGTGAAGGTCGTTGATGGTACTCTCCTTGTCAGAATCAGGCATAGGATGAGACGTAGGGTCTGTGGAAGATTTTTCTAGCTCAGGAACCCAAGTGGTCTTTATCTGTGCTTCTCCATAAACAGGGATGTCTTTGCGTGGTGGATGTGGTGACGTGTCTTCCTCATCTGAAGTGTTAAGCTGTACAGAATCAAATTCCCACTCATGTGAGTAATCTTGGGGGCAGATTCTTCCCCACCCTTGCACTATGATGTTATAAATGTCTGGTTACTTACTTGGTTCAAAGATTCTATTTCTATGGTTCGTAATTAGGCTTCCCATTCGACCGTCACTAATAAACTCCCTCAGGAGGCTTCCCAACCTTTAGAACGAAGGCTTTATGTATCTCGAGGATACTAGGGGAAGGCTAATCACTGCGCGCAACCATTGAAAAGGACTTTCATCACTTTCCACATTTGATTATAGTGGGTTGGAATTATTGGCATCAAAGTTGTTTCCCACTTAGGTCATTCCCTTCACACCGGCCATAAACGGATTTAAGAGTTGATTCCAACTCCTCGGGAAGGCAGGCCTATTAAAGGTTTTATTGCTTGAAGTAAAGAAAGTTGTAGTAGTGGTCTAGATTTTTGATCACCCAGTTAAGGGGAGAGCATATTACTTCCACTTTCGAGACAAAGCAATCAATTTGGTTTATTTTATCCTTTCAAATCAGTGATTTGTTAAAAATCTATACGGAGATGTTGCTCCACAAAAACATGGTGTTCATTTTATCCTTTCAAAGCAATGATTGTCTGATCTTGTAGACACCTAAAAATGGTCAACGCTTGCGGAGTCATACTTTAACATTTGCGCATTGCCTCATTTTAGGTTTTTGCATCACATTAACATTTCTCCTATGTTACGCACTTGGTTTTTATCATTTGCGAGCATCGAGTCATTCTTCTACATTCTTCATCTGTCTCGCTTTCGAATTTCGTCGATCTTTGTCCTTGTCAATCTTGTCATATTGCGATCGATTCGTCATCGATCCTTGTCCTTTTCAATCATGTCAATTTGGTGAATTTGTCATTTATTTTTGCTAACCAACCTCAATCAAATCATTTATCAACACTGGTCATTTATCAATTCAAAATCATGATCGAATTGATATCAACTATCCTTTGTCAAGACCTAATTGTCATCCTTGCATTTCTAATTCATCTTCCAAGGTTTTATGATTTGTTCATTTAATCTTTTTTGGCATTTTCCTTCTAGGTTAAATAATTTATTTATTTATCCTAAGTCTTCTTGTCACAATTAATGTTTATTTAATTGGTTAATTAACTTCCTCCATTTTTTGTAAATTAATTAATGAATGAGAAATTAATAATTAATTTACCTATTTTTCATCAATTTCCTAATTTCCAAGTCATTATTCCCAATTTAATTTTCTAATTTCTCCTAAATGTCTATTTTTATTTGAAAATCTTGTCATAAATCCTTGCATAGCAATTTGTCATAAATTTGTCATAAATTGTCATAAATCCTTGCATAGCAATTTGTCATAGACATGTCATAATTTTGCTATTCTTGATTTGAATTTCCATTCGAATCACTATCATGCTAATTTGTTCATTTGTCCAATTTCTCTATAAATTGGATGAATTTCTTCAATCAAGGCTAATTGATAATCACTTGTTTGAATTACTTTGTCAATCACGCTTCGAGTATTCTTGAGCAATCATCTTGTCTACTTGCTTTCAATCATAATCATGCACTAGTAGGTGAGATCCACAACAAAAACTATTTGGAGAAGAAAGAAGAACAATGGAGCCGCATGGAAGAAGCATTCAAGTCTGCATCTGGTTTGCATAATCTTAGTTTTGTATGCTTTGTTTTTATATCTCTATTGATAGTGTGTTTAGGATAGATCATCGCATGTTGTGTTTTTGTGATTGAGCTAATGATTAGTTTTTATATATGCTTTTGATGATTTCCTATTTCCTAACGTACATTAATTGGTGAACCCGACGTGAACACTAACCTTCTAACCCCTTAACAGTGTTTTTGAGTGCTTTTGAGTTGATTTGCAGGCCAAAAACCAAAAAAAATAGGGTAGTGCAGGGTTTTCTGGGGACTTCTGCGCCTGTGTGAGGCAATCTGCGCCTGTGTTAATGCTTTCTGCGCTTGTGTAAAAAAAAACAAAACAAAAAAAACTACGCTTGTGTAAGGTAACCTGTGCTTGTGTAAAGCAACCTGCACTTGTGTAATCCTGCACCTGTGTCATGGCTTCTGTGCCTGTGTCATGACTTCTGTGCCTATGTAAAGTCCAGAACAGAGGTAAAAATGCAATGTTTTACTTGAAAATTGTCTTGTTTTTGCATTCTATTTTCTGTGTTTTGGTTTTTGGTTCTAATTATCTGTGCAGAATCTTGGCATACGCATGGCAAAGACAACAAATCAAACTACTAACACACTTTGTGCAGATTTGAAAGTCAAAGAATAAGCGTATCAAGCTTCTAACTTGGGTTTTTGTAGGTTGCCTTGGAGAAACAACCAAACTTTATGTTTGCAATTAATTTTTAGGCACCTAGTGATTTCTAAATAGGTTGGAATGAACATTTGTTTGCTTTGATTGTTGAGTATGACATTGGAGTAGGAGAGTATGCTCTCATCCTTCTTAGGATGATCAGAAATCCAGATCTTCGATACCATGCTTGTGTTGTTGATTGTGTGTCACATTTAGAGGGCCTGCCTTCCCGACCGCTTTGCTTTTGCAAGCAAGTGATAATCGTGAGAAGGGAATGACCCAAAGTGAGTATGGCTAGAATTCTTTGGCATTCTAACTCACTATAAACAAATACTTGATGAGCGAAAGCTTTGAAGGAAGCGTTACATGGGAATTGTAGTTACTTGGGAAGTGATGACCCTTGAACTCTTTCTCATATCAACATCTAAGTAGGGACTCTTGGTCTAAATTGTGCTTGCGTGACTATGTTTGTTTGGTATCTTGATGGGTTTAATGTCTCAATCACGCTTGCGTGACATCAAGGAGTAACGCTTAACAGAAATCCTTACTACATACCTTGTTTTTAGAGGCCAAAAACCCTTCTAGTTGCTTGAGAAGGACAAATTCGGATACTTGGAAGAGATACTAAGTTCACCATGGGGAGATTTCCATGGGGACTGATGCTTGGCTGCCCTGAGAAGTGAGTGCCATGGAGGGGAGCCCGTGGGGTCAAGCATCTATGTATTCTCCTTGAATCCCATAATGAGTCTACCTCTCAAGTACCTAATGTCTTTGCCTACCATAAGAAATGTGTGAATGAGCATGATTGTCTTGAGTCTAAGTTGAAATATCTTGTCTTCTTTGCTTGTCAAAAGTTGAATTGCATCTCATTTCAAAACAAGACAAATTGATTCAAAACAAGGTTAAACACAAGAACATTTCATCCAACAAAGTTCAAAAATATTCAAACATGGTTGTCAAACATTTGTCAAAATCTTGTCTCAACATTCATGTCACTTAGGTTTAGGCTCATCCTAGGTTTGCATTTTGTAAGGTCATTGTCAAGGTTAGGTTCTACCTAAGTCATTCTCCTTTGCATGTCAATAAGAGTCATCTATTTGCATGTGTCCTCTTGCATTAGAGTAATATCATTGTCACACATTCATATTTGCATACCCTAAGTCTCTTCATTAAGCTTAAGTCATTATCATATCATAGCAATTGTCCTTTTGCATATAGTGTCAAAGCTAGGTCTTGTCATACTTGAGTAATCCAAATCTTTGATAAACCCTAAGTCATTGTTAGGAAGTCTAGACCTTATCAAACTTTTGTCTTTTTGTCATCAATGTCATTTCGTCAAACCTAGCTTAGTATCCAAGCATATAGGGGAGACATTGTCATCTTGTCCTTTTGTCACTTGGTCCTTTTGTCCTTTTGAGGTCTAGACATCATTTCAATTTCCTAAAGGTCTCTTTTAGATTTGCATTTCAAAAGTTTGTCAAAATCTTCGAAACAACCAAAAACATAGGTTGCATTCTTGCCATAGATTGCATTTTCATCTATTTAGTTTGCATTTAGTTGCATATCATATATTATCCTTGAAAAATTCTAGAAATATTGCATTTGCATAGTGACATGTTTGTCGAAATGAGATCTCAACCTTCTTACAAAGCCATGTCATCACAATTGAGCAATCAATCATGTCAATCCAATCTCTACATGTCTCAGAACTTGGATCAAACTTATCATGATGATGTAAATGTCCAAATACAAAAACTAGAGGAGAAACTAGCTCAAGAAGAGGAGATATTGGAACAAAGAGTGAAAAACATTGAGAAGAATAGATCACAAATGTCCAAAATGTTTCAAAAAATTCCAGGTCGAAATCCAAAGATTGAGCCAATTGATGTAAGATCTCTTCTTGAACGATCAGACATACCAGCTCTCCTCTCCCAAATAGAGATGATGAAACAATTTCAAGAAAGGAGACAACATCAAATTCAACATTATGTGCCTCCAGAACAAGAACAAGGTGTTTACTATCAATCAGATTTTCAACCAATACAACCAACAGTTCAACCAATTGTTCAACATATTCAACCAACACAACCAATGGTCCAATCTCAACAATATGTCCAACCAACTATACAATGTCAACAAATAGTTCAACCAATGGTGGAATATCAACAAGTTCAATCAACATATCAATGTCAACAACTACAATCACAAATTCACAAACAAAACTTGCAACATGCACCAAGCCAAATTTTGAACATGTCAAACCAATTTGAGCAACATCTAGTTCAAAATCAAAACATGAAATCAAACCAAAAACAAGTTCAAATTCTAGATCCAATCATGTCAAAACCTTGCAAGAAAGGTGGCTTTATTGCAAGGCTCTTAAGGAACCTACCAAGTGAGTTCTTTGAGGAAGATCAAAATCATATACCAATGTCTAGCAATGCCTCATGCCCCCACAAACAAATTGACTCTCCAGTGGCATCTATCCCTACACCTCTAGAAGTTTCACAAGAAACTTCCATATTGTCCTCATTAAACAATACACCCAAGGATGCAATTATCCAAGAGCTATCCATAATTGATTGCCAAGATAATCCAATTCATGATGCACATCCTTGTCATGTTTCAGAAATACAAGACCCAATGCAACCATGTACTTTATTGCCATTACCTATTTTAGAAGACCCCATTCGAAGTCCCTCTTCCTCATGTTCAAGCATTGATTCCTTGCCAGAATCCATCACAAATGTTCAAAGTGCATTTCCTTCATGCCAAAACATTGATTCCTTGCCAAAATCCCCCATGCATATCCAAAGTCCAACCCCATGTCAAGAGGATAATTTAGAGCAGGAAGAAACACGTGTTAAAATAGATCAAGATCAAGATCCCGAAACCTTATCATCCCATCCAATTGTTGACCAAGACCCCATGTTCCCAGACACTCATGATGATTCCCCTATTCTTGTCCATCATATCCAAAGTCCTATTGACACTCCATTCCCCGAGCAAGATCAAGATATCCTAGTCCATCCAATCCCAAATGATCCCATTCCATTTCATGAACACGATGTCCTTTCAAATCCCATTGAAATTCCACTTCCTAAACAAGATCAAGTTATCCCTTCCATCCTTTCTGATGATCCCATTAAAAGTCAAGAGCAAAGCACCTTTAAAGAGGATTCCAATGATCTTCCTCCTTGA
Organism: Cryptomeria japonica; assembly: GCF_030272615.1. NCBI lineage: Eukaryota > Viridiplantae > Streptophyta > Pinopsida > Cupressales > Cupressaceae > Cryptomeria > Cryptomeria japonica. The sequence goes on along the minus strand of NC_081408.1, from coordinate 160,152,100 downwards.
CAAGATCAAATTATTCCTTCAGATCTTCCACAAGATTCACTTGTTCCTCCATCTCCACGTCTTAATGCTCCATATACACTCCAAGATCACATTTCTTTTGGAGATCCCCTTATTTCTCCCATTCCATTTCTTGAAGAGCCTGTCATTGAGCCATGTCCACTACACAATCCTAGTCCCCCTCATGATCCTGATCCCCTTCATGATTCTAATGTGTCAGTGCAAGATGTTCATGAACCCTCGACATGCATAATGGGTTCTTCCACTTTGGTGCAATCCGATCCACTTCAAGATCTCATTATTTCTCTCATATCATATCCACCTCATAATGGACTAGCATCTTCTTGCCAAAGCAAAGAGTATCTTATTAGTCAAAATATTGATAAAGGCAAAGGGGTAGACCTTCACAAGCAAGAACCCCTTCATATCAAAGAGTATACTAATGGTCATGGCTACAGAGCTCACATTCAAGGCGTTGGTATCCCTTCAAAGTCAAAATCCAAATGTCCACCTTTCCCATCATCGCTTCCATCCATTCTAGGTCCCTATATCCCTCCATCTCCTATGCAACATCAGCAAAGGCACACATCTTGGAGAACCTTCCATGCATCCCACATGCCTTCATATCATTCCCATCCACACCGACATTCATTCCCTCTTCCAAGCAATTTGGATGCCAAGTATAAGCATCATAAGTCTAGCAATCCACATGTATTCAAAGATCAACATGTCCAATATAATCGACATGTCAAAACAAAGAACAATATGATCTATAAAGAAAAAGAAATTTCCAAAAGGCCACAAAGGCCCACTGAGAAAAATAAAGCAAAGTCAAAATATATATGGGTTCCTAAATCTCTTGTGCAAGCAATGCACTCCAAGGAACCACAAAAGCATGAAAAATCAAAAACCATGTGGATCCCTAAGTAGCTCCTTGAAGCACAAAAGCCTAAAGAAATATCCAACTTGGCATCCAAAATTGCTATTCCTCCATCCAACCCTCTCAAATTTGTTCCTCCATCACCTTCTTCATCCATTTTGGGCCCTTATGTCCCAAAATCCATAGTCGTTCCTTCGTCAAAATCTCAATATCCAAAATACATTTGTCCTCCATCAGTCCCTCACCACTCAAGGTGTGTGCCAATGTCGATCTTACCTTCATTACCATCCAGTGAAGCCCAATTCTTCCAGTACCCTATCCATTATCCAATGCATATTTTGAATCCTTCGATCCCTTTGATCCAATCCTTTGCATAAATCCTCGCCTTAGTTTCATCTTATTTTCCATGTCCTTATCCTACCAACGTCTTTGAGCATGCTTTTAAAGGTCATGGTCCATTTTTTTTTCAAACAATAAGACGCTTGAGTCCTTCTTCCATCCCCTATCATGTGTCCATCTTCTATTGAAAATGTCAAAATCCAAAAAAAAAAAGAAAAAAGAAAAAGAAAAGAAAAAAAAGTAAAGCAAAAATAATTCGTCCACTGGTGAAAACCCGACAAACAGGCACCTTGGGCAAGTACCATGATGAAAACCTGGCAAACAGGCGTCATGCATAATCTATGAATTTCTTGTACACCACACTTGGGGGCAGGTTTCCTCCTTCATATCCTATTGCCCTTCATTATCCTATCATACCATGTCATACGCCTTCATGTCCTATTACTCTTCATATCCTATTGTCCCTCATATCCAGTCTCCCTTTCCACCTTTGATCTTGAAAAGGCTGAGGATCTTCATGCGCATCATGCATCTTATTTGCAGCTTTTAGTCCATCATAGCTTTTGGTCATTTATCCATTTGTTTATTATAACCTTTCATCCATATTCCCTATCTTATTGCAACTTTCTACCACTATCCCTTAGCCTCTCTCGACCTTCAATCCATGTCCCTTATCCATTCTTGGTCTTTCTTATCCTATCAATATCTTATCACTATCCATACACTCTTTTTCATTCCTTGATCTTGATCTAACATAAGGATGCAAAATTTAAACATGGTTTCAAAAACCTCTTGACATGTCCCTCATGCCATGTCACTGCTTTACATTGTCATATCCAGTCTCTTGTCCCATCACGCAATAGCCCTTGAAAATTGCATCCATATTGTCTCCATGATAAAAGGCCTTTGTCTTCCCTCTATCCACCATCATTTCAGCAAGCCTATTTATTCACTTGTCATATTCCTTGCCTTGCTAGACATTGGGGGCAAAATCATAAAAATTGAAAAATGTCCTGAAATAAATCCAAAAAAATTGAAAAATGTCCTGAAAAATGTCATAAAAATTGCAAAAATGTCCTTAAAAAAATACCAAAAAAAATAAAAAAATGTCCTGAAGTAATTCAAAAAAATCAAAAAATGTCCTGAAGAAAATCCCTAAAAAGTCAAATAAAGTCCTGAAAAAATGAACACAAAAAAATTGTAACAACTCGAAAACAAAACAAAAGAAAAAACAAGAATTTTGCAATAAATGATCCCTTTGTGCATAGACAGATTGCTGAGCATACATCCAATGACAATCAATTCAACACTGCGCTTTAATGAAATCATGCATTAACAGATGAACTTTTCAATCAAACCAAGCATTCAAATTGATCAAAATTGTCTTATCAATTGAATATCATCATCCAAATCATTTGTCCTTTGTCACTTCTATCATGGGTCTTATACAGGGTGTGGTATACTCGAAACCAGACTGTGTCCTATCTTAGACGGGGTACCATATATCCTGAAACCAGACAGCATGATTGTCCTATTAGCACTTTCAACTTTTGACAATAAAGATCAAGATGTTCGTTTGATTTGCTTGACTTTGTGCATCTTATTTTATTATTGATTTATCTTTGGCTTCGATCATGGTCCTATGTTGCTCGATGATGTCACTGAGTGATTTAGAGTGACCAGGATGGATCATGGTCCTTTTCTTTTTTATTGTGATTGTCGTTTGTCTGTGATGTGTCTGTCTTTTGCAAAAAGGGTTGCATTTCAGCTCTGGCCTTCAATGCCATGATGCTCTGCATCCGCTTTGCTACATTAAATAAAGGTTCTCACTTACTTCTGTGCATTACTGAAAGCAAGTTTTTTTTCATCTCTAACTGTCCTCTATCTGATTTCTTCTCACTAACATTTCTTCCATCAGTCCATTTAATCTGTTTGCCCCTATCATTTTCTATCATTTTTATCGATCAATTGGCCTCTTTTCTACATGTTTCCGGCCAATTCCTCGAGGGGGCATGCATATGTCATTATTATTTTCTGGGGCATTTTCATTATTGTTCTTTGAAACAACACTTAAAATCACATTGTCTCAAAGGGGCAAAATGTAGACACCTAAAAATGGTCAACACTTGCGAAGTCATACTTTAACATTTGCGCATTGCCTCATTTTAGGTTTTTGCATCGCATAAACATTTCTCCTATGTTATGCACTTGGTTTTTATCATTTGCGAGCATCGAGTCATTCTTCTACATTCTTCATCTGTCTCGCTTTCGAATTTCGTCGATCTTTGTCCTTGTCAATCTTGTCATATTGCGATCGATTCGTCATCGATCCTTGTCCTTTTCAATCATGTCAAATTGGTCAATTTGTCATTGATTTTTGTCAACCAACCTCAATCAAATCATTTATCAACACTGGTCATTTATCAATTCAAAATCATGATCGAATCGATATCAACTATCCTTTGTCAAAACCTAATTGTCATCCTTGCATTTCTAATTCATCTTCCAAGGTTTTATGATTTGTTCATTTAATCTTGTTTGGCATTTTCCCTCTAGGTTAAGTAATTTATTTATTTATCCGAAGTCTTCTTGTCACAATTAATGTTTATTTAATTGGCTAATTAACTTCCTCCTATTTTTGTAAATTAATTAATGAATGAGAAATTATTAATTAATTTACCTATTTTTCATCAATTTCCTAATTTCTAAGTCATTATTCCCAATTTAATTTTCTAATTTCTCCTAAATGTCTATTTCTATTTCAAAATCTTGTCATAAATCCTTGCATAGCAATTTGTCATAAATTTGTCATAAATTGTCATAAATCCTTGCAAAGCAATTTGTCATAGACATGTCATAATTTTGCTATTCTTGATTTGAATTTCCATTTGAATCACTATCATGCTAATTTGTTCATTTGTCCAATTTCTCTATAAATTGGATGAATTTCTTCAATCAAGGCTAATTGATAATCACTTGTTTGAATTACTTTGTCAATCACGCTTCGAGTATTCTTGAGCAATCATCTTGTCTACTTGCTTTCAATCATAATCATGCACTAGTAGGTGAGATCCACAACAAAAACTATTTGGAGAAGAAAGAAGAACAATGGAGCCGCATGGAAGAAGCATTCAAGTCTACATCTGGTTTGCATAATCTTAGTTTTGTATGTTTTGTTTTTATGTCTCTATTGATTGTGTGTTTAGGATAGATCATCGCATGTTGTGTTTTTGTGATTGAGGTAATGATTAGTTTTTATATATGCTTTTGATGATTTCCTATTTCCTAACGTACAGATCTATGAAAAAGAAATGGTCAACACAGCAAATTCGATGTTTTGGTCAGCATAAGAAATCGCTAAAAGGGGAAGATCTTCCCTCTTTAGTTGTAATTGACTCTGGACTTGTGTGATTCTTTGACTTGACAGAAATTTGAAGTGAATCCTTTTATGCACCAAAGGATGGTGAAGTTCATTTTAAATCCCTTTATTGCAAAAAAAAAATAAAGATTGTTTTGTTGTGGTTCGTTTTACAGCCCAAAGTAAGGTGAGTTCAATTTTCTTTAACTAGAATTAAAAAGACTTTAAATTTTAACTAACTTGAACAAGCTAGTAAAATTTAAACAATTTATAGTTCTAAAAAAAGTCACTAAGCTCCTCCCCCTGCAATAAAATGTCAGAAATCCTGCAAAATACCACCACAGTAGTTAGAAAAACAGAGGATTTTGTGGACTTCAACAAGTCTAAAATTTTACTTTTCGGTTACAATTTTTGTTTCTATCTTCGATGTGCTACATAACAGACTGTATGCGCTATGAGACACCCTTGATGCGCTAAAACTAAGTATCAACACGCGACTCTATTTTCTGAATGTGCTACTCTGTATGTTGGAAGTGCTGTTCTATCTTTTTCTCTCTCCTGCGCTGAGACCTGCAGTAAAATTAGAAATTTGATGCGCTAACATTTGAATTGCATGCACTGGATGATGGTCTACAAGCGCTGAATTGTGGGCTGGATGTGCTAATCTGTTAACTTGATGCGCTACTCTATTTTGTTTCCGCGTCGAGACCTACAGGAAAGTATTATTGGAAGCCATGCACTAAAGAAAGGACTTCAAGCGCTAGAGTATAGACACCACACACTAAACAGTAAGCGGGATGCACTAGACTGTTAACCGGATGCACTAGAAAATGTTTCCCACGCACTGATTCCTGTTTCTCGTGGACCTGCAAAAGTGATTAGTTTCAAAAACCGATATGATATTTGGGGTCGAGCCCCACGGTGGGCGCCAAAAATGTATGCGGGAAAAGTGGGCTGATAAAACTTAATATGTGAAAATATTGTTGAATATTAGTCCACACACACACAGGACTTCTTGGTGCAAGCTATGGAGTAAGGAAGTATCACTCAGCTTCCCAAGGAGGGTCCCATGGTTCTCTATCTCACAATGTCCCTCAAACCAATGTTTTTGCTCTCAGATCACTGAGGAAAATGGTTTAGGGATGGTAAATGCAAGAACGAGAGATGCTTTGATAGGTTTTAGTATGAAAGGTATGCTAAGCTATGTATGATTCTAGAAATGCAATAAACTATATGATAAGATGACAAGGTTAGTATGAATACTATCCTAACATGATATATTTACTCTATGATTGAGCTAAATGATAAAGAAAGTACTCTAAACATGCATATTTAGACTAAATTCTATTTCAAAGAGAGGCTAAATGATGAGCATAAAATGATATATGAGCTTGAATGTATTTGAGCATAAGTGTGATAATAAAAACTTGGAGGATTATCCATGAAAATGGAGGAATGAGAGCTCTATTTATAGCAAGAATAGGGCAATGGATGGTCAAGATTGAATGGTTTAATCAAGGGTTGAGTTTGAAAGTTGGGGATCCATGTTTGTAATTGGCACCAATGAAATGGTGACAAATGTCAACATAGGGTTGGGTTGAGAGAAGGGGTTGGAGGCATTAAATTCCTAAGAAGACCTTAGGGTTATCTAGAGAGTAAGGGTCAAGTCTAAGTTAGGCTTACCCAATGGATTAAGAGTTAATCCAAGGATAAACTCTTGTGCAAATGATTAAGAGATAATCATGGTCAAAGCATTAAAGGCCTGATGAGACCCTTGGGTTAGATGAAGGTTGAGTCAAAAAAAATGTTTTAACCATGTAGGAGGGTTTGAGCTAACCATTAATGGTTATTGGAGACTTTGGGGATTAAGTGGTTGAAAGTTGGAAGCCTTCAATGGTTATCAAAGACTTTGAGGTTTTAAGTGGTTGAAGGTTGAAAGCCTTTAATGGTTATCAAAGACTTTGAGGTTTGAGAAGTGACTTCCCTTTGCTTAGGGATGTGACAAAGTTTAGAGGAGGGGTTAGGTTAATTAGAAGCGATTAGAAGATTCTAGAAGGGATTAGAAAGGGGTTTGAGATTTTGCAAGTGGATGGAGGGATAATAGGATTTAATTGAAATAAAGTAATTTAATTCAATTTGGTTGCAATTAAATAATTAGATTTATTTAATTTAGGATAACTATTTAATTAAATTTGAATTTAATTAAAAGTGGATAGGGGGAATTTAATTGAATAAAATGATTTATTCATTAAATGGGTATAGTGAATTTTATTTAAATAAATTGAGTAATTTACTTAATATAATAGAAGAATATGGATAATTTAATTAAATTGGATGTAATTAAATAGAGAAATGAACATAAAATATTCATTTAGGAATATGGTCATTTTTATACATCTACAGTAACTTTGCCGCGACGTGTAACAACATTGTAATTGGAGCTAGGATTTTTGATGGTTATAGTTGCAATTTGTTCATTGGCATCATACAAGTGATTTACAGTATAATTATATGCAGCCTGTGAATAATTAGTGGTATCAGTGCCTCTCCTGGAAGTGGAGGAACCCCTTTGATCTTGTGATGGAAGTGGATTTTTGAAGATCTGATGATCATTGTTTGTTGTTTTTGGGTCATGCCCTTTGATTTCAATTTCACCTCAGTCAATATGATCCTGAATAAGATCTTTCAATCTGTGACAATTACTTGTCTTGTGTCCTCTCCCTTGATGGAAATCACAATGTTTAGTATCCCTCCACCATGCAGGTTTGACTTGAGGCTCATAGTTTGATGTTTTAGGTAGAGAGTTACCAAATTTTGAGAAACCAGTTGTCGCAACACTGTTTCGATGGGTTCCCCTAAGGGAGAGTATGTTCATTTTTGTTTTTGCTAATGAGGTCTAGGTTCATCATGAGATGTGATGCGACCTTGATTTGAAGGAAAAATTGTGTTAGTCTAAGGTGGAGGATTTTGTCTTGTAAATCGAACCATAGGTTGTGCACTTTTGATAGTTCTGGCATCCACAACCCCATCGTTGATGATATTCTTGTTTTTGTTCCAAAAGCTTGGTTTTTCACTATTGAAAAATGGGTGAGGACCATCCTTTGGTTCATTGTAAATTTTGATAAGTCCTTTCTTGATGAGGGCCTGCTCACATTTCAAGCCCTTGGTGATCATGTCATTAAAGGAGTCTCTGTCTTTGACATCCAGGTGAAACTCCATTTCTTCGTTTAAGTTGGAAATGAATATTTCCACTAGTTCTCATTTAGGTAACTAAAGAGAATGTCTACTAGACATTTGATACCATCGTTGCAGGAATACTGAGAATAGTTCACCTGGTTTTTGTTTAGTGTTGCACAGATCAGCCATGGTGATGTCGCGTTCAATGTTATGAGAGTAATGTGTGAAGAACTTCTGAATTAGTTCTTCAAAGGTCCTAATGCCACTTGGTAGCTAGGAAAACCATGATGTGGTTGTTCCTCCCAAGATTTGGGGAAAAAATTGCATTAGGTATGTGTCCTCATATGCCACTTCAAGGCAAGCTGAATGAAATTTTCTGACATGATCGTGAGGATTTCCCTTTCCTCTATATTTTTTGAATTTGGGTGTTTCAAATCCTCATGGAAAGGGTGGCATATAAAGATTTCTATCAAAGGGATAGGGACAAATGTCATTGAGTGAGAATTGGTTAGTCTTTACACCACTATGAAGTTGTTGGGCGAGATTTTCAACTTGTTGCACAACATCTCCATTTCATTTGGAGGAGGAGGTTGTGGGTTACCTCAAGGAATATTATATCTAATGGGATCTCTACCTCTTTCTTCTTCATGGTGACTTTGTTGTTCTAATGCTTGTCTTAATTGGGAAAGATCAAAGTCAGAGGGGAGCTTGGCTCCTTCTTGAGCGAGCTTTAAAAAGTCAAAAAGTTTGTTAAAGAGAGGGTTATGCCAGGCCCTTTCTATTTTTGCAGGAGTAGGAGTACTTGAGTTTTTGTCATTTGCATTTCCTCCAAGTGCTTCTTGAAATTCATTGATATTTTCCTCCTCTTCTTCTTCAATTTCTACTTCTTGTTGCCTTGAGTGTGATCGGGTGTGAGCCATTTTGTTTACAAGTTTTTGTTGAAGTTGAGCGAAAATGATGATGAGTTGTTGATGAAATGAAATATTGATGTTTGGTGAATTGTGTTGCATGTGGATCTCTAGCACTTTAAAGGTAGATGTGCCCAATATTATTTCTTTGAATTACTTGTTTGTTTTTGATAAGGTTTGAGGTGATAAGGTGTAGAGAAATCTGAGATGTGTTACATATTTAACTACCTAGTAATGAGAGGATTCACTCATGAACTATTTTTAACCTATGTAGATGTGTCTCTTAGGATGAGCTTATCCTAGATGTAGAAACAATCTAAAAAGTGATGTGATGTGTTTGATTCAAGCAATATCTAAAAGAGAACTTAGGACAAGAACCTCTTAATGTTTTGAGAGTTGGAATGGATTGATGATGAAGTGATGGTGTATGAATGAAATAATGGATGAAATTTTTTAACTTGAATAAAAGCTTTGTGTCACAAATGGAACAAATTCTACCTCTTCCCTTTCGGGCGTTGGTGGCGTTTCTCGAGTTATGTTGTATGTGATACAAATGTTTGGGAAGAAGTTGGGATTAATCTTGCCTCCTTGGTTTTTGTTATAACTCAAAGCTCTATATTGCATAAAAGCTCTGCGGTTTAATGATTTTGAATCAAATTCGTTTGTTTTTCCTTGAAGGTAGAGACGCATGTGATGTAGAAAAACTCTATGAGAGACAAAGATTTGTCTATTGAGATAGAAGAATTTCCTCCTTTTGATCAAAGCCTTTGAGCTCAATGGTCTTCTTTTCAAGTTGATGTTCTGATGGTGATTCTTCTTTCACAAGATGACTTTTTATGACCCTTTCCTTTAACTGTATTTTAGGTGCTTTTCTTTCCAAAGCTTGATGTCGGCTCAATTTGTACTCTTGACTAAAACAAAGACACCTCAAACACTTTGTATCCCTAAGGTCAAATGGCCAGTTGTGATAAATCCAGCCCACATCTTGATATTTCTTCGACTTTGGTACTACATACCTTATGAATCCCACCGTGGCAGGTAAGGATGTGATATAGTAAGTCTTGCATGAGTATAACAAATAGATGATCCCTATGATGAGGGAGTCACCACTTTTATCAAGCCACAAGTGACTTTTCAAAAATCTATGTTTCTACTCAAGGAAATATGTATGGTGAGTATCTTGGGAGCAAAACCATTTATGCTCTTGCACTAAATTATATCTCAAATATTCTAAATCAATAGAACGGGTGGGCTACTACTTAAAGGTGTTTAGTCATTTTCAATGTATTTGGACATAAGTTCATTCTGCAATGAATCACTTAAGAGCCTTGTAACTTGTGGTGGGGCCCATTTGTCCTTTCGGCAAGGTACATTGTAGGAACAGGTATACCCAAGGCTACAACTTTTTCTCTCACCTAATTTTTATAGTGGCTCGAAGGATTTACTGGTCGAGGTCATTCCCAAGAGTGATGTGTCTCTTGGCAGGCCTCTCTTAAAAAGATAAAAATTTGAGTGTTACTAACACTTTTCTCCTGTACCTAGGACCACAAAAGCCAGGGGAGAGGATAGTGTGTGTTAGAAGTAGGACCACTTGACCAAATTTTTGCACAAGTGTGCCAAGCACGAAAAACACTTGTTCTTTTTAACCTACCATCGCAATGTGTTCTAACTATTTGGAGATGTTGCTCCAACAATCATGGTGTTCTTTTTAACCTCAAATACAAAATTTTAAGTAAACTAGAACTTTAAAAATCCTGGTCAACTTAATTTGAAGCACGTATGAAGGAAAAATTGCTTTGCAAAAATTTTGAAACAAGTGGATTGTAATTTTTAATTGCACCAAAAATTGAAGTGTGGATTGCAAATTTTTGCTTAAGTTTTGATGCTAGAAATGAATTTGTTTTGTTGATTTTAAGCACCAAATGAAAAGTTAAGCCTAAACTTGCAATAAACAAAGTTGTTCTGTTCAATTTTAGAGCACTAAACATAAATTTTGATCCTAAGCTTGCAAGAAAGCAAATTTTGTGTTCAATTTTAAAACACCAAAAAGAAGTTTTTGATTTTTAAGGAGGTTGGTTTTTTTAGACCTGCACAAGAGACAAATAGTTAGTGAAAATCGAACCTATGGTGGGCTTCCATAAGCCTAAGAATTTTTCTTTTTTCGGTTACAGGGTCATTTTTACAATGTTCTGCTACAATAGCACTACTCTGTGTTTAAACAAAAGCGCTATTTAACACAAACGTGCTAAAAGAAGAAAAATGACAAGGAAGACAAAAGCGCTCAAGCATGCTCAATAGCGCAAAAACAAGGTCAAAAGCACTCAAACAATGTCAATAGCACTAAACTTGGTACAATAGAACTATTGTAAGAACAATAGCGCTAGAACAACAAGTTGCAATAGCACTACAACGTGATCAATAGTGCTAAAGCGCAACCTGTGTGTCAAGTTTCAACATTCAAACATGTTAGTTGTCAAAAAAAATTTGTTTATTTAAGTGTTTGGATTCACGTCGGGTTCACCAAATGATACTCTATAAAAAGGGAAGGTTAGTCAATGATAACAAAACACAAACAAGAAGAAAAGCCAAACTGTTAGTGTCAGAAATCCCAAACAAAATACTTTCCTACACAAGCATATCAAAAGAGATATCAAAAGCATGACAAAATATCTAACTAAGAAGGTAAATATGATGAGGCATCTCCAAATGCCTCCTAACATGCTCTTGGTTTCTTCTCCTTTGTTCCTATCCTCTCCAAGTTCCAAAATAGTGTAGCTCTCAACAACTTTTTGCACTATGGATGCTTATGGAGGTTTGAGATTGAAGTATTTGCTCTAACTATGAAGAAAAAGCTAATACTATACTATTGATACTAAAATGATTTATTTTAACCAAAATGACAAGATATTAGTTGATTATGCTAAAATTATCTCTTAAAATACCTATAGCTTAAATGCATACAAGTTTTCAGGATCTGGATTATGAAGAAATGAGCTCTATTTATAGGTAAAATGGAGCAATGGATGGTTGAGATTGAGCAATCTCAACAAGGGTCAGGATTGAATGATTTCAAATCCATGTGAGAGCTTTCAACCCAATCCTAGGATGATGAGTGTCAATGTGAGATAGGTTGAGAGGAGAGGGAATAAGCATTAAATGCTTGACATGACCTTGGGAGTTAAGGTTAAGGTTAGTTGAATGAATAAACTCTTTATTCAAAGAATAAAGCTTTTATCCAATGGATAAACTCTTGTGCAAAGGTAAAAGGGATAAACATGGTCAAAGCAATAAATGCTTGAGGAGACACATGAGTGCAAGTTGAAATAACCATAACTGGTTATGTAAGAGCCATTAATGGTCATGTAAGAGCCATTAATGGTTTTGGAAGACTTTGGAGGTTAAATTGTTGAACACACAAAGCATTTAATGCTTTTCAAAGACTTTGGAGTCTTTGATAAGTGACTTAAAGTTTCTTAGGAATGTGACAATAATTAGAGGATGGATTAGGCTAATTAGGAAGGGTTAGAAGAATCTAGAAGGGGGTTTAGGAATGCAATTGGATTTGGTGGGTGAGGGAAAATAGGATTTTTATTTAAAATAAATTAGTTTATTTCAATAAATGTGTGCAAGTTGCATTTGTAGGAAAATGCAAGTTGGGCGGGGGGGGATAAATGATTTAAATAAATGTTTTATTTAATTTATTTAAAAGAGGAAAAGGGGGATTTAGTTAAATAAATAGATTTTATTCATTTAATTGATTGTGAATTTGGTTTAATGAATTAATTAAAATAAATTGAATAATTTATTTAATTAGTAGGAGAATGTTTGAAGATGAATCAATTAAATATTAATTTAATTAACTGATGGCTTAGTGGATTTTTAATCAAATAAATAACAAATATTCATTTAATTACGCTGGACAGATTTGTGTGACTACAATTGGTACATTGGAAGGCTAGCAAAAAAGACTATTTGAAATTTATACCTAATGGAGACACAAAAAGAACTCCTGCTCAAAATCCCTCTTTAGAACAAGCTCCATCAAAGTACATGTGCCACAAACCTTGTTATTGAGATTCTAATTTAGTCACAATAGAATGAATAGTTTTTAACTGAGGCAAAATTGGTTACATTCTAAAATTATCAAGATCTACATCAATCATGTAGTTTAACATACTAGGGTCTATTTTCTCAATTACCCTAGGGGCACATGGTTCTCTATATAATTTAACTTGGCTTCCATTGATTGGAATTGTAGAATATGAAAGATCTAATTGAACATTTTGACCTAGTGTTGCAACCCATTGTCTAGATAATAGCATGCCATAATGAGGTTTTGTATCAGTTACTATGACATCCATCTTATATGTTGCTTCAGGAAATGCTGCTATCTTCACTTCCAAATCTTTCATTGTACCTATCACTGGTACTTCTCTGTTATCCATAGCATAACACTTCCCATACATTGTACTTACTGACCGTTCAAATTATTTCATGACACCATATGGCATTACATTTACAGCAACACCAGAGTCTATCATGCAATTCTTAATCAGTCTATTATTTACTAATAAAGTTACATAGAAATGATCAACCTATGAAGGCTCTTTTGTAATAATTGTTCCAACATATACCTCTGGGGTTTGCAGCTCAGGGTCCTTTTCATCCTTCATTGTACCTGAAGGCAAAGCTGTACTACTGTCAGATATCTTAGAAAATAAAGATATAGCAGCTTCTCTATGTTTCTTTATTTTCAGTAATTCTACCAATGGGACTATGAACTTCATCTAAGTAAGAGCCCGAGTCATATCAAAAGTGAAATTATTAGTTGAATCATTATTAATTTTAGCTTTCTCTGTCTTAGGAAAACTTTCCTTCTTCACTGTAGAATTTCCTTGTATATGACCAGTAGCATTATTATCCATACTCTTGGCTACATCTTTAAATTGGTCACTCTTCGCTTGACCATCTTGAGGCAAGGTGCCACTACTCGATGTCTTCTTTTGAGATACTTCTTTTATGAACATTGAGCCAGGCTCACCCTGATCTCCATCCTTTTTACTACTTCTCAAATTGTAATTATGCTTGGCTTTGGCTATGGCAGCCTTAGTAAGATTTCTTACCTCTTCATCACTGGGTCTTCGGAGATGAACTTCTTCATCTTCAATGGTTACCACATTCAAAGTAGGATGCCAATCAAGTGTCAACTATCGTTGGTAACATTTATTATTATTTAGCACATCACACTCACTGGATTCACTTTGCGAAGACTCATCATCGCTTTCAATAACAATCTCAAACATGTTAATATTAGGCTCACCATCTTTTCTCATGGATTCTTCAAGGGCTTGGGCTACAATACACTGATGAGGAGAATATAGTCCATCACAAGCCATGCACCAAGGGGTATTTTCCATATTATGAAAATTTTCTCCTTTCAAAGGATCTGGGGTATCTTAGCTTTGAGTGTTTTTTGGCTTATCATTTTGAGGTTTTCCATCCTTCCAAGTGGTGTTACAAGGAATGTCATTGAATCTAGGAGGTCTAACTTTCTAGTTATAATGAGGTTTTTCATTTTTACTTTCCTTGGCAGTAAGATCTTTCATGGCAGTCATTAACTTCTCTATTTTGTCATCCTCCTTGGCAACTTTATTTGGCTACTGTTTTGATTCTTCCCACAACATTTCATCAGTTCTCCTTCCTACTTTTCCAGATGCTTTCCTATTACTTTCCACATTAATGGTAATCCTAAAAGCATCTCTCAGACCGTGTCGGTTTTTATCGCTCAAGATGTAAGCCATTTTTGAATCAAAAGCATTATAATAAGTGTTCAGACACATATTGACATCTAACCTCATTACTTGATAAAGCGTATGCATTGCTTTCTGAAATCTAGCATTGAAATCTATGACAATTTCGTTATCAAACTTTCTAATATTATTGAACTCGTTGATCATGAAGCTCACATTTGTTTTGTCACCATATTGTTCTTGAAAGCAATTTTAAAATCTTCCCAAGACCCAATGCTATTCACAGGGAGACCTCTATTCCAATCCCTTGCATCATCTACTAAGGATTGTACAAACAATTTCATGATGACATCTTCATCCATAATTTCATAATCATTTATCAAGTTACTAAAAGATTTTAGGTGCTCTTTTGCATTGACTACATTATTGCCAGCAAATTTGTGGAGTCTATCCCTTAATTCAGTAGGGACATGGTTAGGGTACCTTGGGATTCCATCAAAGAAGATTTGTTTGTATAATTCCAAGTTAATAGGTCTTCTCTGGATTGATTAGCAGTAAGGTTATTTCCCATGATCATACTTACATTAGGAGCGTGAATTGGAGAAACTTGATTGCTTTGATTGGTAGTAGGAACTTGAATAGCTGGGACAGTACTCACAGGCAAGGTTGATTGAATTTTGACTAGAGAGAGTGAAGCATGCTGAGGTAAAGGTTTACTTGGGTCTGTTGAAGGAAAAACTATGGGAGGAGCTTTCAGATAATTAATTTTTCTTTTAACCTCTTGATTTGTTGCTTCCAACTCAGCCATTTCCAATTCTCTTTGCAGATCTTCCTTCTCTTTCCTCATCCTATCTATCTTCCTCTCATGTGCAGATAACATATGAGAAATTTCTGCTGTAGTTTTAGACCCAGACCCATCTTCCATGCACTTTTGTTTTTCTTTATCAGCATTATTTCTAACACTAAGGACCTCCTTACTAGGTTACACAATAGATTTGTATGCAGGGTTGACCTTGGCAATTGGTTTTCTCTAATGACTGGACCTTCATCCTCACTCTTAGCTTTCTCTTGGGTAAATAACTCAAGATCAGAAATCTGTCTTAGAAGCCTATCACTCTAAATCAATTTAGCCTTCACTTCCTTTTCTTTATTTGCTTCTTTCTATGCTCTTAAGGAAATCAAGTGATGAACTCTTTTATTGTCAACCTCAATTTCTTGGGATACCTTGTCCTCGTCAGGGAATATCTCTTCAAAATCCGATACCTTAACTTGATCAATATCTATCAGACTAATATTCCCATCTATAGTTCTTGGTATGGGATCCATCCTAACATTAGAACTATTTCTATCCTTCCTAGATAGACTAACATTAGAGATTCCCTGATTAGAAATTTGTATATCCTCATTATTACCTAACAAACCAGAATGGAAACCCAGAATGTCTTGCTCAGACTCACGGGATGAAGAAATTGAATTTGCATATATAGGCCTATCAGATGACTTACCCATATGAATTCCTTTCTGTATCCAGGCAGCGTTAGATGGCTCATGTACAAGTGATCTTTTCTGGCCTCTTCGTGCCTATTCAGGTAATCCCTCTTGCAATGTCTCTTGAGGATGTTTCCTCATAAATGACCTAGTGTTCCTTCCTCTCTGCATTATACTTGTTTTTATTTTAAGAGAATTATACTTATTCAATAGCACTGGTTATACTTGTCAGAGTCGCCACCCAAAACCATGGGAAAAATAAGAAAACAAGCTTTGACAGATCACTCACATGGGATTTGATAACATAGATTTTCAGAGAAATAACCAAAGATGAGGGATAGCACGGCCAACTACGAAGGCCAAACACATAATAATTTTGAATAAAAAACTGAAGCTAATACAAGCACCAATCTGTATCATAGATTAACACTATAAATCTCCCTAGTAGAGTCACCACTTTTGTTAGTCTCAAATTCTGATTCCCTTCTATCCTTCCTGTAAGAAATTAAATAAATATGTTCTCATGTGAAGAGGACATCAAGAAAATAGAACTCCAAAATAACATATAACAAGGTTTCAACAAAACCTTCTACACTTTGAACTTATCCAAAGTTCAGGTGGGTATACCTTCTGTGAATATTTTCACACTTTGAGATTGAGATCCACAGTAAACTAATGCTAAAAACCCATGGATTTCATCACCTTAATGGAATTGAAACATTAAAAGAAAAACTTGTGTTCATTTTTAGTATTGATCCTCAAGAAAGATAGAAAGAATTCCACAACTGATACCAGTGCCTTATCCGGGCTACAAAGTCACCAAAATCAAATTAGAATTCCAAAACTGAACATTCAGATACATTTCACCATCTCGGCCTTAATTAACCCCATACATGCCTGACATATACATTAGTTTTATCCTCTTAAAACTAAAACCATTCATCAAATTCAAAATGAGTAAACAATTGATTTACTGATAGAAATATTTCATGCATATTTAATTCCTATCCCTTGAAGAGAAAAGATAGAAACATATCCATATGACTGCCTTACAATCCATGTTTAGTCAAATAACCCTAGACTATTCAAATGAAACCAACAAATTAACAAGTGCACACAAGAAGACAAAACATATTTAGGCCTGAAAAGTTTTGATCTGTATATTAATATTCATTTTGAAAAAAAACCTTACATAACTCAAAGTATTTTTGAGATGACCAGAAAAACCCTTGATATATTTTAGCAGAGTTTCTTTACAAAATTCTTGTGATGATTTTTCCCTAAGTCCTGGTATCCATTTATAACAACATGGATGCAAAAAAAGCTTTGGACATTCCTAAGGATAGTTAGTTACAACCCCAATTCCTTTCAAAAAATAGTTACAAGTCCTTTTCACTCTCAGTGGCCTTCTCAATTTGTTGCTCTACTGCAACATCTTCTAACTATTCTAGGACTCCTCTTCTTGCACTGCATACTATTTGGTCCACTCTTGGAAATCATCATCAGTAGGCAATGAGTAGCTAACAATTTTTTCCTTCAACATAACTAACCTTTTCCAAGAGTTTTTCACTTTATTAACCTCTGATTCCAAAAAATCGTAATGTGACTTTATCTTCTCTATTTCTTTGATTGTCTTAACAAACAAGGATGTATCTTCTATATTAATAATTTTATTCACCCTTAGAGACAAGTTAGCTCCTAGCTCATCAAGCCATACTTGTTTGTCCTTCAACTGATCTGGACTAACAAAACCCCCAGGAAATAGTTCAAATTTATGCTCAGAATATTCCTTCCTATACAGATTGGCTTTTCTCTCTACACCAACTCTTCCTTCTGCTAGCTTGGTCATGCCTTTTGCAAACTCACATGTAGATTTAATAACAACATCAGATTCTACCTCACCACAGGATGCAAACATAAGTTCTAGATCCACTTTTATAGGCAATCATTTCTCCAAAATTGGCTCCAAGGTAGCCTTATCTTTATTCAACTCACTCAAAATATCCAAGATTCTCTTCATGTTAGTGTGCACAATGGGAGCTCATGCTGTATCAACAAAACTCAAATTGTAGCCTTTACCTTTTCTTCATATTTGTTTGCAAACAGGGCTTGAGCCTATTTTAACTTTTCCAATTCATGTTGAATGGTCTAAGCTAGTTGAAAACCAGAGGTCATGGGAGAAGGGGGAAACTCAACAATAGGACTACCTCCTTTCTGGCAATAATACTCTCCCTATTGGCTACCTCCTTTTTGGCTTCATTATAAGCCTTTAGAATTGTTTCTATTTTTACTTGGAGATCAACTCTCTCCTTAGCTTCTTTCTCAACCACTGCCACACTAAATTTTGCAAATTCAAGAACTGTGCTGGAAGCTTCCACCACTCTTGTATCCTTGACTCTCTTCACTATTATACCTCCTAGGAAACTGGATTCTGAGGTGTCCTTCCTTTTTCTACTCTCATCCCTCTTTAAGTACCACATGACCAAAGAAGCATTATCCTTGCTAAAGGTCACTCCTTCCATAGGCTTGGTTTCTTTTTTGACTGCTTCAAGTACCGAGGCATTTGCTATATCCCATTCAGGGAGGATTAGAACACTGACCTTTGACACCATTTCTCTCCCCTTTTCAGGAGTAATGGCCTTGAACTCTGCCATCATTTCTTGTTTCACCTCCTCCTCTACTAAAGTTGCATCTCTGTGAGGTTGCTCACTCTTTCGCTTTTCACACCTTATCTTGAATTGCTCAATGTTTTGCTTCCAAACAAATTGCATGAAGGCCTCTGTTGTGACAAAATTACTATCAGCCAAGAACTCCTCACTGGCTTGCTTGATAGCAGGGTCTAGCTCTTTACCTTTGAACTCATCTACAGTTAGGTTCATCTCGACACTAGGTGGCTCTTCTAGCATCCCCTCTTGTGTTTCCTCATATGTGTAGGCAATCTCCCCAAGAATTCCTAATTGCAAAAATTGTTTGGCCACTGCCTGTTCATCTCCTATTTGGATAAGAGATTGGGATGGAGAATACAAAGGTTCACCTGTTTGCACTTCTTTCCCTACTCTTTGTCTCTTAAGGGAGTCTTGGATGTCAATGACATCTTCCATTGCTCTCTTCCCTCTTGAAATAGAGGGTTCCCCTATTACTGGCACCAACACACTATATTCTGGCTTCTTATGCGTTACATAATTACCCAGAGGGATGGCCTTAGCAAAGGCAAGCTTGGCTAGAACCAATTTAGCCTTGTCAAGATTATCTCTTATTATAGCCTCCCTCTTTTCCTTCAAGGTTTACATTAAGTCTTCAAAATAAAGAATTAAAAATTTAATCTTTTCCTCAAAGGGATTAAAGTTAGATAGAGGGTCATAATTACTATCAAATTGATGAATAAAATCTAGAGCCTTTTTGTATGCAACCCACTTCTCTTTCCTCAATTCCTACTCATCCAAATTGAACTCATTTCTAATTAGATCCTTAGGGAAATGAAATTGGTGTGAACTACCTTTGCATACTGCACTTCCCCTGAACATGCCATTGAAAAAATCCTCAAGGTCAACAAACTTTGTTATTGCAGTAGACAACTTATATGGGTGAAAAAAGTCATTAAAGTATTTCCAACCATCCTTGGTGATCACAAATTGATGGGCCATAGCGACAGTTGGGAAAATAGTTCCTTTTCCCCTATTTGTTAGCTCTACCTCTTGCATGCTTTCAATTTGCCTTAGGACCTCTACAATTCCTATCTTCAAAGGGACCTGATAGGGCAATAAATATGGAGTGCGTCTAAAATGATAAACTCTAAAAACTGTAGAGACAGGGTATAAGTATATGTCACCCCAATTGTGCATAATCTTGATACCTTTAGCAAATTCCTTAGGCCTAAGGAATTCTAAAAGAGCTTTGGGGATCCTAGGGTTCTCTGAACATAAGAGAATCCTAATCTTAGATGCAAAAAATTTGTCAAACTTCAGGTAGCCGGCATCCTCTCTATCCTAGGACAAAATGGTGCTCCATAGATGTATAGGCATCCCTTCATCATCCTTTTCCTTAACTAGATCCATTTCACTAGCAAAGTAATCAACACCTTTAAATAAAAACATGTGCATGAGAAGGGAGTACCATCCAAAATGTTTGTCTACCTTACCACTTTTTATCCCTATCAGTCCTGCATGGATTGCATCCATGAGATAAGGTGTTGTATGTTTACCTCACTGGGTAAACAGGAAGAATACAAAAATCGAACAGCAATGCACAATGCAATTATAAAGGAAGTACCAGAATAAGCTTTCCATTAATGTCAAAGGATGTTCATATTATAATCTGTCGTCAATATTACATGTCCCAATACCCGGAGGTGGTACAATATATGACAGCTGAAGGGGTGCGACACAACCGTCGCGACTCCAACTACCTACCCGTTGGCTAACTAACTATCAATAATTAACATTACTAAACTATACATTTTTTCCTGATAACATCATCCCCCCCAAAAAAGAAGTCGTCTCCGACGACTAACAACAAAATGGAGACAATGCATATATACACCCAAAACAAAGTCAAGGAGGGGGCTGAGGAAGTGTCCCTGAAGTCGAAGGCTGGGATGCTGGTGTCTGGGCTGCCAGGCGGGCGCGGAGGTCATAAACCTGCTGAGTGTGTGCTGCGACATCCCACTCTGCCACCAATACCTTCTCTAAAGCCATCTTCACCATATGCGCATCTTCCAGCAACTGCTTCTCCTTGGTATCCACGGACTCTGTCATACCGACCAACTGAGTCTGTAACAAACCTCGCTCTGCAGTAACAGCCTCCAACTCCTGCTGCACAAGGCTCCGCACCCTCTGCTCCTTCGACAGGCGGATGTCAACTGCAACCTTCTCTGCACGGGCTATCTCAAGCTGTGCTAACAACTGCATCCTCTCAGCTGCCCACGAAGCCTGCTGTCTGGCGAGATCTCTCTCTATCTCTACACGAGCAGCCTTGCGGACCGCGGACTCATGCTGCATCTGCCGTAGTGCATAGTAGGCATCCCTATGATCCTGCTCAATCTGTCAGACAAGAGTAGTCACTCTACTCTTCATGACGGGCTGAGGCACTCTCCAAGCCTCGACCATTGCATCTGTTTGAATAGTTGGCCACCCTTGTGACTCAAAGCATGTAACAAAAGTTGTCCAACAGCCGACCCACATAAACTGGAGGACCTACTCTAATTCCTCCACAACCTGCTGCAAAGCTCGTGTTTGAGCCGTTGCCACCACTCGCCGACCCCTCATCACCATATCTGCTAAGTAAGCCTCAATGTCCTCCCCATCCTGCCCCAAAGCCTGGGACCCCGATATAGGTGCAGGAGGCTCGAGTGGAACCAAAACTACTATATCCTGCTGGCACAAAGGTGTCTCCTCTACCCTCACCTGCTCTTGGATAGCAGGGATGAATTCTCCTATCTCATGCCCTACTGGTGTCTCGCCCGATGAATCCTCCAAGTCTACCACCTCCGTCAGAGGCTCTCGTCGGGGTGAAAATATAGTAGCTCCTACTGGTGGCATCACTGTCATCTGAAATCGCCAGGTCAGCCAACTCCCCATAGCCTCCACCGATGGATCCGTATTGAACACCTCCGGGTCTCTCTCCACCTCTACAGTGTGTCTCTCCAGGGGCTCCTCCAACAAAGAGGCAGACACAGTCACTACTGCCTCGAATCCCACAACGTCCAATCGCACCTGAGGCTCTACGTCGACTCCCTCCATGTGCTCCTCCTCTACCACTACCTGCTACGGTGATCCACATGACTCCAACATGCCTTCTACACGTGCCTCTATGGCAGGAGGCGATCCCACGGGTGGCGCACTAGCCTGCGGAGGTGGTACCATGGAAGGTGATGCCACCTGCTGCATGGGCCCAAGCGCAACGGGCGTGCGGCCCTCCCCAAAAGCTGGAATCGACGTGCCTCCCACTCCCACGAATGACCTCACAAGTGTGCCAAGTGGTAGTGAGGGTGGTGCAAACAAGACTCGCTCCCCCACGGGCTCTATCCTCTCCTCTTCTGTCGCCCTACTGCTACTATCCTCGGCTGAATCCTCTTTCTCTGAAGCCTCTTCGCTGCTAGAAGCCTCTCTTCCACTATCAGGTTCTACCGAGGGGGTCTCTACTATCCTTTTCTATTTCACGGAAGAATGACCAATGTCAAGGTGTCTCTAATGCATGATAGGAGGCTCACCATCTGCCAATGGTCTCTGTGGCTGTATCTCCAATTCTGCCTCCGGTACTACTTCTCGCGTGGCCTCCAAAAACAATCTGATGGCATAGTGGGGCATGTAAAACATGCGATGCTCCATCATCAAGAACTTGCACATCCACTCTGATAACAATGTAGCCCAATCATACACAATGCCATTCAGAAGTCCATTCATCAATATGATCTGTGGGAGAGCGATGTCTGATGCCCTACCAGACCCTGTCAACCTACTCTTGATGACGCCCACTATACACCACCAATGGCCCTCTACAACAAAAGACCTATGCATCCCACGGCTCTTCGTGGCATCAACAATGCTCTCTAATTCTACTATGGTCAAGTCTCAGGATACTCATTTAATCCAATATTCTTTTTCCTCCCACGTCATCTTCTTAGCTTTCAATTCCACTTTCTTGCCATGTACTCCTGGAATGCCAAACACTCTTGTAAAATCTGCTGGTTTGAAGGATACCGTGATATCCTTCCCAAGGTACTGAAAAGTACTCGTCCATGAATGGCTATCAAAGGTATCAACCATGAATTGTAATGCTCCCTCATACTCACGGATAGAAAACACAGGCATTCGGATGGCCCACTCCACTCCTGCTTTCCGAAGGCTCTTCTTCACCAAATCATCATCTGGTGTATCCTGCCACCACTTCCTGCATTCAGACCCATTCAATCCCTCAAAGGTGATATGCTGTGGGGTCAATGCATTCTTCCCTCGTGCAGCATGCTGCTATGGTGCCTTTCTCTTCTACCTGGTGTGCATTGTGTTACCGGCTATGCGAACACCCAAAGGAAGAACTCGCGTATCCTTATTTATGTGGCTACCCTCCTGCAACCGTTTTTTCCAATTCCTTTCTCCTGCAGACTCCATTAGTTTCCTGTAACTGATTCTTGATTTTAGCCATGTCATTGCAAAGAGCGGCTAACTGCCTTCGGGTAGCTAAGACTGTGTGGAGGTGATCCCTTGTATGTGCCTATGTGTTGGGCGTGCGGTAGACACCGGGAGGAGCCAACCCAAGCTTGTCACTGTGGACTTGTTTGTGTCTACATGCCC
This sequence comes from Cryptomeria japonica, assembly GCF_030272615.1. Taxonomy (NCBI): domain Eukaryota; kingdom Viridiplantae; phylum Streptophyta; class Pinopsida; order Cupressales; family Cupressaceae; genus Cryptomeria; species Cryptomeria japonica. The sequence continues at coordinate 160,128,914 of NC_081408.1, read as the reverse complement.
ATCGCACGGTAGACTTTGTTTAATTGGCATCGACTCCTTTGGTAGCACTTCTTCCTTCTTCACTTCCACTGCACAGTGGCTTCCTTATTCCCTTCACGCTGTTCGGTGGGGGTTGTCGGTGGTGCGGGGTTCGGCGCCCTCCTTCCTTCTTCGGCAGTGCCTCTTCCTTGCAGCGTTTCCCTTCGGTGGTTTAAACTTGGGGCATTTTGTGCTTGCGCGGCATGGCGTGGCTTCTTCTCTCCTCCGCGGTGTTTCCTTCATTCGTGGTTTATGGTTTGGGTGGTGCTTTTATTCATGCGGGCATTTGGTGACCTCCACTGCACGGTGGCTTCCACCGTCGGTGGTCCCACTGTTGATGGCTTCCACCGCACGGTGGCTTCCACCGTCTGTGGTTCCACCGCATGGTGGCTTCCACCATTGGTGGTGCCACCACACGGTGGTCCCACCGTCGGTGGTGCCACAACACGGTGGTGCCACGTGCGTGTCCACCATATGGTGGTCATTTTTTTCCTCTTTTTTTTTTTTCGAATTTTTCTTTTATATATACTTTTTTTTTCCAAATTTTCGTAGATATATATATATATATATATATATATATATATTTTTCAAATTTTCTAATTTTTAGCTACGGCCATCCAACTAGGGGTTCCTAGTTCCCTCCGTTCGTGATAGACCTTCAGTTTGGACCCGTTGACTGCATTTGGTATCTCCTTCCCGTCCAGCGTCCATAACTTTATCGCCCCGTTCGTGTTGACCTCGCGTATCTGGAAGGGCCCTAACCATCAAACTTTGAATTTCCCCGGTTTAATTTCGTTTCATCCATTATATTTCAAAACTAACTACCCTGGGGTGAACCTCGCCTGCCGAATGTGTTGGTCGTGCCAATGTTTCCTTCATTGCTGGGCCACTTTTGTCACCCATTGTGCCATCAGCCTTCGTTCATCGAGTTTGTTTAGGGCATACAGGTGCTCCCTCAGGCTCTCCATATCACCAAGTTTATTCTCAATAGCAATTCGGAGACTTGGCACCATGAACTCTATCCGTACTACTGCTTCCTATCTGTACATTAATTGAAGTGGTGTCTGGCCCGTCGTTACTTTGTAGGTGGTGCGGTATGCCCATAATACCGACGGTAGTCGCTCCTCCCAATCTTCCTTTTCTACCTCGCACGACTTATAGATGACCGAAACCAGAATCTTGTTGGTCGCCTCTGCCTGACCATTGGCCCTCGGATAATACGGACTAGACAAGGAGTGAAAAATTTTGAACTCCGTCATGAGGAGTCTCACCACATGGTTCACAAAATGGCCTCCTCTGTCACTGGTTATTTGGAGTGGAATTCCATATCTCGTGATAAATTGTTCATAAATAAATCTGGCTGTACTCACAGTGGTGTTGTTAGGTAGGGCCCGTGCTTCAACCCATTTTGTCAAGTATTCCATAGCTACCATGATGTATGTACATCGCCACAGTCTGCTGACTTTTAAGGGCCCCACACAATCAAGCCCCCAACGTTCGAATAACTCTTGTGCCGCTGAAGGGTTCAATGGCATGAAGTCTCGTTTTAGTGGTTTTTCGACCCTCTGGCATGTATCACAGCTTCCGACCCATTCTCTAGTGTCGCTGTGTAGCGTCGGCCACCATAGTCCGGCTAACAGTACTTTCCTGGCCGTCGTGTCTGGCCCCATATGACCTCCTGCGGGTCCTTCGTGTGCTTCCTTCAAAATCCCTAGTATCTCTTCCTCCATCACGCATCGGTGGAGTACTTGATCTGTCCCCATTTTGTAAAGGAGTCCATTGATTAGTTGGATCGTTCGGCTCCTTAGGACCAATTTGCATCGTTCCCCTGGTAGCATGTCTCAAGGGAACTGGGACGTCGATAGGTACTCACCAATATGAGTGTACCAGGATGGTAAAATCACAATCCAAAATAAGTGCGCATCTGGGAAATCATCATTCACCCCCTCCGCTCGTTCTCCCGACTTGATTCATGATAGTTGGTTAGCGATCACATGGCTCTTCCCTAGCCATACTATAATGTTGAATGTGAATTCTTGCAGTAATAACAGCCACCGACTCACCCGTCCTTGAATAATAGGTTTATTCACCAAGTACATCAAAGCTTGGTGGTCTACATAGAAGGTGAAGGGTGTCACCAACAAATAATGCCAGAACTTTTGTACTACGTAAACCATGCCAAGCGCTTCCCGTTCAGTTGAACTATAATTCTTCTCAGCTTTCGAGAGTAGTCTACTGGCGAAGTAGACCGGGTGATCCAACCCATGTTCCCCAACTTGTGCTAATGTTGCACCTATTGCATAGTTGGAGGCGTCGACGTGCACATGAAATTCTCTGTCCCAGTTTGGGTAGGCCAATATTGGTGCCGCCAACAGTCGTGATTTCAATTCTTCGAAGGATTCTGACTGCGCCATTCCCCATACGTACGGTTCCCCTTTTCTTGTGAGGTTATCCAGGGGGTAAGATATCTGGGAGAAATTTTTTACAAACCTTTGGTAATATCCGATGTGTCCCAAAAAAGATTTTACCCCTGAGACATCCTGTGGGGGTTCCATCTCCATAATCACCCGAACTTTATCCGGGTCTGTTTTAAGTCTCGCTTTACACACTATGTGTCCGAGTAGTCTACCCTGAGGTACCATGAATCTGCATTTCTTAGGGTTCAGTGCGAATCTTGCCCTCTAGCACCTGTCCATACATTCTCTGAGTGCCTTCAGATGCATCTCCTCCCCGCTGTAGATGGACCAATCATCTAGGAACGCCTTGAAGTTACCCACGGACATCTTATCAAAAATGTGGAGAATTATTCGTTGGAACGTTGCCGGAGCATTGCAGAGACCGAAGGGCATCCGGTTGTAAGCATATACTCCGTCCTCCACCAAAAATTTCATCTTCAGCATATCTTCCTCCGCTATTGATATCTGATTATAGCCAGAAAATCCATCCATAAATGAATAGATTTCATGGCCAGCCACCTCTTCAAGAATGGAGTCCGTGAACGGTATGGGAAATGGATCTTTGATGGTAACTGCATTGAGTCGCCGGAAGTCGACACAAATCTAGATCTCGTTACCATCCTTTTTGAGAGATATTATGATGGGGGATACCCATTCGCTATTTTGCACCCTAAAGATAATCTTGGCCTCCAGCATTCGTTCAATCTCTTTTTGTACTTTCGCAGCATAGTTTTTATTCATCCTGTACGGTCGCTGCCGTACTGGTACTGTGCCTAGTACCAACAGAATATGATGAACACATAACTCCGGTGGGACTCCCTTCAAATCCTTATAAGTCCATGCGAATACATCTTTGTACTCGGTGAAAATCTTGAATGCGGCCGTTTTCAGTATTGGGTTCCAATCATCTCGTACCAAATAATTTTCTTATCCGTTTCCGTACCTAGATTCAAAGGTTTCACTGTCGGTTCTTCATACTTCATGGCCTCCTTGTTTCTAAATTGATGTGCGGGTATGGTGTCCATTGTAGCTTCTCCTTCCTTATACTCCCCGTATTCTGGAGGATATTGATCTTGCTCCTCTCCTTCTCCTTCGATGCTTAAGACATTACAGGAGGGTGAAAACATCTCATAGTCCTCCTGCTGCCAATGGAACAATCCATTTAGTGAATCTGTGTCATCCTCCGAATAGCAACCTCTAATTTTTAATATGCCTTTGGCATTTGGATCCATCCCCTCTCTCCCTTCGTCTCGTGGGTCATTTTCCCTCTCGGATTCCGATCCCGAGGAAGAGGCAAGTTCCTCGCTCACCAACTGCGTCCGAAGATCAATAGTGAATTTCTTGCCTCCATTCTCCATCGAGAGTGTATTTCATTTCCAATTGTGGTTTGCTTTCGCTGCCACCAACCATCCTCTTCCAAGTATGGCATCATACCCTTTCTATTTCAATGGAATGACCACGAAGTCGAGTACAAAAGGTTGTGCACCCACGTTGACTTGCTGTACCATCAACATGCCGAGGGGTTTAATCCCGTGCTGGTCTGCACCTAGCAGATTAAACGTAGGTGGCCACAGAGTGGGCTTTGCTAGCTTTTTCCATGTGTCCTCCAGAAGGACATTTATTCTGGAACCGCCGTCTACTATAGTATCTGTCAGGATGGTGCCCAGGATGCCCATCTCCACCACGGCTGGGTGTTGGCCATTGTTGACGGTAAGTACAACTGGATTTGTTGCCGAGCTTCCTAGTATGGGAGCGTCCATGTCTCTCGGTTTGGGTTTACCAACCTTTGTGCCCAACAACACTGTCCCCAATTGCGGTATGGTGTGTAGGAGGTCTTCCAGTTTCATAGGTACCTCCATTTGGAGCATCTGCCGTACAATGTTTCTCTCCGCGTCTGTGTAGTAGGGTCCAGATGACTCGTGTGTCTCTCCCCGTTGGGCTTTCATGGCCCTTTCTATTTCCTCCCTTGCCTCCGTCATTCTCTGCTTCTCCGTGCTGGGATGGGGGTATCGGGCTTCCTTTGCCTACCCTCAGGTAAGAGCAAGGATGGCTTCTTTACCCCGTGTGTTGCCTTCGATAGCAATCAGATTGGCCCCTACGCCAGACTTCAGACAATCGGCATCTTCATGGTCACCGGGGCCACACCACCGACATAGCTTTTGAGCGGTGTCTTTGTTATTACACTCTCGTGCGTAATGACCCCATTGATTGCAGGCCCTACATTGAATCATCAGGTGTCCCTTCACATCATATTGGACCCTGTTTCTGGTGGAATTATTATTATTCCCTCGTCCGCCTCGTCGATTTCCCCAGTAGCCTCCGAAAGATGCATTATTGTTTGAATCCGATGTGGAGGGCTGCTCATGTGCAAAGAGCACTTGCTGGTTACGTGCCTTCAGATTGTATGGGCATTCCTTTGTAGAATGTCCCATGATCTGGCAGATGTCACAAAATACCTTCTTGGGACAGGCACCCTTTGTGTGGCCGCTCTCCCTACAATCCGTGCACCACAATTCCTCATCCTTGCCTATGGTCCCCTTCATTGTCTTAAACTCTTTTAACATCTGTTCCATATCCTTCTGAAGGGCCATGACTTTCTTCTTCAGCTTCTCATCACTGCTACTCTCTTCCTCCGACGTATCATCTTCAGAGGATGACGAAGATCTATTCTTCTTCTTTTTGGCCATCTTGTTTTCACTTTCCAAGTCCATGGCCTGGTTGTATGCATCATCGTAGGATGTCGGAGGCACAATTTTCATCTTTCATCATAGCTTAGGGTTCAGACCCTTGACAA